>NW_025999612.1:5139000-5798750 GCF_019419815.1 Pyrus x bretschneideri
TTGTAGCTTGTAATTTTTTATTTCTGGTCGGTTCGTAAGCTTTCCAGCTGTGAATAAACTTTTTTTTTTCCGTCTCTTTTCTAGTGATCTGTTGTTCTTCTAATTAGTTCTTTCTCTGTAACTAAACAAGCCTCCCTCTATTTGAAAGCTCATCTCTCTCTTTCACACACACACACACACAGAGGCTATTCTTGGCCGAATCTCTCTTCCTCATCTCCCACTATCCTGTTAGCATAAACATTAACCAAGATCATGTAATATGAATCTCAGCAATTAAAACACAAAGCAGAATTCATAATTGTTTGCGCGGAGAAGAAAACCTACCGGTAGACAAAAGGTTCTAAAAAATGCTAGGCGCTAGTCGGACGGTGGGTTGGGGCCTAACGCCTAGGTGGACTAGGCGGATTTAAGTAAATCTATTGTATTTTGTGTAAATAAGTGTCAATTTATACTTAATATATATATATATATATATATATATATAATTTCATCATAAACTAAAAAATAGAATGACATATATATTATGAAGTATTGAACAATAATAAAGATATGGGGAGCAAACATATAATATGTGCTTATTTAAGTGTTAAACAAGTTTCTTATTGACTTGTTTAAAAACTAGTGAAGGTTCTTGAAATATAGTTAAAGTTTTGATCTCTATATATAAATCTTCCAAATAATTACACAATATATTATTTAATAGTGGAGTGGGTAATTGTTTTTATTATAATTTATAACTTATAAGCCCAAGTAGTAATTACATAATATATTATTTAATAGTGAAGTGGGTAATTGTTTTTTATTATAATTTATAACTTGTGGAAATCAATCAGATAAGATAAGGGGAGTTGGTAGTGGAAATAAATCAGATAAGGGGAGTTTGGTTTTGACGCCTTGGAAATCGAGAGGCTTTTACTTTGAGGTGTCCTGTTTCCTCTTCCAGTGTTCCTCCACTTCTTCGATTGCTCCGCGTATTTGTCCATCGTCTTCTTTGCCTAATTCCCCATCTTCTTGCCCTGCAAAGTTTCCCAAAACCTAGTTTAGCACATCAATGATCCTCGAAAACATTACTAGCTCCGGCAAAGAAATCCGAAGAGTCCAGGTCAAATTTTTCGTTTTTTTTTTTTTTTCCAGCAATTGCACTATTATTCCTTTTACTGGTCTCTCGCTCTCTTTCTCTCTTTCAGATTTTATGTTGTCGTCCTCCTCTTCTACGATGTGTAGTGAAACACCGATGTGTAATTTTTTGACAGAACCGCCTAGTTCGCCACCGAGACTGCCTAGCCCGCCTAGTCGGCCGCCTAGACACCGTCTAATACCCTTGCCGATTTATTGAACGTTTTTCCTAGACACCGTCTAATACCCTTACCAATTTATTGAACGTTTTTGGAAAAATCGCGGCGGCGGTCTGACGCCCAATGCCTAGGTGGCCGCCTTTACAGGGTTTTAGAACATGGCCTGCAGATGAACTCGAAGAAGCAGCCATGTCCAAAGTTTGTAGCAAACAACTAGTGAACCTTCTCCTTTCTCCACTAATCAGTTTGCTCTAACTAACAATAGGCCTTAGTTCAATTATAGAGCGTAAACTATGAGAGTAGAGGCCGCTATATATAACATAATCCTAGCCAAGTTCTGTAAGGATTTCCCTATTAAAATCTACACAGAAAACTGATTCTCTTCAAATAGTAGTTTAATTCCTTTGTTCTTTAACCGTTTTAGAACAATATGGATTACAAATCCATTCCTAACAAGACTTCCTATTCAATTTTGAACCCAATAACTAAATTCTCATACTCATCCTCATGCTCATATTCTTACGTTCTCTCTCTTGAGCAAGTATGAAACCTATAAGTCAGTTCAATCAAGTTTACAATAGGGTGGGTCGCTAAGTGTTTTGAGTACTCATCATCAACAATCTACCCGTGCATTGCAAAACACAGGACCAAAGAGGTTTCAATTACAACCATTATGTAATTGCTACCCTTAGATCACACATGTTCAATTTGCACTCATAAAATTATGATCAAACTGACATAAGTAGACCTCAAACTATCCACTCCCATTTCCAACTTAATTCAAAAACGTTATGTTTAAAACAGATAGAAAAACTATCAAACTTGAAATTCATTCCAATATAATAGTAAATTAAAAACCATCAAACTTAATTCAAACTTGAAAAACTTGAAATTCATTCCAAACTATCAAACTTGAAAAACTATCAAACTTAATTCAATAACACACCTTTTATTCAAAGCACCAAACTGAATTAAAAAACCACCTTCAAGATCAATCAATAGTAACAGTTTGCAAAGACTAATATTATGAAGATATTAAAACTAGCTAACAATTATAATAGCTAAAAGTTGAATAAAACTTAACTTGGATAGATCATCACAAAGGTTTTTGTATTGATCTCACAAAATTTAATTCTGCCACAAGATTCTTCAGCTAAATTGGCTGCTTCATACCTTCAAAACATTCCATGAATTATGCTTCCATAGTAGAAGTTGCAACGATGGTTTTCTAGGCACTCTTTCCAAGACACTGCACCTCTACCAAACGGAAAAGCCACCAGTTGATTTTCTCTCATCTAAGCCTTTTGCCATATCAGAATCAGTGTATCCTATAACTTCAAGCTCTTCTTTTCTGTCATACACAAGCATGCGACTCTTAGTCTGTTACAGGTCCCTTATAACTAGGTCTGACAATTCCTGACACAACCCGATAACCCGATACAACACGACACAACAAGAAATGAACAGGTGTTCAGGTCGACACGATAACGAATCGGATAACCTGATAAGCACCTGTTAAGATAACAGGTTGGTTGGGGTATACACGTGGGTAACACAATACACAATAAGCAAAATATTAATTTTATAATTTTATAACCCTAAACAAATACTATAATAATTATATATATTAATTTAACAATTTTATACCCCTAAAAACTATAATAATTAAATTAAATTAAATATTAAAAATTGGTGACCATTGGATCGGCTTGAATATACATACCATTCAATTTCTTAAGTGTTATGCGTACAAAATAAATAAATTTAAATCTACTTAATATATATATATATATCATTGAACTTGATGAGATACGAATTATACGAAACTAATTTCAACGATCCAACCGTCAAACTTGTTTGTATATGCTTTGAGATCGCATCAGCAAAAAATCACAAAAAAAAAAAAACATTCAGAGATCAAGTAACGGGATAAAACTTTTCGACGATTGTCAACAAAAAATCACGATTTAACGGTTATTTTAACTCCGATTTTGATGTTTTTTTTACAGCTACATTCCTTGACCCTATATGGATACAATGAATGAACTTGATCTTCAATTTAAAATATTTACAGTAGTGGATACCACAAAATCTTATGTTATACTTGATGAAAGTATGAATAAACTCTTAAGTGTTAGTGTATCTACTGTTTTGATGGGATAAGCATTCTACAAAACTAGTTTCAACGATCCAACCATCAAATATGTTTGTATATACTTCGAGATCGCATACGCCAAAAATTGAAAAAAAACAACATTTAGAGATCAAGTAACGGGACAAAACTTTTCAACGATTATAAACGAAAAATCACAATTTAACGATTAATTTAACTCTAATTCTGATGATTTTTTTTTACAGCTACACCCCTATATGAATACAATGAATGAATTTGATCTTCAATCTAAAATATTTACACTAGTGGATACCACAAAATCTTATGTTATACTTAATGAAAGTATAAATAAACTTTAAGTGTTAGTGAATCTATTGTTTTGATGGGATACGCATTCTACGGAACTAATTTCAATGATTCAACCGTCAAACTTGTTTGTATATGCTTCAAGATCGCATACGCTAAAAATCGCAAAAAACAAACATTTAGAGATCAAGTAACGGGACAAAACTTTTCGACGGTTATCAATGAAAAATCATGATTTAACAGTTATTTTAACTCAATTTTGATGATCTTTTACAGCTACACTCCTTGACCCTATATGAATACAATGAATGAATTCAATCTTCAATTTAAAATATTTACACTAGTGGATACCACAAAATCTTATGTTATACTTAATAAAAGTATGAATAAACTCTTAGGTATTAGTGAATCTATCGTTTTGATAGGATATGCATTCTTCAAAACTAATTTCAACGATTTAACAGTCAAACTTGTTTGTATATGTTTCAAGATCGCATACGCCAAAAATCGCAAAAAAAAAAAAAAAAAAATTCAGAGATCAAGTAACGGGACAAAACTTTTCGACAATTATCAACAAAAAAAAAACGATTTAATGGTTATTTTAACTCCGATTTTGATGATTTTTTTTACAGCTACACTCCTTGTCCCTATATGAATACAATGAATGAACTCGATCTTCAATTTAAAATATTTACATTAGTGGATACCACAAAGTCTTATGTTATACTTAATGAAAGTATAAATAAAGTCTAAGTGTTAGTGAATCTATCGTTTTGATGGGATACGCATTCTACGAAACTAATTTCAACTATCCAACTGTCAAACTTGTTTGTATATGCTTCAAGATCGCATATGCCAAAAATCACAAAAAATAAACATTCAGAGATCAAGTAACGGGACAAGAATTTTCGATGGTTATCAATGAAAAATCACGGTTTAACAGTTATTTTAACTTCGACTTTGATGATTTTTTTTTTACAGCTACACTCCTTGACCCTATATGAATACAATGAATGAATTCAATCTTCACTTTACAATATTTACACTAGTGGATACCACAAAATCTTATGTCATGATGATCTATGAAAATTGAGGATTTTGTACAAGGAATAACATGCAAGCTTTGAGTTCCATTGGCAAGGTTTAAACTTTTGAGAAAAGCTTCACAACCTTGAAAACAAAAACTCTTTCATTTTGCATATCCTTGCACATTTAATATTTTGTAATAGACTAGTAGTGTATAGATATTTGTTTATTAGACTCTTATTTTCGAGTGTAGATGTAGTACTTAAACGACAAATATATTTTAATGTTTTGAAGTAATATTTCTGTGGCAATGTGTGGTATGTGCAAATTTAAGGAAAAAAATATTTTTTTCCTAACGGGTCATAATGGGTCGGGTCATTAAGGACCCGTTAAGATAACGGGTGTGACACGACATGACTTGTTAAGATAACATATGATACACGAAAACGACATGAATACGATAGACATGACCCGTTTTCCAGGCCTACTTATAAGTTTCTTAGTAGCTTTCTAGTGAGCGTCAATAGGACTTGATTGAAACTTACCCAAAATTTCTACAATGTAGGCAATATCATGCTTTGTGTAGATATTTGCATACATTAAGCTTCCAACTAGAGATGCATAAAGCTTTTTAACCATCTTTTGTACTTCAAGATCAATTTGAGGATCATGTTCATTTGACAATGGATGCCCTTTATTTACTGGTACGTGGCAGCCATTGCAACTTTCCATGTTATACTTGTGTAGACTTCTTTCAAAGTAGCCCTTCTATGACAGATAATAACTTTCTGTTTCTATCTCTTGCAATCTCAACTCCCAAAACAAAGTGCGCTTTACCAAGATCTTTCATTTTGAAATTTGCACTGATCATTGACTTTGTCTCTTTTAGCAACTGAGTGCAGGAACTAGCAAGCAGGATATCTCAACAAGCAACACTAGTATAATAAACTTTGTTACATGAACTTGAGCTAGATGTAATCATCTAACTTATTTTCAACAAAACCATGTGTTGTAACTACTTGATCAAACTTTAGGTACCAATGTCATGAAGCTTGCTTGAGGCCATAGATTGACTTATTCAATTTGCAACCATATGCTCTTTCCCCCTTTCAATAAATTCATTAGGCTTCACCATATAAATATCCTCTTGGAGATCACCATCCAAGAAAGTTGTCTTTCCATCCATTTGTTGTAAATCTAGATAAAAATGTGCAATTAAGGCCATAATCATTCTCATTGAATAATTTGAAGACACATGTGAGAAAGTATCATTATAATTAATACCTTTTATGCAATACTATTCTTGGATTTCACTATTGCAAGCTACGTATTTGTATGTAAACTAATTACGAAATTTGAATTTTGGTTAGTAACCATTAAAAATTCGTGTACTTTACGGGGTCACACTAAGTATAAATGGATAGAGCTCAACCCTACGAAAATGTAGGTAAAAACCGTTTGTGAATCAAAGAAATTAGAGCTTAAGATAAAAAAAAAAATTAAAAAAAAAAAAAAAAAGAAGAAAAAGGACTGGATGCTGCCAGGTGGTAACGGAAGAAAGGGGGGAAATTAGAGTTGCGGGAGAGAAGAAGTGGGGAGGTGACCAATCAGAAAAAAAAGAAAAGAAGGGAAATGAGGAAGAGGAGAAGGAGGGAACCGGACTCCCTCTTCGACCTAGCCATATCTCTTTATTCTGGCCACCGTTGATGATAGGGCTGGTGCCATAATGTTCCTCACTGCGAACCTAGTTGAGCCCTTACCTTAATGCCACCTATGGATTACTATAATTGACTAACGGAGCACGAGAAACTCGCAGCTTGTTGAAAACCCTAGAGCAATTAGCTCCCTTTCCAACATCAATCACGGTGGCACACCACCTAGGGTTGGCAACCTTCCTTTTCAGGAGTAAAACCTAACAACAGTCATTGTCATCAGACCTTCGACGGAGGAGCGGCAAGGTTCGAAAATTTTCGGCCACCCGGCGGATTTAGGCATTTTCAGGCCACTTTCCGGCCAAATTGGACTTAGGCCCAAGTATGAAAATGATTCCCCTTTATTTGCTTTACATTTTTGTAAAATTTGGTAATTTTTGGAGTTCGTCGAAAAATTAGGTTTCCATTTGCCGGAAACCACCACATGCGGCCATGCATGGCTAATGGGCCAATTCTATCTTTCTAGGCTAAATTCGATACCCCGAATCCATGTGTGACTTCTGATTGATGAAATTCCATCGTTTGAACCTAGTTCCACTAAGGTTCGTCACTTGAATAGTGTAGCAAATGACGATCCGACCGTTAGATCATTACCAAACTTTAATGTGTTATAGTACATAATATTCAAGGACCTTAGGAATTTACAGAGAAGGAATCCGATATAGGGATCTTCCCGAATTGAATTTCTAAGTTTGTAAAACCAAAGTTGATAGGAACCTAATTCTAGCAATCGGCGAAGATCCAACCATTGAATAGTTCCGAAATTTTAGAATATTGTTCTATAAGATAAATGAGACCCTTGGGAAGTTATAGATTGGAAATCCATGGGTAGATGTTCCAAATTGACTTGTATAGGGTTGTGGACCCCACTGTAGACAGAGACTTGACTTTTGATCAATATGTTACGAATGGATCTTAAATATTAAAATCAGTATCACTAAAGACTATGTAGGGCTTAGTGGGCCTATATTGGTTAGTGAGTTATCCCAAATAATATATAACCTAGTTCACGTATATGGGACATCATATTGTGTTATACATGCGTTTATTTATCTTTTTGATAAAATGAATGATATGTATGATAACCGTTATGACATTGTGAGCCTAAAATCCTATTAGAAGTGTTCTATAGAACATATAGGCTTGTGTGACATGGTAGTTAGTGATCATGAGGAATTGATAGTGTAAGTGATTACGATGTAAACCATAGAGGTTGAGATAAGGGCAAGTGGATTGTGTATTGATCTAACTGCACTATGTAGCAGAGGTTCATGGATGGTCTTGCTTGGTATATCCACGATAGGGGACCATACATATTTCAGGGGAAATCATGCTTAATATATCCGCGATGGGTGATCACCGCCTGCCCGAATAGACTATGCTTATGGTTCTACTTGATATATCGGCGATGAGGGACCGTATGCATTCTAGGAGTGATCATGCTTGGTATATCCACGATGGGTGATCACAACCTAGAGCTATAGGATACAGTAATGCTTGGTATATTCGCGATGGGTGATCCTTGCCTATGTTATTAGACTATGCATATAGTTCTGCTTGGTTTATCCGTGATAGGGGACCATATGCATTCTAGAAGTGATCATGCTTGGTATATCTATGATGGATGATCACTACAATGGGGGACCATACGTATTCAGGGGTGATAATGCTTGGTATATTCGCAATGGGTAATCACTGCTTACACGATGAGATTATGCCTATGGTTTAGCTTGACATATCTATGATGGGGGACCATACGCATTCTAGGGGTGATGAGGATTAGTTGTACTTAGTACATTTTGATAGGCAATCATATTTTGGTTGGATTCCGTTGAGTGGTCTGGAATCCCTACTCTGACTCATTTTCATGATGTTAGTCTGACCCTAGATTTGAGTGAGTAGGTATTGCTCACAGTAGATGTTATGTTTATAAATTATAATTATCATGTTATTACTTGGAATCCAGGTAGGGAATTATGTAGAACTCCTTTATTAAAATTCGAGTACTGAAATGCGATCTTACTGATTGATTAATGTAGTTAAATGTTAATATAGTGCATCTTTGATTCTTAGGACTGATTAATTGGAGTGATTGTGGAATGATGTTGGATATAATTCTTATTATTATGATTAGACTCGTTCACTAATGTGGCTAGAGAATAACATTGTGCTTCGTTGACTGTTCTTTGTGATGTTGCATCCTATGAATTGCGGTATTATGTGAAACGTAGTGATTTATATGATGGATAAATTGGAAATCTTGTTTGTCATGTGGGTTTGTTATGTAGTCCTGAGTCTAGTAAGTTCATGCTTGTCAAGTTCTAATGATTGATTAAGGAATGTTATGTCTTTCGACTTAAATGGACTGTGATACATGTCGAATTGTAGTGCATGGTGAACTACGAATGGCTTGATCCCTTTTTAGGATACGTAGGCAGTCTAATGAGGAGGTTAGATGCAACCATAAAGTATATGAAAAGTTACTAGGTAAATCTGAATCTTGAGTTGTGCTTTGTCCATATCCTGGAGGCGGGGTATGTGAGATATACGGGTAATTGGTGACGTCACATGTCGATCCTAGACCTTTGTTAGGATGCTAGCTTGACACCTTCTCTCTGAGTAAATCCCTTGGTCGCCAACCGAGCTTTGTATGTCAATCTATTCATGTGCATTCCTCTTGGTTTTGTACACCCATTTACACCTTATAAGCTTTATGTGAGACTTTTGTTCCACTAATAACTAAACCTGATTTTTGAACATTGATTCCAGTTCCTCCTTCGTTACATTATACCACAAAGATAACTATGAATCTTTATAGCATTTGAATAGGTAGTCAAATCATTAATAGCTCCAATGTTATAAACAGTCTCATGAAGATAATAGAGGAAATCACTTGAAATTGCAAGCTTCCTTGTTCTGGTGTGTTTCTTGGTTTCAGGTTGAACTTGCATATCATCTATTTAATCTATGGGACCTAAATGTGGGTTCAAAAAACCAAAAACCGAAAAAAAGGGGACCAAACACCGAACAAAAATTGAAAAACCGAAACCCGAAAAAAAATCGAACTGATAAAGAAAAAACCAAATCGAACCGAACGTTATTGGTTCGGTATTGGTTTTGGAGGTTCAGAAACCGAACTGAACTGAACCAAATTGAATCCTTTTACACTTTATGAATGCATGCCAATTTTTGTGGAACTTTGTTGCCAAGTTTGAAACTATGCCTAGGGCTTTTTCAAGGAGCATACTTGGTTCAATTAGAGAGGATATTTTATTGGTTATAGATAAAAGTTTTGGAAGGCTTTGGAAATTGGAAGAGTTTCTCTATTTTTTTACTTTTTGAATAGATACGGTGATCATTTTCCTTTGCAATTGTGGTTGTTGATAACATAGGATTGGTTTATATCATCTTGTATATTTACAACTACCTTTCCACTTTCCCACTTTCCCATTTTCGTCATTTTCTTATTATTAGTCTACCAATACAAGCCTTTTTTTCCCTAAATTCCATATTAAAAAACGATCAAGTTTTATAAAATAAAAAAAACCGAAACCAAATCGAATAAAACCAAACCGAAAAAAAAAAGATTGAACCAAACTAAACCAAACCAAAGTTTTGGTTATGTTTCAATTTTGGAAAAAAACGGAACTGAATGAAATTGAATCCACCCCTAATGAGATATGTGACTTGCAGACTTGGTTCAGTTTCCAGTTCATTTTCTTCTTTTTGTTTTTCTACTTGATCAGGTTATTCAAGTTGATCATATGGTTCAACCTCTTGATCCTTGGATTGAGAGAACACTAAAACTGGATAAAATACATTTGGAGGTACTGCTGTCTGTGGCTGTTCAGTTTGTTAGAAAACAAAATTTTCAATGGTTAAGTTTGATACATCTTGATCTTAAAAAAATTTTGCATTGTGAATCTCCTTTATTCTAGTGTGAGCCTGTGCACAATAGAATTTTAACACTTCTGATTTTTCTGAGTAACCAACAAAATAATAAGATTTTATCCTTGGATTCAACTTCCTTTCTTCTGGGCTGAGCCTAGCCTCTGCCTGCCGTCCCCAAATATGAAAATTTTCAAAACTAGGCATTCTTCCATACCAAATCTCAAAAGGAGTTGTTGAAACTGACTTGCTGGCCACCATGTTAAGTAAGTAATTGGCAATTTTAAGTGTTTCACCCCATTGGAATATGGGCAGCTTGGATCTTGACATCGTACTCATCACCCTTCCAATTAGGGTCCTATTCATTCCTTCTAGTACTCCATTTTGCTAAGGTGTAGCAAGAGTTGTGTATTGAGTCACAATTCCTTACTCCTCAAGGTAAAAAGCAAAAGAACCCTTTTGTTGTCCAGGCTCTGTGTACCTGCCAAAATATTCTCCTCCTTTATCTAATCTTACAATCTTAAGGGTTTTATTCAATTGTTTTTCTACCTCAGTCTTAAATATTGTGAAACATTTAAGGTCAAATGATTTTTCACGTATGAGAAAAGTGTAAACAAACTTGGAACAATCATCAATAAAGTTGACAGCATAATTGTTTCCACAAATTGTTTTAATTGAAAAAGGACCACAAACGTCTGTAGGAATAATTTCTAGAAAATTTTGACTCCTTTTGGCCTTAAAATTTTGAAACTGGGATTGTGAATGAAAACAACCGTCAGCTGCCCGAGAGAGCTCATTTCATTCAGGGATTGCCTCAAGAGAGGACTTCAAAGGCTTGGCTTGAGGTTGCGTCTGCTGCTTGAGATGGAAGGTCTTCCGTAGCTTGGTTGCTTAGCCGTCAATCGTCGTTCGAGAGGTCAGTAAGGTTTGGGACCTTCTGGCAGCTAAAAGCAAATTTCTTATTAAAGAAAGATGGCCGTCTAATAGATTTCCTTCTATCTTGCTGTTGTTCACTGTAAGGTAAGAATAGATTATACCGGGTATGAATGTATTAGATTGGGCAGTAAGGGTCGGAGAAGGGCAATCACTCATTCTTAAAACCAGCGTTCTTAAGACCAAAGAGTCGGGCGGAAAAGGGGGTAAACTCTTAGGTTCAGTCTACACAGTCAGTTGCAATAGGAAAGTCAAGTTGTGGATTAAATTTACTTTTGAAAGTTTTGAAATTGCATCCTTTGAAATGTCACGAAGTCTACTGAGCCAAAGAATGTAAGAAGTCTCAGTGTTTAGCATTCTTTTGGTACTTACTTTTAAACTATGATGTTCATTAAAAACTACATTGCACTCCAATTGTCATAAATTTTCAACAAAGGTAGCACTCTCTAAAATGGAAAAAGCATTCTTCACAAGTTTAGAGGATGAAATCAAATTTATTCTCATCTTTGGCACATAAAGTACATCATTCAATTGCAAAAAGACAATTTCAACTTGACTATCCTAACAGCCTTAACTACAACTTTTGTCCCTGGTCCCACAAAAACATTAAGACAGTTAAAAACAACTTCCTTTTGTTTTTGAAAACCATGCAATGAATTATTTATGTGTACTATGAAACCAATATCAAACCACCAAGAATTAAAAAGAACTTCAATTAAGTTTGACTCCACACAGATATTAACAATTTCTTTCCTATTAGCTCTCAAAGAATCATTAAATAGTTCACATTCCTTTCATAAATGACCTCAAATTTTTTAGAAGAAAAAAAAAACCTTGAGCTTAGCAACATTTTTAGTTCTAGGTTTAAGATTGCTAGATTATTTAGATGATTCAAATATATTAGTAGATACACTAGTCTTTTTCTTGGAGTTTTTACCTGAGTTGTTTCCAGCATTGGTGAATTTCTTCCCTTTTCCTCCTTGCACAAAGTTCACAACCTCAACATCTTTGCCTTTTTCGTGCCTCTCCCGAGTCTCTTCTTAAGCACATTGTACAATAAGCTAATCTACATCCCAACTCTTGTCATATGTGTTATAGGATACCTTTAGCTGGGAGTATTTGCTTGGGAAGGCTTGAAGAATCATGAAGACCAACTGTTTTTCACCAATGTTGACATCTATTAAGTTCAGCTTTTTAGTAGCATCAGTCATCTTCATAATGTGATCCTAAATTGAACCAACATTATCTATGACGTAAGTTGTTAACAGAGAAATGTACTAGCTGATTTTATCTTTCTGTGACTCCCAGAATTTCTGCTCAGTTGCCTTTAAGTAATCAGTAGCCAACTCATGTCTTTTAATACCTATACGAACTTTATTAGTGTCACTTTCCAAGATAGAAAGTGCCACTTTGTTGGCTCTTAACCACTTCTCATCATGTCGCTTTCCAAGATAGAAAGTGCCACTTTATTGGCTCTCAACCACCTTTCATGGTTAACTTTCTCAACTCCAGTACTCTGATATGTGGTCACTGGCTTTGCAGTATCATTGGCTATATCATACTAGTTGATAGTTAACAACAAACTAATCTCTCACCTCTATTTCTTGTAGTTATTCCATACAGTGAGAATTGGAATATTGGTCAGTCTAAAGTCTATGATATTGCTAAGGTGTGAAAAAACTTTCAAACATTACAAATTGAAGGGAGTTTCTAGCTTTAATAGGAACATGCGTTTACTCTTTGGACCGGATCAATCAAATTTCATCCTCTTTCCACCTTGAAAGTTCTAGGATGGGTCTAAATTTAACCTAGAGGGGGGGTGAACAGGTTCTAACTTAATAATCCAATTCAAATTTAATTTCCACATCCACATCACATATCAAACTATCCAACACATATGCAATTATAAAGATAAATAAAATGTGCACATAAGATGTAGGATTTAACAAGGCAAACCCACCATTGGGAAAATTCTTGGGCTCCCAAGCCAGAACAAACACTAAGAGAAATGAGTACAAAAAGACTTACAAAACTCATCAAGGAGACACACATACTAGTAGGCAGTTTTGCCTCCGCTTTGCTACTCAATCTCTTTTCAGTCTTCGAGTGGAAATGGCACAACACTAATGCGGTCGTAAATCACCTTCTCCTCAAACTTTGTAGGATACTAACGCGATCATGCAGAATGTATGAAATAAAATGATTTTGAAAATCAACCAATTACGAAAATCATAAGTCACATTTTCATAATTAATTTCAAATTAAAGCACATGAAAATTCAGTTATCAAATGAAGTTTACGAAAAAAGACGCTAATGTAAAAACTAAATTATTCTGTAACAAGAAACTTTCTACTCTCAGGTTGCACAAAGATAAACTCTGTTCTCAAAACAGTTCTCTCATGTACCAACGACAAAAGAACAAATGAGTTAAAAAAGGATTAACCTATATTGCCATAAAAGCTTGATGCAAAAGAAAATTTTCGAAGACTAATCTCGTATAACTGTAGCCCTCCAGTTTTTCTTTTCCCCTCTCAAAACATAGACAAAAATAGCAGCCACCAAAAACAGACAGTCGATTATAATGTATGCATCATTTGGTCTTTAAATGAATAATGAAGAAAATATATTTTTCCATTCTTCCTAATACATGGCATTTAAGTGAGATGTAAGAATGTCCTTTTTGTTAACAAATATCATAGTATGCAGCAATGGAGAAATTGTAGCAAAACAAAGAGAATATGGAAAAAATGGAATTGAGAGCATTGAGCCTTTGATATTACTTAGTAACTAACTTGATAGCTGATGTTGCATTCCTTAACTGTTAGTAATGATGATGTGGCAATACTAGTATAGTCAAAATCACACCTCAATCTCAGCTAGGATTTTGCAACTTGAGATTCTAACAATGCTTGACAAATGTAGGACTATGTAGACCTTTAGTTAACACATTTGCAGTTTGCTCTTCAGTTGGTATATACTAGATCTGTAAATCACCTTGTTGCACTTTCTCTTATAAAATGATAGTATGTGTTTACCCTTGAATGAAACACTGGATCTGCACTTAATGCAATAGCAAACATATTATCACAATAAATAACAGGTGGACCAAGAATAAACACCTTCAAATCCTTTAGTACATTCCTTATCCAGGCTATATCTACTGCAGGTGTGCTAAGGCCTTGTATTATGCTTTAGTTGAACTTCTAGAAACTAAGTTTTGCTTCTTCGATTGCCATGAGATTGGATTATTCCCTAAGTAAACCACATATCCTGTTATTGACCTTTGAGTATTCAAATCCGTAGCCCAATCGAAATTTGAAAATGCATTTACCATAGTAACTGTATCTGCAGAAAAACTTATGCCAGTATTGATTGTCCCTTGGAGATACCTTATAATCCTTTTAACGGCTCCAAAATGCATATCAGTTGGTGTAGTTATGCATTGACATATAGTATTCACTGCAAATGCAATATCTAGCCTAGTGAACCAACTAAGCTTCCATATATTGATGGATATGATAGTAACTCTTCATCTGCTTGCAACATTTGATGATATGGCTTACATGAGGTGTTTGCAGGTTTACAAGAGTCCATTCCAGCTTGTATTAAATCCTTGGCATATTTAGACTGCTTAACAAACATATCTCCATTACCTTGGTATTGAACTTGCAATCCCAAAAAGTAAGTTGTCCCATATCCTTTAACTCAAAGACTTTTGATAATCCTTGCACCACTTTTTGAACTTTTATAGAATTAGAACCAGTCAAGATAATGTCATCCACATATAATAACAAGATGACAATGTCTTATTCATCTTGTTTAACAAAAGGACTAGTATATGAGGCTGAAGCTTTGAAACCCAAAACTGTCAAATAACTAGTGAATTTCGAATTCCAGGCTCTTGGTGCCTGTTTCAATCCATATAAGAATTTAATCAACTTACATACATGAGAAGAATATGATGAATGAACAGATCCTTGAGGCTGCTTTATGTACACCTCTTCTTGCTAATCTTTATGCAGAAATGCATTTTTGGTATCCAATTGCCTGAGATTCAAATGATTGGTTGCAGCCAAAGCTAAAATGATTCTCACGATGGTGTGCCTTACAACTGGACTAAAGTTATCCAAATAGTCAATACCATGTTCTTGAGAGAAACCCTGAGCTACCAACCTTGCTTTATACCTTGATGCACTACCATTTGGGTTTTTCTTAACCTTGTATACCTCTTTACTCCCTACAATTGCCCCACTTCAAGTGGTGGAACTAAAATTCATGTCCCTTGAGCTCTAAGAGAGTCATATTCTTCTTGCATTGTTGTTTGCCATTGTGGTATAATTGCTGCTTTTCGAAATGTTGCAGGTTCTAGTACATCAGAAATCTCAGAGATAAAGGAATAACCTTCAACGAATGGTTCTTCATTAGTGATTTGCAAAGATTGTAACTCAGGACAAAAAGCTACTAATGCAGCATAATTTCTCCTTTCAATTGCTGCATTATTTAATCTAGTGAACATTTAATGAGTTGAAGATTCATTTTGTTGAATTATCTCAGATGGAGATAAGTTTGGAAGACATCTTAAGTTGAGATTCTGAATGGAAATGCAACATAGATATTGTACCAGAGTGATGATATGATGGGGAGTGATGCTATGAAGATGCTGATGAACTCTCATGACTGTCACTCACACTTTGTGTGATCTCATTGATGTTATTTAACACTCCAAAATTGTCAACTCCATCATTTCGAATTGCTTCATGAAAATTAGGACTACTAGAGCCTGAACCTATATCACTAGTTGTTATAGACACTGAAATGATGTCCTAAGAACAATTTTGTATTTGTGCATAAATATGAGATCTGATGCTTGGAACTTGTAACTGAATCAAAATTGGAGATTGTAATGACCTTTGAAGGCCCCCATACATTTGTATGTATTTTCTCAAAAATAATAGTGGACCTATCTTGCTTTATATGAAATGGCAGCTTACTCATTTTCCCTTAGATACAAAAAGTACACACTGATTGACATGAATCTATACTACTTGACAACTCATTATTGTTCATCATTATACTAAGAACTTCTTCAGATGGGTGTCTTAACCTTTTATGCCAAATTGCAGTTTTAATCTTCTTACCAACAAATGCAACACACTTTGCCATTCTTGTAGCACCAGACTTTAAGAACATTGTAACTGGTATTTGAGCAGCTCCCCATCGTCACTCTTTCCTTGGTACAATATCATTCGAGTTGCCTTGTCCTGTATAAAAAGTATCAGATCATCACATACAAACCATCAACCATTATCTCTGCATGATTTCTTGACAGATAGTATATTCATAGTAATTCTTGGTACATGTAACACATTATGAAGAATTAATGAATTCCTTGAAGTTTTAATGAAAGATAAACCAATATTTTTAACATGCAAACCTTTTCCATTACCAATAGTGATTTTGGCATCACCATTATAATGAGTAAATTGACTTAGAACATCAAGATTTGATGTCAAATGATGAGTGGTACCTGTGTCAACCACCCAGGTATTTGCATTTGAAAAATCATGCACATTTGAATCTGCATTTGCATCATTTGAACCTTGAGCAGCCATACCAGCAAGAGAAGTACGAGGTGCAATATGAAAAATTGTTTCTATGAAAGCATTCTAATGCTATGTGTCCTCTTTTCCCACAAATTTGGCATATGAAGAAACCACCAGTGTTTTTGAGAATTATCAGCTCTATAGAAGCAATTTAGTGTTGTGTGACCTCTTTGAACAAATTTACATTTTGGAGACATAGCAGCCTTGTAGTTAGTATTTCCATTCCATATTCTACCTCGCTTGCCTCCATCTGCAGAAAAAGAATTCTGAGAAGCTCTATTTTGAGGACTTTTACCATTATCAAAGAAGGAATTGGACCTGTTCCCAAAATTAGAATAGGTTCTTGAATTGTTATTTCCTTCAAAATACCTTATATTATTGTTGAAATATCTTATGTTGTTATTTCCTCCATTAAAACCATTTCCACCTTAAGGTCCCCTTGGTGAGTTGGAATTCTCTTCTTGCTCATATCCACCCTAAGATCTGTGTGAATTTGATGAATTTCCTTGAACATACATGGCAACCATTGAGTTAGACAGACTAGTAACCCTTGATTCACTATTTTCCTCAGGACCTATAAGCTATGCCCTGAAATCCTTCATGGATATTGGTGTTTCTTTAGCAAGAACAACAATTTTGATCATTTTAAACTCTGGAGTTAACCAGATAAGGCAGCAATTACAAGATCATTCTCTGTAATTTTTTCCCCTGCAACAACCAATTGATCTTTAATTCTTTTCAATCTTAACAAATACTTGTCTACATAATCTGTCCCTATCTGTGCAGTATGAAACTCAGTTTTGAGTTGATTAACTCTAACAACTGACACAAAAACATACCTTTCTTGCAAACATTTCCAAGCCTTCTGAGATGTTTTACAACCAATGACATAGTCCATAATATCATCTAAAAGTGTAGCTATGAGTAAATTGAGTAAAGAAACATCAGTTTTCACCCATTCATTATATGCAGTTTTTATTTCTTTTGTTACTCCAGTATCAGCATTTATCACATACTTTGAAGGACATTGAGATTCTCCATTAAAGTAATCAAAGAAATCATACCCCTTAAGAACTGATTGAAATTGATAATCTCATTTTACAAAATTATCTTCTTGGAGTTTCATAGTGATCATTCCCAAAAGACTTTCAACTTTAACACTATTGAGTGCCATATCTCCTTTGCAGCAAATCTTTGAATACAAACTTAACAAAAAAATTCTTGAGTTCTTGAAGAAGCAATTAATTTGCACTTCAAAACAATCAACTTCACACCTTCTCAACACACTACTAGCTTCGGCATTTTCGTGTGGATTTCAATCAAACACTTCTACTTACAAGAAGTAATGACTACTGGCCTTCATACTTCATGAGACATTTCATTCAAGAATGGCTACCAGCCTTTTTCACAAGTATAGTAACTCAAACAAAAAATCAAATGCGAAGAGTGCATAAGAAAACACCTTAATTCTGTTAAACTTGACCCCAAGAGTCCAATTCGACCCCAAGAATCCAGAAAGCTTCAACTGCAAGAACCCAGAAAAACTACAGACTCCATCTCCAAAAAAACTCTGAGAAATCGCCCAGAAAAACTTCAAGAATCTAGTTGCAAGACTCTGAGAAATCGTCACTATCGAACACAAGAACCCAGAAAAACTTAAAGACTCCAGCTTTCTTCACCAGAATTGCAGCACAGTGGAAGAATTTACCCCAAAGAATGAAACCTAAGGCGATGATACCATGATAACAGATAACATATTATGCAGAAATGGAGAAATTGCATAATAGCAAAGAGAATATGGAAAGGAGGAATTGAGAGAATTGAGCCTTTGATATTACTTAGTCAATCAAGATTGTTACACACTGAATCAATACAAGCTATATATAGCTGAGTAGTAGTAGCAGTTTAGCATGCAAGCTATCATTGTAACAACCTAACTAATTTGATCGCTGATGTGGCATTCCTTAACTGTCAGTAATGATGATGTGGCAATACTAGTATAGTCAACACTTTTTGCAGTGCTTGCATATGACGGCAAGTAAAAGTAGAATGAGTATTTTCAATGTAGGAGGCAACAGCGGCAAAAACCCTAATCTAATCCCATATATATATACAGGCTGCAATAGAAGACTTCTAATGAACTTAAAACTCTAAAAGATTGAGCCCACAAATGATCAGATTAAAACAAAAGTAATTGAAAATATCAAACATGATAAATCATGCATAGCTAGCATGAAGTTGTTGAGATAAAGCAAGACAAACTAAATTATCAAATTACTAACCAAAGGATAAGGTGTTTTTTACCTATAGGATTCCACGGCACTATCCCTATAAAGATTATATGAATATAACCCTTCACCTAAATCAACAACTATTATGCCCATGTAATAAAGTTTAAGCTCAAACCAATTTAACATATAGCCACACAAACAAATAGATTCCGAAAAGATTTTAAACCCAAATTCAAACCAGCCCGTTAAAATCAATAAGCCGAATCGACATGAACCCAGATTATATGCATATGTATTCCAATCATACTTGAGTGAATGTCTCTGAAAACTTGCCATTTTTGTGATCGAGCGTACGAGAGACAAATTTAGATTAAAATAATTACAATGGAAAACATATACTAGTCTAAAACATTATAGACTCAAACATTTTGTTTAGGAATAGCCAATTTTACCCTAACACACCTTTCTCCATTTTTCATTCTCAGGTAACTGAATGAAATTATTAGAGTTTTTCAAACTTGAAACTTGCAACATGCATGCAGATATGAAGGTCGTATTTTGGATCCATAGCTTAGCTTATCTTGTTGCTGAATTTTGGATCGACAACTATAACACTCAATGTTTAAGAAGTTGACTTCATCCGATTATTAATTAGCTTGTAGTTTGTATTTTGACATAATGTAAAGGAAAATAAATGCTACGCCCCTTTTATCTTCCTCTCTCCTCTTTTTTCTCTAGCAATTGAATTAAACAACTTATATAGTGACAAGATGTGAAGTGATATACAGATAATGAGAATGGTAGAATAATGTGCGATGACAAGATATGAAGTGACATACAGATAATGAAAATCGTAGAATAGTGTGCGATGAGCTGTAAAGTAGGAAATAATGCGTGATGATCTAATGTAAAGAAAAGTTGCGTTTGACAATAAGGAAGATTCCTTCTTGACTCCTTCAGTTCGGCCATGGGAAGCATGTGAATCATAACGTACGAGAAAGGAAGTCAGTTTTCAACGCAAAAAAAGAGGAAACTAGTTCTGTTTGTTAGTCAGCGTATAGATGTTTCTAGCTCTGACATAAATTTCAACATTGTGAAACTTGTGGCACACATGAAAATAACAAAATTATATTAATCAATTGGCTCAGCCAAGTCACTATCATGACTTAAGTCACCCAATCAAATTAACTTGTCCCCATCGATCTCCAAAATTTTCATCGTCGCTGTAATATATGAATAGACTACTGCATTATATTATTCATTAGAAATGCTCAACACCCCCATCCAGTCAACAAAATGTTCCTAACTCACACAATGTGTGTCGTGGAGCAAGCTCACTATCACACTTGGAATGGAACAACTCTAGAACCCTCGCACCCTTGGAGTGGAACACTTGCTATTGAATCTTTGGTTGATCCTTGCTTCTCACTTGGTTTGTATCACTACAACACTCCAATTTATAGTTGATGTTTCCCGACCTTCCAACAGCGCCCCACCGAATAGCCACACAAACTTACAAGCTTCTAGTCTACTCCTCAAACATATGTGATATTAATTGCTAGATATTTCTAGCACGACCGACTTAACATTGCCATAATTGTCTAGCATTTGCATGAATCATCCTTGATATTTCATCATAGGCTCGACCCGTACACCAACAATCTCTCCATCCAAACAGTCAACAGAATGTTCCTAAAATACTATATAAGCAAACCCTAAACTTATACGCTTATTCATTCCATATGCTTTCATCCATCGTTATTCAAAACACGATGAAGATGGACTTAGACACCCAGCAGCAGCAGAAACTAAAACCACCCTATGTAGGACTTGTTCCATCTCCAGGATTGGGCCATCTTATCCCCCTCGTTGAGTTGGCCAACCGACTCATCGTCCACCATAACTTTACCGTCACCTTCATCATTCCAAACGATGGGTCGTGCACGAAACCCCATAAGAAAGTTCTCCAAGCCCTTGATCCTCTATCCGTATCCGCCACCTTTCTCCCTCCTGTAAACTTCGACGACCTTCCAGAAGGTTCCCAGATTGAAACTAGAATCGCCCTCACATGGCTCGTTCCCTCTCTGCCCTATGAGACTTAGTTAAGGTCCTACTGAGTCAACTCGGCTAGTCACAATTGTTTTTGATGTTTTCGGTTCAGACGCATTTGATATGGCCAAAGAATTCCACGTGGCACCCTACTTGCATGCTCTGGTCTACAACGGCCATGATGTTGAGTTTTGCATTTCATTTGCCAAGGCTTGACGAGACTACTTCTTGCGAGTACAGGGACAAGCCTGAATCGGTCCAATTCCCAGGTTGTGTACCTCTCCATGGTAGGGATTTTCTTGAACCTGTTTAAGATAGGAGCAATGAGGCCTATGTAGCCGTACTACGTACATCCAAAAAGTTTGTTTTGGTTGCTGGGGTCTTGGTGAACAGTAGTTTGGATTTGGAACCAGATGTTTTCAAGGCTTTAAAGAAAGGAAGAGCACAAGGGTTTCCACCAGTTTATCCAATCGGACCGATAATTAATCTCAGTCCGACCGATGGTGGAATAAATGGGTAACATGAGTGCTTGAGCTGGCAAGACAAGCAGCTACGTGGGTCGGTTTTATTTGTTGCATTTGGAAGCAGTGAGACCCTCTCACTGGAGTAGATATAAGAGTTGGCATTAGGGCTTGAAATAAGTGGGCAGAGATTTCTTTGGGTTGTGAAGAGGCCAAATGAGACAGCTAAAAATGGTACTTACTTTGCTCCTAATGGCCAAGGCATACTGGAGGATCCATTAGGTTTTATACCAAATGAGTTTTTGGAAAGGACTAAACATGTGGGTCTTGTTGTGCCATCGTGGGTTCCTCAGGTTTAAGTGCTGAGTCACGCATCACTGGGCGGGTTTATAACCCACTGTGGTTGGAACTCAGTTTTGGAGAGTGTCGTGAATGGTGTGCCTTTAATTGCTTGGCCTCTCTACGCAGAGCAAAGAAGTAATGCAGTATTGCTCGCTGATGATATAAAGATTGCATGGAGAGTGAAAGTGAAAGTGAGTGAAAAAGGATAATGGAGAGCCAAGACATTGCCAAGTATGCAAGGGGTTTAATTGAAGGAGATGAAGGGAAATTGCTAAGGAAGAAGGTGAAGGAGTTGCAAGAGGCTTCCAAAGTTGCTTTGAGCCCAGAAGCGTCGTCAACAAAGTCACGTGCTGAGGTGGCTCAGATATGAAAACGCAACAACTGTCTGGTCCATCCATGCTTCATATCCGTACATGCATTTTAACTATGAACAATTTGTTTTCGTTTATTTTATTTTATTTTATTTTATTTTTTTCACAAGGACTAGGATGTTTGTTGTTAAATTGCAGGGTTCTGTATCATTATTTGCTTATAAATCATCTGTTGAAAATTATTATTAGCACTCCAAATTTTTTTTAATTAGAAAGAAAAATACAATAGTGACCAATAATTTTTCTGCCCCAAATTAATTTCAATACGGACAAAACCTACCCCCAATTCTTTTTTTCTAACAAAATATTCATTAAAGGGAAAAACCACGAGAACACCCGTTTCCAATATAGTCAAAATTAAAAGCATTAACAGCAATAGAGGGTAAGCAATGATCCTAAATGTGAGAAGTCTCAATTGAAAAACCTAGGTGAGCTAAGGCATCCGTGACAAAATTTGTCTTCGTGTAGATATTTTAGAATTATCAAAGAGACGGACCCTTGGCCCATGTACAATAACACCGATACTGTCCCCAACTTGGTAATTATCACCTGCACAATCTGTCGGGTGTGGGGTTTTATCACAAAAGGCCTCGATTTTAGTTGGAGTAAGGTTAGAATATTTAAACTTTTCTTTTCTCATTGATACGGTCGATGTGGGACATTTCAACATGCCCCCTCATGTGAGACCCAATTAGTGGGTCACACGTGAGAGATCCACACATTGACAACCACATGGAGCCAAGGAGACTCACGCTACACGTGGGGCCAAGGGACCATCGTGTGGGGCCAAGGTGACCCACCCATCATGTGGCAGTATAGTACGAGCCTGCTTCTTGGTTCTGATAACATGTATAATTATCAGAGAGATGGGCCCTTGACCCACTTCTAACAACATTGATATTATCCCCAACTTGGTAATTACCACCTACATAATCTGTCAGGTGTGGAGTTTTATCACAAAAGACCTCGGTATTAGTTGGAGTGGGGTTAGGATATTTAAACTCTTTTTTTCTCATTAATACGATCGATGTGGGACATTTCAACAAATATGGTACCACGCCACCTGACTGAAGGAGCAAACAATACAACAAGCATGCTCAATGGTAGTTTTAATCTTCCAAGGGACCTCCCAATTTCCTTGAACCACCTCAACAACAAGCTACCATCACCTTTTGGAAGCCCTTGGACCAAGCAAACTTGAGTCATTTTAAGCCCATCGCTTCAACAAATGAAATAGTGACCCCATCAAGACTAAAGGCACCCGCACCCATGACTTGGCCATCATAAATAATACAGTGAATATTAACTGCTCTTAGTCTCAACTACGTATTAATAGAAATCCTTTTGTCAACGAAAAAATCAATGAAATTACAATTATAACATTTAATACATAACTGAAAAGAAAATATCAGAAAAGGAAAAAAATATGGCATTAAAGTAATTTCACACAAACAAGTTTTTGTTGTTTTTTTGAACCTCACAACCATATCACCCTATCACTATCCTCTAAACTCATCCTATCTTTCCTCTTCTCCTTAATTGCCAACACTTTTTTTTTTTTTCCTTAGATGCCTACCAACCTGTTAAAAATAAATAACTTCTCCCATCAAAAAAATTAAAAAACAATTTTTAAGGGTTTGCACTAAAGAACTTGTGAAAAATGTCAAAAATCTGAAATAATCTTGTAGACAAATTATATGCGAGATACATGATTTATTTTAGATGAAAAACTTAATAGTATTAGAATGAGATGACAAATTAATAATTTTAGAAAGTTAATATGATAAATCACTTAAAATTTTAGTTCATGTTACGAATAGAAAACATGTGTATAAGTTCTAGTTCATATAACATTTCAAAATATTTATCATAAATTAATCATACCATAAAGGGGTCGACCCGTTTTAAACTTTAAAACATAAGCGACCCAGAAACTATCCCAACGTTCTACCAAAAACCCTGTAAAAAAGAGGTTTTAGCTCCTTCCGCCTCCGACTGTCGTGGGTATAGATCGGAGCTCCAGTGACTGCGCGGTTATGGAGAAACCGTTGGTGGCGCTTGATAAAGGCACCATCTGCTCGTCGTGGAACTACTCCGGCCAGAGATTAGCCAGTGGTTCCGGCGACGGAACCCTCGCCATCTTCGACTCACGTGACCCTTGTTCTTCGTCCTTCTCCTGCACCTCAAAATCCAAGGTCCCTAACTCCCTCCTTTTTTGAATTGACTTCTCATTTCAGGAATTGGCCGATTAATTTTTAATTTTCTCCTGTTGGAATTTGCAATTCCGCTTGAAAAGGTTGCGGTTTTTTTTTTTTTCCTGAAATGTTGTGATGGTTTTTGCTTTAGGTGCACGAGGCTGCTGGAGTTGTGAAAATTGCTTGGGTTCCACCGGAATTCGGCGATGCAGTGGCGTGTGTATGTGCAGATGGGACTTTATCATTGTGGGAGGAAGTTGCTGAAGGTATTTTCATTGAATTTATAATCTTTTCTAACTGAAGCAGTTTAATATAGTAATGGAACAGTGAGGATAGTGATTTTTATAATAAGTTTGAGGCGCATTGTGTTTCCCGATGCATATTGAATCACCCATTACCAAGAATTGGGTGTAGGAATTTTACCGAGCATCATATCTAATGAAAGTTTAGGGTTTGTTATTATCTAGATGCACAACCTCTTCAATGGAAGCTGTGCACAAGCTTTAATAGCGGTTCAGCTCAACTGCTAGATACCCAATTTGGAGTCTCACCGGCAGGTTTAAAAATGGTTAGCTTTTGTTGCTGCAACTAATTTTCTTTAATTTTGGCACTGTGGTACAGTTTCTGAAATCAAGTTTGTAAGTGAAAATTTATGCTTGGGATTACTGATTTTTTTTTTTTCCTTCGTTTCATCTAATACGATTTAGGTTCTCGTTTATGTTCTATTTGCACCCCGTGCAACATGCTCAATGGACACTCTGTGAGAGTGAAATGTGACAAACTTTAATTTGTTTCGTTTTTATAGGTTACTGCGTATTCAGATGCCCGTGTCAAGGTCTATGAGCTACTGGATCCTTTGGAACTGAAGAATTGGCAGCTTCAGGTGGATCATTTGATCTGGTTCAATCTGATAATGTTACTTAGACCATGTAGTTTTGTTATAATGTTATAATGCAGCTCAAATTGATGCAGAATTTTCTGATTGTGATTATTTTTGCACAAACCCGAAATATTATATGTAAGTTCTAGTTGTATAGAATGATGCATTGCTCTCATGAATGTATAAGGGAAGACAGACAATTTCTTCCCCCAATCCTTAACCTGTTTTTATGAATGAGAATGGACCATGAGCTTCTGTTTCTGTTGCTCTTTCTGTCTTATTTTTGGGGCTTTTTCTTTTGTGTGCTTTTCTTGAAATGGTTACACCCTTTTACTTTTAAAGATTTCTTCCTCCTGTTGAAAATGATTCCTTAAAGAATTTTATAGTCTGCAACTACTCTCTGACCTTTTCTCATGTCTTTTGTCCAGGCTGAATTTCAGAATGTTATTGATTCGGTGTCTACAGTTGGCCATGCCATATGCTTATCTGCATCTATATCTTGGAATCCACAAAGAGGAGAAAGCCAGGAATCAAGTTTTGTTTTGGGTTTCAATTCAAACACACCACAACTTAATTCCGCCAAGGTATGATAAAATCTTCTTTGTCCTGCTTCCTACTTAATTATCATTCATTTGATTACATCCGCAGGCCACATAAATGTTGTGGGTGTTGCTTGGCTCCTTCACTACACGACTCTATTTTCTTTGTCTTTTACAGTTATGGTAACATTTGGAGGTCCAAAGCCTAGGTTAACTTGACAAAAGTGATATTGTACAAAATTTTATGATTGTACTTTACAGGTATGGGAATTTGATCAGGCTCATCAAAGATGGCTCCCAGTTGCAGAGTTGGCTTCGCCTGGTGACAATGGTGATCAGGTCTATGCAGTTGCATGGGCACCAAACATTGGAAGGTAGGGAATTGTCTCATTGCTCATCCACGCACTGTTGGGTAATGATTAGGAATTGGAGCTTTTCTGGTATATGTCTTCATAAATTGGGAAAAAATGGCCTTGTTCTATTTTACGACAGAGAGATAAATTGGATAAATTTTAGGGAACTTTAACGAAAAACTCTTGGTACTGTTCACTTTAACGAAAAATCACATTTTTATACTAAAAAGTCAATTTTGGTACTATTCACTTTACCTTTTATTTTGTCTTTATTGTTAAAACTTAAAGTTTTCAAGTTCTTTTCATTAGTTTTCCTTAAATTTTATTCAGGCCATATGAGGTAATCGCAGTTGCCACTGACAAGGGAATATCAATATGGCATCTTGGGTTAAACCCTGACTTGGATGGAAGGCTCTCATTGGAGAAGATTGCACAACTTTCAGGTCACAAAGGCGAGGTATGAATAAAACTATCGAAAAAGTTATCAATCAATGAATTTGGAACGCAAAGTGATATTGTGTATGTAGGGGAGGGGGTATATAATTGTACGGGCTTAAGAGGGCAAGTTGTGTTTTCCCTCAGAGAGCAAGGCTATGAACATTCCTAATTGATTGATTTCTTCATGTTGTGATCAGGTCTGGCAGATGGAATGGGACATGAGTGGAATGACGTTGGCAACCACCGGAAATGATGGGGCTGTACGGTTGTGGCAGTCTAGTTTGAACGGAGTTTGGCATGAAGAGGCTGCTTTTGAACCCACTTGGTAGTCCCTCTGGTTTTGCATGTTACCGAGCCAAGTAACTGTTTGAGACATCATTGATTGTAGCTATACATTTTGGTTCAGATTATTCAGAATTGAAATTCGATGTGGGAATCATTTTCGCTTCGGGCTGCCCCTTTTATATGGCTGCTTGTTTCTTTAGAAACGTAAAAGCGAAACAAATTGGAACTACGGTTTAGTGGTCATGTTTGGTCTCAAAAGAAAGTGTTGCTGGGTAATAACACATGAACAAGGCGGTGTGACGTTGGTATTGTTTTCTGAACAATCGTACTTAGGTTATGAAATTATGTGACTGGTTTCAAAACAAAGCTCCATCGGTCGTAGTTTTTGTCTTGTCACGAGAACTTGCATGGTTTTATTGCCACGTGGCGTTCTGGTCCATGATTTGCTATGCTGGCCATGAGAATCAAGTGTTGACAAGTTGCATTGGGTGGGAGACATTCGATTCAAGCACAACTTATCCATATTAAGAGGGGCAACAAATCGTGCCCACATATGTATTCCTTCTTTTGGTCCTTCGGCGAATCTGAAATAAATTCATTAACTATTTAATGACGAAATTATTATTAATATTGTTAACATTAATTGCCTTATCATGATCAACTTCAAAAATATTGTTAATATTGTTATGTTTTTTATTATTGGACGTGGTTATTTAATGACGAAATTAGTATTTATTAAATTATAGTGCATTAATTGGAAGAATATAATTTTTTGTTTTTGATGAAGATGGATATAGTTATTGACCGATGGAAAATCCGTTACCCGGTAGGTATGATTATGGATAATCTCCTATGGTTAATTTACGGTTATGAATCTGATGAATTTTCATGGTTATGAGGATGAATATAGCATTTGTGTCCCTAAACTGAACTGTTACCATCCCGAGTTGGTTATAAGGAGGGCAACAAATCCTGCTCACATGTTTATTAGACGATAACTTCTGCTCTTATCTTTGTGTGGAACAAAATCATGGAGAACAAAAACTCTAGAGTTTGTGTTACAGGTGCTTCTGGATTCATTGCCTCTTCACTCGTTAACAAGCTCCTACAGCAGGGCCACACAGTCCACGCCACCCTCAGGAACTTGGGTCTCTCTCTCTCTCTCTCTCTCTCTCTCTCTCTCTCTCTCTCTCTCTCTCTCTCTGTGATGCAACCCTCTTATGGTTACTCCGTATGTTACAGATGATGAGTCGAAAGTTGGGCTTCTCAAGTCCCTTCCTAATGCGGACACCAAATTGTTGCTGTTCCAAGCTGACCTATATGACCCTCAAGGGTTTGAGCCTGCCATTGAAGGGTGTGAGTTTGTTTTCCACGTTGCCACTCCGATGCAGCATAACAACCTAAGCACTCAGGTCAGACACTAGTGCTGTTTTAGGTAGATAGCAAATAGGATTGAACTATTTCGTCCAATCCATTCTAGTCTCATCATGAACAATAATTCGATTCAATCCTGCGCAACAAACGAAGGGTTAGTTATAATTTGAGGATTTTGATTATGCAGTACAAGAACACAGATGAAGCTGCTGTTGCTGGGGTGAGAATCATTGCTGATTCCTGCATTCGTTCGCAGACCGTCAAGCGACTCATCTACACTGCAAGCATACTAGCTGCGTCGCCTCGGACAGAAGATGGGGCTGGATTCAAACCCTACGTTGATGAATCATGTTGGACACCCCTTGATGTCTCATTTCCTCATGGCACTGATTTCTTAATGGTACCTCTTCTACTTGTTCTTATATTATTCGTTCTACGATATATCAATTTCGCTACAATAATTAACATCGAATAATTACATTTGAACTTTAATCTGGAAATGTGCTATAGGGGTATATCGTATCAAAGACATTAGCAGAGAAAGCAGTGCTGAACTATAACGACATTGATGGTGGTAAATTAGAAGCAGTAACTCTTCCTTGTGGCCTAGTAGGAGGAGAAACTCTTCTCCCAAATTTGCCTCCAAGTGTGGGAGTAGTTATATCACAACTTACCGGGGACTTGAACGGTTACAATGCATTAAAATTCATGCAAGAAGTTATCGGTTCTGTTCCTCTTGTACACATTGAAGATGTTTGCCGAGCACATATCTTCTGCATGGAACAACCATCGATGAGAGGTAGATTCTGCTGTGCAGTTGCCAGTCCGAGTATCAAAGAAATCGCTGCCTGCTTCCAAGAAAACTACCCGGAATACAAGATAGCAAAAGAGTAAGGATCCAACTTAACTTTAATCGTTCTGAAACTTCTCCCTACTTTTGAACATTGAACGCCACGAATATTATCCATTTTCATTCACGACTGAATTTATTTCAGATTCGCCGAAGGACCAGAAGAAGGAATCAAATGCGACTTTACTAAGCTGGTGAAGAACGGTTTTGAGTACAAGTATGGTATGAAGAACATACTTGATGACAGTGTTGCAAGCGGAAGGAGGTTATCAAAGAGCTCTCTTTCTCAACTGATTTAATTTTCAGACTGCAGAAACAAAACCATCATATTACAAACACTGGTGTAATCGTGTTTTCGTTTTTAGGCTCCGCATATTCTAGTATTGTGAGAGATCCTCACTTATTGAATAAACAAAATCTTGCATACTCATAAGCATAACTATTTCAGAATTGTATGTGTTAAGACAAATTCATTCAGTCTAGTGTAAATTTAAAAAACAATTCAATCCACCTCACCCGTTTTCTCGGTTTTTCATACATTGAATGAGAAGATTCTCTTTCAAAAATATATTTGCCTTTTGCAGCTGCAAAAGTGTAAAAAAACACACTGATTACTACAAGCAGAAGAAGCAAGCAAATTTTGGAGACGAAACACTTTGGTTTCCCGTGGTTGGAGTAAAGGTTCGGTTTCGAGGTCTTTTAATGGTGAAGAACACAAAGTTAAGGGACTATAAATAACCAGTTTGAAACAAGATTCTCAACCAAGAAGAACTCAGTGAAGACACAACTACACGACACTGGTTTACTGACCTTAACCTACTCCCTGTGTTTTAAGGACAGTCCGTACAGAAATGTGAAAGGCTGCCATAAAGACGCTTTTATTTCTAAGTTTTGCTTCAAACTTGTTCATATAGTTTTATTTCTAAGTTTTGCATTGAAAATAAGGGTCAATGAATCCTAAAAACTAGCCACTTCGCATGCATCCTAAAAATTAAGCGAGTGGAGATAAAATAAAGCAACGTGAATCAGCCACTACTAAGGAACATGGAGTGAGATAAAGAGACATGGAGTCCAAGTTTTTTATATAAAAGGCCTAAAATCCCATTAGAACGGGGGACGAAAAATGGGAAGAAAAAGGCAAGTATCAGATCGCTTTACAGTTTCCTGCAATTATTTTGAACAAAGGCTGACTTGAGCGGCGTAATGTTTTCTTAGAGGATTGGAGGATCTAAATTATTCCACTCCAATAGAAATGTTTGTAAACATAACTCACATCAATGCATGATAACAAACAAAAAAATGAGTCTTAACGAAATAGACATGGTATCAATGCATGATAACAAACAAAAAAAGGAGTCTTAACAAAACACTCATGGTACTGTTCACTATTAACGTTAAGGACATTTTTACTCTAAAAAGTCACTCCTAGTACTATTTACTTACAACACCTTTTTGACTTTTTGATTAAAATTTAAAGTTTTCAAACCCCTTTTCATTAGTTTTCCTCCAAAAAAACCCATCATCAAGTAATCAGACCACGAACTTATGTCAATTAATTGAAACGCAAAGTCATATTAAACGCATATTTATATATACGAAAACCCAAACTCAAGTGGTACTGTTCTATAACAGTAAAATAGCGAAAATACCCTCCAAAATTTTATCTGGTTGTGCTTTATTTCAGCTTTTTCTACAGTGAAAATGCGGTTATGCCCTTCCCATTCCACCTGTCGACCATCGCTGCGTCTTCTAGCTTCTTCCCTTTGCTTTTTACTCTTTTTGCTTCTGTTGCTTTTCACTCTTTCTCCACTGATTTTCGTTCGATTGTTCTGCGTTTTGTGCTTTGGTGAGATATTTTATTAGCCTATGTTATGTGTTCTAATCAAGGATTGAATTGGGTTTCTTAGTTAAGTGAAATTGAGCTCTGTTTGCTTCCAATACGTTCTGCCAACCCACCCCCAATTCTTTCTCAACAGTTTTCCAGGAAGCATTGTCCCGGTTTTCCCGATTCGAAGAAAATTCTTCAACTGGCTTTGATTTCAAGGTAACTCTTTTCTCTCTAGAATTTCGTTTGGGATTATCTTTTTCTCTCTGTTCCGCTGAATCTCTATGGCCTCTAATTGAATCTTTTATGATATGGGTGTTCTAAAGCAGCTGTCATCTTTGCATACAACTTCCTTGCTGCTACGTTGGGGCGACAATCTAAAGTGAAAGGCCTCAAATTTACAACTAATACAAATAACAAGTATTGCTTATTGCATTTTATCTTCGAGCTTAATCCATCATTTGATATGTAGTACTAACTCAGTTGTTCATCAATTTGTTTCACTTTTAGATTTTATTATGGTAAGTAATTCCTCTATTTCGAGTATTATGTATCTATTCTTGATTTCCACTGAATGCATATATTTGTGTTAAAGTATTAATTTTCAGTTTTTTACAGTTTCGTAATGCATTCTTTTGTCGTGTCATTAATGATCATATGTTTGCTAAGCATGATCATGTGCAATAAAATGCATCTGGTGACTTCATTAATCCTCTATCTAACATTTGTATTAGTTGATTGAGAATTAGAGTTACGCGATTTCCCAATAATGCATTGAATCGAAGGTTTTTCTTGCAATTTTTGGTTTTCTGTAATGATAGTTGCAATAGACTTGGATTGTATTTTTGCTAAATACTATGATATGCTAGCTGGGGAACTTCGATTAGTATGCTAAATTCTTAAAATTGGGACGTCTTGATGTTTACAGATGGTTCTTCCATCATCATCAACTATATCAATTCTGCACCAAGTCCCAGAAGGTCATGTTGGGGTATATTGGAGAGGATGCGCTCTTCTGAAGACAATTACAGATCCAGGTGATGTGCATTGAGAAGTTGATTGCATAGGGCCTTAACCTTGCCTACTTCTCATTATTTCAAATTTTAGGTTTTCATCTCAAGCTGCCTCTGGTCACCCATTTTGAACCCATTCAAGTGACCCTGCAGACTGATCAGGTAACTTTGGCAATCCATGTTTGGAAGATTGAGGATTTTGTCTTTCCATTCATTATAGTTTTGAAAGCTTCTGTTAGCAACATTGTAGGTAAGGGATATTCCATGTGGTACAAAGGGTGTGTCATGATCAATTTTGAGAAGATTGAGTTAAGGCTGTACGATATTATTGTTTAGTATTTGTATATTAGTTTCACTTAGTTGAAGGTCTTGAAAAACTCCATTTAATAAATCCAGAATGTGTAATCCTTTAGGAGTTGTTTGATAATCATTTGGTTTTTAGTTCCAAGTTTTTGTTTAGATTTATTTTTGGGCATTTACGATAACTTTACTTTAGTATATGTAGATTTAATATTACAATTTAGTATAAATTTATATATTATCTTCTTCTTAGGTTCTTCAAGCATTTAGCTTCCTAGAATATCATTTTTGAAAAAAAGCTGGAGTAATGCATTTTATAATATGGCCTAACTTCCTTTTCATTGAAGTGGGATTTTTGAGAGGGACTGGTGGATCTCTGAAAAGGAACTTGGTGGAAATTCCTTATTACACTGTTCTATCTCAGACGTTGTGAATTATATGCAGGTATGGATGTTGTCTTAGCTAGATCGTTGTTTTAAACAACCGACTCATTTTTTGCTATTACTTTTCAGATTTTACTTATGTAGATACTCTCTCTTCATTTTTCAGATGGTTGACAAATTGGATGATGAAACCATGACAATAGAACTTGGTCCACCTGATTCTAAAGAGGCCCTATAAGGTAATATGCTCTACCTCAATTTTACAGAGCTCTTACATTACTTTTTTCTTGCTCCCTTCTAACTCTTGACATGATTTTAGGATGTTGAAAGAGTCTTCTTCCGAGTACATGTCGAGGGTCAACTAAAGGTTAACATATTTGTATATTTATTATTAGCTAACTCTTAATTATGATGTCATTAAAAAAAATGTCAAGGATAAGTTGAAGGGTTTGAAAGAAACTAAAGTGGAATTAATTGGAACCGAACCATTTACTAGAAATCAATATATTTTTAGGTGTATTCGGAATACATAGTAGTATAATAGGTGTTATATGTGGTTTATATTTTCTATACTTTTTCTTATAATCTCTTATGCATTGGTCTAATTACTTTCTTGAATTCGATCTGTTTTGTAGAAACTTGGTTGCAAGACAAGTTGGAAATGCACAAAAGTTTGATCGCATCCTATAGAATTGCCAGATAAGGTCATCTCCATTTCATGCAAAATCAGACTTCTTTATGCACACAAAAACACTAGGTAAACACTCATTATCCTTATTTTGTTCATGATATAATTCTACTGTCTATAAATTTATTTCAATTTTTTTTCCCTTGCCTGGGATGCTTGCTTAATGACCAACATAGCAGAGGACAACTTTTAGTGTTGCAATAAACAACATTTTTAATAAACGAAATAGGTTTCTCTTTTGATATTTAAATTTGTTTCATTCATGATGAGGTTGTATATAATTTGCATTGGCATTGGTAACTCAGTTTTTGACTCAAACATTGTTTATGAAGATTGAAATTGCATAATCATTTATATAGTTTTCAATCTCGCAACAACACGCGGGTACAAATTCTAGTCAAGTTCTAAACTTGTAATTTCCTACAATTGAGAGCTTCTTATCACCAAGACAAAGGCCAAGACTTTCCCCAAAAAAGGCCAGCAAAAGTACTTCTGATTACTTTAAAGTTTTTCTCTTCCGAAGTTGTCAGACAACGGGAAACACACCACCCAAAAAAAGACAAGTTAGCAACTTACCAGTACCTTATAGTAACCCATCAACTTTGAAAGTTTTAAAACACACAATTCATATCAAGGGAATATCAATATGGCATCTTGGGTTAAACCCTGACTCGGATGGAAGGCTCTCATTGGAGAAGATTGCACTACTTTCGGGTCACAAAGCCGAGGTATGAATAAAACTATCGAAAATGTTTTCAATCAATTAGTTTGGAATGCAAATTGATATTGTGTATGTTGGGGGTATACAACTGTAGAGGCTTAAGAAGGCAAGTTGTGTTTTCCCTCAGAGCAAAAGGCTATGAACATTGAACTCCACCTCCCACCCTCTCTCTCTCTCTCTCTCTCTCTCTCTCTCTGTGATGCAACCCTCTTATGGTTACTCCGTATGTTACAGATGATGCGTCAAAAGTTGGGGTTCTCAAGTCCCTTCCTAATGCGAACACCAAATTGTTGCTGTTCCAAGCTGACCTATATGACCCTCAAGAGTCTGAGCCTGCCATTGAAGGCTGTGAGTTTGTTTTCCATGTTGCCACTCCGATGCAGCATAACAACCCAAGCTCTCAGGTCAGACACTCATGCTGTTTTAGGTAGATAGCAAATAGGATTGGACTATTTTGTCCAATCCATTCTAGTCTCATCATGAACAATAGTTTGATTCAATCGTGCGCGACAAACAAAGGGATAGTAATAATTTGAGGATTTTGATTATGCAGTACAAGGACACAGGTGAAGCTGCTGTTGCTGGGGTGAGAATCATTGCTGAGTCCTGCATTCGTTCGCAGACCGTCAAGCGACTCATCTACACTGCAAGCATACTAGCTGCGTCGCCTCAGACAGAAGATGGGGCTAGATTCAAACCCTACTTTGATGAATCATGTTGGACACCCCTTGATGTCTTATTTCCTCATGGCACTGATTTCACAATGGTACCTCTTCTACTTGCTCTTACGTTATTTGTTCTACGATATATGAATTCGCTACAATAATGAGCATCGAATAATTACGTTTGATCTTTAATCTGGAAATGTGTTATAGGGGTATATCGTATCAAAGACATTAGCAGAGAAAGCAGTGTTGACGGTGGTAAATTATAAGCGGTAACTCTTCCTTGTGGCCTAGTAGGAGGAGAAACTCTTCTCCCAAGTTCGCCTCTAAGTGTGGGAGTAGTTATATCACAACTGACCGGGGACTTGTGTAAAGATATATTAGTTGTTCCAGATGATGAGTGTACGTAGATTAGGTTGCTAAGTGGTTAAGTTTGTTATATGATAGTTAGCTTACTTAGTGACTGATGAAATCTTGTCTATATATATATGAGTAACTGCTGTAAGTATTAAGGAAGTCAATATACAAGATACAATTATTTCTCTCTAAAACTGTTATTCTTTCGAGTGTCTCTCTCTCTCTATCAAGAACTCATATGAACATCAAGCATTCTTCTGCATTCTTCTGCAATTTGATAACTTGAACAGTTACAATGCATTAAAATTCACGCAAGAAGTTATCGGTTTTGTTCCTCCTGTACACATTGAAGATGTTTGCCGAGCACATATCCAACTTTTAACTTTAATTATTCTGGAAGTTCTCCCTCCTTTTGAACATTGAACTCCATGAATATTATCCATTTTCATATTCTTGATTGAATTCATTTCAGATTCGTCGAAGGATCGGAAGAAGGAATCAAATGTGACTTCAGTTAGCTGGTGAAGATCGGTTTTTGAGTATAATTATGGCATGAAGAACATACTTGATGATAGTGTAGCAAGTGGAAGGAGGTTATGTTAGAATATGAGCATGAGTATGAATCTGTGGATTAAGTTATTTGATTCAAGTTTGGATAAGAAGTCTTATTGAGAATGGATTTGTAATCCATGTTATGCTGAAACACTATGTTGGTTGTCTATAAGGATTCTAATAGGGGAATCCTTATGGGATTTGTTGATGATTATGTTGTGTATATATAGTGGCCCCTGCTCTCACAGTTTATACGCTTTATCATTGAACTAAGACCTATTATTAGTTAGAGCAAACCGATTACTAGAGAGAGGAGAAGGTGCACTGCAACCTTACAGTGAAACTTGGAAGTGGTTGCTTCTTCGAGTTCATCTGCAGGTATGATATTCTCCGTACATTAGTTTAATGAACATCAGTTTGTGTTTTGATCACAATAATTCATATTACTTGTTCTTGGTTTATGTTTCGTCTAACATGTGGTATCAGAGCCTTAATCACAAGTTTATGAATTCTGCTATTAAAATCAATGGGTTCTGCAACTTAAATAAATTTGCCTTATGTTTCAACCTAGAAGAATCGAACTCGAGTTCCGGTATGTGGTTTTTATGAATAACGACAAAACGTGTTAATAAAATATTACCGTTAAAACTTTTCCAAAAGTTTTTCTTTTCCGTTGGACTTCATGCAAAATCATTGGTCTGGGTTCTCTTCCAAGAAAAATCCAAACTAATTAGAACTGCCAGTTAGGAATTCTTAAGCAATGGATGACCAATCACATATAAGGCTATAATTTTCCAATATCTTGGAAAGTCATGATCTTCTGATTTTGATGATCGTTTTATTTTGATATTACATCATTATGCATGAGACATCTATTGGTTATCTATTGTTGCATATTTCTTCGCTGAATCTGCAGGATCTGCAATATCATTAAGGACTATGAACTTAGCCAATATTCTCATTCTCATTGGGGGAAGCAACTACAAGAAGTGGAGATGAGAGATTGGACTGTTGTTGACACTTAATTAGTTTGATGTTGCATTGGATACTCCCAAACCAATTCTGACTGATCAATGTACACGGGCTGAGAAAGCAGATGCAGAGAGATGGGCCAGAGCCAACAAAGTGGCACTTTCTATCCTTGAAAGTGCCATGACCGATACTATTCGAGGTGGAATAAAGAAGCATGAATTAGCAGTTGATTATTTGAATGCAATTGAGAAAAAGTCCAAGGAGTCTCAAAAGGTGGAAATTAGTCAATACTGTTGAGAATCAATGTCATTTGTAGGTGAAGTAAGTGTGTGAGGTTGGTGAAGTAAGTGGAGGTTGTAGGTGAAGTAGGTGGATGTTGTAGGTGAAGTAAGTGTGTGAGGTTGGTGAAGTAAGTGGAGGTTGTAGGTGAAGTAGGTGGATGTTGTAGGTGAAGTAAGTGTGTGGTGTATCTTTCATTTGGTTTGCTATAAATACCCAAGTCCCCAAGCATTGTATATCATCCAAGGAAAAACAAAGCCTAGAGCTAAATAAGAAAAGCTTTGCTAATTAGTTTGTTTTGTGAGTTTTCTTTAAGAGTGTACTCTATTTTCTTCTTCTTGGGATCATTAGAGTTATCTTGGATACTCTTCTTATTCAACAAATACATGGCAATGCTCACCACATACAAGATTGAAGGCACTGGTTTTATAAAAGATCATATCATGACAATGACCGATGCTGCTGAAAAGTTGAATACACTGGATGTCAATATTGGTGAAAAGCAACTGGTATTCATGATCTTCCAGGCTCTCCATAGCAAGTACTCTCAGTTGAAGGTGTTATAATACACAAGACAAGAGTTGGGATATAGATGAGCTCATCGCACAATGTGTTCAAGAGGAGACTCGGCAACAACAAGAAAGAGGCAAGGATGTTGAGACTGTGAATTTTGTGCAAGGAGGAAAAGGGAAGAAATTCAACAATGCTAGAAATAATTCAAGATTATCTGAGAGCTAATGGCAAAGAGGTAGTTAATGTCTGTGAAAAGTCTTTCGATCAGTGGGAGTAGTTTGTTATTCTATTTTATAAAAAGCAATTGCTGCATTAAAGACGGTTGCAAAATAAAGTTTGAGAAGTGCTGCTTCTGTGAAGTTCGAAGAGTTGGTGTGGCAATAATGTTCTTCTCTAAAGTTAAGTTTATGTTTAGCTAGTTTAATTATCAATTAGTATAATTGTTAGCTAGGTTTATTGCATTCAGAGATTCAATTTTTGTAATTGATTGGTCTGATATATATATATATATATATATATATATATATATGTGTTTTGGATTTAGTTTGATGCTTTGAGAATCTTTGTGATTTGACTTGAGCAGTTGGTTGAATTCATATATTGGTAATTCATTATATTGGAATGAATTAGTAGTTGATAGTTTTACTTAATTGTTTCGAATTGAGTTGGAAAATAGTGGGAGTAGACAATTTTAAGGTCTACTTGTATCAGTTTGGTCATAATGTTATAAGTGCAAATTGAACATATGTGATTTGAAGTTAGCATTTACATAATGGTTGTAATTTGGTCCTATGTTTTGAAATGCACGGGTAGATTGTTTATGATGAAACTCAAAAGACTTAGTGATCACCCTGTTGTAAACTTGATAGAACTAATTTACTTTTTCATACTTGCTCAAGTGGAAGAATGTTAGAATAGGAGCATGAGTATGAATACGTGGATTAAGTTATTTGATTCAAGTTTGGATACGAAGTCATATTGAGAATGGACTTGTAATCCATGCTATGCTGAAAGACTATGTTGGTTGTCTATAAGGATTCTAATAGGGGAATCCTTATGGGATTTGGCGAGGATCATATTGTGTATATATAGTGGCCTCTGCTCTCATAGTTTATACGCTCTATCATTGAACTAAGACCTATTATTAGTTAGAGCAAACCGATTATTGGAGAGAGGAGATGGTGCACTGCAACCTTACAGCGAAACTTGGACGTGGCTGCTTCTTCGAGTTCATCTGCAGGTATGATCTTCTCCGTATATTAGTTTAATGAACATCAGTTTGTGTTTTGATCACAGTAATTCATATTACTTGTTCTTGGTTTGTGTTTCGTCTAACAGGTTATCAAAGAACTCTCTCTCTCTCAACTGATTTAATTTTCTGACTGCAGAAACAAAAACATCATATTACAAACGCTGGTGTAATAATGTTTTCGTTTTTAGGCTCTACATATTCTAGTGTTGTGAGAGATCCTAATTACCGAATAAACCAAATCTTGCAGATTCATTAGCATAACTATTTCAGGATTGTATGTGTTGAGCTTAGTCCAATCTGTCCAAGCAAAAAGGATGGGATAACTTAATCTAAGACAAATTAATCTAAGACAAATTCATTCTGTCTGGTGCAAATTTGAAAAAAAGTTCAATCCCATCTCACCGTTTTTCTCGGTTTTTCATACATTGAAGGAGATCCGGTTTCGACCTTAGTCTTATTGATGCTGCATGGTTTAGAGAAGTTAAATTTGATGGATGGAAGCATTTCCACACTAGGAGGCAGCCTTGTGTATAGACTGCCATTGACATGGGAGAGCTGCGCTGCGCCCCCTGAAGAGAGCGCCTTTTATGTAGCACTTCCATCCCCTGTAGGCATATGATTCACAACGGCAATCCTCCGCGCAGAGGTTTTTGCAGTAGTGAATGGAAGTGGATTCATTATACGCGAGATCAAATCCATAGAAATCTACACGCTTAATCAGCATGAATTTCTGAGAGCATGTAAGCTTGAACTTAGGCTTGCAACCCTCGTTCGCATTCATTATTTGTAAAGAAATGCCAAAAGGAGAACCATTAGGCATTTTTACCCAAACCATAGAACCCACATGTGAAAGGCTTATCCGGTGAAGTTAGCAAGTCAGAATCGTCTTCCACTGGAAGAGAAGATCCTCTTTCAACAATATATTTGCCTTTTGCCGCTGCGAAAGTGTAAAAAGACACAGTGATGACTACAAGCATAAGAAGCAAGCAAATTTGGAGACGAAACGCTTTGGTTTCCCGTTGTTGGAGTAAAGGTTCGGTTTCCAGGTCTTTTAACGTGAATAACAGAAAGTTAAGGGACTATACATAACCAGTTTGAAACAAGGTTCTCAAGCAAGAAGAACTCAGTGAAGACACAACAACTCTTCACTGGTTGACTGACTTTAACCTACTCCCTATGTTTATAGGACAATCCGGACAGTAGTGTATAAGGGTGCCATAAAGACTAATTTATTTCAGAACCGGTCCTCAGAATTTGAGGGCCTAGGCGAGCCTTTGAAATAGGATCCTAAAGGTCTTTGACCTCTGACATTTTGTATATATATTGATATGATATGTATATAAAAAAGAATTCGCTAAATGCATGAAACAGTCTATTCTACATTAAATATCATTCGAAATTAATATCAAAAGAAAAAATATATACACATATCACTTAAATATTATACTTCTCGCAAATGTGCTAATTAAGTTTATATAATCTAATTTTTCAACGAATTCTTTTTCAATTGATGAAATAGTTTATCCATTCAATCTTTCTTGTGACATAGTTGATCGAAGATAATATTTGATGACCTTTAATTTTGAAAAACATCTTTCTGCATAGGCAACTGTAACTTGTATGGTATTAGCAACCCATGCATTCGGGAAACAACCATCCATTTGTCTCAAATATTTCAATACTTTTGTTGCCCAATTTATTTCCTTTGGTAAAATTTCTCTCAAAATTCTTAACTCTAGAAAGAAGTTTTTCACATCAATATTAGGATACTCATCATGTGAAGACCGAGAGAGAAAAGCGATAGATTTTGCGAAAACAAAAAGAGAGCAATTGGGGTTGTATCAAGAAAAAGACTGATATTTTTATTTTTAAAATTTCAATTGGATTTGAAAGAATAAAACTATAGTAACAACTTACATGTGGGTGAGGAAGAAGAAGAAAACAGTAAAATTCTTTCTTTTTTTTTGGGTTAATTACAAAAAACTACCTCAAATATGGGTCAAATGACACTTTCATACCTCATCTTTTAAAATTGACAATGTCATACCTCATCTTACGAATTTGTGTCAATGTTATACCTTCCGTTAGTTTGGCCGTTTATTTCTCAGTTAAATGCTGACGTGGCTTGATCCGGGACCCATTTTTATTAAAAAATTAATAAAAAAATTATTAAAAACAAAAAAAATCATTTAATATTATTTAAATATTAAAATAATAATAAAAAGTACATAAAAAAATTAAAAACATTAGACATCATCTTCCCTCTCCTTTCGTGCATCTCCCCCCTCTCTCTTCCCCATCATCTTCCTGCAACCCAGCAACCCAGAAAAGAAGAAGGAGAAAGAAGAAGAAGAAGAAGAGAAAAAAAAAAAAAAAAAAAAAAACCCAAACCAAACCAAACCCAGTTCATCCCCCCTCCCCCCACCACAAACTTAACCCCCTGCAACCTAGAAAGGAGGAGGAAGAAGAAGGAAACACAAAAAAAAAAAAAAAAAAAAAAAAAAACAATGGAAACCCAGTTCGTCCCTTGCAGAAGAAGAAGAAGAGGGAAGAAGAGGGAAGAAGTGGGAGGAAGAAGAAGAGAGAAGGAAAATAAAAAAATAAAAAAATAAAAAAAAACAGCAGCAAACCCGTCCCCTCCCACCCAACCCCACCCCCCCCAACCTAACCCGCAGAAGAAGAGGGAAGCAGAAGAAAGAGAAGAAGAAGAAGAAAAAAAAAAAACCCAGTTCGTCCCCCTGCAGAAGAAGAAGAAGAAGAAGAAGAAGAAGAAGAAGAGGGATAACCCGCAGAAGAAGAGGGAAGCAGAAGAAAGAGAAGAAGAAGAAAAAATAAAAAATAAAAAAATACCCAGTTCGTCCCCCTGCAGAAGAAGAAGAAGAAGAAGAAGAAGAAGAAGAAGAGGGAAGAAAAAAAAAAAAAAAACCCAGTTCGCCCCCTGCAGAAGAAGAAGAAGAAGAAGAAGAGAGAAGAAAAAGAAAGAAAAAAAAAATCGAGTTCGTCCCCTGCAGAAGAGGGAAGAAGAGAGAAGAAAAAGAAAAAAAAAAAAAAACCCACTTCGTCCCCCTGCAAAAGTAGAAGAAGAAGAAGAAGAAGAAGAAGAAGAGGGAAGAAGAAGGAAGAAGAAGAAGAGAGAAGAACAAAAAAAAAAAAAAAAAAAAAAAAGCCAGTTCGCTCAGTTCGTCCCCCTGCAGAAGAAGAAGAAGAAGAAGAGGGAAGAAGAGGGAAGAAAAAGAAGAGAGAAGGAAAAAAAAAAAGGGTCTTTATTATTTTAATATTTAAATAATATTAAATGATTTTTTTTGTCTTTAATAATTTTTTTATTAATTTTTTAATAAAAATGGGTCCCGGATCAAGCCACGTCAGCATTTAACTGAGAAATAAACGGCCAAGCTAACGGAAGGTATAACATTGACACAAATTCGTAAGATGAGGTATGACATTGTCAATTTTAAAAGATGAGGTATTAAAGTGTCATTTGACCCAAACTTGAGGTAGTTTTTTGTCATTAACCCTTTTTTTGTTTTAAATTATATTATTACCTATGAATTTAGTTTCGATATTTTTATTGAAGGTCCTAGGTGGGCGCCTACTTTGACTATCCTCATGGCCGGCCCTAAGTTTATTTTTAAGTTTTGCTTTCAAACTTGGTCATATGGGTTTTTTCTTTGAACAAATAATAGTATCTACACTAAGGGGAGGGCGTGGGCATAGCCTCACAATATGCTAGCAATAATATGGTTCAAATTCACCTTTGGCGAGAGTCGAACCTAAGACCTCTCACTTACAAGTAAAGATGAATACCGCTAGACATAGTACTAAGTGACAACTTGTTCATATGGTTTTATTATCAAGGAAATGTTTGCAACCAAAACTCACATCAATGCGACAAAAAAACCCATCATCAAGTAATCAAGCCACGAAACTTATGTCAATTAACTGAAACGCAAAGTCATATTAAACGCATAACTATGAACTTCCAAACTTCTAATTTCTAACAATTGAGAGCTTCTTATCACCAAGACAAAGACCAAGACTTTCCCCAGAAACGCCCAAAACTTTTAACACCTTTAAAGTTTGAATAATGTTAAAGAGATCAAATTTTTAACCAAAACTCAAAAACATAGTAAACAGTCGAAACATAAAACCAATATCAAGTTAACTTCCGATTTCTAATAATTGACAGCTTATTGTCAACAAAACCCAGTAATTGTCTGCAATTACAATCTGGTTACCTGCTCACATAGTACTAAATTCAATAATTCATTGAGAAAAAAATCAAAAACTACCTCAAAAGAGCTCAACAAAAGTACTTTGACACCTCCAAGCTTTTATTTTGCAAGTTGTCTGGTAATAAGACAACACACAACATAAGACTCACAACGTAACTCGTCTATTTCTTGCCCTAAGCACACTGCCCAATGTCATTGAGACATTCCATTTAACACTTAAAGAGCACATTTCGAAAAATAACTTATTTATAACGAGTTCAATGACATGTGATGTTCCAATCAAATGATGCATGTTAAACAAAATTTTTATCTGCATGCTAATGTATTGTTAAATTAGAATGTCACATCACAGTTAACTCATTTCATGTCCTTCTTCACATTTCAAAGCGAATTCAGAGTTTTAACAGGTCAAAACCAGACGTTTAATTGGGCGGGAGGGGGGGTTTTTGGGGGGGGGGGGGGGGGGGGGGGGGGGAGGGGGGGTGCTGGTTGTTTGGGCGGGGGGCGGGTGTGGAGTGGGTTTCTTCAAATATAAAAACCAAGGCCCTATTATTATTAAACGGTCCAGATAAAACCACCTGCTCCACATTCCCGGAAGTAAGGAAATTGAACGGTCTAGATCTGGCCACTTACTCTGACTTTGATGATAACAAAAACGGCTCCAACCAATACCCGCTCTGAACACTCTCACTCCACCTCTCTCTCCTCAATGACCATCACCTGCATTCAATCTCTGTAAATCCTCCACCATTTTTCCTCCTCCAACTTTTCTGGGTTCTCCATGTTTCTCGCGGATCCCCGACCCGAACCCACTTTCCAGAAGCAGAGAATCCAAGTTTTACACAGAAAGAAGAATCGGCAGTAAAAGCAGAAGAGGTTCGGGTGGGATTGTGTTTGGTGTGGTGTTCCCGATTGATCCATGGGCGCCCAGCATTGACTCACAGAGCATAGCTTCACAGCTGTTTGCAGCTTCCCTGTTTCCCTACCTGGGTTTCTTGTAGTTCATCACCAAGTCAAAATCTGCCCCAAAGCTCACCCTTTTTGGGTTCTACTTCTTGCTTGCTTTTGTGGGGGCCACCAGTGAGTTTTTCCCAGCTTTTCCTTTTCTAGCACCTTTTTTAAAAAAATTTCCTGGCTTCCTGGGTTTTTGATAATTTATCCTTTTTTGGGTTGGTTAGTTTAGCAATTGTTAAGGCCTCCAATTGGATTGCAAATTCCTGAAATTTGAGAAACATAACAACAAAGTATTGCATGTTCATGTGTACTTGGATACTGTTTATTGTTTTACGATAGTCTATTGGCCAGAAGAGAACTTATATGCAACTGGGACACTAAAGTCACAATATCTCAAACTAATCATGTGAAGCTATGTTGCCAAGTAAAAACTCGTGGTGGTGCATTATAGGCTTGAGATACCGCCATCTTGGTCTCACAAATGCATGTCACTTCTCTCGAACCGAAAGACAACGGTTGTGTTTCTGCTGAGCAAATTGTCACATAGTCATGTTGAATTGCCCCGTCAAACATTCACTACACTCTAGTTGGATTGTTGTTTGATGTTGAATTTGGCCTTCTATTATTAAATGATTACTGTCAGATGCTCTGATTGGACTCTACTGACATAATTTTGTTCTCTCTTTCCTCTTATCAACTGAGCAGTTCCTGCTGGAATTTATGGTGAGATTTCGTGTTCGAGAAATAGAGAAATCTGTGCACATTATTTTAGTAAGTTTCATGGATCAATGCCTTACCGTACTCTGGTTGTGGGGGCTGAACAGCAAAGGTGAATAACGGCACTTCATTAGCGAATGTCAATTGGTTACATAGCGGGGCTGAGGCATTTCTCACTCTAACCAACATATTCATCGTGTTGGGGTTGAGGGGAGCTCTCAGAAAAGCTGGAGATGCAGAAGAAAGAACATCAGCTCCTATTCCCAGGTTGAAGGAGGAGAAGAAAACTTCTGTTTAGGTGCAGCAGCCGGCTCTCTCTGTGTTCATTCACTGTATGTAAAGTTGCAACACTTTTAGTGTTTTTTCTTTTTTGTGTAGAGTCTTGAATAGTTGAATTATTGTCCAATCTACAATCATATATATTGCGGATGTGCCTACAATATCCTTATCTTTCTGATTCTGTTATGTTGTTATCGAACTAAGAACATAACCGCCGCCTCAGAGTCTTTGAAAGTTTGTTTATTTTTCGAAAGCAATGTGGTAGGATCTTCATTTTATTTGGTTATAAAATGTGGCTATGGAACTGTTGCTATATGTTGAACATCACAAAAAGCTCTTATCTTTTACTAGAAATCTTCCTCTTCTATAATACATGGTTGATTCAAGATATGGTATTGGCAATCTCGAAGCTACTTATTCTTATTCTCAAAGATCAAGTAGATTTATAAGAAAAATCCTGGGGAGTCAAATGGGAAATAGGGGTCGAGTTCGACTGGCTGCAGTGGAAAATCCATGTCCGGAATCGGAGAATTGGTTGACGAATTGTTGGCTGAGATGATATCAGATTCCGAACGTTGCTCGTTTCCTGCAATGTTTCTCATCTGGCTAGGCAGCGCAAAGTAATAGTTTGATCCGCCTGCGGCTGGAGACAGGAATGATTGATTGAAATTGTCAAAAAGACTTTTATCATCAAGCATCGAAGATAGGAAGGCGTCATCGCTGATACTTCCGAACGGAGATGAAGTAAAAGAGAAAGGAGATGCTGTGTTCTCTCTGTCGTCTAAGTTCTCAGTATTGACTCTCAGATTAGTTGGGAAGCTCATTTGGTTTCCTTGAGACTGCTGTTGTTGATAAGTATTGTTATGATTGTGTCGTTTTCGTTCTTGCTTTTCTGGTGATGGTGGCGGTGGCACTGAACTGCCGCCATGAGAACATGTATGCTTCCCTTTGTATGTGATTTCGAAGACGGTGGGGTCTTCGTCTGATCTTTGCACTTGCTTTGTAGCCCAACAATTCTGCGTGTTCCGGTACGTGCATCTGTAATAGCTTCTGCGGATTTTAAACAAGTTGATCATCAGAATTGTTCATAACAATGTGAAACTTTCCATCTTACAGAAGAATACTGCTGTGTTTGCAGCTTCTCAAGGATGAATCTTTTCCCTACCAAAATCTTCAGCTTTTGTGCACGTGCGTATTAAAGGTAATGTATTTTATATTGCTTTTTAACACGTGGGACAAGTGACTGTTACTGCAAATGATTGCAGCAGGATAAGATTAACTGATTAAAGTAAAACAAGATCCTTAATTTTACCTTGGATGTTTGGCTCCTAGGATGTCTTTTTGCCCATATTTTCTCCAGCTGTGGCCATCTTCATGGGGTCCTTCAATCCCATTCTCAGAGATTACTCTCGTGACATGTTCTGTCCATTTGGCCATTTCCTTTCTGCAATATGCAAATTCAAATCAGCATTTGGTTCTTTGCGATTACGCTCGTTTGGTGGATAAGATTAGATTGGATTGGATAACTCCCCAGATGGATTAGCAACGAGGAAACTTATCCTTCCCAATCCTACCATTTTTTGTGGGAATTACAAGGGTAAGTTTCCTTCGTCGCTAATTCATCTTCTACTTTCAACTTGGAAGTTGGCATCCATTTCTTCATTCAACATATATTGAATTTAGTGCATTTATCCAATACAATCCTTGACACCAAGAGGCCTATTTTTTTGACTTAATTGTTAATCCAATCTCACCTTTTCTTGGAGACCGCCGTCAGGTCCTGATGATCCTGGAGACTGCTGTTATTCTCAACGCAACAAGGTCCTTCATTGGCTGACATTAGCGACTCCGGTGCGCTAGCAATTGCTCTGATAGGACTTTGTGGCGAACCACCACATTTCAGCATCAGAAGGGCCTTCTCATATGACGACAGTATCCTCTGCACTAAAAATTGCTTGGTGTCTGCTGACGATTTTGCATTTAGACATAGCCTCAACTGTTTTGCTAGCTCCATTCCTTCAATGATCTCATTGACCAGTGACTTCTGCTCCCCGCTCTTACCAGAATCCATTTCTTCAATTCTATATGTCTGTTGGGATTATGAGCAATGATTTTTTCTTCCTGATACAAGCGATATTGGGGAAGGGAGGATTTGAACACAGGACCTTAGACACTCTTAACCACGTGAACTAAAACTACCGTGGAAGATTATGAGCAGTGTTTAAGAACCTTCATCAACTTCATCCCACTAAAGCTTCGCAATATTCCGAGAAAGAGTAGAACCCAAGGAGATTCGTGAGCTCCGAAACGTTGTTTGCAGTAAGAAGGTACAGACATGGAATTGGAATCCAGAATTTGAAGATTATTTGAAGTGAGGAATTGGTATCCAGAATTTGAAGATTATTTGAAGTGAGGAATTGAGTATGCAGGAAAAGGGAAGAAGATTAGAGTAGTGAAGCTGCAGAAGCAAAGAGAGTGAGAGAGTTTTGATTTGAACGGAGAAAGTTGAGAGGTTGTATATATATAGGTGACTTGTTAATTTGAATATTGAAGTGGAAGATTTGGAGAGTGGAAAGTCTGAGGTTTTGACTGAGAAAGCGAGTTTTTCAGCTCTGACTGGTCTTTGGTCTGCATATAGAAAAAGTAAGGTCTATGCTGACCAATTCAACTTCTTCTAATTCTCTACAGATATAACTTGTAAAATGGTTTCTCTCTCTCTCTCTCTCTCTCTCTCGCGTACACTTTCTTTCTCTCCCCTTGTCTCTCCCGCACTTTCCTTCTCTCTCCCTTTGTGATTTGTCCTTCGTGGCATTGCATGATTGCGATTTGGAAGAATAGATAGTCAAGAGTTGTTGTGTTGTTAGCAAGGTACTTGCTAAGAATGTTCAAAGTTCATACCCTATTGGCCTATTTCGTTACTATTTAGAAAAAATTTCGGCTGCGATTGTCATATTGTTACGTAATATTATTAATTTGTGTGTTATAATACGAGTGAGACAATTTAAGATATGAGAGACTTGAGACATAATATTTAAATATGTATTTGATATCATAAATAAATTAATAATATCAGGTGACCGTGTGATGAAAAAATGTATAGGTTTTGGTACGCTCCAAGACTACTTTTTGTTTCTATGTTCTAGGTTTTCCTTGGTGATTCTAGAACATGAGATGCAGGCGCTGGCGTTAGTGTGGAAAAAGGAAGTGCAAAGCTACATAAGCTATATATATGTGGTATTTGGTTATTGGTCAACACGTTGTTATAAGCACTTGGACATTCTTATGTGACGAGATTATTGACCATGTTTCCTCTGACCATGTTTGTTTGTTATGGTTGTTGGTTCCATCTCTTTTTCTAATCTTACTGATTTATCTTGAAAAATGTATTTTAATAATGATAGATGAATTCTAATAAGTTTACTACATTGTACTAATGAATGTAATATAATATTTAAATACTCACAACGCGTCTTTAACCTATGAATTTCTATTTTAAAACTAATTAGGCAATACAAGAAAAGCTGAAAATGATCTGAAATAGAACGAAAGGCTTTGATTGTAATGTAAGGTTCACACTCTTAACTAAATAAATATCCATACAATTCGTGTTGATTGTAGGTAAATTTCAGCATCAACAATTACACTATAAACCTCCCACCAAATTAGCATGGACAGGGTTATATTAACTTTGTAACCAAAATAAAGCCAGGTGAGGGGTTGAATTTCGGTTCTCAAAGAATAAGAATAACATAGTTAAGTAGCATTTAGGACCATATTAAAATTCTGGTTATTATATGTATGCATGGAATCTACTATTTGTTATGTGATTTCTCAAGTTGCACAAATATTTATGTGGTATGAGTCATATATGTCAATCTTACTTATGTGATGAGAAGACTCTTGATAACAACATGATGATGAAAGTTCTAACTGGGAAGTGATCTTTATACACCGTTTTTAGCTTTATGTTTGTCCTCAGATTAAATAAATTAAACAGAAACAACAAATATGATTAAACATGAGTATGTGAGAAACTAAGAAAGTGTGTGTTTATCACTTCTCACGTTAGAATAAAAAGAAGTTTGGATGAAACGTTTGATTTTGATTGATTTCGATAAGAGACTTGGCCACAAAAAAATAGAGAACCCAAACTTATAAAGATTGTACAAGCACAAAATAATAACCTCTAAATCAAATGAATGAAAAATAAAAAAATAAAAACTCTCCCAAATATTAGGATAGGTTCAAAATTCGAATCTCCTTATTCCGGTTATATATTTATTCAGAAACACAGATGAGGAAAATCACAAAATGGTCATACTTTTGGAGGGAAAAAAAATAAACGGGAGGCTATGATTTAGTCTTTTGTTGGATATGCAGGCTCGTTTCTTTTCCGAGAGAATGTTTCGCTATGTGCCATTATCCAGAACCTCTCTATTTCTTCTGCTTTTCGTCCTGGAATCCGACCCGCAATCAAATGCCACCTGCTAATGTTGTTCAAGCTGGTTCAGCTAGCTAGCTATAAACTATTTATGATTACAAACGATGGCATTAGTCTTTGTATATATATAGTACTCTGTGTAGTAGTTATTTTCTTTAATATCATTGATGAGGAGTGCATAATAATTATGTTTTTAGAGTGCCAATAACAGTTTCTTAAGATAATGGTTCAGTTTAGATCGATCGAACCTGTCTCCGACAAGTCTGTACATTCTGTAGATCAGATCCACCTCGTCTTCACTCATCTTTACGTACTCCCATTTGATACTGCTCACTTCTTCTGCATGAATTAACCATGACAATCATGAACAATATATTTAAAGAGAGATGAAAATTATTGTGTCCCTAACACCTTCTGAGCCGGAATTGGCAGTGTTCTTGGCTTCTTGTTTATGTGAACGACGTTTGTCCATTTTCTCTCACAAAAGCTAGCCAGAACAGGAACACCTAAACTCAGAGAGAGAGAGAGAGAGAGAGAGAGAAAGGATTGCATGGGTAAGAAATAACCGCACAATAGATATATATCTGACACCATGAACTTCAAATGATTTGTAAGAAGCTGGAATTTCATAAATTAGTTGACTCAATATTGAACTCTTCTATCGTGGTCATTACTCCGATTGACTTCTTGTTGTCTTTCTAATTTTCCAATAATAATCCACAAATTTTAAAACAATACTTATTGGATAATACTTGCATCCCTGTGTGGCGTGCACGTATGTCCTGTTTTACGAATAATGTATCTTGACAAAAAATGATTGAAATCATTCAATTTATTAATTTTCATTTGAACATTAGTCCTACAAAAATCATTTAAATTGAAGATTGTTTTGTCATCTAAACATATCAAATAAATGAACGGTTCGTCATGAATATGTTTCTTGGTACATACGCCATCGATTTGTTTAATACATTTGAATTACTAAATAATCTCCGGTTCAAATGATGTTTTTTAGGGGTGATCCTCAAATGAAGATTAAGAAATTTAACTATTCTTATCATTGATTTATTCTATTAAGATACGTTATTCCCAAATGGAAGAATATGTGCATTCCTCACACGGGGAATGCAAGTCTTATCCATACTAACTAGAGTCAAACTCTAGTTGTAAGCATATTACACAAAATTGATCGTGGGAAATTTTGCCAAGTTGTTTTTTTTCTAAACTCAATTAATTCAATATCGTTGACAAGTGGTGAATTGTCTTGATGATTAGGATGTTTATCTTCGACGCACTGCATTCCGAGTTCAAATCATGCAAATCTTCTTAATATAAATAAGTGTAGAATCGCTTGTAATAATCTTTGTTTGTGTGTAGGTAAGTAATTGAACACTTGGAATTGATGCCCAAACAACCATATATATGTAAGGCGTATAACTGTACACTTGCTCATCGGAGAGACATATATATCCAAGCATCCCCGGTCCCAACCACCACTAGCCACATGGCTATAGCCCCACCTGGATCAATGAAAGCTACCTATAAGTTATCCTCCAGTCAATACAATATAATTAGGACGTACATTATACGTGTTTGATTTTTCTCTTACATTTTCCTCAAATAAAGAATCGTATAAAGTCCAACCTTTCTATTAAATTTGGTTAACTATTCAAAGTGTAAGCACTCTCGTGCTTTATGAGAGAACGCATTTGAAGTAGACTGGTAGGTTTGCGTTATATAATCATGCTGTTAAACATTTTGCTTAATTGTATGCAGACTGGTAGGTTTGCGTTATATAATCATGCTGTTAAACATTTTGCTTAATTGTATGCAATGTACTAGATACAGATATGTGTTTGTTGTGAACTATTTGATTTGAGGGAGAGAGAGGTGCGGCAACGGGAAGAAAGATAGAGAAAAGGGTTTGAGGAATTATGTGTGTTATTTCTCGGTCCTTGTACCTTTATTTATAGTAAAGCAAAGAGGATTTCTTGCCTTGCAAGTAATACAGTATTAAAGGGAAAAGATCTTCTAGTATCCTAAATAAAATATACTATTGATTTATATAATCATACATGGACTAAAAGTATATTCATAACATTCCCCTTTTAGTATGTAAATACTCAAGTAGATGGCGCAAATGTAGAAGCAATTGATGAAGTCGTCTCGTCTAGTCGACACAAGTAGCGAATGGGAATCTCAAAACAAACGGAATAATGCATAGGTGGTAAAACTCACAAAAGCTTGCTATAGTAAAACCCAAGGTGGATAAAACCCCTAATCTAAGGAGAAAAGTGAGAAGTTGCATTAAGTCAAAACTAAATGTCTTCTGGATGCAAGCATAATGCTTCCAAGGGTATGACCATCCTAGGATAGTGTGCCTTGTTAAAACCTAGCCAGGTAGCAAAAACCCAGTGGGAAAAATGCTCCTAATCGTAGGGAAAAATAGTACATTAAGATCAATTATCAATGAGTATAATTTTGGATAGAACTACAAACATTGCTAATGAGATAATTATGCATATTAATTCCTCGGACAAGCTTCTAAAAAGTAGATTTCGGCAATGACGTTGTATAGAGGTTGGCAAGGTTGTCTTTAGATTGAATTTGCTTGACTTCAATCTTCTGATGCTCATGTTGATGTGACGTATACAGAATATGCTTGGCATTGACTTCGTTGATGTATCATGTCTTGGTTGGAACAATACATGCGGCATAACCTTCATGGATCATCATTGGGACTCAACGATGGATGAAACAGTAGGTACATCGAATATGCTCAACAAGAACTCTCAACCATGTTTCACGTGTGGCATAGTGAAGGTGAGTCTTGGAACGATTCGAAGATTTTACAACTAAGGTTTATTTGGATGACTTCTAAGTTTTTATTTGGATGACTTCTAAGTTATTGCAGTTTTCCTAACGATAAAGACATAACATATTTGGAAATGTACCTTGTTCGGATTAGACAGATAATTTGAGTCAGTGTATCACACAAGGTAGACATATTTCCAAGAACCAAGAGGTTGCGATTCATTCTAAGATGCATATGGATAAAGTAAGCCCAAATTCGCAGTAACAGTAAAACATCTTTAACACCAATTTGGTGGTGGCGTGTTGGCACAATACTACTTTATACTAAAAGATTGTCAACAATTGAAATGTCTAATCTAGTGCTTTGAGCTAAGTATGATAAATATCAGCTCCATAACTCCTCTATGGGGCCAAAAATAATCCCAAAAATCATGGAGGTGACACGTGGATTTTGGACAATATGGACGAGATTACCCTCGAGGTACAATGGAACTCCCACGCGCATGCAACGGACAATAATGACTCAATCAAGGAAGAGTCAAAGGTGATCAATATGGTATTTGTTCAAATCCCTCTTATCACTCCTTATCAATCCTTAATTGATTTTATTCAAAGGGTAACTCCCAAAACTTCATATTTAAATTAGGAATAATTGTCATGTTAATTGCAAGATATTATATCCCATAATATCTTGCAATTATCACCCAAGTACACCATAAAGGGTCGGCCACTCCTCACCCTAAGGGCCAGCCACTCTCCTATAAATACCCCACTTATCCCACAAAAATGTTAAGCCATTTGCTACCCACAAACTCCTAAACACATTCTTTTCAGAATTCTAACTTTGGTATCAGAGATTCTGTGGCCAAAGCCCCCCCTCCCCCCCAAAATCATCATAGGCGTGTGAGGCTTTTGGCCTTAATCGAAGGTGTTATTATTATCATTTTGCATGTGCTTTTTCATCAAAGGAAGAGATGGTAGAAAATTACATCCATAAATTTGTGATGTCATTGAGAGTTTGATTCACACACTCAAAGAAGACTCTCGTATTCAAAGTTTCTCATTTCTCATTCATTCGTAGATTTTTTGTACATTCTTATTCCTAGAGTTTTTTTATAAAGTTCTTTGAATAAACGTAAAAGAAAAGTACAATGACGGGAGACTCGAAAACCCCGACAAACAGAACTTCCTATGTTCAAAGATCCGGATCAAACGATGGAGGATGCGATGTAGCCCCACCACGACGATCCATAAAGCTCAACATGACTGCAAGAGGATCAACACTACCCCCACGGGGCACTACTGTGGGAGATACCATGGAAGCAGCCACCGTAGTAGCCCATGGCGAACCCATTGCCGATGGTGAGCTAGCTACAATGCATTAGCAAGCCTAGGCCCGTGCCACAAAGCAGCCAGCCCAACACGAAGCAATTCAGATCCATCAGGCCCAAGACGCTATAGTGGCAGCTACAGCAAAAGAAGCAACTTAGCACTTGCGAGCCCAAGGCTAGCGCATTCCAAAGTCGAGGCATTGATCCATGCAGAGCCAACTCCTGGCCTCTGCCAGTCGATGCGCCGCACCACCCCAACAGCTGCCCCGCGACAGCATCACCCAAGAATAAGATAAAGAAAATTAAGTATTTCTTACCTTGGTGCGGCACGGAGAAGACAAAGAAATCAACATAATATTGTTCTTTACATGGGTAAGCGAAGAAGAATTGCTAGGGGAGGGGGAACAAATATTCTCTAGCTTTCTCTCTTTCTTGTATGGATAAATAATTGTCTTCCGAAGTTGATTTAATCCCCTACTTAAGGTAGGCTTAAATAGGCTTCGGTGGCGATTCATTTCCCTTTCCTAGAAGAATTTAATTCCAAGCACAAGTGGGAATCTGTATCAAAGTTGGACATCTCTACACCTACTGCCCTTTCTTACGAGCATCTTAGTAGGTGTGGGGGCATTTGTGGAGCCAAAAATAATCCCAAAAATCATGGAGCTGACAAGTGGAGTTTGGACAAGAAGGGCGAGATTACCCTCAAGGCACACCGGAATTCCCACACGCATGCAATGGACAATAACGGCTCAATCAAGGAAAAGTCAATGGTGATCAATATGGTATTTATTCAAATCCCTCTCATCACTCCTCATCAATCCCTATTTGATATTATTCGCAAGGTAACTCCCAAAAGTTCCTATTTAAATTAGGAATAATTGCCATGTTAATTGCAAGATATTATTTCCCATAATATCTTGCAATTATCAACCAAATACACCATAAGGGGCCAGCCATTCCTTACCCTAAGGCCCGGCCACTCTCCTATAAATACCCCATTTATCCCATAAAAATGCTAAGCCATTTGTTACCCATAAACTCCTAAACACATTCTTTTTAGAATTTTAACTTTAGCATCGGAGATTCTTCAGCCAAAGTCCCCCTCCCCCACAAATTCATCGTGGGTGCGCAAGGCTTTTGGTCTTAATCGAAGGTGTTATTATTTTGGAAGTGCATTTTCATCAAAGGAAGAAATGGCGAAAATTTGCATCCACATGCTCGAATGTCTCATTTGCATCTGGCATATAGACGATCAAGGGTATACTCAGAAAAGACACATTCTGGGTGTAGTTCAATTAGTGGACTAGAATAATGTCAGAACTATACTTTAAACTTCATGTTGAAGTAATGTCGAGCATTTCACGACCCTTGATTCAATTTGAACCAAGCTTTGAGGCCTTGTTAGTGTTTGTAGGTGTTGAATCTTAAATTTGGAAATTGGTTTTGTATGAAAATGAAGTTAGAGAAAGAGAAAGTTGAGAATTGGAGAAAGAGAAGTTTGTTGCTCCTTGGATTCTATTGCATCATCATTCACACGAAGCGTATGATTTTACTAAGGACAAAAGTGATTGTTGTGACTCCACACAAGCCAACGGATAAAAAATATCCCACATGAGTATAGACATTGAAATTTCAGTGAAATAAATGTTGACCAATGTATTAAAATTACAACCTTTATTCATTTCACCTACATCACACACTCATTTCACCTACAACTTCCACTTACTTCACCAACCTCACGCACTTACTTCACCAACATCACACACTTATTTCACCTACAACATCCACTCACTTCACCAAAAAAATGGATGGTGGTGATTCATTCTCTTGGCCTATAAATAACCTTCTCCATCAAAGGAAAAATGGGGGAATTTACATCACACCAAAACCTTGAAGCCTTGAAACTCTAAAGCTCTCAAGCAAATCTCGAAGGATCAAGAAAGCACTCTTCATTCTTTGTCAAATCTTCCTTCAAGATCAAGCCTCAACGGCCCTTGAAGAACTTCCACCAACTCAATATCAAGCCCCGATGGCCCTTGAAGAAAGTGTTCATCATTCATCATCCGTTCATCCTAAGATCAAGCCCCAACGGCTCTTTGGATCAACAACCTCAACAAATCCACACATCCAATCGTTCTTCAAGATTAAGCCTAAAAGCCCTTGAAGATCCGCTCATCCATCAATCTTCAAGATCAAGCCCAAAAGCCCTTGAAGAAATCCACACAACCATTATTCAAGATCAAGCCCAAAAGCCCCCTTGAAGAACTTCCACCAACTTAAGATCAAGTCCTAACGGCCCTTGAAGAAAGTGTTCATTATTCATCATCCATTCATCCTAAGATCAAGCCCCAACGACCCTTTGAATCAACAATCTCAGCAAATCCACACATCCAATCGTTCTTCAAGATTAAGCGCAAAAACCCTTGAAGATCCGCTTATCCATCAACCTTCAAGATCAAGCCCAAAAGCCTTTTGAAGAAATCCGCACAACTATTATTCAAGATCAAGCCCAAAAGCCCCTTGAAGACCCGTTCATCAACCTTCAAAGATCAAGCCCTGAAGGCCCCTTGAAGAAACTTCCCTCAACCTTTAAGATCAAGCCCCAACGGCCCTTGAAAAAACTTCAAACTGTTCATCCAAGATCAAGCCTTGACGGCCCTTTGATCAATCACACATCCACAAATCAACACCTTACAGAGATTGAATCAGATGATCAAATTACAAAGAGATTGTAACCCTAAAATTATTAATTAATACAAAATATATTTTGTACACGTGTTCTTGTTTCAGGAATTTTTCGTGTTTACAATGAGCTACACATGATTCACTTAAACAATTTAATTGAATGATAGATGAAAAAAATACAAGTCATTGAGATGTTCTAATCGTAGTCATACATTGCAACTAAGCACAATACATTGCTTAAGAACAAATCAATGTTTTTAAAAAACTAGCCTTAGGGCGCGCCTAGGCACCTTTGGAGGCGGGGCTGCTTGCTTTTCACCTCTATTCTGTGAGGTTAGGCGTAAGGCAACATCGGGGCACGCCTAGGCGGCTGAGGCACGCCCAAGTTTTCAGTTGAGCATTTTTTCCTTCCAATTCCAGGTCTATTTCTACCATTCCTCTATGTGTCATTCTAGTTTCAAGGAAGAAGAAAAAGAGCAATTTCTCTCTCCAAATCCTAGTGGCAAAGTCTAACTCTAACTTACTCCTCCACTCAGCCATTATTTCCTTTAAATTCCCTATAATAATTGTTCCACTCAATCTTTATTTCATTTTAAATTCACTATAATAGCTCCACTTAGCCTTTATTTCCTTTTGAATTGCCTATAATTGCGACATTCTGCCTTTATTTCCTTTCAAACTCCCTATAATTGTGGCCACTCAACCTTATTTCTCTTGAAGTTCACTATAATTGCTTACAATAAAATATATAATTACAACATTTTAAGACTATATGACATAAGTTCCAAGTACAACTACACTTAGTAATGAAGAAGAAGATATTATCATTGGCTTTATTATAATTATATTTGTTTTACAAAGTTTTATGCTATATATATATAATTATTTATGCAATATATATTAAGTTATTTAGGTCCTGTGAGGCTTCGCCTCACGCCTAGGCGGGGCTATACATGAAATGCCTTGCCTATGCCTCCGCATTTCAATACATTGGAGCAAATTCAAATAAAAAACTAGTAGAAACCTTCTGTACCAAACAATGTGATTTGCAAACAAAGTTATTCTTCAACACTGCTGAAAGAAGGCAAGTAATTAGAAATACACTAATGGAAGTAAATGTTTTCTCGTCATATTGTTAATTTTTGCCACTTAATTAGAGTCAATGTTAGGGTTTTTTATTTAGACCTAGTCACACCCCATATTTGAGAGAAATCCCAAATTAATTTATTGGTAATTAATGTCTATCAAGTTATAGCTAGGGATGAATATTATTTTGGTGACGAATTTGTCCTTTTAGATAAGAGCAACTCCAATGCAGAGATGTGAATTTGAAATATAGAAATTATATTTACATCTCATTTTACACTTTTGTGAAATGTAGGTGGGAGTTCTACTTTAATAGAAGATATGTAAATTCAAGATCCTATTTAATTATATGTAAATTCAAGATCCTATTTAATTATTTGTCTTTGATTGGCGGGATTTACCACCGAAAGATGTAATATATATATATATATATATATATATATATATATATATATATTTAGGTGTTTTTTTTTCCCATTTTGCGGCCAAGATGTATATTTTACATCTCTCCACTAGAGAGCTTTCCAGGCAATCAAAAATGCAAAATGCAAATTTCAAGGCATTTTGCATCTTATATTGGAGATGTCCTAAATAAGAAAAAAAATTTTAAAAACCTTTATTAAATGCATTTTGAATTTTGAAAGCTTGCAATTGTCGCCATGAAATACATTTTGAATTTTGAAAGCTTTTTTTTTTTGTTTTGTTGATAATTTTGAAAGGTTTTTTTTCGCCTAAATAAGAAAAACAATTTTAAAAACCTTTTTTTTTTTTTTTGTTGATAATTTTAAAATACATTTTGAATTTTGAAAGCTTGCAATTGTCGCCGTGGAAACTTGAATCCATAATAAACAACTTGTTAGTCATGAAACCTACTGTTGAGGTAGAATAAAATGTTTCTTAAACAAAACAAAAAACAAAACCTAATAATTATCAACACATGGACACCTAGGGCTAGTCTATTTAAACCTTATCAATTGGTAAGCAGATCCTAACTACATCACATCTGCGGTAGGTATCAAAACTTAGATATCCACATTACCTATAGATTAGATATCAAACCCTCACATTACCTACACTTGGGTATCAAACTCATCCACATTATCCATATAGAAGACTCAAATATAATAAATTTTAAGCTAAAAATCAAGTTGTTCCACATAAATAACATTAAATTAGAAAAATGATGTTTGACAAAAAAAAAAGTAAAATTGTAGATGGTAAAATAGGAATGTGATCCAATATTCTAGTGGATATGGTGTTAAGTTTTTACCCATACTTCTCGCGTTTGAAACTTCCCCCTCCCCTAAATTAATGTAATCATTTCGAACAACCTCTCCTCCCTTAATAAAAGTAAATTTTTTTAATAATAATATAGGTAAGAAATAAAATGAGAAATGCTTGTTTCATTATGTTTGAATGAAGAAATTTAAGATAATTAAGGAATTTTAAAATGACAGAAATTGAAATGACGGGATTTTATTTTTTAGAATTTGTGAATTTTCTTGTTTGGTTAATCTAAAAGAACAATGGAATTGAAAATGGAATTTGTTATTTTTAAACTTACAATCATAGAATTTGGAAAATGACACCTATTTACATGAAATTTAAACTTGAGAATTGAAGGTCCCAAATTCTAAGTTTTTTTCCACGCGGAAATTCTAAATTTCTATGTTTATGAATCCAAATAAGGGAATTAGTAAATGTCAATTTATAAATTCTAACTTTTACTTAAATTCCAAGTTCATTTCCCTCATCCAAACATAATGTAAGAGAAAAATAAAAGATATATGTATTATGATTGATGATTAATTGATACATCAATTCTTCCTTTAGCTATTTATATTGGAAATGGATCCTCTCTGAATCCCTTCCACCTAATTCACCAAATCCGGGGATCTGGGCCATTGAAATTTGATCAAACGGCTAAAGTTATTATAATCTTTAAAGTGGGTCTCTGTTTGTAGCCGTTTGATCAAATTTCAATAACTTAGATCCCCGAACTTAATGGACTAGGAGGAAGGGATCCGAAGAGTATTCCCTTCCATTTGTATCTCACTTAACAACATAACAAACTACTGACAACTCAACAAAACTATAGTAGTTAATTAGACCAATATATTTATACTAAGGGGTGGATAAATAGTGGTTGTGAACTCGTAATTTTTCGAAATTCAAACGTAAGCCATTTCACTTACAAGTGAGAGAAGTATTATTAAACCAAAAAAATTGACATGAGCCTCTCGAATCTCTATCATATGCAATCATCTTAAAATAAAAATAAAAATGACCACAAAAGAAAAAAGAAAGAATAAAGGAGTTGTTATTGGTACGCACATAAAGTCATTGTGCGCTCCTTATACTTTTATAAGAGAGTTTGCACACAGAACAAGTGTAAGATGACTTTTTTAGAGTGCTAATAACATTAACAAAAAAGAAATGAGCATAATAGAAAAAAAATATCTCCTTTGTGGAATAAGGAAAACAAGAAAAAAGTTTGATGCAAGTGAAAGCTGTCATGTCATTTTCTGTTGATTTATTTTGTTGACAAACGATATAAGTTATTTACAAAGTTATTTTGACTACAGGCCGTTCGCTCACCCATAGCAAGACACATTGAACTACAATTAGTATCAAACTCATTATAAACATTTATCATTCTCGTATTCAAGTGAGTTGAACATGAGATCTACTCCAACTAAGTAGTGATTGAGTGCCTCTATACACCAACTAGTCATGTACTTTTCTATTGAATTATTGAAGTACTTCAATCTCCGTATCTGGTTGCTGCCTGTCTGGATTGACAAGAGAGTACGGGACCATTGGTTGCGTGTTATATTTCCATTCTAATCCGTCGACAAAAGGATTTGTAACGATCTGATTCCACCCTCCATTTTCTTCTTCTTCTTCTTTTGTTCATGTGTCAATTCTCTCCAATATGCCAAGGATAAATTTGTTCGATTAATGGAAACTTTTTAAATCCATAAAGTCATTCATATTCATCGTGAAGCAAATTTGATTGCTCAAATTTTCCATATTTAAGCATCCTTATTACGAGTATGTTACAGCTAGTTGCTCATGACAAGGTTCTAAAAGACTGTAAGCGCTAGTCGGGTTACGGTTAAGGCCTAACGTCTAGGCGGATTAAGCAGATTTAAGTAAATCCATTATATTTCATGTAAATAAGTGTCTGTTTATACTTAAAATATATATAATTTTATTATAAACTACAAAATAAAATGACATATGTATTATGAAGTATTGGAACATAATGAAAACATGGGGAACAAGCATATAATGCGTGCTCATTTAAGTATTCGACAAGTCTCTTACAATTTATTCGAAAAAAAATAAAATGCAAAATGAAAGTTATCTATTTTCTGTCCAAATGAGTCACAACCTAAGTGGGTGCTTAGGCAGGTGCTTAGATGGGTCTGGACGAGCTAGGTGGACGACTGAGCAGGTCTAGGCACCATTTCTTAATTTTCAAAAGCCTATGCATTAATCGGGCAGTGGCCAGCCGTCTAGCATCTAGGCGAGAATTTTTAGAACAGTGCGCATTGGCAACTCTGATCATGGACGGATGTAAGACTCACAAGGCGGACAAATAGGCAATTTTGACATGAACGGATACAGGACTCGCAAGGCATCGACGTCCAGTGTTACCCACAGACAGCTGGAGTAAAATTCATATATCTATAGTGGGTTTGATTCCCTCCATATTATTTTCAATCAGTGGAGGACAAATTCTTCCGAAGGGAAAGGAAGCAAAAAGCAGCCCTAACCCTAATTCTAGCCATTGTTTCAGAAAGCAGCAGATTCAAAGCAAAAGGTATCCCATCCACCAATAGACAATGCCGATTACCCCCTGGTTGTTGGCTATATAAAGGGCAATACCACACTGGCTTGAAGCACCAAGCAATCCACAAAGCCAGTAAGAAGTAAGAAACCTCCTTCTATCTCACTTGTCAGGGCCTGAATGCAGTGCTACATACCTGCTAATGAACAGTGCCAGCAAAAGTGTTCCGAAAACTTTTATGGTGTTGAGCACAAAGAGCACCATGGACACCAGTATGGCGCCTATGGCAATACTAGCGGCCAGACTCATCAGTATGGCAAACCCCATGGCCAGACTCCTCAGTATGGCCAAACCCATGCATACAATCACAACTACACCGTGCCGAAAACACAGACCGAGTGCTATAGCGAAACCCAGGAGTCATACTACCTTGAGACCAATACGGCCAGACCTGATCAGTCGTATGGTCAAGCCTACGGCCAGAGTCCTTGCTCTGTGACTCAAACCCATGGCTATCCCAATGGGCATGCTCAGAATGACAGTCACGACCAAGCATCTTATGGTTTGGCTTGCCATGAAAGGACTGGAAAGCACAAGAAGGCAGGGAAAATGTGCAAGACCAAATGCAAGACCGGCTACCAAAGTGGTAGTGACAGCGGCAGCGACTGTGACAGTGACTGAAGATGCATGCAAAATAAAGGTTAAATGTCATACATATATATATGCACCATTCACACACTAAGTCACAATTCATTTATTCACATTAGGGTAGTTTAGACTACATAAATAAGATTTTAATCCCAATTACAATGACATGCTTGTTGGGGGTTTAAAAATGCTTCACTACTTGGAGAGGTTTATCTCACAAAGAAAAATGTAACGCAGCGGAATTGATAGGCAAGAGAAAGAAAGAATTCTCAAAGTATTACACAAGGTTTTTATTCACTCACAAACTTAGTACAAAAGGAAACACTCAAACACTCTTAGAAGCTTTGTTGCTTCTTCTTACTTCTTACTTGACACTCTCACTTCTTGCTACTTGCTCTCTTGGTTGTTGCAAATGGTGTGGATGCCTTCTCCTTTTATAGGCATGGATGGAACCTTGGAGAAGCATGAAAACATTATGCTAGAGATATCTAGATAATTCTACTACCTTCCTAAGCTAGAATTATCTACACTAATCTTGTATGTTGGTGAAATCCTCACCATTCTTCTAGACTCTTCCACCAACTTGAACTTTGCTAGAATTCTCTAGCATGTGCATGGATCTTTCTTTGTGTATGGGCCGGATCAATTATCTTTGGGCCAAGACAAGATTACAATTCATCCCCCCTTAATCTTGTCTTGTGACGCCAATTGAGTTTCTTAGTCTCACAAAGTCTTCTTGTTTGAGTGGCTTGGTGAATATGTCGGCAACTTGGTCTTGAGACTTCACGTATTCCACTTGCACATCCTTTCTTGCAATGCACTCTCTTAAGAAATGATAACGGGTATCTATGTGCTTGCTCCTGTCATGGAATACTGGATTCTTTGCTAGAGCTATTGCAGACTTGTTGTCGACATAGATCTTTGTTGGCTCTTTTTGTCGCATTCTTAATTCTTTCAGCAAGTTTCTCAGCCAGATTGCATGGCAGACACATGAAGTAGCAGCTACATATTTAGCTTCGCAGGTAGAGAGAGTGACAATCGGTTGCTTCTTCGACATCCATGTGAATGCAGTGTCTCCCATGAAGAACACAAATCCAGTAGTGCTTTTTCTATCGTCGGAATCTCCTGCCCAATCACTGTCGCTATATCCAGCAAGTTTGTAGTTGTCAGAACTTGAATAAAACAAGCCAAAGTTAACAGTACCTTTGAGGTATCAAAGAATTCTTTTGGCCGTTTTCAAATGTGTAGTTGTGGGATTCTCCATGTGGCGACTGATTAATCCGATAGCATAGAGAATATCTGGTCTTGTGCAAGTCAAGTAGCGCAAGCTTCCAACTAGGCTTTTGAAAAATGTTGGATCTACGCTTTCTCTTTTGTCATACTTGGTTAGTTTGACTCCGCACTCCATTGGCGTGCTCACGGGCTTGCAGTTGTCCATTTTGAACTTTTTCAGTATCTCCTTTGTGTAGCTTTCTTGGGAAATGAAAATTCCTTCTTTGTTCTGCTTGACTTCAATGCCTAAGTAATATGCCATCAACCCGATGTCGGTCATCTTAAATTCTTTGGTCATCACTCTCTTGAACTCTTCAAACATGCTTGGATTACTCCCGGTGAAGATTAGATCATCAACATATAAGCACACAATCAAAATATCTCCATCTTTGACTTTGACGTAGAGAGCATGTTCATGAGGGCACTTGATGAAGTTGTTTTCTTGAAAGTACTTGTCGATGCAACTATTCCATGCTTGTGGCGCTTGTTTTAACCCATAGAGGGCTTTCTTCAGCTTCAGAACTTTGTCTTCATGCCCTTTGATCTCATAGCCTGACGGTTGCTGAATGTAGACTTCTTCTTCAAGAACTCCATTTAGGAAGGCAGACTTCACATCCATTTGTTGAATCTTCCAACTGTTTTGAGCTGCCAAAGAAATTAGTAATCGTATAGTTTCCAACCGAGCAACGGGTGCGAATACCTCATCATAGTCGATTCCGGCTCTTTGACTATAGCCTTTCGCCACTAGTCTTGCCTTGTATCTTTCGACCTTTCCATTGGCATTTTTCTTTGTCTTGTACACCCACTTGACTCCGATGGCTTTGTGTACTTTTGGAAGAACAGTGAGTTCCCATGTATCATTCTTCTGGATTGCTTCAATTTCTTCATCCATTGCTTTCCTCCTCTTAGTATCTTGCACTGCTTCTTGGAAGTCGACTGGTTCACAATCAGCAAAGAGACAAAAAAGTGTAGGATTATCAAGTCTTTCAGCTACCTCATAAAGATCTCGTATACTTCTTGTGCGTGGTACTTCTCTTTCATTTAGACTCCCACTTGACAATGCTGATGCTGATGAATTACCATGATTGGTTGATGTTAGTGAAGTAGGTGGAGTAGTGGATTCTTGTTGAACCTCTCTTGCTTGGTCCATCATCCCTTGTTCATTATCTTCTTTAAATTGAGGAAAGAAGTGAAGATCACCTGCATGCGGGCCAAAATCCCATTCTCCTTCTTCATTGAACATCACGTCTCGACTGATCACCGTCTTCCCATTGTTTGGATTATACAGCTTATAGCCTTTTGAATTGGTGTCATAGCCGATGAAGATGAGCACTTTTGTCGTCGAGTTTGGTTTTCCTCTCGTCAGGTACGTGTACATGGGCTATGCTTCCAAAAACTATTAGATGAGAAATACCTGGTTTTCTTCCACTCCATGCTTCTTGCGGAGTTTTTCCCCACACACTCCTTGTTGGAGACCGATTGGATAGGTAGACAGCACATGCTACAGCTTCTGCCCACAATTCCTTAGGCAATTTCTTGCTTTTGAGCATGCTTCGAGCCATGTCGAGGATGGTTCAATTTTTTCTTTCCGCCACTCCATTTTGTTGAGGGGATCTTGGAACTGTCAAAGGTCGACGAATTCCATTTGCTTCACAAAACTCTTGAAATTCCTTCGAAGTGAATTCTCCTCCTCGATCAGATCTCATGGCTTTGATCTTGCAACCACTCTCTTTTTCTACAGCGGCTTTGAACTTCTTGAATGCTCCAAAGACTTCTGATTTCTGCTTCAAGAAATACACCCAGGTTTTTCTTGAAAAATCATCAATGAAGAGAAGGAAATAATTATTTTTACCCAAAGAGCTTGGTTTTATTGGACCGCACACATCGGTGTGAATGAGCTCGAGTGGCTTCTGGGCTCTTGTGGTCGACTCCTTTGGAAAGCTTTTCCTGAACTGTTTCCCAAGTAAACATCCTTCACAAACTTGATCAGGGTGGCTGATACACGGTAAGCCTCTCACCATCTCCTTCTTGGATAATAACTCCAGTCCCCCAAAGTTAAGATGCCCAAAACGAAGATGCCAAAGCCAAGATATGTCTTTGTAACATATCTTGAGACACTTTGCAACATCGTTTTGAATGTTCATGGGAAACATCCTATTCTTTGACATTTTCGCCTTGGCAATTAATCTTCCTTTGTCATCTCTAAGAAAAAGGATATAATTTTTCGTATGAAAATCATAACCTTTTTCTAAGAGTTGACCCAAACTCAAAATGTTGCTTTTCATATTGGGCACGTAGTAGACATTCGAAATTAATTGGTGACCCCCATTTTCTAGGGGAATAAGGATGTTACCTTTTCCTTTTACGGGTATTTTGGATTCATCTCCAAAAGAAATGTTACCACTCACTGATTCATTGAGCTCTACGAATATGCTTCTTCTTCCGCACATGTGGTTGCTGGCGCCGGTGTCAAGGTACCATGTATAGTCTTGGTCTCCATCATTGTTCTTGCATGCTAGTAGCACAACACCATTCTCTTCTTTCTCTTCTTTCACATAATTGACCTTCTCATCAAGTCTGCTGTTTGGAGCTCTACATTCCCAAGCATAATGCCCAAACTTTTGACAATTATAGCATTGAACATGAGATTTTTCATACCTCGAGTTTGAGCGTCCTATTCCGCGACCTTTTGTTGAGCTTTCTCCTCTTTCATAGTTACTATGGTTGTTTAAGTTCCAACCACATCCATGCCCATGTCCACGTCCGCGACCTCGACCACGACTTCTTCCGTATCGGCTTCTCTCGTTGTCGAAGCTTTCTTCTTTCTTCTTTGGCTGAACATGCGTCTTAAGGAGCTGCTCATCATTCCCTTGCCTTTTCTTATGTTTCTCTTCATATGCTTGTAGCGAACCCATTAATTGCTCTATACTAATTTCTTCCAAGTTTTTAGTTTCTTCAATCGTCACGACAATGTGCTCGAACTTGGGGTCCAACGAGCGTAGTATCTTCTCCATAATTCTAACATCTTCTAACTTTTCTCCATTTCTTTTTAATTGATTGGAAACGGCTAAGACTCTTGAGAAATAATCAAAGATTGATTCAGACCCTTTCATTTGTAGAGATTCGAACTCACCTCTTAATACATGAAGACGAACCTTTTTCACTTGTTCGGCTCCTTTGTAAGAGGTTTGAAGCTTCTCCCATGCTTGCTTGGCAGATGTTGCACTCGAGACCTTCTCAAAGCCGTTGTCATCTAATGCTTGGTAAATGAGGTAGAGAGCCTTCTTGTCTCTCTTTCTTGAATCTTTCAAACTCTCCTTCTGGGGTTGAGATAGAGTAGCTTCATCTTCTGGCTCAATGTAGCCTTTCTCCACGACTTCCCCGACATCGTGTGCACCCAAAAGGGCCTTCATTTTGATACTCCAATTATCGAAGTTGTTGCTGTCGAGCACTGGAACTTGGAAGGCTGCCATAACATTGCTAGCCATAGCTCTGATACCACTTTGTTGGGGGTTTAAAAATGCTTCACTACTTGGAGAGGTTTATCTCACAAAGAAAAATGTAACGCAGCGGAATTGATAGGCAAGAGAAAGAAAGAATTCTCAAAGTATTACACAAGGTTTTTATTCACTCACAAACTTAGTACAAAAGGAAACACTCAAACACTCTTAGAAGCTTTGTTGCTTCTTCTTACTTCTTACTTGACACTCTCACTTCTTGCTACTTGCTCTCTTGGTTGTTACAAATGGTGTGGATGCCTTCTCCTTTTATAGGCATGGATGGAACCTTGGAGAAGCATGAAAACATTATGCTAGAGATATCTAGATAATTCTACTACCTTCCTAAGCTAGAATTATCTACACTAATCTTGTATGTTGGTGAAATCCTCACCATTCTTCTAGACTCTTCCACCAACTTGAACTTTGCTAGAATTCTCTAGCATGTGCATGGATCTTTCTTTGTGTATGGGCCGGATCAATTATCTTTGGGCCAAGACAAGATTACAATTCAACAATGCTTACACAAACAATCCTATGGTTTCATAAGGCAAAAAGAAGATACAACGCTAAAAAAATTCTGCGTTTATGTTCTAAGTTTCTAACTTTCTTGTCCAATTTTTTTTGCAGAGGTAATAATAACACTTGTGGAGAAGAAATAAGAGTAACTGCCTTGCAATGTATTAAATAAATAAGATGAAGACTGGATGACATGCTTCACAAGTGTGGTACTGTATCCTATGTAAGAAATAAATGGTTTGTGTTTAATAGTGTGTTTAATGAATAAGTCCTCAATGACACAACGGTGCAATTGTTCACCAACTAATCTAAATACACAATAATTTACTTCAATCAAAAGATTTTGAAGTAAATGAGTTGAGTTATAAAGCGTAAACCGACATAACCTAAAGTAAACGATTCATTTGTGAGAGAAATTCACAGTACACATAGAGAACCGTAAATGCATAGAGGATGGTGCAGAAGCAGTGCAAATAAGTTTTCAGCCAAAAAGTAGACATGCAAACCAACAGTATCGGACAAAAAGGGTACCACAACATATCCTAGCAAAACCATACCACTAAATGAAGTCGCAGATTGATAGTACAAAAACAACTTGAGAAGATTACATAACAAGAGGAAGAAAGGAATTGATGGCACCAAAAAAAAAAAAAAAAAAAAAAAAAAGAAGAACAAAACATGAAACACTGTGTGAACAACATGATACAATCATACAACCCTTGATGTTACATGGAAACCTTTCTAATGCAATAAAAAGTGTCACCTTCCTTCAAGAGACCTCAACCAAAAGGCTGCTATGGCTTGAAGAGCAAGATTTTCAGCTTCGTCTTGGGATAACCCAGTGGTTTGCAGATGTTTCTTTCCAATCTTGAAGGAGTGACCGCCACCATCAATGACATGCAAATCACTAAGGCATTTCATCTTGCGAGTAGTTTCTAGCTTTTCCAAAGGACAAAGCCCATCTTTACTAGCCTTCATAAAGCCTAATTGTAGCATACAAACCCGAAAATGTAAGAGATGCAGAACATAAGAAAGCAGCTCATATAAAATGGTAGTAACAACTTTGTAAAGTGATAACATATAGAAAGAAAAGGAAATTCTCAATTTGGTCATTAAAAAGTGACACAAGAGAATAAAGTGAAACAGGACCTAATAACAACTTTATAAAGTGATAACATACATAACGCTAAACATTACGGTGCAGCAGTTGCATTTGTATGATCAGAGACAATGAAAGAAAAAATAAAACTTTGTCATACCTGTACAAACATTATGGGAATAGAAAGTTGCAATATCGATTCATCTCGCACTGCTCCATTCATGCCCTGAAATTTAAGGCGCCCAGATCAGGCACGCAAGTTTGCGTATTTTACAACGTTGGGTAGAAGTCCATTAGGTCAAAACATCAACTTTGAAGGGTCCAATGAATGCAGATTTTCTTCCTCAAAATATTAGATAAGTTAACCTCAGCTAGTTTCAACGGCCATCTGTGTTATAGAATATTTACGCCCAGTGATTTTATGCCAATAAACATAAAGGAAGAAGAGAAAATAAATAATAAAAAGAGCAAACACTTAGCACGAAATAAGATGCAGGGACAATATCAAAACAGCGAACCTTTAGTGGGTATCCTAAGCAAATTATTGCTGAAGCATGGATATCTTCCTTGCAAGCTACCATGCAACTGACTCTACATACCAATGAAATCCAAATTCCAAATTCCAAAAAAAAAAAAAAAAAAAAAAAACAAGGCAGAATATGGTCGTTGAAAAGGAATACCAAATACCGCATGTACTCATTACTTATCTATCTTATTGACATGCTCCATTAATTGAGGGATCCATGGCATGTAAGAACCACACTATATTAATGAAGAATTATGGTTCTGTTAGTACACAAGTTCCTTTACGGAGAAATGAAGTCCCAATCCCAAAAATTCATCTGTAAGCACTACATCCCTATATCATTAACTTGGTAAACTACTAAAAATGACTTCAACGCTACGCTACCGAAACAGAGCAGAGCTTCATAAATTGTCTACATAATTTCTAGAGTTAAGCACTGCTGCCAGTAGAAGATGCATCCAAACTACATATTGCTAATCCAAAATTTCAACTTCCAAAGAGGTTCTCCAGCATTGCTTGACTTTAACAGACACGACCTTGTAGTAATAGCATTTTAGGCTAGAGTACATAAACTTCAGCCCAAAAAGAAGTATGACATTTAACCCATAGATTTCCCGGCCAAAATCAACGTATGAACTGGGTACTTAGCAACCGCCTTTTTGGCAACATCGGCATGAAAATCGACCAACTTTTCAGCCTTTGGAGGAGCCCTCTTTTTCCCACCAGGAATATCTGCAAAGAACACAACTCCTGAATAAAAACCCACAAAGCTAAAAGCTTCGCCTTCAAGTTTTACCGAACGATTTCTTTCTGATATTTCCAAAAGAAGCAAACAAATTGAAAAAGGGACCTGATCATCCAGTCTGAAGAAGAGGGAGCACCAGCACCATGAGCAAAGACCACCACAGGGGATACTTTCTCCAGTGCGGACGAAGATGCAGCTGTCGGGTCATCTGTTTCGTCTTTGCTCTGGTTCCTTCGCCTGCGCTTTGACGGCGGTGATGAAGCCATTCTTAGTCGAAGAAAACCCCTTCCAAAATTGATTTCAATTTTCAATCTGAGCTCTGAACTGATTTTCGCGCCAAATGGTGAGAAGAAGACCCAACCAGAAGAATGTGGGGCGCGCCACGTGGCACTTACTTAGACCACCCGCCAAGCGAGTTATGATCATATTTGGGTTGGGCTTTTTTAAGTGGGTAAATAGGGTTAGGTTTGAGGTAAGGCCAATTTGGTTTTCTGTCCAAACTTGGTTAAATCCTAAACCGACCTTGATGGAAAGGATTAGGATCCTTGATTAATTTTTCTTTGCTAGAATATGCTTGACAATTTCTCCACCTCATTATTTGTTAGTTTGAGGCCAATGAGGCAAGCTATCGTTTTCAAATTCTAATAATTTATAACTAAGTAACAAATATTTGTGCCATTACTTGTACAATTAGGATCTGTCTCAGTTTTTTGTATTTCATAAAACGTTAACCATTTTTGTGGTTTCAGACTCTGCATTGTAGTTTTAATATCCTACTACTGGACTCTTTCTCAAATTTTAGTTTCTATTTTGAAGTCATGTGCTTTCAAATTTTGCATTGTAGTTTGCGCTTTATTTAAGTCAAGGCAGTCGCATCTTGTCACATCCCGGCCCGGGGGGGGGACCACTTCCCGGGTCCGCTCCACCATCGTAGCACGATATTGTCAGCTTTGGGCCCCGACCACGCCCTCACGGTTTTGTTTTTGGGAACTCACACGAGAACTTCCCGATGGGTCACCCATCCTGGGAATGCTCTCGCGCGTTACTCGCTTAACTTCGGAGTTCCTATGGAACCCGAAGCCAGTGAGCTCCCAAAAGGCCTCGTGCTAGGTAGGGATGGGAATATACATATAAGGATCACTCCCCTGGGCGATGTGGGATGTCACAATCCACCCCCTTTAGGGGCCCGACGTCCTCGTCGGCACACCACGGCCAGGGTTAGGCTCTGATACCAAATTGCCACATCCTGGCCCAGGGCGAATCACTTCCCGGGCCCGCTCCACCACCGTAGCACGATATTGTCCGCTTTGGGCCCCGACCACACCCTCACGGTTTTGTTTCTGGGAACTCACACGAGAACTTCCCGATGGGTCACCCATCCTGGGAATGCTCTCGCGCGTTACTCGCTTAACTTCGGAGTTCCTACGAAACCCGAAGCCAGTGAGCTCCCAAAAGGCCTCGTGCTAGGTAGGGATGGGAATATACATATAAGGATCACTCCCCTGGGCGATGTGGGATGTCACACATCTAATACTAGATTTAACTATGGTTATTGCGTAAAATTAATTTTGTTAGTAAATTGATTTGAAATTGGGCATTTTGGAATATGATTTTTAACTTTTAGGCAATGTTTGTTACATTAGGGATTTAGGGTTTTATAATAAGTTAGGTTAGGGATGGTTGGGGGTTAGGATCACAAGAAATTAAATTTATGCAAAATATGTTCAGATCAAAAATGAGAAAAGAAAAGAAAAATGACTTATATACCAATAATCATTTTAAAACTGTAACTGATATAACTAATAAATTGAAATTGTATTGCTAGATATAAACTGCAATGCAAAGTCTGAAGCAAAAAAAAAAAAAAAAAAAAAAAGAGTTGACCTATTCTGAGATAAAATTTTGATCAAGGGGCCAACTGTACAAGAATAAAGTAGTTTGTTATTTTTGTCCGTTCGAGTACATTACAAGACTAGAAAAATCATTATCTTGTTATCATGCTGATATATTTACAGTGGCTAAATATGGATAACGGCCCGACCTTCAAGGGTACATCTATGTAGATCTCAACCCTTTAAAATATTCCAAGTAATTAGCTATTGGTTAAGTCACAAACATTAAGTGATAACATTGTTACCAGTAAATGAATATGTCATTAATATTAAGTGCTAACGTAGACAATAATAATGAAGTTCAGAACATCGTATATGGAGTTATGAATTTCTAATGGCTCTTTTTAGCCAAGTTAGACTTTAAATATGTCTGGCTAAAAGAGATCATTTGGGAATTTAGAGTTTATAAATGATGTGAGAGTGAAAACCTGTTTTAATACTTCTTCACATCATCATTTAATGTTGGTGACTTAACAAATATTCTATTTTTAAAACCTTAAGTAATTATTTATAATGTTTTAAGAAGTTTAGACAAATTTAATTCATCCTTACTTCTATGCTTAATATTTTGATATTGTATGTTTTGATCAAGGTTCTAAAAGACGCTCACTAGGTGCTAATTAGGCGGCAGGCTAGAGCCTAACGCTTAGGTGGCTAGGCAAGCGCCTGGGCAAATTAGGCAGATTTAAGAAAATCTATTATATTTTATGTAAATAAGTGTCTTTTTATACTTAAGATATATATATATATATGACTATTAATTACATCATAAACTAAAAAATAGAATGACATATATATTACAAAGTATTGGAACATAATGAAAACATGAGGGACAAGGATATAATGTGTGTTCTTTTATTGAAAAAAATAAATAAAATACAAAATGAATGTTATCTATTTTCTGTCTAAGTGAGACGCGACCTAGGCTGGTTTCTAGGCAGGTCTGAGCAGGCTAGGCAAGTGCTTAGGTTGTTTAGGCAAGCACCTCAGCAGGTATAGGCACTCTTTCTTAATTATCAAACGCCTAGGCATTAATCGAGACGATGGCCAGCCACCTCGCGCCTAAGGGGGACCTAGGTGGTGCTAAGCGAGAATTTTTAGAACAGTGATTTTGGTTGGTTTAAAATAAAAGCTTTCTAGCGGTGAAAGAAAGCTATAGCCTAATTTGAGCCTTAAAAATGTGGTAGCTAGGTCACTGTCCACTTCGATATGGATTGGATTCGATTTGAAAGGAACTGATATGGTCTCCAGCTCGTATTGTCCGATGAAAACAAATGCTGTTCCTCTAGTTTTTGGCCACAATATAGAGCAATTTTGGTATCCCCTCCCTCCATATATGGTGACAATATCTTATCCTCACTAGCATCCAGAAGCATTTGGACACGTGCTAAATGCTTTAGAGAATTTTGGCTGATCATTCAAGAAACTCAGGATCGAATAAAGGAGAGCAACTTATAGAGAATGGATTCAATGTTACGTGACTTCCCAATTCAATAGTACATTGCTATGTGGAGAAAAATTGCACACGACAATGTATTATTGAATAAAAGACGTAACTTATATAGAATGGATTCAATGTTATGTATGTGGCTTTTCAATCTAATAGTACATTGCTATATGTAAAAAAATTGCACATAACAATATATTATTGAATAAAAACGCTATGTGACAGTAAATCCATTTCATTTAAGTCTTTCTTCCAATGGAGATATGGATTGGCTGTGGAGATATAAAGCAAACAAAAAGCTAAGATTATCATAGAAGGTGGGATAGGAGGAATGTCAAATAGGAATTAAATTTGTATCTGCATTGACCCCTAGCCTTAATGAATCAGATCAAAGATAAGGTTTTGATGCCTAGCTATAAGGTCCTTAAGCTTCTTTCATTTATTCTTTTTTTGTTAAAGATAAGCCTAATTGCTTGTCAAGGTTCGTAAGGGACAAGTCTCTCTCTCTCTTTTGTTTATGGTGACAAAAATTCCAAGTTGTAAGGAACGTGAATTCCAACACTTCTTTTCTCCGCATTGATACCTCTGGTTTTTTTTTTTCTTTTTTTTTCTTCTTCTTCTCCTTATATTTGAATTGAATGTATCAAAAAAAAAATTAAGTGAAAAAAAAAAATGTGCATAAGGAAGTAAAAAAAAACTTGCGAAAAACATTTTCCTTACACAAATTGCTTTAATTAGTTGGGGCCCTTTTTGTGAATAAGAGGAGGATTCTCTTCTTTCTTAATCTCTCTCCCCTTCCTTCTCCTCTTATTTGAACGGTTACAGTTTTGCCACGTCAGCATCTTATATTGATTTTTTTTTTTATATAGAGACAATAAAACAAAAAACAATATGTGAGAGGAGGGGAGGGAAGGAGATGAGAATAGGATGGGAGAGAATCCTTCTCCTTTTGAATAAAGTATCGCTTTTGTTGTGGGAAATCCACCTTGGATTGGAAAGATTTTTCAATGTGACCGTCACACGAGATAGTACATCACGTGTCCCTATATAAATGGTGGGTTATGTGTGTTAAAAGGTTAATAATTTAAAAATTAAAATTTTCCACCATTTACATAAAAACACGTGGTGTATCATCCATATTCCCATCGCAACTAAAAATTTCTCCTTGGATTAGTGCATTGCATTAGCTACTTTATTTTATTTAATTAGGAAGAGATCATGTAGATCTTAGGAAGCAGGAGGATCTGATTTTTTTTTTTACCACCAAAGGTCAAGTGCCAAGATACGCCTACCCCACCGCGATAGACTAATCACTATAATGCTCAATTTTCACCACATAACCTTTGTGTTTATTTGTGGCTTGAAGATCTATAAAAGGGCTTCTAAGCCAATCCTTTCTTCAACAAATAAGGCAAAGCCAATAAGCAAGTAGTTGGAGTTCAATTGAATCTTATTACAAGGCAGTGATTGCTCACTCTCCCTCAAGTGCTTCTCAGCTTAAGGCAATATGTTATACCAAGATCCTTAGTTTGAGGGGGATATTTGGTATATTATAGGCTGTGGAGCTCTTGGGGGAGAACGACCAAGCTTTTGCCTTGATTTGTAGCAGGCTCTGAATTTCATCGATGGACAAATAGACCCCAAGGCATTTTTGTTGTTCACTCTCCCTCAAGGGCTTCGACCAATGTCAGACATGGCGAGCTCGAAGACCTTGGGGAGAGTGGATAAAAAGTGTCTTGATTAGTATATGGCAATGACATTTGATGGTGGTTATCAATGATCATGCATCGAAGCTCAGATGTTTTTGAAATGGTGGTTAGTGATCTTACCGTTATCATTTCTGGCTCAGGTAAATTTTAGAAAATATCATGCTCACACACACATACGCCCACATGACATGCATCATACATATATGGAAACAATTTGAGCTCGTTGGAAAATATCAACTTTGATTAGAACAATGAACTATATAAGTTATCATGTGAGTGGGCAAGAACTCAACGCTAATTATAGATGAGTTTGCTTTCCATGTCTGTTATTTCCTATGCTATACATGTACCAGTTGGTGAACTATATATACGTCCCCCTCTTTTTCGTAATCTGCAACTTTGGGCTCCATCGAATTGCATGTGAACGGAAGAAGAACAAAGGAGGAGAAAAAAAAATAAAAAATAAAATAAAAATGGAAGAAGAACAACAACAACAAAGGAGGAGGAGGAGACTGTTTTTATATTGAAAGAGACGAGTACTGATAGGGTGATCATGTACAGGAGTATCTATCTTCTTACATAACCGAAGAACTTACTCTCTCACTCTAATAATCATATTAACTAGGGTTGTTTTTAGTTATACACTTTGTACTTTACACAAAATCTCAATTGACCTTCTACGGTCTATTATGTCTCATTTTACCATTTATAGTCTTCTTTTGTGTCTTGCTTTATCCCATTTCATCAAATAAGTTGAAGGAAGCGTTATGTTCCGTTGATGTGGCATTAATTCTTTACTCTTTTCAACTTGTCTTCACATTTTGGACTTTTGAAACCGCAAAATAATCCTAGGATGCAAAACAACAAACTAAAAGCCCAGCCAAAATTTTACCCCAAATTCTTTCCCTGACCCCAAGTTGGCTTAATTTCCCCAAATCTTCATTAAAACTCCCAATTTCTTTAATATGTTCCTGTATTCAGTGTTGAAACGACCAAAGAGCTAGCATATGCCATGTCAATAAACCTTATGTTTTTCTCAACTTAGTTGACAAAATATGGTAAAGTGGGACACAATAGAATAGCTCAAGAGGTAAAGTGAGACATATTAGTGTGTAAAGGGTCAACTGAGTTTTTGTGTAGAGTGCAAGGGCATAGCTAAAAATAAGTATGAACTAATCCTAAAATCGATATTGTCGTTAATATGTTTCCTATTGGACATATTATTGAGGATTTTAAAGCTTTGTTGCTGAGGATCACTGAGGCTTCCTATACTCATGTACGTCGTCAAGCAATAGAGTAGCCCATCGCCTAACCTGCTATGCATGCACTTACTGTTGTTAGTCCTTATCTCTGGTTAGATACCCCTCCTGGCTGTTATCTCCGATGTACTACTGGAGGATGATCATTCATTGTAATTTAACTGACTCTTTTGTTTTCCCTTGGGTTTTTCCCCTTTTTGCAATGCAATGCTTTCGTTTTCATAAAAAAAAAAATATATATATATATATATAACCCTATAATCACATGACACTTGTCACAATTCCATCCTTTGATGCTTTTACTCCTAATATCCCCTCAAGTTCATGATTAAAGTATTGATGCTTGAGATTGTGACAATGTGTTTCAAAAACGAATGTACTAATAATCCTTTGTAAGAATATCAGCTGTTCAGTTTGGAAGAGACAAATTGAACATAAAGATGCTTCTAAATGCACGTCAAAATTGATACATAATTATTATATGGCAGTGACATCCAATCCCAAGGGCTTTGAATTTGCTTATGGAAAGGTGAGTAATATGCTTGTCACTATTTTTCACATCCAGCTAGCTGATCAGGTTACTGCAAAATTATCATGATCATAAAAAGTATATATGCATGTACGGAATCCATTTTTAATTTTATTAAATATCTGTTAGCTATATACAGGACTCAGTTCACTTCCAGAACCAACCATTTCTTAATTATTTTTATCAATATTTGGAGAGAATGTTTGAGTACGTACTCTAATTAAACACCACACATATACGTATATGTCATTTATATAGACATGTTCATGAGAAGTATACATAACTTGCTTGGCTACGTACCCTAAGATTCAGCATTACACACGTTGTTGCCAAGAGATGAGTTGAAGGGGGAGGCTGGTTTTTGCCCTTTCGTTTTACATCCAGGTTTCCCGCTGCATATGTAATTTGGCTTGGTACATTTTTACATGTATGGTATCTTTTCATTACAAGTCAAAGTGAACTGATTATATTTGGTATTTATATGAATTTCATTGACGAACTACCCAATTTCAAATTTCCAGTGAGGGAAGATATGCTTTTTCTTTGAGTAATTGAATTTTCTTGTTTCCCAAAAGGAGTTAGTGATGGTAATATATGTGAAATGAAATTAATCTTTTAGTAGTTAATTAGGATAAACATATATGCAGTTGTAAAATGAACGTGGACTAATGGAAAATTTTTGTATGATATTAAAATAAAGGCACGTGTATGTATAATGGATTCACGTATTATAACATAAATAGACACAAATGAGAAAATGAATGGACCGGATAGCTTAAAAATAGGAGAAGTGAGAAAAATGAATCATATCAACTAGTCCCCCCCCCCCCATCCGATCTCTCACTTTTAAGTATTTAATTACGAATTTTAAGAAAAAACTTGCACCCCTTTGATTCTTTACATGTAAACGTAGAGAAATCAAAAATCAAAATAATTCTTATTCATATTCTTTGTAAGTAAACATGCATATCCTTAATTACCATCATGTAATATAATAAGATGAATCTATTGCTTAAACCACGTTGAATTTCAAAACCATACAATAATTAATCGGGCTAATGACAACAAAGGAAGCTAGGGTATTGTATATTGATATGTGCATGTGAATATGTGAAAGAGTCAAGAGTCAAGAGTGAAGTGAAGTGTGAAGTGGTACATGCACTGATGCACATGAAAAATGTCAGGGTCTCTCAAACTCTGTTGAAAAATAGAAGTGGTACCACCACATCTGCCATGCCCCTTTTATTACCTTAACTAAATAGAGCAGCTGCTGCTGCCAGTCCAGGGCCACCATTTCCTGTTCCTGCTCAAATTATGGGAGGAAGGAATCTCTCTTCTTTCCTCTCTTTTTGGTATGTATTTCTTCATTTTTTTTTTCTTATATGTGGTGATCACTTGTTTCAGCTGTTAAAAATGCACTCATGGCCTTGTTTCATAAATTCATAGTCTTATATACACTTGGCCTCTCTTCTTAAACCCAAAAAAGCCCATGTTAATGCAGACTACAAAGAGTTTAATCATCATTAAAGCGCTATATTTGAGACATGTTATGATGGGGTGCAAAGCATAGATAGGTCATCAGAGGATGAACTAGGGAAGAAGCTGAACCCTTATGGCATTATCATCAATAAACGTGATTGGAAGGGAATTCTATTGTATTTTCTTTTAATTCATAAATATAACTTAGTTAGAGATTTACAATTCAAGTGGTTAGCATGCACCTGATGTTCTGTTAAGTTGTATTCTCAATATCCCCTAAATCATCAGAAATTAAATATAAATATATAAAAAAAAGCTTATTTTATCATTATAAAGAGAAAAACTCTTAAATGTAAACTTATGAATGGAACCCTGTTTGCTAGTTCTAGAACTTAAATTAGTGGACTAATAGCAATAGCATCTCAAACTTTCATTTGCATATCAAAAACCATACAACTGTCACTGGATAAAAAGCCAGAAACCAACGAAAACGAGCTCTATTTTGGCCTTTCTCAGTCTACCAAATCTTGATTTAAACAGTTAACTCAATTAAAAGAAAAGAAGGTGAGAACTCACTGGATCCGAGAGGGAGAGAGAGAGAGAGAGAGAGAGAGAGAGAGAGAGAGAGAGAGAGAGAGAGCGAGAGAGAGAGAGTCAATTATCACAACTCCAAAAGTACAACTAAATAGGTGATATTACTAGCATCCGTAAAATGGTCGAGTTCTCAAACAAATCTACCTAGATTTTTACCAGCAATATTACTATTTAATTATTTTAGTTAACCCATAATCACACCCCAATTAACATACAGCCACAGAAGCTCCCGTACTAACTCATTTCCCGTTCGCACTCGCTAAACCTGATCTTCTCTTTCTGCTACATTAAGCAAGCTCTTGATTTTTCTCCACTAGTCTCACTTCTTTTGCAGATCTAAGCACACTGGCCTGACAAAAACAAAACAGAAAAACAAAAGTTAAATCAGACCCAGAACAGAAATAAACAAACATTAATCAACAATTAATGGTGCATTATTAATTATAAAAATTAACCAGACCTGGTCCTCAGTAATTTCCACAGAAAACCCATCAACAATGACGAGAGACAATGTCTTCTTATAGCTTCCTGGCTCAAGGGTTCTTGCCAACAACTGGTCATGCTTCCGGCTTAGGTACAAATCTAGCTCATTTGCTCCTCTCTTTGTTCTACATATATAAACAGATAATTAGCATAACTTATTTGTATGAAGAAAAATATACAATGAAATGAGTAGTAAAGATAAGTTTATAGTACTAACCGATCAGCTCGAAGGCGTTCGTACTGAGGATCATAGTTCATGAAAACAAAGTATGACTCGCTTTTTGTACCTTCCATTTGCTTCTAGTTTGTCTTTCTAGAGAGTTTGTTCTTCTACTAGGGTTATATATTGACTCGTATGCAATACAATATGGCCTTCAGCTACTTCTGAATGATATGGTTATTTATACATGAAGTCTGACATTTTCTTTTTCATTTGGGATGCCCAAGTGTAATTCTAAGATAAAAATTATTGGGTAACTATCACTGTGCTCATGGTGAAACTTCAACTTCTTGTAATATATTTTCAGTTATTTTATATGTTTTACACGAGTCTCATCATCTCATGGATCCCTGTTATGTGAAAGTGATACGAAAAATGGTTGGGAAAACAGTACATTTGGAAAAAAAATGGGGAAGAGATTGATATATATCTACAATATCTACTGGCATACTACATGCCTTAGCAAGTAATGGGAATCCTTCCATGGCTACATCAAAAGAAGTGCCATCATTCACACTTGGAAATTTCTCACCTAGTGTTTGAAAAAACGTTTTTGAAATGTCGGCCACACGCTTGCGGGATAAAAGTCAACACTTTTTTGTATTATTACTGAACAAGTTTTTTGGCAGAACATTTGCAAACTGAATATTATATATTTATATACGGTGTTAGTTAGCAATTAGTACTATAGACTAGTACGAAGCTGAAAGGCAGTATCTGTTCACTTTTAAGAATTTAGAAATCGATTCATGACATAGAATAAAGATTAAAAAGAGAATCACTAAACCAACTTAGTCTACCACTGCCTTATTCGTATTATAGTCCAATATAGCCTGACTTGGAAGTCAAAGATCCATATAGTAAGTTATCACAATTGAATATACAATCAATTATCTGTTCAAAAGAAAAAAGAACTTTTGTTCACCTATTGGATACCCAGTTCCCCAAATGTATGTTACAGTCTTTCAATCCATCAATTAATTATTGTGCTTTTGTGTGTATATGCACGTGTGCCTCATGTTTGTGTGTATAATTGTTCTTTGATCTCATTTGATCTTTTATGAAATTGGATTTGTCTCACCCTATTTAAGTCCACGATGGCAGAAATTTGAGTCTTAGAGGTTTAGGGAAGTTTAAAAATTTCATGCCTTGCAACAACAATGGCTTATCGCTACCATCATGATATGAAATGTCCATACCCTTTCAATTAAAGTTTATGGACAAAATTCACATAAATGTGGTAAAATGGCTCGATTTTGGCAATTACAGAGAACAAAGCGAGATAAATCCAGTTTTAGAATGTAAAGTGAGACCATAAGACATTTTTAGGGGCAAATCGATAAATTAGCCTAAATATTATATGTACAAGCAAAGATCAAATCCCTGAATGCTACACTACCAAATCCTAAATGCAACACTTTCTTTAAAGTTAGAACTCTAGTCGCAATTAACCTAAGTGCAGAACCGTAAAATAAAGAAAATTGATACAAAACGAACAACTTAATTTGACAAGAAAAGGAGTCGGGTGCAACTATATATTGAAAGATTAATCTAATTAAATACTAAACCAACATACAATAATGAATATGAATGAAAAAAACCAAAAAAAAAAAAAGAAGACCTCATATCTCAGACTATGTTTGGATGAGGAATTTTCAAGTATCAAAGAATTAAGGTCAAGTTAGAAAGGAATTTATCATAAAATTATAGAAGGAAGTATGTACAGTAGTCAAGTGGTGATAAAAGAGGAATAAAATGAGGTTATGGGATTCTAGTTGCTACATAACCAACATAAATATAACAATGTGTCGTGGGAGTTAATAGCGGCAAAATGGCAAAAACGAAAAAAACCTAAAAGCGGCATTTTGAACTGGTCATGGAGGTCTATTCTGATCTCTTATAACTAATTTTCAGCTGGAACTCACTCACCCTAACATAACTGTACGGTATTGTTCTTGAAAAATACCGCCACTAATTGTATGCCAAACAGTGCATTGTATTTACACATTATCTAGCTGGTATGAGGCAGTAATAGCTAAGACAGAGTAATGTAAAATATGTATATTTTTAATGAACGAGCTATAGGGATCGGTTTTCGAAGTCATGCATGTCACAGATGCCAAGCTGAACATGCGCAGACTTAGCTTCCATGTGATCGATGATGTGTCTTGGAATTGGTCAAGTCAAGAGTGTGAAGTGCAAAGGATTCTCATTAAGATATATCGTTTTTTCCCTTATTATTATTCTTAGTTAACATTAAGATAAGGAAATAGGGTTTGAAACATAAAAAACAACAAATTAGAGAGGATAACTATTCCCTCGAACAATCCACCACCACTTACCTTTTATTTTCATTTTTTATTTTTGGTTACAAATATAAGTGTTAGATGCTTTCATTATATCCATTGTCACTCATCACCTTAATTACCACTGATCTTGTATTGTTCTTCTCCGTCTAATTTAGATATTTGACGATTATTCTTTAGCATAGTTAATTTCGCTGATTGTTTTACCTTCTTATTGTATCCCTTAATTGTATCATTGAATAAATAACTGAATTCCACTAACCATTATGCATTTTAGAGTTAGTATGGTATCAGAACCACATTTCATGTCCTTACAGGTCCCACATTTTACTACCACATTTCACTTTTAATGGTCAAGATTGCGTTGAGCTATTGACTAAAAACATACAAAAAGAAAATAATTTTATTTCAGTAAATAAAAGTGCAAGTTAAGAAATGTTTTGACGAAAGTGGCTCTCTACCACAATGGTAGAGAGAAGTATTGTCTTTACACTACGGGGTAGGTTCGAATCTCATTATGCTTATAGATTGAACAACAAACTCAGTGGGAATTTATTTTCTTTTTCATTAAATACCCTAGCAAAAACTTGAATGTCTGTGTGTTGTCGATCATAAGATTGCGAGGTTATATATACTTATTCTTCTGATTCATGCTAGCCATTTCTCCATTTCCTCCCAATTGGAAAGAATACATTTAAGTATTGTTTATGTCAATTGCGATCTGGTACTGCATGCATATACGATCGGTAGTGATGAAAAAAAATTATAGTGTTTTAAAAGAACTTTGATTGGTCTTAAATTTTTCAAAAGAAAAAATAAAGCACTACTTTGACCACCAAAATATAAAAGAACTTCACTGATGAAAGAAGTTGAATTACTATGGCTGCACCACCATATTCCCACCAACAGTACTAGGAGAATTCCTGAATCCAAATTTTTTTTTAGATTCAATTTTTACTAAAGACGAATTTAAACTGCAATATTGCTAGCTCATAGTAAGGTTTAGCCTACTTCGCCACCCCATTAGTATAGAGAATAACATTTGTTCAAAAAAAAATTACTAATGTAATTTAGTCAACATTTAAAATATCGTCTTAACTGTTCAAATAAAGTTAATCTAATGATTAAAAGCATGTGTAAAAATAAGTGTTAAAAAGTTTGTCTCTTCATCCCAACTCTATATATATGGATACATATATATATATATATATATATATTATATTCAAGTAGGGCAAAATGCCATATCGATGAACGTACGTACATGAATAATATCACAGCAACTGCTCATATTCTGCCAGAAGCGGTACGTGAAAATTGCAAGATAAAGGGCTCACCACCAAACGTACGACCTCCATGTGCCAACCATAGAGCGTGTAGCAGGGTGAGTAGGCGGGGCACCATTTTGAGATTCCTCAGCACATAAAGAGAGATAATTTGTTTGGGGGTGGGGGGTGTTTGTGGGGTACACAGAGTCGAGGGCATAAATCCGCGAGATTTTGTATAATGCTTCGAAGTAGAGTCCTACCATACTACTATACTTACTCGTGTGTTTGCTGTCAGTCACATAGTGTGGTGGTGACTGGTGTCAGGTGAGTGGTCCTTTCCTAACCTCTGATCATCGATAGACTTTTCTGGTCCAACACCCAGGCCAACCCACACGTGAGGTAGATGGAATGCATGAGTTGTGTTTTAATTTGAATTTGAATTTTGCAAGCATCAACAACATTGCGTGAACGACGGACTACCAATTTATATTTATATTTGCAAAGCACATCTTTATTTATGTACTTATACCAATCATACATAATCCAACAGGACCAACAACTTAATTTGTATTTTGCCAAAAGAACACAGAAACGGAGACGTTGGCAGTCGTTTCGGGTAAAATTGGACATATATATGGAATACTTTGGTAAAATGAATGAACCTTGTAAGACAGTCAGGGTGAGAGAGAGAGGGAGGGAGGGATCGATGGAAACTAGAACGCCCGCAATAGGGTTTGGTTTGACTTAGAAGAGAGAATCAAAATGAAAATGGTTGTGTTCGCTCCTTTTCTTCAACAACTACTCTTCTTTTCCAGTCATAAATTCGCCTATGTTTAATCAGGTTAGGTGCCAAATGAGTCTATCAACCAAGTAAACACGAGAGAGATAGCCTTGATTCAGGGGAGGCTTGGTGCCACACCTCCATATTTCAGTGTGCTGCAAAGTCGGGCCCTAACAGTTGTTATCATAGCTAGATGTGGGTCAACTTTCGTTCAGACATGCCGATCGGATTGATCAATTAACTTGGTGCTATATTGTGAAGGCGCAGGAGAAGCCTAGAGTGATGAGTTTCGTAGTGACAATTGTAAATCCCATATGGGGTCATGTTAAGAAAATTTTACATATCTGTACCACATGAACTTGTAAAGCATGTGCGTCAATGCCACATGAATTCTCTTAATTGTTGGAATCTACCACATACATTATTTTTCATCTATTTTTCCATTAAAACATGTCATCTACAAGGGTATTTTCATCAATCACTTCATGGGATTGGCTAGAATAAAATTGGCTCCAAAAGAATATTGCCTAAGTTAATATGGCGCCAAAATTTGGGGTTTGTACAGCCTTAGTTCCCTCCATATATAACTGTTTGAAAAATAAATATTTAAATAAATTAAGGTCCAAAAAAATCTTGAAAACATATAGTCGTGAATGAAAGATTGGGTTTTTGCATAATTTCTACATAAACAACATAAACACACTAGTTTAACTTGTACTTCATCAACTATAACAAATTAATAAGTTCTAGAAAATCAGGGCATACACCAAAATAAGTTCTAATAAGCTTGGGATTCAATTTTGAGGTATCTCCAATTGGCAAACAAGTACTCATAATGCCTAAATTCAAGTCTCAAAACACTAGAGCATTCCCTAAATGGGCATGCTTATATTAAAGCCCAATTCATTTACATTACGTACTTAAATCCTCTATGGTTTCCAAATCTCTCTTCATAGCAGGAGCTTACTTCAGCCTATATTTCTTAAATGTGTTGGTTCTCGTAGAAGAAATGGGTTGTGATTCCATTGGCATGCTAGAGCTTGGTTGAGTTGTTGCTTTAATTTCGGAATTTGGTTGGCCTCTTGGTGCACTTTGAGCTTGATTGGGCTCTGGGTGCACTTTTAGAGCTTGGTTGGCCTCTTGGTGCACTTGGTTTATTTGTTGATACATTTCCCGAGTAATTCATTGCTTGCTTTTCTCTAAATTGTGCACCTGTTCCACTGGTTTGCTGCCTTCTATTTCCGCTTCAATTCTTCAACAACTCTGGCCAAAATAAAACCTGAAATCAACTTCTCCTTTTCTTTTCATACTTAACTCCAACTCCGCTACAAAAAAAAAAGTACCTTTTACCTGTCCTACAAATTGATTCTAGCGAGCCCTAGAAAATGAATTGGAGAAAATATTCCTCCTCGTGATTGACATATGACATGTTTTAACGGCAAAATGGATATGAAAAGTAGTGCAAGTGGTAAATTCTAGTAGTTAAGAGAGTTCGGGTGCTTAACAATAAAATTGAAATTTCAGATGGTATTGGCATGCATGCTTGCAAGTTCAAGTGGTACTTAAGCACAATTCCCACTAAAAAAAAAATCGAAAATTGAAATTAGGTGCCCCGTAAGATAATAGCTGACCTAATTACAAATTATCTACAACTTATGCCATTATTCCTTGACACCGTTTAAATACGGTAAAACAACTTGGAATTTGCTTTAAACTCGGAAACTTAGTACGGTAAAGCAATTTTCCTCGTTTGGCAACTTGTAGCAAGAGAAAAGGTAAATTTTACATGAAAGAACGTGAAATTGGGGATGAAGATTCCAGAGTTTAATTTATGTCTAAATAGTTGTAATTTCACAATTCTAACTGTGATGAGAATCGAAAATTTACGTGTGAGGAAATCTTGCGCGAGCCAATTTCACAATGAGGGCGCCAAATGTTATAATAAAACCCGATGAGAATTTAGGGCTGCATTGTTCACTCTGTTAACCCTCTAATCTTTCACGAGATTTTCAGCTCGTGCATCATCTTCTTGCTTTATCCCTGGTTAGCGACTCTACTCTCTTTCTTCTTGAATTACAATATGAGCACTTTGACTTCTAAACTAGGCTTAGGCGGATTATGTTGATGCTTAGATTGTTATATCATAGCTTAGCTGCAGGTTGTTGTAGCTTAGTTGCATAGTAGCTTTGATTTTGTAGCTAATTTAGAAAATGCTTGGTTTGTGATTGAGATTGTTCCAGCATTCTTTAGTAACGTTAAGTGTATGCGTCACAAGGTTATCACCTATTTGACAATATGATCACTTTCTACTTTTCTATTCAGTTTTCCAGTGGTGCTCAAAAGTTTATTTATGATTTCTCTGATCCGCACAGTGTGTATGTGTGCTTATTACCATCTACCTATATGTTAAGTGTGGGATGTGTGTGAGTTTTTTTTCCTTGGTCGATTCTAGTTTCCTTCTTAATTTATTATTGGTTTAAAGATTATTTCTTGTTATGTTAATACAATTTTTGATGCGTGACTTTATATGTCAAATTACTCTACTTTTTATGTTAGAAGCAATGAACGGATTCGATAGAAAAAATGTATGTATACAAAAGCCAAAGGAGAAAGAAAGAGACCTAAGAAATTGAAAAATGAACGGGAAGAAAATAATAATTTGAGATGGGATATAGATAAGGAAAGTGTTAATTGGCTGACATACGTCGCGCAGGATGAAAATTGGGAAACGAAAAATTTGGTGGTACGAAGACGACTTTTATAATTCTGATTCAGCCATATTGTCTACTTAATTTAATATTTATATAACTGCTGATAATGATTTTTTTTGGGTAAATTATATTTTACCACCTCATGTTTGGGATCAATTTCAATTCCTTACAACATATTTATAACATTTCACTTTCATACCTCAAATACTATTTTATTTCAATATAATACCTCCGTTACATTTTCCATCCATGCTCCACCACCGTAGCACGATATTGTCCGATTTGGGCTTTCCATTCCCTCACGATTTTGTTTTTAGGAACTCACGAGCGACTTCCCAGTGGGTCACCCATCATGGGATTGCTCTAGCCCCCTTCTCGCTTAACTTCGGAGTTCCTACGGAACCCGAAGCCAGTGAGCTCCCAAAAGGCCTCGTGCTAGGTAAGGATGAGAATATACATTTAAGGATTACTCCCCTGGGCGATGTGAGATGTCACAATCCACCCCCCTTAGGGGCCCGACGTCCTCGTTGGTACACACGCGACCAGGGTTAGGCTTTAATACCAAATTGTCACATCCCGGCCCGGGGCGGACCACTTCCTGGGCTCGCTCCACCACCGTAGCACGATATTGTCTGCTTTGGGCTTACTATTCCCTCACGGTTTTGTTTTTGGGAACTCACAAGCAACTTCCCAGTGGGTTACCCATCATGGGATTGCTCTAGCCCCCTTCTCGCTTAACTTCGGAGTTCCTACGGAACCCGAAGCCAGTGAGCTCCCAAAAGGCCTCGTGCTAGGTAGGGATGGGAATATACATTTAAGGATCACTCCCCTGGGCGATGTGGGATGTCACATGCCACATTTACGCCATGTGGCAAAAAAAAAAATTTTAACTTTTTTTTAAAAAAAAACTTAATCTTCTAAATTAAAAAAAAAAAATTAGAAAATCCAGATCTCATCACCCCACCCCCAAAACCTTGAACAAAAAGAAAAAACCCGGATCCCCCCAACCCCCCCTAACGAAACCCAGATCCCATATCCTCTCATCCATCCCTCTTCTTGCTCGTCCTTCTTAAACACTCTAATTTCATGTGCCAATCCATAGCCAATCTCCGTCGACCTCAACGCTCCCTCCGCCACCTATTGGCCCTCCCACTCCAGCAGCCTCGTCGAATCACCTTCTGCAGGCGCAAATCTGCAAACTTCAGTTGGTGTTGTAGATTCACACATGATCAAACTTGAAATCGAACCAAAAAAAGGGTTCGCCTTGAGCCAGAGAGTGAGGAGATGGGTCAAATGGTTCACCTTTGCAGGAATATCGCCGGATAAGTTGTTATAGTACCAAATCGAGGCAGTAAAGACGGAAGAGAGAAGCTATGGAGGCAGGAAAGTCATTGGAGAGTTTGTTGTAGGAGAGGAATAGGAGTTTAAGGGTGGTGAAGTTGGAGAGGTCCGAAATGGGGCCGGAGATGAGGGTACACTTGATGTTCAGATGAAGGATGGTTTGGATCTGGAGATAATTTTAGATGTTGAGTGTGTAAGGTTTGCGAAGATTTCAACTGAAAATTCAAATGCAAAAGCCAATTTCATTGATTTTTTTGTTTTTTAATTGGAACCCAAATCCTGTTTCAAACTTCTTGCTTGGGCTAGTTTTGTGAAGAAGCCTTTTGATTTTTTTTTTCCAAACTCTTGTTGCAGACAAGGTTTCTCAAAGCATTGTTTTATGTTTGGGGTTACAATTTGGGAGGGGGGAGAGAGAGAGAGAGAGGGGGGAAGAAGAGAGAAAAATGAGAATTGGGGCTTGTGGGTTCAGCTTTTGTTTTTGGTTTTTTTTATTTTTTTTTATTTTTTTTATTTTTTTTTTTTTATTTTTTTTTTATTTTTAATTTAGAAGATTAAGGTTTTAAAAAAAAAATTAAAATTTTTTTTTGCCACGTGGCATAAAATGTGGCAGCCACGTCAGAACTTAACAGATCAATGAATGGAAAATGTAACGGAGGTTTTATATTGAAATAAAATAATACTTGAGATATGAAAGTGAAATGTTTTAAAGATGTTGTAAGGAATTGAAATCGACCCCAAACCTGAGGTGGTAAAGTGTAATTTACCCCTTTTTTTTTTTTTTTTTTGGAAAAAGGCTTCTTCACATTTAATACAACTAAAAGATACACAAAAGGAAACCCAAGGCCCAAACATCATACATAAACAAGAAAAACACGGGCCAAAAAAGACAAACTACAAAGGGCCAACTAGTAGTTGAAACCTAAAACACACAAAAGAGGTTACAGACACCAGACAAATCTACTACTTTTGCCGCCGTTCTCGATCTAACCAAGTCCTCGTCCATGACCAAGCATCGCCAGATCAATTGTAGCATCACACATCGATTAACGTCCCGAGCATAGCCACAAAGAAAGGATAGCCAGCAAGTGATCGAAAGAAGCCAACCATCAGGATGAAGTTCGTGGCAACCCACGAACAACATTGCCGGAAAAGGCAGTCACAGTGAGAAGGTGGTGGTGTTGAACACCCGAGCCAGTAGGAACACCAGAACTCTACACACCATCTTGAAGTACCACAACAAGTCGGGGTTTGGAAGCAGCTGCAGATCGGAGCAAAGAGAAGCAAGAAGGAATACCGTTGGGGGTAGGAAGAAATGGCCAGATCGAAAATGAAAGCAGAGGAGAAAAAGAAAAAGCATCGGGAGAAGCAAAAAAGAAAAGAAGAAGAAGAAGAAGAAAAGAAAAAAGACAAGGCAGAGAAGGGGAGAAGAAGAGAAAACAGGAGGAGGAAGAGAAGAGTGGCAATCGACTCCAGCCAAAGCCAGAGTTAGCGCCTAAGAAGGCTCTCAACTACTAATAATGTTTAGAATCATGTGAAGTCTTGGAAAATGTTCTATGCAGTAGTAAGTGATATACTAAGTTGAAATGAAGTTATTTAGGATGCAACCAAAAAGATAATAAGTGAAGATGAAGACCATGTATAGCAAGAGCGTGAATGTATGATAATTTTTTTTTTTTTTTCCTTTTGTGTGTGTGATATCCTTTTAATTCCTCTTATACTTATGATTTTCTTATTAATTTTTATTTGTTTTAATTGTAGTCACATTATCACGCCCTAATTATGAGATATGTCCAGGATCGACACGTAACACTATGATGTAGGAGTGCTAGGAAAATTAACAAGATTTACAATGAAATATTGAAACTGAAACTCAAAAATAAAGTATGCTACTGGGGTCTCTTTCACAATTATATATAACAATTGTACAACAAAATACACATAACCCTCACTAGGGTACTATGCCTTGTAGGCTCGCAAAAATGATAATCCAAAAGAAATGCCAGGAAAGGTACAAAAGTACCTAGTCACTCCAAGCACCATGATCTCTGCACTGCTACCAAACAAGCACCTCGTATCAACTGAACCATTCCACCTGCACAATTGCCTCTACACAGTGGGAATGGTGCATTGGGCTGGACAACAACTCGGATAAGTTGCGAAACTCGTGTGAGTGCCAATAATCCAACATATGTGATGATCATAAACCAAGTGCATCGATCTTAGTTAGGAACATCATTAATAAAACCAAACTTTGTAAAGCCATAAACAAAATCATCGATCTTAGCTTTTCTAGGTTGAACCGCACATGCTCTCTTCCTCATTTTCATAAATACAAAACTAGGGTTAGTGCGACATAGTCTGATCAAGCTTCCAATTCCTAAAATTCAGCGTTCTAGTCTAACTCATAGGAACCCGACGATTTTAAGGATCTATTTCTAGATCAAATCAATAGAACTAGGAAGTATGAGGTAAGATTCCAGACCAACTTAATGGAATTTATAGGATGTAGAGTTCTAGACCAACTCAACGAAACCTAATAGGAAGGGGATTCCAAGCCAACTCAATGGAATCAATAGAATATAGGGTTCCAGACCAACCCAACGAAATTGAATAGGAAGTGCGATTCCAGACCAACTCAATGGAAACTAAAGGAATATAGGGTTCCATACCAGCTCAATGGAACTGAATCAGATATGAAATTCCAGACTAACTCAATGGAATCCAATGAAATACAATGTTCCAAACCAACTCAACTGAACCAAATAGGATTATTAGAATCTCGTTCTAGACCAATTCAATGGAACCAGATGGGAATCGAATTCTAGACCAACTCAATGGAACTAAATGATAATAGTTTGATGTCACATCTCCCCAATAACATTGGGTTATTAGTCCTCTACTAGCCCTATTGTTTCGCAATCACTTTAAATATGCAGATCAAAACACATTTCATAAAATAGATCGATGACTGGATGTAAAAGCAACACTTTAGTATAAAACATCTTTTATAAATCCAAGTCATATCCATTAAGTACATTGCATGAAAATTTCATGGTTAATAATCATATCACATATTGTCGATGCAAATTTCCACTGTCTTTAGTTTTAACGAAAATGCACTTGCAAAACAATCAACACATTTGATCAAGGACCTAAGCCTTATATGCCCACGAGGTGGGGGGAGAGGGGGTAAGGCCAATGGATCTATGATGCCTAAGTTAGTTTCTCTGATAAGAGTAAAGTGTTTAGGGCTTTCTAGGGTAGTAAAAGTTTACCGAAATTTGGTAGAATATGTGGTATATATAAAGGAGTGGCCGGCCATGGTGTTAGGGTTTTACCCTACACATGGCAGCATCCTATTGGCCAAGGTTTTATGGAGAAATATTCTCAAGATATTAAATAGGAAATAATATCTTGAGATAATGGAGTAATTATCCCTAAGTGATTTAAATAGGGATTACTTACTTGAATGAAGTTAATCATCAATTGGGAATGTATTAAAGATAGGATTTGGGTAATTATTCCTTATCTTTAATGCTTTGACTTTTCCTTGCCAAGGGTAGGTGAACTGTGGGTAGTCGTATTCAGCTGTTGGGACCTTCAGGGGTGTGAGCTACGCATGAGTGTATATGAGGAGTCTATCCATTTAATGAGAACAATCTTATCTTTCTTGAGCAAAAATCTACGTGTCGCCTCTAGAATTTTTGGGATTATTTTAGGCTCTACACATATATTAAAGTCACTCACCAGGAGTCCGCACTATAGCACCCTAGCACAAGGATATAAGTGCTCATATACAACTAAAGGCTAGAATAAATCACAAGTCTCATCTCATAATTCTAGTGATAAAACACTTGATTTTAGATTGTACAAGCCGATTATAAGTTGATTCATGCTGAGGTCCATAAACCTAAGTAGGCTAATCTGAAAGATCCGCTCAATGAATTTCTGAGGGCAACACATTACTCCCACCACAACATTTTACAATTCCATAACGATCTAAAGGTTCGATCTTCGCTTACTACAAAGGTTAAGTTGTAGTCAATTACGAAACTAAGTTCAATAGTCAAATCTCGTCAAACGGATATAAAAAATAAACTCAGGGCATCGAAAATAACTTATGAAGACAATTACATCCTCAAGCCACGTGTCACCGCACGTGGTGACTAGTACCTCGCGAGAATTCGATCAATACCAAATTCTACCAAATAACAGCAAAATGAAGCTTGTGAAGATTATAGTAACTTTTATACCATCAATAGAGTTTGGTTGTGGATGGAAGGCAATGAAAATGAAAAATCATCGTAGAACGCTCGGTTCGCGGGAAAATTCGCACCTTGCCGCACCGTTGTTACTACACCAACTAATGATCAAGGCCCATGGATCTCCTTTTATGTCGTAGGCTTTTAACTAGTGGTAGTGGCTGGTGTTAGGGTGAACATAAACACAAGATTGTTGACTAGGAACTCAAAAAACCATCGCCAGAAAATATGGCAAAACGGGGTGATGTCTGGGTGGGTTTTGTTCGTAGGGTTAAGAGGAGTCGAATGATGGTGGTGACAATGATTTTCATTGTCGAAGCACGCTAGAAAGGTCACCTAAAAGATTTCCCAGAAATGCATTGGAGATGTGGGTCAAGGAAGGTATCGGGTCAACTTGTGGGTTAAAATTTCTCAAAATGGTAAGGTGCTCTAGCTTTAATGGAGCCTTCTATATATGGAAATTCAAATGTGTGTTGTTGCTTGCTTATTTATCCTTTGTTTCATATCTTTTTTGCAAACGGTTTTTCCTACGCATTCATGAGGTCAAGCTCTATCCAAAAATACTAAGTGTGATCCAAATAGGTCTACGAATTTTTATTGACTCACTACAAAAAATCAAACTTTCTATATAACTAAAATTCTTAAATTAATGAAATAAAAAAAATCACGAAATTTAAAAAAAATACAGAAACTAAAAGTGAAATATGAAGACAAGATTTCACACATATGATGGTGCTAAAAGCTTTTGTTAAAAAGTCATTCCAAATTAGGATGACATAGTAGATTTGTGTGGCAAAGAAGGAGCCTCGAGTGAGGGTGCTGAAATAGGTTTAGAAGCCATTGAGGTTATGACTCCTCCGATGAACTTGATCATATTGATTTGGTTGGTGATACGCGAGGTTTAGAAGATAATGAAATTATTAATGAGATTTCACCTAATTCAACCAATTGTCAAAAGACTCAAAACAAAAGAAAGCAACAAGTTATGTTGATGTGTCTTGTACAAAGAGAAAATTAGCGTCAACCACCCGTAAAGATGTGATTGCAGAATCACTTGCTAAGATGGCTTTGTCTTTTCAAAACTATATGTGCAGAAAGAAGTGCGGTCTAACAAAGGTATGTGATGAAGTAAATGCGATACCAGATCTCAATGAAGAAGAACAAATCAAAGCATGTGTTTTTTTTTTATCGAAACTAACAAGCAATTTCTCATGTTGAAGACACACTCAATTGAGAAGAAACATAATATGGTATTATTGCTTACTTCACGACGCGCATAGAATCAGTTTCATTATATTTTCCATTTTAGTGTTTTTCAGTAAAACATTAGTTAGAATAAAAACCTTGCATGTCATGAAAGTTTGTTGACATTTGCAAGTGTGCTTTATTTGGGATTTTCCTACCTCAATCAACTCTATAATATTATTGTAAACTTATTTTTCGTAAAATATTTTTAAGAAGTTAATCGTTAGAAATTGTAGAGTTTGTTTCTTTATGTACTAAGCATTGGCATTTGGGAGCCCTAGTTTTATTTTATATTATTTTTTATGTTCTTCTGGATGTATCATTGATGTAGTACTAATTGAGGATTGCACTAATCTATAGTTGGGCTTTCACTCCCTTGTTACTTTTTTTGTACCGTATTCTTTTACATTGAAATATATAATCTCTATTTTCTCTTTCAAAAACAAAGTCTGGTATAGTTTTAGATGAATGTTAAATGGTTAAATAGGTTGGAACATTGTAGAAAAGGTAAACTGGATATTTTTTATTTTATTCAAAAAAGATTTGGCATTAAAGCGAAAATCGCGAGTACAACCGTTTCCCATACAATCAAAGTTAAAAGCAAGAAAGGGCACTAATAGGTAAGCAGTGATCCCAAACACATAGAGATTTCAGTGAAAGACCAATATGGACCAGGACATTGGCGACAAAGTTAACCTCAAGGTAATATGGTTCCACTCGACCTGCCTGAAGGAGCAAGCAATACCACAAGCATCCTCGATTAACGCATTGACCTTCCAGTGGACCTCCCAACCTCCTTTCACCGCTTTGATAACAATTTTGGTGTGTCCCTCTCCACAACCACCCTCTGGAAACCCTTGGACCGAGCAAACTTGAGGCCTTCTTTTAAGCCCATAGCTTCTGCGAAAGTAATAGTGAACCCGTCAAGGTTTAATGCACCCGCTCCCACAACATGGCTGTCAAAATTTATGAGAACAAAAGCTACAACCACCTTGTCCTTAGACACCGATCTATCAAAATTCAGCTTGATCATATGACAAGTTTAACGTTTTCCTTTTTTAAGTTTGTGTTCTTGTGTTAAATACAAATTCTAGGAATTATCCAAAAATGCACTTTGTAATTTCCCTCTTTGTGTAATTTCTATGTATCCAACATCCAAACAATGAAACTAATTAATGGGTTTAATTACTGTAAATTGTAATTCCTATCATTTGGAATTCTTTGAAAATTAAGAAATTCTCCATCCAAAGATAATGTAATCTCTTCAAAATTTATACAATTTTTATTATTACATGAGATAAAAAGACAAATAGATTGTTTAGAAAACTCATAAAAATGGCCTTACAAAATAATTTTTGACGAAAAACACTTTATAAACTTTTTTAATAACAAAGACAAAACTCAATATTTTAATAAGTGCAAGATTAATCATGTAAAAAAAAAAAAAAAAACCGATCCTATTCATAACAGAAACACTTAAAAATCACCTTAAGAGCATCTCCAAGAGAGATGTCAAATTTTAAACATAAAATTTAATTTGAAGGTTTATGTGGCAGTTTGATCTTTTTTACAATTTTGTTCTCCACCCTATATGCAAATTAAAATATTATTTATTACATTATTTACTTTTCATAATTCTAATAAATATTTTTATAACAAAAATAATAATAAAAATGATAAAAAAAATATAGAAAAAAACATGTATTAATCAATTAAAAATATATTTGGAGTTGTTGTCAACCACCTTTGCTGCCAATTTTGACAGCAATCACCTTTGTTGTCAATCAGCATCATGCCACATAAGAATTGATATTTCAGTTGGAAAACACTAATGTTGTCTTTCTTTACTATTATTGTTGATGTAAACTTTTTAACATCTCTTTTAAAGATGTTTTAATAGTTTTTTGTCATTGGTGGGCGTGTGGCCTCATGAGGGGGGAAAATTTTTATTGTACCAAAACTTGGTCCGGTAGCCCAAATATCATGTACATAGTTGGAAATTCAATTTTCAAGTTTTTAACTATTATATTATTACACTTGGTACATTGAACCGTATTTCTAGCATATTGGAAAGTCTCTACATGAGTGGGCTGCGCACTGGGCTTGGTTTGGTGGTTTGCATATCTAGGTTTTGTTTTATTTTGTGGGCTTTTTTTGTTGGTTTTTGTGCTTATCTATATCTACATATAGAAAGGGAGCACCCAAAATTTAATTTTGAAATTGCCCCTCAAGAATTTTAAAATTTACAAAAAGAGTTAAAATAATTCAACAAATATTAATTTTGAATGAATTTTAAAATTTAAAACACCTTGAATGAATTTAAAATTTTAAACGTTAGAAAAAAATAACAAAACCCCACGTTAGTGGATGGTTTATGTTTAACTTCTAATTTATTTTCAAAAAAAAAAAATATATATATATATATATATAAATAGAAAAAACTTGAATTTCTTAATTTATTTTGTAAAAAATCATAAAAAAAAAACTTTAATTTAACATATAAAGGCCAATTGTCACACGCGTACGCGTGTCGCAAGATACTAGTAATTAATAAAAGTTCATCGAATATTTGTGGTTAAAATTTTGTTTTGTCATAGACTTTTCATTAAAACTTCCTAAATTATTTTTTATAAAAAAAAAGGATGGTACATTGTTTTTTACAATATGATTGCTGACTATATACGATAGAATAATACTAGGGAGACCAAATTTTTTAAACCAAATTTGTAAACTAAATGATGTGGTTGTAGATAATTGGATTATTAATTAAGTGTCGATTGATGTGCTTATTTCTTATTGATGACACATCATTTGGGTTTAAAAAATTTGATCTCTCTAGCATTACTCTATACGATAACAAAGCTTGGCAAACACCTATTATTTATGTGTACATCCCCATTAAGGTAATATATCTATGTCTATATCAAAACGTAAAATAAAACATCTATTTATAGCATATAAAACAAATAATTAAAAGGAAGCAAATCGTTAAAAAAAACAAAAAGGAAACTGTGGTTGAGAACGAATTCCAAGTCCGTATTCCACACAATACTTCTAGTATTCAATTTCTGACAGGTGTGAATTACACGACAGTGGTTAGGGGGTTGAAATGCCTTCTTCTCTTCCACTGGAAGGATGGACTGCTGTAGCGAAACCATTAGCTAGTCCCATTTTAGTGGTCAGGGTAAGCTGAAATGTCTCTGTGAGTCTTCTTTCCCTTTGAAAAAGTGGATTGCCATAACGAAACCACTAGCTAGTCTCATTTTTGAAAAAAAAAAAAAAAAAAAAAAAAAAAAGATAGCATGTTGAATCAAAATGTTAAACCTACGCAATCTAACATATCGAGCTTATTAAGAAAATTTGTTTTATAGTCATCGGGTTTAAATCTGAAAAAATAAAATAAATAAGTTATATGCATTGAAGGTATAAGAAATGAATTTCAGGGAGGAAACCCAAATTTTTTGAGATGTGATATTTACACATTCCATTTTACTTCTCACACACCTTTTTAATTTTCGGCCGTCGGATCAAATGAATTGAAAAAGATCAACATCTATAAATTATCAAAGAGTGTGTGACAAATAAAATGGGTTATGTGGATAACATATCCCATTTTTTTAATAGACGGAATAGAATATGCTAATATGCTGGTTTGGGTGGCAAAGCCGAAGTTTGAACAAAACTTCAGATTCCACATTTGGACTTTTATGAACCCCAACGGCCCAATAATGTAGCAGCAAGGTTAGCTGGACTGATACAACCAAGAAACATGACAATAAATCAAAATCACCCAAACAAGGAAACCACCACCATCCACACACCATTCTCCACCAAACATCACATTCACATTTACATTCCTCTCTGAAGAAAAACATGTTAACCCTAACAGGAAAACCCAGAAGAAGCCCCAAAAACGAACCCCTAAACAGCTGCGCCAGCTCCTTCGCCGACTATGAAGACTGCATCGTTGGCTTCATGGACGACCTTCAACTTGTCCACTGCGGCCACGACAAGAAGTGTTTGGGGTGCGGAGAAGAGCTAGCCCACCTGACACTAAGGGGTGTGCTGAGGGGTTCAGTGGGTGTGATCGGAGAGAGCAGGCTGGCGATGACTGAGAAGGTGGTGCTGTTGGGAGGTAGGGTTTGTGCTGTGAAAAGGTTTAGGCAAGTGAGCTCCGGAAGGCGTGAGTTTGGGAAGAAAATCGAGCACTTGGCTAGGGTGAGTCAGAAGTGCGAGTATCTTTTGCCTGTCGCTGCATATTTGTATGCTAAGAGGATAAAGTTTGTTCTCTGCGATTATAAACCCATGGGAAGCCTCGCCGACTTGCTCGCCGGTAAGTCTACGTATTCACTTAGAAGTAATTCCCAACGAAGTAATTAATTAAATGTTTCTATAACCTTAAAAAATAATTTCTAGGTACTAAACATATTAATACCCAAAACAATACTTTTAGACCATCTCCAAAGAAGATATTAAATCTTAAGCGGAATGTCATGTAATCAATTTAAAAGTAGGAGAAAGTCTAACCGATATGTCAATCTTATGTGGATTGACATATGAGTTTTCATATGTCAAATTTGATATATGAGAAAATGTGATGTCAAATAATTTTTAATTATTTTATTGTATTAGTCTCATTAATGCATCAATTATAAATCTTGAAACTTTATTTTAATTGATTTATCGGTTGGAAAAAGAAAAAAATTAACATTGTCACGTCAGCCATCAAATTAATATTTGACATTTATCTTTTGATATCTCCATTGGAGATGCTCTTAGCCATCAGGGGAGTCTTTAATTAATTTGAATGAGTCTAGCAAGCTAAATTCCATGTCGATTTGGTGACAGATTTGTGTGTGTTTTAAAACTACGTCGTCTTAGACTTTCTTCATATATTTGTAAAATAAATCCTTAATATTGAAGGTAATAAAATAAGAATTTATTTCACCGTTCCAAAGACCTTTCCACATAATCAGGTTCGTATTTTGAACTTTGGCACAAGAACTGTAAATTTCTAAGGAACGACTATGATAATGTACACTCTGATATATAATATAAATTATATATGTCTCGTTTTTGTGACACCGTGTGGCATTTAATTAATTTTGATTTGATCATTTATTAAGGTGCTAGGCAGCATGGCCACACAGCATTGGACTGGAACCAAAGGCTCACCATAATTGTTCAAATTGCACGAGGAATTGGATTCATCCACGAACAATACCCTCCATATGAGAAGAAGATGCAGATGAACGTGCATGGGAACATTAGGGTTGGTAATGTCATGGTGAATACCAACTTCTCAGCCTGCTTGTCTGGTTACGGATTCACCCAATTGGCAGAGCCAGTCGAAGTTCTCAACACAGGGCAGCTGATGAAGTCGCCCTGCTGGCAGCAAGAAAATACCACCTACTCTGATGAACTGAGTCAGAAGAGTGACATTTATAATTTTGGGGTTATACTGCTGGACATATTGGCAGGACCAAAGGGTTTGGAAATGACAGAGGGCGTAAAGGAAAAGAAGGCAAGCATGAAATTAGAAGGTGGTTTGGAGTTCTTTGAGTTTTATGTGAAGGAAGGCAAAGAGAGGAGGCAAGTGTCAAAGGTTTTGGAAATTGCTTTGGCATGTATAAGTACCAAACCAGACGCTAGGCCTTCGATAGATGAGATTAATTATACAATCGTGGAGATATTGTAATTAGTTTTAGCGAGCTCATTTTAATGGTGTTAGAATTTTATATAGTCAGTTTGAGTGTGTACAAAGGGATCGATACATAATTATATCCTTAAACTGAAATTCAGATAAGAATAAAGTTAAATGGGGTTAGCTTTGTCGTGAGGGTGGGTTGAGTGATGGGTAGGAGTAGGCTACACTACTACGTTTAACATTTAGCGCGACGAACACAAATTGATCCCGCAAAGCTTATTGCTGTAGCACAAACGTCAAAGCGACGAAAACTTCGTCGCATAGAATTCATCGCACAAAGATCGTGAAGAAAGACTTTGCACGATGAATAAACACATTGGTCGCGAAGAAGGCGGCACGACGGTTCCGCCTTCATCGCACCAAATTTTTAGGAATGAAGATCTTCGTCACACAAAATGTTAGGATACAAGTAGCAATCGTCAGGATACATACATGGGACGACTAATCTTTGTCTCTAAGAACCTTGCGCGACGAAATTTATTCTTGAACGACGAAAACTATTAGTCGTAAAAAATTATGCAAGACGAAGATATTCGTCGTGCAAAAAATAAAATTTATTTTTTTGTTTTGGTTTTAATTTTGTAATGAAATAATGAAGTTAAATTGCAATAAAAAAATGTAATGAAGAGAAAAATAATTTATTTAAAATAAAAAGAAAATGTACGCACAAGGAAAAAGTTTAAAAAGTAAGGGAGTAAAAAACTAAGAAAAGAAGGTGGAATAATCTACAGGGTCGTCGTTCACAGGTGACTAGAAATCTTGGGGCAAGAAAGTATCGGGGATGGGGATGGGCTTAGAGGTCGAAGGTGCGGAATTATGGGCATGCTCGGGTTGGTGGGGCTCGAACGTCGACGGGGTACAAATATCCGAGAGACGAATGTTAGACTCACTGAGGGCCTTTACGATTAGTGACATCTGGCTCTTATACGAGGTGAGCTCACTCTTAAAGCCGACCACTTCTTCTGTCGAAGTTGTTACCTAACTCTTCGACTGCGAGGATGAAGAGGTTCTAAGTTCCCGCTGGCGGGTATTCCCTATCCCTCTACAATACATCCCCGGCCTCCAACCGAGAGTCTGATCCAAGGTGTTTATAAAGATCTGAAACCCCGCATCCTCGGGGGGATCCACAAACTCGATCGGAGTGTCGGGAGGAAGCTGGGAGGTAGACTCTTGAAGAACTGACTGCCTCTTCTCCATCATCCTCGCATGTGTAATATAACATGAAATATTAAGGGTAAATTACATAAAATTACCTCAAACCTTCCGTCAGTTCGTCTGTTAATTCTTCCGTTCAATAGTGACGTGGCTAAAAATAACAATTAAATATCAAAAAAAAATTAAATATTAAAAACTAAAAAAAATAAAATCTTTTTTTTTTTTTGCATGGGGACCCACCCGTAGTCTCTTTCTTCCCCCACTTCTCTCTCTAACTGTGCCTAGAACCCCCCTAACCCACCTGGGTTTTTTCATCCGCCATCCACTTGTCCTTTTTTCTTTGTCCTATGGACCGAGCCCATTTGCACTCTCCCTCACCAGATCCCAACCCTCCAGCCTCCGTACCACCAGCCTCACCTCGTACTTCTTTGTTGTCAGAGGCGACTGTGGTCGCCACCTCATCATCTTCACCACCATTCTTTTGAATCAGTCCCTACCCACTGACCCACCAAAGCCAAAAAAGAAAATTTGAGGAAAGCAACCCTTAATCTGAATCAAAAAATTTCTCTAGGGGCTGTTTGGTTCCAGGGAAAATAAACATTTTTGATGGGTTCTTGGGTTTGTAGTGAAGGATCTTTTAGGAAATTTTGGGATTTGATTTGATTTGATTAGTTTGAATTGGGGGGGTGGGTGGGTTAGGGGAAGACGGGAGCGGGTGGGATCTAGGTTCGGGGTCGACAAGGCTGTTGTTGTAGCGTGAAAGGGAGAATGGGAGAAAGAATACGGGAGGAAAAGGGATGGTGGATGAAAAAAACCCAGGTGAGTTACGGGGGGTTCTGGACACGGCGAGAGAGAGAAGTAGGGGAGGAAGGAGACTACGGATGGGTTAGGGGGTGGGTCCCCCATGCAAAAAAAATATTAAATGATTTTTATTTTTTTGTTTTTAATATTTTATTAATTTTTTAAGCCACGTCACTATTTAATGGAAGAATTGATAGACAAACTGACAGAAGATATGAAATTGTAACAAATTGTAAGATGGGGTATGACGTTGACATTTTTTAAAAATGAGGTATGAAGCTGTGACTGGCCCAATAGTTGAAGTAGTGTTATGTAATTTACCCAAATATTAATAATAACATTCAAATAATAACCATGATACTTGAATGCGTAAGATAGTAATTACAATCGAAGAATACTTACATGAAAGGACTCGGCCAACTCATCCCCATGCCGAACATAAACATCTACAAAGACATCGATCTGCAGGAATTTTGAACCCCCTGAATAGAACAAGATAAGAAAAATGATAGTACAAAAAAAAATATATATATATATTAATATTACTGACATATTAAAAATTGAATATGAAAAGCTTTATTATTACCTATCGCCGCGCCTTCATCCTATATGAGAAGGGTCTCGAACCCGAATGGTGGAGAATAGTCTTCTTCTCTTAATTGATTTTGTTGGCTTTCGCCTTATTCTGTTATACCCAAAATAAACGTATTAGTTGTAATTTGAATGAAATATAAAAAAATCAATAAACATTAGTAAGAAATGTATAATACTTTTAGACTTAATATAAAAAACATACCACATAGTCGGGCTCCTAAAAATGACTGCAGAGCCACACACAATTTTCTTCCTAGTCCTCAAACTCCTTCGGGTAACCCTCCTCAAGAGCGACCTGCAGATCATCAAACGTCTCAAAATATTGGTGCAGGTCGCTCTTCCACTGCTTGTACCGTTCAGCGAATAACCTGTTGATGTATGCCAACATATTGTCGTTGATGTCATTGAAATTGTAGTTCGTCTGCAATGTACCAAATTAATTAAGTACATTAATTAATATAAATATATAAACCTTAAAGGAAAAGCAACAAAAAGTCAAGATATTTACCGACAAATAATCGCGCACCTTCATCCTCACCTCGTTTGGTATCGCCTTCCAAGATTTCCATTCCATGGGGCAATACGTCTGAACGACATGACCAATGTTGTGGGCCAAAGCGCTATGCTGCTCAGCCATTGGTGCAGCCCGATGCCTATCGTCGTATCCAATCATGATACGTTCATTGGTCACCCGGGTGACCTTCGCTGTCTTCAACGAGCGACAAAGTCCCCTGGTATTTTTCTTTGCTGAAAAAAATTAAAAAAAAGTCAAACAAACACTACAAAAATATACCAAAATTTTGGCAAAATCTCCACTAAAATTATAACATTTCCCAAACCCTGGACATTGTAATGAATAATATATGATATCCAACAATAATCATAACAGTTGAATAAGCCAAATTTGGACCAAATGCACAATTGCAGTGTGTAACAATTTTGATTGAACTTAATTCCTGAATAACTAAATTCACAAGGAAATAAAGGGAGTTATTTAACTTTACCTGGTTGTGACCTCGAGGCATCAGCAGTGGATGTCGATGTCGTGTCAGGCGTGCAGGGGCGGCGGTGAGCACGCCTGGCACTAACAGGTAGCGCCACTGAAGAGGCTGATGACGCCAGTGCTTAAGAGACCCGAGGACCAACCAGATTAACCGGCTTGGGGTCCATTTCTACCGGAGCAGTGGCAGTTGAAGTAGGAGGTGGGAGAATCAAACGGGGTGCAGTCATCACTGCCTTACGACTTCTAATAAGATGCGACATCTGCATAATTAAAAAAGAAAAAAAAAATTCAATGCATATATATGTTGTGATATGGTAGCAGCACGAAATTCTTTTTTTTTTTTTTTTTTTTTTTTTTGTTTTTAATCACAAAACTGCAGCAGCCTTTAGAAATCCTATATAATGCCTATATATGGGCTTCCAACAAATCAATAGAAAAACGCTGACTTAGGAAAACTATTTTCAACCAAATCAGATATGCATGTTATTAGGGTGAGGACTTATCATCCTAGCTTAGATGAAAAAACTCACGGGATAGGAACACACGGTTTATCAGCATATAAACAACTGCTAAGATAGCAGCATAACTAGGATTCTATGCCGACTTAAAATCATGTAATTCTAATTAATATGCATTGAATTAGATGTGCTTATTGAGCTTTGAGTACAAAGTACATACAAAAACCAGCAAGGTGATATATATGCAGGGAGGGTCAGGAAGTGCAAGCAACATCAGATTTCAGAACATTATAGTACACACTGCAAAATTGTTGCTTAGCCATCAAGTTCCCAACCTTTTCTTCAACAAAATATCACTCGGATAAGTCATGCTTATATAGATGGCTATTGTTTTAGGTTTTTTGGTCATCACTGGATTTCCAGATGTGCAGCTATTATTTTTTGGTAGGTTCCAGATGTGCAGCTATTGTTTTTTTGGTAGGATTTCCAATGTGCAGCTATTGTCTTTGGGTTTTTTTGGTCATCACTGGATTTCCAGATGTGCAAGTTTTGTTTTTTGGGTTAGTTTAGTGAACTAGAAATCCAAATGTATTGGTGACTCACCAGAGAATGCATGAGTTAGGGCATGTAAAGCTAGAGGTTTTTTGTAAACCATAATTAATTTGTTATGTAAATGTCTACCTCAATTGATTATGCAAATGTCTACCTAACGTTCATCTTTTACTTCTTGAAGTGAACATATATAACATATGTGTATTTCCTTGTAGCTATGTCTATTTATATAAGAATCTCATTGATTCATTCTTCAAATAATGTGCTCCCAACACAGTCAATTACACACACACAAAAGGAAAGGAAAAAAAAAAAAGAGTACTTTCCTGACTTCTAAATTGATTAGCACAAAGCTGCCAACACTTCCTCTATCGTATAAACAGGTCCAACTTATATAAAATTGAGTGGCACAAAGTTCCCAACAGAAACAAAGCCAAATTGGGAGACAGATCCAAAGAAGAAACGTGAAAGGGTAAGCAACAATTTTTAAAGAAATAAAACAGAAACAAAGCCAAATTGTTAGTCTTACAAAGCTCCTGACAAGGGCATCTAACAATTGAAAATACACACTACAAAAAAAGCTCCCAATAGAAGCAAAACCAGCTAGGTGATATATATGCAGGGAGGGTCAAGAACCCTGATTCCTAACTTTACTAAATCCTAAAATTACAAATTCCTATCCCTAATTTGAAATTAAGAAATAATCCTACAATTACTACTTCCTAGAACCCTAATTACAGGTTGTTGACCCTAAAAACTACCAAGCCTACGTGGCGCGCAGGCCGAGTAATTAATAAGCTAACTATGTCCTTCGATTGTGTGCGGGGTGTGCCAACTCGTCGGCCGAGCTTGGCCAAGGAGTATAATGTGTTGATGTCGCGTTGGGCGCGCTGCTGACTTCTTGATCTTGCGACTGTAGCCGAGGAAGGAACACATCTCGGCCTTCAGGATCTAGAGCCTGAAGATTAGGCTGCTAATTCTACGAAGTTCAATATCAAATTCGGCTTTCAATGTGCCGAATGTAGTAACCTGTAACACCTTACTTCGCTAAGAAGGCTAATGAGATGACCTCTGCCAATAAGGATTCAAAAATCCTTCTCGACCGATATTTGGATAGATAACTAGTTAGCCTCGACGCAGTGATGTTTATCCAAACTGAAAGTGCTCCACGGTCAGCTGATTCTATGGTAACAGTGTTGTTTATCCAAACTGAAGATGTTCATCGGTTGCCTTCACAATGCTGTTTATCCAAACTGAAGATGTGTTGGCGGGAAAAAGAAAATAAAAATCTCAAGGTTGTTGAGAGGTTTTGCTTAGAGTAAGAGTTTGCGTAAGGCAGTTTATGTGTTAAATTAGAGGGAATTAGAATGATGCACCCCCTTCTTATTTATAACAACCAATCTCATCATGGCCGAACCATAACTATACTAAGGCAGTTTATGTGTTAAATTAGAGGGAATTAGAATGATGCACCCCCTTCTTATTTATAACAACCAATCTCATCATGGCCGAACCATAACTATACTCGGATTAGGATTCTTTATCCTAATATAACCAAGTCTCGGCTAATTTTACCTCCATTAGGACTTTGAACCACACTCTATATCCGGCCACATTCACTTCTCAAATCTGAGCATCCTCATTCCATTGAGACTTCTTATTATACTAAGACTCGACTCATTTGCTCTTACCAAGATCAATCCTTCTTGCAATAGGACTCGGCCAACCTAATTAGGCGGCTTATGACCACTGGACGACCCATAGTATTTTTTGGAATAACTTTGGACTGAACATAAACCTAAGCTCGACCCAAACACAAGTATAACACTAGAGTTAAGTAAATTGAAAAATTACCTTCGAGAGAGAGTGTGAAGAGATTGAGTGAGAGAGAAGGCTGTCGGAGAAGGAAGAGAGAGTGCGAAGGGGTTTGATGGCGAGAAGGTGAGAGAGCGATAAAGATTGAGTGAGAGAGAGAGGGTTGTCAGAGGGACAAAAGGTGTTTGCAGCGTCGAGAAGAACAAAGAGGAAGAACTGAGGGGAAAAGGTGTTTGGCATTTTAATTAAATCCCGAGATTCTTAAGCAACGAAGAGAGAGGTATTTGTAGCGCAAAAAATTCAAATTTTCACGAAATTATTTTGGTGCCCGCCCAGAAAGTCAGGTTTTCAGCTATTTGCGCGACGAAAAGGAAGGTAGTTGTCACACAAAGAACATTTGCGCGATGAATACCTTTATGTTCGTCGCACAATGAGCTGAAAATTTAATTTACCTGGGTTAATTTTTTTTAATTTAAATTTATTCAAATAAAAATAATTTATTTATAATATAAGATAAATAAATTACAAAAAATATCATTTAATATGTTTTACAAAGCAAGTCACAAATAAATTGCATTATTCATAATCCGAACTATAATAACTTTGACTATCGTCGCTATCATCATTTTCAGTCTCTCATTCCTCCTCGTTGATAGGTACGTCACCATCGTCGTTCTGGCCCACTGCAGCATCGTATAGCGGAATATTATCGAGATCAATTGTAATTGACTAAATCAGTATTTCAATTGAAGCCACTCCTTGTATCTGAAATCGTTCTTGGATAAGATTTGTATCTCGGAGTGTTTCCACATCATTTTCCATTGAAGATTCTAAACGTTGGTTAGCGACATTGTCGACATCGTCGTCAATAGGGTCTTGTTATGGTATAGCATACATATTCCTCAGATCCATCTTCTAAAGAACTTTCCAACCTCTCCCAACTTTAGGGTCATCTAGATACAAAATCTGTTTTGCCATGTTTGCCAAAATGTAAAGGTCGCCATTGTACCAAGTTTTGTTAGTGTTCACAGATAGTAAGCCATGGTCGATTTTAACACTTCCCTACCTATTTGGGTTTGTATAAACCATCGACACTTAAACATGATCACTTGGCATCGGTCTTTGTAAAGCAATTGCACGACACTTGTTAGTTTGCCATAGAAATCAATGTATGTACTTTTGCCTCCACCTGGGACATGGACACCGCTGTTTTGCGTACACAACTTGTCATCTCGTGCATCCCCCAAAAACTTGACGCCATTAACTTGGCAACCCGAGAACAATTCAATGCGAATCGGGCAAAACACAAGGTTATATAACTCTTCACTGTAAGTGGGAGAATTCGATGCTTTCAATTGATTCACCTAACATTATACAGAAACATAGACGGATAGACCTGTTAGCTTGAGAAAATTAAGTACTACAATATATATGTCAAATATAAAACACTTATAACTTACATATTCGAGAAACCACTGTGGAAACAATTCACAGTGTTTCTTGGCATACAAATGTGATGGATGTTCTTGCTTTATCCTCTCTTCATGCTATTCTAGGTATGCCATTGTCTTGTCACAATTTTTTAGTACAAACCAATGCGCTACCTTTATGTCATTTTTTGGAAAACGACTTGCCTCGTACAGTATCTCCAAAAGGTCGTGCACTTTAGGCAAAAACATAAAGTTTCCCCTTTCTCACACCCCCCGTCATTATTGCGCTGAGGAAGATTGAAAATCATCTCCACATCTTTTTACTACATTCCACAAAATGTAAGCGACTCATATTAAACCCAAGCCTCTATAATTGATCATTCGGGCTTCGCCCTGTTGCGTAAATTTTTTTTTCAACTCCCCAAGAAGCCTACCAAAATAAAATGATATGATACAAATTAGTAAGCATCAATTAATGATGAATGAACAAATGATGAGGATTATATACCTTTCTATTGGATACATCCAATGATAGTTGACAAGACCAGCAAGCAATGCCTTTTCCAGCAAGTGAACCGTCACGTGGATCATACTTGTGAAGAAAGCTAGAGGAAATATCATCTCAAACTTGCATAGGACTTGGACAATGTCATGGTGCAACTAATTAACGTCCGCCTTATGCAAAGTTCTTTAACATTAGTTGGGAAAAAAAATCTGGACAACAACATGATTGGCTTGACTACATCTTTTAGCAATTGGTGTCGAATCAGTCATGGCTCTTTAGTCCAACAAATTTATCCCCGTCAAAATCAAGATGAGCTTTGATCGTGTCTTTTGTCTTGCCCTCGATACCTAGAATGGTACCCACCAATGTGTCAAATAAATTTTTCTCAACATGCATAACATCGAGGTTGTGTCTCAATTTTAGTTTCAATCAATACAGGAGCTCAAAAAACATAAACTTGTGTGTATAGTTCATATGTGTGGAAGGTTCGGTCATACTCACTATTTTCCCAAACGAAGCAAAATCCAAACGATTAAGTTGTTCCAAAATCTGATCACCGGACAATTCTCCAGGTCTGAAGCGAGGCTCTACTTTCCCGTCGAACTCTTTTATCATTTTCCCACCACTCATGGTCTCATGGCAACCATCTCCGATGACCAAGGTAAGAAACTTTTTCGGCGTGCCAACCAGATGTTACATCATCCTTGTATACAAGGCATGCCATATATCCCTTAGTGCTCCACCCAAAAACTATTGCATATGCGGAAAATCATTCATAGTCCACATAACTGTTGCCCACAAAGTGAACATCTTCCCAGTACACTTATCGTATGTGCACACACCGTTTGTCCATAAATCATTTAGCTCATTAACTAATGGCCTTAAGTAAACATCAATTGACCTACCAAGATCTTCAGTTATAAAAAAAGTCATTATCATGTATTATTTTTTCATGCATTTCCAAGGCATCAAATTATATGGAAATACAAATATCGGCCAAATGCTGTGGTGTTGGTTTAGAACCCTAAACGAATTGAATCCATCAGTGGCAAGTCTAAATCTAACTCTTTCCATGCCTCCCTATCTGCATGATGCCTCATAACATCGTCGTTTATCCATTTTTCCTCATGCCATCTCATGTCGGTGGTAGTATGCGTCGACATATACAATCGTTGCAACCTAAGTTTCAAAGGCAAATAACGCATGACTTTTTGTGGGATCTTAGTCGTTCTATTCTGAGATGTCATTTTGAACCTCGACTCATTGCATACAAGGCATTTATCCAATGTTTTATTCTCTTTATAAAATAAAATACAATTGTTTTTGCAAGCACGAATTTTTTCATAACCCAATCCAAGACCTTTCAACACATTTTGCGTGTTTCTATGGTCTTTCGGCAAACAATTGTCCTTTGGAAGCATTCTCTTGAAAATCCTCAAAAAGTAATCGAAACACTGGTTCTACATACGATACTTTATTTTTCCGTGCATTGGTTCCACAATGGCTGGGAGAACCGAAAAGCCCTTGCACCTTGGGTGTAACTCTTGGTTGGCATTTTTTAATAGTTTTTCATATTGTTCAAATTCTGCACTGTCCATTGGTGTAGGCACGTCATCTTCCCCTTCTTGATTGGTGTTTGTTGATATAAATGGAAAAGAATCATTTATAATATCCACAACCTGTTCATTAGGATCCACATTAGGTTCAACATTGGCCACTCTTGTGGCGTTTGAAGACGAAGCATTGTCTAATTGGTCCCCATGATGGTTCCAAGCATTATTGGCCTCTACCATTCCATTCTTTACTAAATGAAATCGAACATTTTCAATTGTGTCCCTTAACGTGTTGTTACACCTCTTACATGGACACCGAATTCTAGTTACACCCGGGTTGTGTGTACGTGCAAAGTCAATAAAACCCTCAATTTCATCCAAGTATTCGTCTACGCATCTATTCAGGTTCTGTATCCATATTCTGTCCACAATTCATACAACCATAATAACAGTACAACAATCACAACTTCATACAAATGATATTGCCACCTTATGCCTCCGATAAGGGCCTTATCCCATTCGGGAATGCAAAGTTATGTCACGTTACGACTACATCAGATTAGATTTCGACGTGGAGGAATTTTGGTGGCATCTCAGTATAGTTCTTCAGATGGACGACATAGATATGAAATACCTATGTGCCACCCAAAGAATGTACAGAGATGACACCGAAATCCCCACAACCGAAACCTAATCCTTGAACATTAAACAACACGCCATAATAGTGCATTCCCAAACTATTCAAATAATGGGACAATTCAAGAATCAATTGTACTGCAGTCATGCTTTCGTATTCATGCGCGAAATCTAACTAATCCTCGAACGGGAAACTAAGTTTTACTAAAAAAAAAAATAAGTACAAAGTTAATTACAATTAATTTTGTGCATCACAACACATATTTGTACGTCACGTACAAATTTAACAACATAATTTCAACATAATTTAATTAATTTTATATTTTTTTAGAATAAAACAAAGAAAATACCTTCCAAATCGTTCTTCACCAATCGCTAATCACACACAATATCCTTATAGGCAACGAATTTCATGGCATTGGTATGAATTGACATTAATACCTTTACCCTAACAAAAAAAAAAAAAAAAAAAAAAAAAAAACTCTTACCAAACACACCGAGATAGCTTGATCAACCTAGAGTAGAAGATGGAGGGAGTATTAGATGATGAAATTGAGAGAAAATGAAAGTGACGGATGCTGGATTAAAGAAAAACGAAGGGGGATGAGGTGCAGAGGTGGATTCTGTAGTTTTACTACAGTTTCTACCTCTATAGCTAAAACTACATTATAAAGATTACTTTGCACGAATCATTTTGCGCGACGAATATGGTGTTCATCATGCAAAGTATATTTGCACGACTAACATATATATATTCGTCGCGCAAGTCTAAATATTTTTTTATTTTTTTCGTTTTCTTTATAATTAATTAATGTAAACAATTTGCGCAACGAGTACTCTGTTAGTCGCGCAACAAGCATATTTAAAAAAAAAATCATTTTTTTCCGTTTTCTTTTTAACTAATGTAAATTTTTATTTTAATCTAAATAAAAACTCAAACCTAATTAAACATTACCAAAATAATTAATAAAAATAAGGTATTACCCAAATACATATTATAAATAATGCAAATATCAATAGTCATCCATATAACACAATTTATTAATTAAAGTCAACATAACGTCCAAATATATTTTATTTCATTAATAAATAAACAAATTAAAAAAAAAAACCAATAAACTTTAATCCTCTTCCTCTGGGGCATCAGCAGGGGCATCGGGAACTCCCCCACGCTTCGTATCCCACTGCAAATCGAACTTCTACTACCGGAAATGCATCTTGAAAAGGTCAACCAGATACTTTCGATGCTTCTCATCGATTTCATCAACATCCCAATGAACCTGTATTAATGCCAATAAAAAAAATTAGTAATTTAAAAATACTACTTAAAAAAAAAAACTATAATACGAACTTACCGATAACTCCTCCACCATGGGCTTCTTCAACTCCTCAGGCACCATTTTCCAAGACTCAAACTCGGTAGAACATTAGTTCCGCACTAAACCCCCAATGTCAAACCTAAGTTCGACGTATGCATCAGCCCTACTTTTGTCTTCAAAGGAGGGTAATCGCTTACGGCAGTACCTCTCTATTCACAACACACCTTTCCTCATTTCTTTTTCTACCACAAAATTTTTAAAAGTAATAGACTATTAAAAAAAAAAAAAAATTCAACCATATCAAATATAAGACAACTAATTCAACAATAAATTTATTTTTCACCTTTCCCTTCGCGAGAGCCTTCTCCCTCCAACTTTTCGTTGAATCAGGAACCGAATCAGCCTTCACCTTTGAAACAAAACCTTTGAAAACTAGGGTTCTGAAATTGGGTTTTACACTTTGCGCGACAACCACTTTGCAATAACCTATCCCTAATTTTTACGATTTTATCAATTTTAAAAGAGTGAATTGACGAAAATGCCCGTAAAGGCAATGGTATTGACTTTCTTTGACCAGCGTTTAATAAGACGTACAAAATATTCTTTTAGCGTATCCTTGTAGTACTCGACAATACGAACGTGTAGGCACAAATAGAATTGGACTTAGAGTTACAATGGAGATTTTATGGACTTAAAAAGTTGAAGGGCATTTTAGTAACTTCATTATTCTAGGTAATTGGCTCTTTGTTATTTTAACATTTTCTTTTGAGCTTTATGTCCAGTGGGACCCACCCACGTAGGACTCCTCAGTCCTTCCTCCTATCCAGTGCCTTCCAAACCTCTCGGGTCCCTCTCAAGTTTTTCAATATTTTTCTTCTCATTTCCCACATCTCACTCTATCTCTCTCACCTTCATCTCAAAACCCTATCTACGTGCACAGTGCACCGAGCCACCACCACCAGCCACCTACGACGGTGGCCACTCCGGCAAGCGTCAAAAATCTAGATCACCACCTCACCATACTCTCTACACTCTTAAACTCTCTTCAAACTCTCCATCGTCTCTCTGCAGGCACCGAAATGGTGCAACAACAACATCACCATCACTCACCGGCTCCGGCAAGCCAAACCATTAAACCACCACCACACTTTTTTATTTCCTATCTTTGTTAAGCTCAAACCATGAACATCAAACCCAGACGTGGAGCTTGCACTGCACAGTGGCCATTGTCATTGTTCATCATCTTTTCCGTTGAGTTCTCGTCGATTTTAACCAAGGTAGGTATCGGGAACACTCCATTTTCCTCCATTTTTGATATATGTGGAAGATCTTAGGGTTTTGCACTTGTTTTGGTAGGGTTTGGAGACTGTAAGGACGAAGGGGAGACTTTCCCCAATTTTCTGGAGAAGTAAAACCGTGGCCATCCGGCCACTTTCAAGACGTTTTTTTTTCTGGCCATCCCAGACCACGATTTGTCCCCATGACGATATAATCATACTCTCTTCATTACAAGCTTTACATACATAGGTAGAACACTGAAAATGGTTAGGTTTTGACCTAGAAATTAACTTTGAAAATCGGGGGAAAAACCTACAGAAACAGCAGGTATCGTGAAGAAGGCGCATGGGAAGCCACAGCGTGGTGGTGCATTGCTGCATGTACAGCCACCTTATGGCGGCGCATGCAGCAACGCGTGTGGTGACGCTTGGAGGAACCAGAGGTCCCTCCTTAGGCTTCTCGACATGCTGAATCCAAATCCGCCATCCACTTTCTAAAATTCGACCTTTTTAAAATAGTTCCTTTATTAGCCGTACTTTGTACGAAAACGCGTAAGTACGTTAATACGTTATATATGTACGTTAATGGTTTCGTTTCTAGGTGAAACGCATCGCAAGGATCTTTGATGCCAGCGAGGTAGGTTTGACCTGACGACATGATATGTGAGTGAGTCTTTTCTTTATATATACATATATTTGTTTAGTTTCCATATATACTTCTAATAATGAATTTTCTATGTGACTGTCGTAATTAAATTAACATTTATAGGAAATGATGTAACAATGAGAATTAGGAAATCATTATAAATCTTACAGGATGCCTTAGCTAAATCTACGGCTATGAATAATGTTATGTTGACTAGAATTATCGAATCATTATGGCATGACTATATTTATGTTATCTGCGCATTGTTTTCTACACTGGTGTTAATACTCGCCCAGGCCAGGGCCAATCTTTCACGTGCATGTGCACATCGCACCAGTTCAATTAATTAGTAGTTACAACCAAGTCTATACCTGCTTCTAAAAATTAATCCAAGTCTTTTACCTGCTTCGATTATCGAGAGGGAAAATCCAAGACCAGTTCATCATCAGTGTCTCTTGCTAATCTATAAATACAGAAGTGTCCCCATACATAATTTTCATCCATCTCTAAGTAACTGATCATCTAGCAGCTACTACTACCACTTTTTTTAAAGTCACCTCAGTACCCAATCAGGGCTTAGCCTAGGATTCTATTAGTGGAGCTGACCTACCATATATGTATATTTATTTTTTTTAGTTTTATATTTATAAATTCATTGAATTCAATGATTAAGATCTAACTTAATCAAATCCAACGGTAAAAAAAGATATCTAACGGTCCAAATTTAAATCCAACTGCTAAAGTAGTTAGAAAAAAATTATTTTATGTGTTTCATATTCTTTCGTAGTATTCCACGAGTTTCATGGTGTCGGTTTAGTGATTTTTCAATATATATTGGAATGTAAATATTTTTAGGTTAAAATGTTCATAAAATTAAATTATGATAGTCTACATAATTTTTCTATTAAAAAAAAAAGTTACTTTAAGAAAGAAATTATCCTAAATTCATTCTTTAATAATCTAAGGCTAAAAATTTAACCCAGAATGGTTGGAGGAGAAAAACTGTTTCTGAATTAAAATCTAAATTGTAATATCCCACATCGTCCTGGGGAGTGGATTCTGTAAGCCTTATATGTACCTGCCCACCTTCAAATAGCACGAGGCCTTTTGAGAACTCACTGGCTTCGGGTTCCGTAAGAACTCGAAGTTAAGCGAGAGCAATCCCAAGATGGGTGACACACTGGGAAGTTCTCGTGTGAGTTCCCAAAAACAAAACCGAGAGAGCGTGGTCGGGACCCAAAGCGGACAATATCGTGCTATGGTGGAGTTGAGCCCGGGATGTGATGGGGGCCTGGGCGAGGATGTGGTGGAGGCCCGGGCCGAGATGTGACATAAATTTTCTGAATTAAAATATTTAGGTTTTAACCCAAAGATGGGGATGGTCTAAACACTTCATATTTGAAGTTGAATAAGCCGCGACCATATATTCCTTATAGTAAAACTCATTCTATATTGGACCACTTCGAAATTCAAGTGCACCAACGTAGACATATTTTTGTTAATTGTTCACTTTTGATCAATTTGGATTTACATGAGAAATCAGGTCCGCATTGGACATCTTTTCGGGGCCAAACTTTGTTCATTGTCCAATTTATGAAAACATGACTAACCATGACTAGAAGATTACTACAATGAGAAGAAAAGAACGGAAATTACATATTATAGAACACAGTAATATTTGGTGTTTTCACGTTTTATCCCTTGTTTTGCTGTTCTTTTGCTTTTTTAGTTTCAATCTTAATAGTAAAATGACAGTTTTATCTATGTGATACGCATGTGGGTATAATGCGTCCTTGAGTTTCAGCTGTTGTTCTCCTTTCTTGATAGGATAAACCCACGTGTTGGTCATCGCAGAAAGCTCTTCTACTGCTTCCGATACACCTCTCTCGATCTCTCCAGCTCTCTCTCAAAAACCAGGAACAAAAAATCTCTTAAGTTCTCTCGGCCAACCATAGCTCGCCCATTTAAGCTTCCACTCCCATCCAACCAAACCCCCAATAACAATCACACCAATCGACATAGGGGTTATCAACATCATCAACTCCCCCAGCACCTCAACTATCGTGGGTCGTCTTAGAATCTCCATAAAAGCCGACGCCAACACCATCGTTGAGCAGAAAAAGCACAGAAAAACCCAAAAATTTTAAAAACGAAGAAAAAAAAAAAGAGAAAAATCCTCGATTGAATTGGATACTCGTATGATCCAAAAGTTTAAAATTCTAGTTTTTCATCTCAAATTGTAGCTTTTCTTTGTTGCATTTGTCAATTGCCCTCAACAATTGTGGGATTAAAGTTAACTTTAACAGGATATTCTTCACTTGTTCTTTTTCAAGCAAAATTGTATATTGTATATTGAAACACCAAATAAAGGGACCCAGTCAAATTATTTATGTGCTGGAAAATTCAAACATAAGTAGCTTCTGATTTCAAGTGTCAAATTATTCATAATTTATAGTTTTAATTTCGGCTATCTTAATTGAGATCGATTTAATTAGTTACTGAAAACACCTATATGCGCATATTTTAGTTTTACTAAATTTTATTAATAATAAATTATAATCCAAGACCAGTTCAGTTAATATTAAATTATAATCCACGACCAGTTCAATCAATTCGTAATTACAACCAAGTCTTTATCTGGTTCTAGAATTAATCCAAGTCTTTACCTGCTTCGATTATCGAGAAAGAAAATCCAAGACCAGTTCATCATCAGTGTCTCTTGCTAATCTATAAATACAGAAGTGTCCCCATACATAATTTGCATCCATCTCAAAGCAACTGATCATCTAATACTACTTTAGTTACACGGTATATATCAAAGTACAAGGTCCAAGTCCTTGCTAATCTATAGGATAATTTCCTATAAACTTTAGCTAGCGATGAAAGGAGTTCATTTCCCTGTAACTGCTATTGCCCTATTAGCATTCGCCACCCTCCTTGCCTCTGCCTCTGATCCAAGTCCTCTTCAAGACTTTTGCGTAGCAATTAATAACACCGATCCTGCTGGTACGTATAATTATACGTTTTAATTACGTAAATACAATATCATTAATTAAGATTACTCTTATGTTGTATAATTAATTTATGTTTTATTTTTTTGTCAAGTAAAATTCCTTTCAGTAAATATATAGAGTATGTAGGAAATAGCAAGGCCTAAAGAGTAATGTTATTCATACCATATTAGTCTTACTAACTATTCTCAAATAGAATGTGCTCTTGGGTTGTACCACATTTTATATCACCTTAGGTAGCATTGCATGTGGACGGCCACATCATTTGAATTAATCAAATTTTTAAATTTAATTTATTATTTAATAAACTAATAATTAAGAAAATATGATACAAAAATATAGTATGAATAACATTACTCAGGCCTAAAACCTATATGATTGTGCAAGGCTGATGTTACATGGCTGATGGCTCATCATCATCCATGCATGTACTGTACGTACATAAAAAAAATTTAAAAAAAAAAAAAAAAAAAAAAAGATTAATTTGTTTGTCTGTTTCATTTCGAACAGTGTTTGTGAACGGGAAGTTCTGCAAGAACCCAAAACTTGCGTCAGCAAACGATTTCTTCTCTGACAAGCTCCGGAACCCCGGAAACACATCGAATCCGATTGGTTCAATTGTTACGGCGGCAAATGTAGACGATATACCCGGACTCAACACTCTCGGCATATCCTTTGCTCGCTTAGACTTTGCACCAAATGGCCTCAATCCTCCTCACACTCACCCTCGTGCCACGGAGATACTCATAGTCTTGGAAGGCTCACTCTACGTCGGATTCGTCACATCCAATGCCGACGGCAATCGGCTGTTCACCAAAGTGTTGTACAAAGGAGATGTGTTTGTGTTCCCAGTCGGTCTCATTCACTTCCAACTCAATGTCGGAACAACCAACGCTTTGGCCATCGCGGGTCTCAGCAGCCAGAACCCGGGAGTGATCACCATTGCGAATGCAGTCTTCGGATCCAACCCTCACATCAACCCTGATGTTTTGGCCAAGGCATTCCAGGTGGACGAGAAGGAGGTTGATTATCTTCAGAAACAGTTTTGGTACAACAACCATTAATCAAAACGACTACACAAATTATATGAAACCTAATATTAAAACAACTACACAAATTAATTATATGAAATCTAATATTAAGTAAATAAGAAGATCATGGTTTGATTTTGCTTATGTAATGATGTGCCAGTATAATATTAATAAAACAGTGATGCATGTTGCTTATCCCGAAATCTCTTACTTGGAAGTTTTTTTTTTTTTTTTTTTTTTTTTTCGGTCGAGCTCTTACTTTTAGTTTGAACAATCGAAAAAAGCAATTACTTGTCATGTAGATGTAGCTGGGTTTCTAGAACTCAAGACGAGTCCAGCCAATTTTGACCCTGATGTATTAAGAATGGCGGTAAAAAGGAAGAAGAAGATGATTACGTATACTGAAGAAATGGTAAGTTATAGGACCAGCACTTTTCTCTTTTTTTTTTTCTCTTTAAATCAATTGCAACAGCCTCAGGGTATTGTATATATACAAGTTCGTGAAATCTGTAAGTTTTTTTTTCATGAGCCTAACTAGCACTATGTCCCTGGACGAGTGGGGATCTCACAACTTTCTGATGTACCTATTTAATAGTCGTAATCTACAAGACATTTGTTATGCTAAGGATCAGGATCAGAGTGTAGTGTTCATTTTACTAATCTTCCAATCTACTCGTTATAGTCTCCTCATATCCGATTTTTCAGACAAGTTTTGACTAAATTTAGAGACAGAATTCTGTTTGAGAACTGTCCCTTTTTCATCTGTGTGAGGAAATCGGTTTTGCTTAATGAACTGTACAGTTTCCAAATAACGACCCAAACGCTGGAAATTCATTTGAAGCATTCAATAGTTTAGTCATAGATTAAAAGTTGGCAACTTCAACTTTCGTGGCACACCTTACCTGGTTTCAGCATCAAATTCTCCTTGACCATGAAACTAATATAAGGCAGGATCACCATGGAGTCATCAGGTTCATTACAGCGTTGAGTCAACCGAACAATAGAAGAAATATAAACAGACCACCGTTAACTTAAGTTTACTAAACAGATACCATTAAGGTAATGTAGAGCCTCCGCACAGAAACAAATCCATGTTCTTGACCTTTCCCCACCAACTCAAACCCTTCTTCCCGCTCACAGCGCCAAAATCCTTCACTGTGCTGTTACCGCTCTTCAGCCTCCGATTGATCTTCCCTATTTGGAAGCAAACCGCCATGTTCACCTCATTCCCATTAAACTTGCTCTTGTTGTTGATGCTCCTACTCTCTTCTTGTACAAGTTGGGAGGACCATTGGTCTCTCTTCACGAGTTGCTCATAGTACTCCTTGTTCCTCCTCTCCAACCCATAAATCTGGCCCTGCAGGTCCTCGATTTTACGGCTAAGCATGCACACCCTCTGATCCTCCCTCACCTTGAGCAGACATCTAGCCAGCTCTCCAGCTTTCCTCTTGATGAACATGGACTCGGATGCGAGGGCTTTGTTCTCTTCCATCAGTGCACCCATTTTGTACCCCAACTTGGCATTCTCATGCAGTAGTATGAGCCTTTCGGACTCCAGCACCTCAAGCAAGCTCTTCTGCAACTCTATCTTCCTGGATGACTCGTTGTATCGCCTCTCTGTGGTGTTGGCCTCATCAAGTAAGATATCGCATTCGACATTCTTCATCACAATCTCCGTAACAATCGCGTCCAAATCCAAAACCATACCATCATCCTGAGCGGCAGCAGCCAGAGGTAATTGCTGATAGGAGAGGGAACTGTCCACGTACGAATCCATCTGGCTTAATGTATCACCATCTCGGTCTTGTTGGTCATGATAGTCGTCATAGTAGTCATTATCAGTGATTGAGGTTTGGGAGGAGTGTCCTCGTCAATGATTGGTTTTGGCGATTGTTTGAACGTAACGATCGGATAAAGTGAGGCAGGCATTGTACAAGTCTTGAAGCAGAGAGAGAAGCTGAGGGCGTCGTTTGTAGTAAGCCTCGGCTCGTTCAGCGAAGGTGTCTCCAGTGTCTTGTTGAGCTGTGTTAGATGCCAGCATCTTCATCCTCTCTTCCATATCTGACATATATAACAACCGAGGCATCCGTTAATCTTATTTGAACTAGAATGCAGCATTCGCTTCCGCTCATATTTGTCATCAATAACATGCACATTATATGCTGCTGGGCTTTTTCTTTTTTGGGTCGGGCTGCTGTTCATTAGGATCCACATTAGGTTCAACATTGGCCACTCTTGTGGCGTTTGAAGACGAAGCATTGTCTAATTGGTCCCTATGATGGTTCCAAGCATTATTGGCCTCTACCATTCCATTCCTTACTAAATGAAATCGAACATTTTCAATTGTGTCCCTTAACGTGTTGTTACACCTCTTACATGGACACCGAATTCTCGTTACACCCAGGTTGTGTGTACGTGCAAAGTCAATAAAACCCTCAATTTCATCCAAGTATTCGTCTACGCATCTATTCAGGTTTTGCATCCATATTCTGTCCACAATTCATGCAACCATAATAACAGTACAACAATCACAACTTCATACAAATGATATTGCCACCTTATGCCTTCGATAAGGGCCCTATCCTATTCGGGAATGCAAAGTTATGTCACATTACGACTACATCAGATTAGATTTCGACGTGGAGGAATTTTAGCGGCATCTCAGTATAGTTCTTCAGATGGACGACATAGATATGAAATACCTATGTGCCATCCAAAGAATGTACAGCGATGACACCGAAATCCCCACAACCGAAACCTAATCCTTGAACATTAAACAACACGCCATAATAGTGCATTCCCAAACTATTCAAATAATGGGACAATTCAAGAATCAATTGTACTGCAGTCATGCTTTCGCATCCATGCGTGAAATCTAACTAATCCTCGAACGGGAAACTAAGTTTTACTAAAAAAAAAAAATAAGTACAAAGTTAATTACAATTAATTTTGTGCATCACAACACATATTTGTACGTCACGTACAAATTTAACAACATAATTTAATTAATTTTATATTTTTTTAAAATAGAAGAAAGAAAATACCTTCCAAATCGTTCTTCACCAATCGCTAATCACACACAATATCCTTATAGGCAACGAATTTCATGGCATTGGTATGAATTGACATTAATACCTTTACCCTAACAAAAAAAAAAAAAACCTCTTACCAAACACACCGAGATAGCTTGATCAACCTAGAGAAGAAGATGGATGGAGTATTAGATGATGAAATTGAGAGAAAATGGAAGTGACGGATGCTGGATTAAAGAAAAACGAAGGGGGAGGAGGTGCAGAGGTGGATTCTGTAGTTTTACTACAGTTTCTGCCTCTATAGCTAAAACTACATTATAAAGATTACTTTGCACGAATCATTTTGCGCGACGAATATGGTGTTCATCATGCAAAGTATATTTGCACGACTAACATATATATTCGTCGCGCAAGTCTAAATATTTTTTTATTTTTTTCGTTTTCTTTATAATTAATTAATGTAACAATTTGCGTAATGAGTACTCTGTTAGTCGCGCAACAAGCATATTTAAAAAAAAAAATCATTTTTTTCCGTTTTCTTTTTAACTAATGTAAATTTTTATTTTAATCTAAATAAAAACTCAAACCTAATTAAACATTACCAAAATAATTAATAAAAATAATGTATTACCCAAATACATATTATAAATAATGCAAATATCAATAGTCATCCATATAACACAATTTATTAATTAAAGTCAACATAACGTCCAAATATATTTTATTTCATTAATAACTAAACAAATTTAAAAAAAAACAAAACCAATAAACTTTAATCCTCCTCCTCTGGGGCATCAGCAGGGGCATCGGGAACTCCCCCACGCTTCGCATCCCACTGCAAATCGAACTTCTACTGCTGGAAATGCATCTTGAAAAGGTCATCCAGATACTTTCGATGCTTCTCATCGATTTCATCAACATCCCAATGAACATGTATTAATGCCAATAAAAAAAAATTAGTAATTTAAAAATACTCCTTAAAAAAAAAATTATACATTCTTTAATACGAACTTACCGATAACTCCTCCACCATGGGCTTCTTCAACTCCTCAGGCACCATTTTCCAAGACTCAAACTTGGTAGAACATTGGTTCTGCACTAAACCCCCAATGTCAAACCTAAGTTCGACGTATGCATCAGCCCTACTTTTGTCTTCAAAGGAGGGTAATCGCTTACGGCGGTACCTCTCTATTCACAACACACCTTTCCTCATTTCTTTTTCTACCACAAAATTTTTAAAAGTAATAGACTATTAAAAAAAAAATTTCAACCATATCAAATATAAGACAACTAATTCAACAATAAATTTATTTTTCACCTTTCCCTTCGCGAGAGCCTTCTCCCTCCAACTTTTCGTTGAATTAGGAACCAAATCAGCCTTCACCTTTGAAACAAAACCTTTGAAAACTAGGGTTCTGAAATTGGGTTTTACACTTTGCGCGACGACCACTTTGCAATAACCCATCCCTAATTTTTACGATTTTATTAATTTTAAAAGAGTGAATTGACGAAAATGCCCGTAAAGGCAATGGTATTGACTTTCTTTGACCAGCGTTTAATAAGACGTACAAAATATTCTTTTAGCGTATCCTTGTAGTACTCGACAATACGAACGCGTAGGCACAAATAGAATTGGACTTAGAGTTACAATGGAGATTTTATGGACTTAAAAAGTTGAAGGGCATTTTAGTAACTTCATTATTCTAGGTAATCGGCTCTTTGTTATTTTAACATTTTCTTTTGAGCTTTATGTCCAGTGGGACCCACCCACGTAGGACTCCTCAGTCCTTCCTCCTATCTAGTGCCTTCCAAACCTCTCGGGTCCCTCTCAAGTTTTTCAATATTTTTCTTCTCATTTCCCACATCTCACTCTATCTCTCTCACTTTCATCTCAAAACCCTATCTATGTGCACAGTGCACCGAGCCACCACCACCAGCCACCTGCGACGGTGGCCATTCCGACAAGCGTCAAAAATCTAGATCACCACCTCACCATACTCTCTACACTCTTAAACTCTCTTCAAACTCTCCATCGTCTCTCTGCAGGCACCGAAATGGTGCAACAGCAACATCACCATCACTCACCGGCTCCGGCAAGCCAAACCACCACCACACTTTTTTATTTCCTATCTTTGTTAAGCTCAAACCATGAACATCAAACCCAGACGTGGAGCTTGCACTGCACAGTGGCCATTGTCATTGTTCATCATCTTTTCCGTTGAGTTCTCGTCGATTTTAACCAAGGTAGGTATCGGGAACACTCCATTTTCCTCCATTTTTGATATATGTGGAAGATCTTAGGGTTTTGCACTTGTTTTGGTAGGGTTTGGAGACTGTAGGGACGAAGGGGAGACTTTCCCCAATTTTCTGGAGAAGTAAAACCGTGGCCATCCGGCCACTTTCAAGATGTTTTTTTTTTCTGGCCATCCCAGACCACGATTTGTCCCCATGACGATATAATCATACTCTCTTCATTACAAGCTTTACATACATAGGTAGAACACTGAAAATGGTTAGGTTTTGAGCTAGAAATTAACTTTGAAAATCGAGGGAAAAACCTACAGAAACAGCAGGTATCGTGAAGAAGGCGCATGGGAAGCCACAGCGTGGTGGTGCATTGCTGCATGTACAGCCACCTTATGGCGGCGCATGCAGCAACGCGTGTGGTGACGCTTGGAGGAACCAGAGGTCCCTCCTTAGGTTTCTCGACATGCTGAATCCAAATCCGCCATCCACTTTCTAAAATTCGACCTTTTTAAAATAGTTCCTTTATTAGCCGTACTTTGTACGACAACGCGTAAGTACGTTAATACGTTATATATTTACGTTAATGGTTTCGTTTCTAGGTGAAACGTATCGCAAGGATCTTTGATGCCAGCGAGGTAGGTTTGACCCGACGACATGATATGTGAGTGAGTCTTTTCTTTATATATACATATATTTGTTTAGTTTCCATATATACTTCTAATAATGAATTTTCTATGTGACTGTCGTAATTAAATTAACATTTATAGGAAATGATGTAACAATGAGAATTAGGAAATCATTATAAATCTTACAGGATGCCTTATCTAAATCTACGGCTATGAATAATGTTATGTTGACTAGAATTATCGAATCATTATGGCATGACTATATTTATGTTATCTGCGCATTGTTTTCTACACCGGTGTTAATACTCGCCCAGGCCAGGGCCAGTCTTTCACGTGCATGTGCACATCGCACCATACATTCATTTTGGATCCATTGTAGGTACCAGTCCTATCCTAAATTGCTTTAGGCAATTAGGACTCGTATATGCTACGCATAGCGCCTGTATTCACGTGATTGTAGTATTATAATGTATATCATTGTTACACCCAGTCTTGTTATGTAAGAATATCTCTACATGAACTTGTGTGTCAGCATGTGTCGATGAGCACTCGATATGATTTGTTTATTTATGTGAGAATATGTGATTACAGACGTCATGTGTTTATTTACGAAAGTTTGTTACGTATTGCATTCTTAAGATACTGCTGGCTCAGGTAAGTATTTTCATATTATACGTAGTATGTATATTTTGAAAACTATACTTGTTTTACGACAAGGGGTTACAATGTTTTCAAAAAGGTTTTTATAAAACTTTATTTTTAGGCCCACTCACCCTTATTTTTTGCCCCTTCAGGTTTTAGCAGCTGAGCTTTCGTATTGACGAAGATTCTTGGCAAATCTTGGTATAAGTGGCTACCTTCGATGGTACGATTCTCATCCTACCTTATTGTTCTTTACTTATGCTCTGACATCACATGTGAAATGGGTTCACTCTTGCTCGCAAGCACACTCTTATATTTAGGCACTTTTAGGTTTAAATTTATTCACATTTTTCACATCACTGCACTTTATGGCTTCTTCACCCTCCTGGTGTCCGCCAGCACAGCTTAATTCGGAGCCCTAGTGTGCATTCCGGGTCCGAGTGTGGACTTGGTCACGCAAAATGCGTTATAAATGCACACTAAATGGGAGCTTTTAAAGAGTATATGACCATTTTCAGTGAAACTTTGAGCGATGAATATGTGGAAATATTCGTCGTGCAAACATTTGGCGGAAAAAAAAAAATTTCCCGCTTATTCTTGGGCAACGATCACGAAGTATTCTTACGCGGCGAATATTTTCGTCGTGTAAACTATTATATATTTTTGTCGCGCAAGTGCCGCTTAGGCGACGAAATTTGTTTCGTTGCGCAAAATCTCATCGCACAAGCTATTTTTTCTACTAGTGCTAACAAGTTCAAACCCTCTAATGTAACCAAACAAAGAAATTCATCAAGAATCAAAGATAATAAATGCCTTCTTCAAATTACAGTATTATAACAGTCCAACTCTCAATGTATTACTCTTTAATTTGTCACAATTTTGCAGAACCATCTGTGTTAGTCTCTCCAACTTATAATATAGTAACTGTGCTTTACAAAAATATATAGAATGCACCTATATATGATTGCTGATGAAGTAGAAAACTGCGGGGAAAAGTTCATATACTGCATCTGTATCCAAATTTACAAATACACACACACATAAAAACTACGTAAATTAAAATAGGGTAAATATCAGTTTACTACCTTCATGTTTCGTGGTTTTCAACATTTAGTACATCAAGTTTTTTTCGTCCCAAAGTCATACCTTAAGAATAAATTTTGGGACAATCTCATACATCCGTTAGTCAAACTGTTAAGTCTTCCGTTAACTAATGATGTGGCACCCACATGGACAATGAATGGGCGCCAAGTGTCAATAAGGCTGTTCTTCCTCAACCCAAATCATCCGTCGCTTCCGCCTCCCTTCTCGGCCTCCACCTATGTGTGCAAATCTAACCTTCTCCCTTCCTCAACCCCCAACCCTTTCCCTCTCATAACCCCCGACCAACTCAATATAAAAAGAAAAAAAAAAAAAAAGTTTCTGGGCACCCTACCTCAACCCTCGACCCTCTCTCTCCCTTCTTTCATCCGCACACCCTCGCCGCGGGTCTAACTCGGGCCAACTCGGCCAGCTCGCCCCTTGATCACACCCAGATGTAGGGTAGTGAACCCATCACGATCCAACACCAAACCTAGATATAGGTTGACCAGCACCAGATCTGGATTCCCCTACCTCAACCCTAGGACCTTCTTCTTCGAACCCAAACACCACCAGACTCTTCGTCCGCAAGGACAGAAACTTAATTTACAGGAAATGGAAGAGTTTCAGGAGACTCTAAAAGGCAAAGTGCAACAAGCAAACAACGAGTCGTTTCGCCTCCGATTTCTACTTGAATCGATCTCGAAGACTAACGATCGAGACGATGGGAATTTCAGAATTTACAGCTTCAATCCCAGTTTGTGGCAATGAAACATCGTCTAGCAAGCCGGGTACGAATTATGCAAAGTCCACGATCAGCGACGGTTTGAGCTCCTCTTACTGCGTGTGCCCGTCGGGATTTAGAGAATCTGCCGGTGAAATCAAAGACAGAGGGTGCGAAAGGAAAATTAAGCTCACAAATTTGGGGAACACCAGATTTGAGCGGCTTGATTACGTGAATTTCATGGACAAGTCCAACCAAACCAATTGGCTCGCCGTCAATTTCAGCGTCTGCGAATCGAGATGCCTGGCAAAGCTAATTTCCCGTTTCAGCCAGCTCGCTTCCATCGGAGGATTCGAACGGGACGACATGGAACATTGTGATTATATGCACCCTTTTCGCGGCGGAGCTGATTTCCCGTTCCAGTGTGCAGAGGAGAAAAGGGAATAAGGGGCTCGGGTGGTGTTTGGGTTCGAAGAAGAAGGTCTTGAGGTTGAGGTAGGGGATATGACAGCCCATAAACATTTTTTTAAGATTTTTTTTGTTTTAATTTTTTTTTTTAATATTTATGTGGGCCCTATGACACATGGCGCCTAGTCATTGTCCACATGGGCGCCACGTCATCAGTTAACGGAAGACTTAACAACTAGACTAACGAATGTATGAGACTGTACCAAAATTAACACTTTAGGTATGACTCTGGGACAAAAAAACTTCGTGTATCAAATGTCGAAAATCACGAAACTTAAAAGTAGTAAACTGATATTTACCCATTAAAATATATAGAATCATCAATTTAGCGCTAAGGACAATATTACCTTTTTAACTTATTTATTTGCCCTCTTGGGTTCATTTTTTCCCAAATGATGGACATGTTTGTGGGGCTTGCAGATACACTATCTGTAGAAACAGCACAGGCAGTGGCAACAACAAAATTAGAAGCAGAAAGTAAAGGAGAAGGAATGAAGCTAGCGTTAGGGTTTCGATAGAATTAGAAGAAAGCTTTCAATGATGAAGAAGATGAACTGCACAGGGGTTGCTGCGATTGTCAAACTCAAAAAATTGTCGTATCCCGTCCGCTTCGCTTTTCTTGGCATAAGGATTTTTGTGTTTTTATTGTTTTATGGTTAGGGTTTTGGTTGGGCGAATGAGAAAGGAAAGTAAAATAGAAATGGATATTCTTGGAATGATTCATTTTTTTGTAATCAAGTAGCGCATTTGAACAAAAAGTAGTGATAGCTCAACCCTATTTTCATATCTTCTAAGGATTTTTTAGTTTAAATATCAAATTTAAGAAAAATTTCAAGTTTTAACTAAAATACTATATTTTAGTTTAGATACCAATCGAAAAGTCAACCACAACAATTCTCTGAATACTATTATTATTCAAAATATTGCAGGATTATCACTCAATTTTCTCACCTTTTTAGACATGCCAACTTTTACCTGCAATTGGCATATCGTATTTACCGACAACCAGCCAATCAAATTTTCTGATCTTAAGCAGTGGTGAAGCTACGTGAGGGCGAAGAGTGGCGGTCGCCCCTCTTCTCGCCGGAAAACACACCTAGGAGCGCTCGTAGTGAAATTTGGTTGTTTGTCCAGATTTGAAAAAAAAAAAAATTGGGTTTTCAAATGGATAAATTATTGCTAGATTATTGTTTGTGTTTGTGCTTATGTTTGAAACGAAGTGGTGATGATGAGAGCAATGGCAACCATGGCACACAGACGTGCGGAGATGTTAGGGACGAAAGGTGTAAATGGGTTGTTTGGATGCTCGTCTTCCATAAACAAGAGGGTGTTTGGTTGCTAGTTTTAATAAGGAAAGTGGGACACGTGTTTTAACTTTATTGAGTCACATTGTACTCAATGAAAAATGGGTACTGCCTAGGCAGCACCAAGTATTTTCCTTATTAATCTATTTCTCTCTTTTTTTTTCAATTTTTTATTCTTGTATGTATTTTTATTTTCTCTTTTAAGACTCCCACCGTATTTTTCTTAAACTCTCAAATTATCTATAAATATTGTATTATTTTTTAAAAACAATGTAAATATTGTTTAATGCTTATTTTCTTGCCTAGGCCTGCTAGATCCTAGTCCACTGTTTGATTAGCGCCTGACATTTTTTAGGATCTAATCCTAGTCAATTTAAGCTACTTACATTGGCTTTGATATTATTGCTTACAACTGCTTTGGTGGAAAGATTATTTTCTGCTATGAATATTGACTCAAAACTTTGCACTCTCAAATGTGAAAGCAACCACTTTGATTAAACCTTGCACTCTTTTGAATTTTGCCCCTCCCCTCGGCAAATCCTGGCTTCGTCACTAATCTCAAGGTCACTATCACACTGGCTTTAGAAAAATGTGCTAAGTGCTAAAATTTTTTCATGAGTTCTTAATGTGTAATGTGTATACATTTGATGTGACAATAAACTCACACAATAAACATAACTGAATTTGAAAAAGTTGCACCTATTGTATTTTTATGCCATTGTTGAACAATGACTTGATATTTTCCAGTGATCGGAAAAAAAATTGGGTACCAATTATGGTGGTCGGGCACAAAGTGACCTGTGGGTCATGTGCAAATTGTTGCAAAAAAGTTAATGTACACGTATAAAATTCTTAGCCCGCAAATTATGGCTTGATCCAAAAAGAATGGGTTGGGTTTGAAAATTTTTCTTAAAGTTGGTATTTTTTGTTGAATGAGAATCCTCTCCGGGGTTGAATGAGAATCCTCTCCGGATCATCCAATTATATTCGTTCATCGTATATCATGCAGTCAGTTTTTGTCAGATATTGTTCATATTTAATTTAAAAAAAAAGATTTACAATAATTTATAACCGCACGATATACGATGAACGGATATGATCGGAAGATCCTCAGGATCCTCATTCTTTTTCCTTAACACTAACACCTACATTAAATTTGGTATTTAATATGCAAGTGGCCCTCTACCGTCATGGTGGAGATGAGTGTTGCCTTTGCACCACGGCGTGGGTTCAAACTCCGTAGGTTCCCTAATCTAATACCTAATCTAACAAATCTATCGTTTAAAATAAAAATTGGTATTTAATATGAATTTGCTATATTTTGTTTGGCTTATTATATTAACACCTCACAAATTGTTGAATAAACCCCACATACTAATACACCCCGCATTTGTTTTTTCACTTAAAAAATTATCTTAATACACCCCACATATTTTCCCATAATACCCCCACACCCTACATTCTCAATATACATCTTATATTTTGTACATACACCCCACATTTCTCAAATCTTATAACACTCATTTTTAATTTTCAGGGACTGAATCTATCCATTTGAACATTTAGTTTGCCAAAAGATTTCAAATCATCTGAAATTGGCAAGGCCTAGAGTTGTGGGGCAACGTATGCAGGGCATCCCTATACTAAATTTCGACTAATTACAGCAGTACCACTTGATGATGTTCTTGACTGGAACAAGTTGTCAATACAAATTCCACCCAAGACAAAGCCCAAAATCAAGACAATACTAAAAACAATGAACGAGATCATATACATCTAGGAAATCCCAACAACAACAAGCGCTGCTGCTAGCTTATAGTAATAGCTATTTCCAAACAAGCAGTACTAGCAAACCAAACCCCTATTAAACACAAGAAAATAACAATTGAACAAATTATCCATCCAACCATCCAACATCCATGAATGACGACAACAGAGCTTATTCCAAGACAAACATGACATACGAACACAATGCCGAAACTCAAGGAAATAAAGAATAGACATAACATACGAATGAGCTTAATAATCATGCAACAACTGCATGCAATGCAATCTTCCCAATTCCTTAGCAATTCAAGATGATGATATTGTCTCGTGGGAGGGGTTTCATTTTGTATCTGCACTGGGCACTCAAAGTACATGTGTTGACCTTCCACTCCACAATATCTACATGACACGTTAAAAGCATGTAACCTATCATGCCCGCAAGAGTTATTATACTAACCACAAAATGAACAAACCAATCGAAAGCCCCCGCCAACACTAGTTACGTTTCTCGGGACAAACCTCATGTATGGGCAAAGTCCATGAGGGTGGCGACCCTTATAGCAGACTGGACAAACATTATAATCATGGCCGCATTTCTCAGTCCCACAAAAAAATGCAATTATACTTGTAGATGAAAGTTGGAGAGTCTTCAACAGCCTTTTTTTTCTTCTTCAAGTTGGAGTTGACTCAAAGTGTCTTCAACAGCCCTTGTTTTTTCTTTTTCTTTTTTTTTCTTCTTCTTCTTCTTCTTATTCTTCTTCAAGCCGGGATCGACTCAAAGAGTCTTCAACAGCCTTTTCTTCTCAATCAACATGTTTGTAATTTCATTGGTTAGGGAGGGTTTTGTTCAACAATGGAGGGTAGAAGGATTTTAATATTTGAGGAGATAAATAATACGCTAAAAGTGATTTGGGGTGTATTTAGATTTTTTTTTTTTTTTTTTGGAACCTAATAAGGTCAAAATTGTTATTGCATAATGGGGTAAACAAGCCATTTAATATTAAATTTTAATATGAGGTGCATTCAACATTTTATAGGTTCTAATATAAAAAGCCTTTTGCTTTTGCTTTTGTTTTTGTTTTTGTTTTTGTTTTTGTTTTTTTTTTTTTTTTTTTTGAACAATGCTTTTTTTGTTTTATGTATCTTTGTATTCATTTGGAGTTCACCAATAAGATGAACTCAAATTTCAAATTAGAGACCGGAATATAAATGAAATCAATAATTATATAGTTGATCACATTATGATTCCTTTTTTTTTTTTTTCCCCCTATCTAATTCTTGGCTTCCTTTATTACGAGTAAATATTCCAGAAGGAATTTATTGTGACTCGTATTATTTTCTGAAGGCTTAAATGTCAAATGATCCCTATATTATAGTCATATAGCCAATTTAGTCCCAGTGTTTTCGATTTGACTAATTTAGTCCTTGTGTTTATCTTTTTAGCCAATTAAGGACATTTCATTCAATCTCTTTTAAAAAATTCATAAGAAAAATTATATGAGATATAATTACCCTTTCTCTTTACATAAAAATGCAAATAAATGAGAAATAACACATATAAGAGATAAAACTTCCAATCTGAAAAATGATTAAGGTTGTGACAAATGTTTTAAAGGGCGAAGGTATGAGCGAGGTGTTTCATGGATAGCCCCGAATAGACGAAAGCCTTGAGGCATGAGGCAAAGCCTCACGAGACCTAAAATTATATATATATATATTATAAAATATAATACTTTACAAAAACATTTAACTAAAAAGTGAACAGAAAGGAGGATGGTTAGGTAATAATTATTAGCAAAGTGAGATAAGAAATGTCAGGAAAGTGGGGTCATAAAAAGTATAGAAAAATGAAAAGTGAAGATAAAAGAAGATGGTGGGGGTAATAAATATCATCAAAGAGGGGTAATAAACGTCAGCAAAGTGAGTAATAAGAAATTTAGAAAAATGAAAAGTCAGGTCAAAACCCTAGTTGTCTTCATCTTCTTCGTTAGGCGAACTCTACAATTCAAAGAATTCCAGATTTCTGAACTTCAAAATGAAAAAGGGATGCCTCAAGTGCGCCTCAGCTGCCTAGGTGTGCCCCACGAAGCCTAGGCGAGTATTTCACCTACTCCCACAAAATAGAAGCGATGCCTCCAAGACCACCTAGGCATGCCCCGAGGCGAGTTTTTTAAAACACTGGTTGTGACATAGAAAAGAGATGAAGTAATGTTAGGGAGGAGAATAATTTTTCTTATTATTTCATTTTTAAATATTTTAAATCAAATAAATAATTTTATAATAATTTATAAAAAAAATTTACAGAAATTAGATGAAAATGTCCTTAATTGGCTAACAAATATAAACACAATGACCAAATTGGCCAAATTGAAAACACAGAGACTAAATTGCCCTGATAACTATAACACAGGAACATTTTAAAAATTTACAGAAATTAGATGAAAATGTCCTTAATTGGCTAACAAATATAAACACAATGACCAAATTGGCCAAATTGAAAACTCAGAGACTAAATTGCCCTAATAACTATAACACAAGGACATTTTAACATTTAAGTCTTTTCTGAATTTTGTTTGGGTATTTACATTGATCCCTTATACATAAACAAAGACTTACATTAACCACTGTCATTAAATCTAGTTAACATTACTTACAATATCTCCGATATATTAAAAGCTATCTCTTCTATTGATGACCTAGCCTTGGTTTGGCACTTGTACATGCCAAAGCAATATGCAAAACCCTTGACACTTGCCTCCTCTCCTTCCCTTCCTTCACAGGAAACTCAAAAAACTCCAAACCCTTTGGGCCTGCCAATATGTGCTTCTTTTTATTAATGTCCTTTGGTCCTGCCATATGAACCTTTGGGATGATATTACTGGACATATTGGCAGGACCAAAGGGTTTGGAAATGACAAAGGGCATTAATGAAAAGAAGGACCAAAGGGTTTGTGGATGAAAGAAATTGCTCGTGCGATATGAACAACTATGGTGAGCCTTTGGTTCCATTCCAATGTTGTGTGGCCGTGCTGCCTCGCACCTTGATTTGTGGTCAAATCAAAATAATTAAGTCAGATATCAATAAGTACAAACAGAGGTGACTTTGTATGTCCTAGCGTCACAATGACAAGTTTTAGGTTGACAATATCAAAGTTGATCTCTAGAGAGCGAAATACGGTGCGCACATCTTTTTCCTTTTTTTGCACACCATTTTTCTTTCTAAATAAACATGGTTGTACTTAAAGAGAAAATGGGTATGCAGAAATAATTTTTCAAAAGATTTAGGTCTGAACATATTTGTAAAAAATTATTCAATTTTAAAATCGTTTAATCATTCATATGCATAAAACAAATAGATATTTTATCATAAGGATTCTACTTGTTATCAAAACTGTTAATTAGTTTAACACGTATGAATAACTAAATGATCTTCAAAATTGCATGATTTTTGTAGATATGATCTTTAATTGATGATAAAAAGAATGAATGGTTTTGATTGTGAAGTTCGGATAGTAAATGTTCGTTAATCGTAACTAAGAGGACAAGTAAGTCCCCTCATGGGGAGGAGACAAGCATTATCCAAAGATTTATGTATGTGCAAAATTGAATATGAACCTTTTGTTTCTGTGAAACGTTTTCGGAAGGGGTGAAAAATACTTTCAAACGTCATCACTTGTAGTTTAAGGGTAAAACAGTTTAGATTTAGACGTTAACATTCAGGATTTGTTTTATAACAACGATGAAGAAAGATTGTAGTTTTAAATCTCAACACACCGATCGTCACAATCAACAGAGAATCAAGCTAGACCCATGCTAATTAAAGACGCTCCTTTTGGTTATAAGTATGAGAAATAGGTTAAAATGATCAGAAACCTTATCACAAATGGTAAATTGATCAAATCATATCAACGACGTAGTTATCAAATAATGGTAGATTTAGCAATCAAATATTAACAACATACTAAAAACGAGTTTAAATTTGTTGCACTTATTTTGTGTGTGGTCTCTTTGTGACTTCTATCATTAATTGGCACGTATTAATAAACTTACTTTCCTTAACTTTGTTGTCATAAACTTAACATATATCAATCAATTATAGAGGTCACACACAAAGTTAAATTTGCAGAAGGTTTGATCTCACTAAAAACTGATCAATTTTGACATTTGAAATATGATATTTTGGTCAATTTATCAACAAAAGTATTGTTTTGCATAGTATTGTTTAGTATAAAAAAAAACTAAAAGTGTTTTCTACTTCCTTATGATAGGAAGTACTTCCAGGTGTATACGAATTCCCGGCAAGCAAGTCGGCGAGGCTTCCCATAGGTTTGTAATCAGAGAGAACAAACTTGATCCGCTTAGCATACAAATAAGCAATGACAGGCAGAAGATACTCACACTTCTCTGACTCACTTTAGCTAAGTGCTCTATTCTCTTCCCAAACTCACGCTTCTCAGACCTCACTTTCCTAAACCTTTTCACGGCACAAACCCTACCTCTCAACAACACCACCTTCTCAGTCATCCCCAGCCTGCTCTCCCCTATCACACCCACCGAACCTCTCAGCACAGTTCTCAGTGTCAGGTGGGCAACCCCTTCCCGGCACCCCAAACACTTCTTGTCGTGGCCGCAGTGGACAAGTGGCAGATCTTCCATGAAGCCGACGATGCGGTCGTCATAGTCGGCAAAGGAGCTGGCGCAGCTTTTGATTATGTCTTCATGTTTGGGGCTCTTATTTCTGGGTTTTGGTGTTAGTGTTAACATAGTTTTTTTCAGAGAGGAAGTAAGGAAGTTTGAATGTGAAAAGTGTTTGTTTGGTGAGGGTATGGTTTTGTTTTTCTAGTTTAGGTGATTTTGATTATTTGTTGCGACGTTTCTTGGGTATATCAATCCAGCTAGCTTGTAATTGCTTCGTTATTGGTCCGTTGGAGTACAGAAAAATCCAAATGCGGAATCATATTTCCTTTCAAACTCTGCTAGCGATTCAAACCATCGCGGTCTATTTTATGCCATTACCATTATAAAAAAAAAAAAAAAAAAAGAATGTTGCTATTCAGGACACAAAGTTTTACCGCTCACAGTGTGCGGAGGGAACAGTACTGGTTCTCAGAAAACCAGAGCACCCGGAGAGAAATTTCTGGATGGCTGTCAGTCAGCAAGAACCATGTTGTTACGTAATTTTTCCCCACAATCCAATTTCATAATTTTCATTCATCACATTTTTTTATTATTAAGAAACATGTAGTCAAGGTAACAGAGTAATTTGTGCATCTGAGGTAGTTACTTGAGTCTCGAATGGTGTTCAGTACGAAACATAAGTTACATATTTAATGCTTCAACTAAAATTATTTAAGTCTATTTCATGTTTAGTGAACTTAGAGCATCTTCAATCGTCCTCTGAGTCTCTATTTTATAGCAAAATTTTAACTAAATTTATCAAAAAGTTATTTTAGCAGCTTTCTAAAAATGTCGTACTCCAACCTTTATTCTTTGAAACAACATACTAAATGCATTTTACACTCCTTTTTATATGGGAATTGTTATTAGCACTTCAAAAATCTTATTTGTCACTCCAAACTTTCTATAATTAGAAACAAAAATACACTTATGAGAAGTGTAGAATGAAATTTTTGAAGTGCTAATAACAGTTCCCTTTTATATATACAAAAGTAAAAACAGTTATGTATCAAATAGACCTTACAATTGAAAAAAAAAATATGGATGTGAAATGAAAAGGAAAACACAGTTTTTGAGTGTCGAAAACAAGACTGCAATGTAATATTCATGAGAAATTGGATATGTTGTTTAAGCCCAAAATGTCTTCATCAAAAGGGACAAGACCACCCGAAATTTACAGAGTTGGGTTCAAGACAAAGCTGCCCAGAAACTAGAGGAATCATTGAGTTTTAATGGCCCACATCCTGCATAATTTCTTAAGGGGGCAGTTTGATCCAGGTCTAAAACATTCAGTTGTTTGTTAATTGGGTCTAATTTTATTTGATTTTCTATTAGACCTATTTTTCCCCTTGAAAATAAACCTTTTTTTTTTAATTCTTTAAATTTGATTTTTTAAATTTTGAATCGTCAAATACCTTTATCTACCCGTTTTCTAATTAAAAATATTTTAAAATCACATTATTGTTGTTGCCTATTTTATCTGACAAGGTTAAAGGGGGCCGGGGGCAAGGATAGAGAGATTGAGAGAGATGTGTTTGTAGAATTGTAGGGGAATGTGTGTGTTATCCCTCCTACATAGTGCCTTAATTTGTAGTAGTAAAGGAGAGAAGATATTCCTTCATTCTCAAGGAACACAAGTTGTAATAAGAAAGGATAACTAGAATCAAATCTAATCTAGGATTTACACAATCACATATAAACTAGGAAAGTTTACTACACTTCCGCTTAAGTGTGTAAATACTCAAGGTAGATTTAGCATCATGCAGAAGTTGAGAAAGTCAACTTGCCGACACTTACTCTAAGGACCAACACTTATTCGCACTAAGGTAGGAACTTGCATAAGTAAGTGAGTATCACTAAAAAACCTAAGGCTATCGCAAAAACCCAAGTAGGTACAAAATCCATAATCTAAGGAAAAATATGTGAGAAATGCAAAATCAAAAGAAACGTTTATAGTACATCATCAGGGATATGACCAGCCCATGGTGTGTGCCTCGTTAAAACTAGATCTGGCATTCGTGTCGTGTTTTCCGTGTTCGTGTCGTTTTCGTATCATACCCAATATCTTAACGGGTCGTGTCGTGTAACACCCGTTAAAATAAACGAGTAAAATGACCCCAACCCATTACCCGTTAAGAAAAATATATTTTAAACCAATAAATAATCAAATGAAAAACATAATATTAAATAAGTATATACATACCATATTATCACATCCAAAACATAAAAACGTATTTTTCTTTTAAATATATTTTCACTTACCTAAATTGATGAAATGATAAAATTGGAAAATATTGGAATAGAGAAGGGGGTTTTTTGTCCAAGAAAGTTCTAATAATATAAGTGAAATAGAATCCAACGATGCAGATTTACTCTCATTTGTCTTACGGCTGTTATTTAAGTAAAGTTTTTACTAGTTTTTTAATTAATGTAGTAGTGTAAAAAATATAGAAAAAATATATAAACACTCGTAATGACAAGCTTTACAACTTTCATGAAGAGCTTAACTTCGAAATTCGCCACTATAATCATATAAATCATAGATCAAAATTTAACCATTGATTGTTGTTTACATTTACGCTTCATTGTTCTCATCAAATATTGTTTTTTCAGATTTTCTTTTTTGAAAACATGATCTATTAGAGGATGCAGGAAGATGAACGGTTTGGATCGTTGATATTATATTCAGAGTTTTACAATTAGTGAAAATATTGCTTGATGTTTATAAAGTTTCTACAAACTATATGACATCGACTCATATTTTAGTTAACTGTAAATATTGAAACGTGATATCAAAGATCTGAACCATTCATCTTCTTACATCCGCCAGATGATCATGTTTTCATAAAGGAAAATTTTAAAAATGAAATTCAGTAAGAAGAATAAATGACAATCGACGGTTAAATATAAATTTAAGGTTTATGGATTATAGTGTTGGATTTCGAAGCTGACCCCTTTATGAAAGTTGTATAGCTTGTCATTATGAGTGATTGTATATTTTTTTTACATTTTTTACACTTCTACAATAATTATTATTAATTTTTCCCACAAATAAAAAAACATTATTCATGAGGGTTTGGAGGATTTTGAAAATCTAAACGATAATGTAAGTGTAACCATTATCTACTCGTGGAGGAATAATGATGAATCACGAGTGTTTATATATTCTTTCATATTTTTCATTCTTGTATGTATGTCTTCTTAGTTCTTGCCTATACAAATATTGTACTAGTTTATTTTAATTTTGGACAACATGTTAAATAAAATTTATCCTAATAATGATAATAAGGAACTCTCATAATAAAAATAAATAATGACTAAAACTTTTTTTTTAACTTATATAGAATAATAATAATACAAAACTATATATTTAATATAGAATATATTGTATATATTAATATGGCTATTATATTTTATAAGAAATCTTTTAGTAATTAAAATTTAAAATTATCAAAATAATTTTTTTCTTAACGGGTCGAAAGGGGTTCTTAACGGGTCACCCGATAATGACCCAATTAGTTATCGTGTTGACCCAAAACCCATTATTTTCATGTCGTGCCACTATATTGTGTTAGAAACTGCCGAGTCTAGTTAAAACCTAGTTAGGTGGCAAAAACATAGTAGGAAAAATGATCCTAATCGTAGGGAAAAATAGTACATTAAAATCAAGCAAGTATCTTCAGGATACTCCCCCTGAGTTTGACACAATTCCAAAGAGAAATAGCAATGTTACAACTCAGAAAGTTTACGCATACCAATTCCATGAACAAGCTTTTGAAACGTCATCTTCGACAGTGATTTGGTGAAGAGGTCGGCCAGATTGTCTTGTGAACGGATTTGCGTGACTTCAATCTTTTAATGCTCTTATTGTTGATGTGAAAAGAAAAACTTCGGCGCAATGTGCTTGGTGTTATCTCCTTTGATATAACCCTTCTTGAGTTATTCGATGCATGTTGTGTTGTCTTCAAAGATCGTCGTAAGGACATCTACAGCAGGGTAATGATCGCAGGAGCTTCGAATATGGTCCATTACTGCTCTCAACCAAAAGCATTCTCGAGTTGCTTCATGTAAGGCGAGAATTTCAACATGGTTAGACGAAATGGCAACTAAGGTCTGTTTAGTTGACCTCCAAGAGATTGCGGTGCCTCCAACGGTGAAGACATAACCCGTTTGAGAATGCATTTTGTGCAGATCAGACAAGTATCCTGTGTCGACATAACCAACAAGGCGAGAATCGACTCGAGAAACAGAGGATACGACATCAATCGAGGATCTGTAGAGATAGAACAAGCCCAAATCCATAGTACCCTTAAGGTAACAGAAGATGTCTTTCACACCAGTCCAGTGTCTGCTTGTAGGTGCATTACTGTATCTTGCCAAAAGATTAACAGCGAAGGAGATGTCGAGTCTAGTGTATTGAGCTAAATACAATAAAGTGCCTATTGCACTTAGATAAGGAACTTTAGGTTCCAAAATCTCTTCATCATCCTTCTTTGGACGGAAGGGATCTTGTTTTGCATCTAGCGATCGAACGACCAAAGCAGTACTCGAAGGCTTTGCTTTATCCTCATTAAAGCGGCGCAACACCTTTTGGGTGTAGTTCGATTGATGTACTAGGATTCCATCCAAACAATGCTCTATCTCGAGACCGAGACAATATCGAGTCTTACCTAGATCTTTCATCTTAAATTTCGACTTCAGGTGCGCGATAATTCTCGCGAGCTCTTCAGGCGTTTCGATAAGATTCATGTCATCGATATATACTACAACAATCGTAAATCTGGAATGTGACTTCTTAATGAACACATAAGGGAATAGTTCATTGTTCATATATCCCTAACTAGTCAAATACTCACTCAGACGGTTGTACCACATTTTTTCGGATTGTTTCAAACCGTAGAGTGAACACCTCAGCCGAATTGAAAACATGTTCCGATGTTTGGAAATATTTGAACCGGTCAATGAAAGTCCTTCGGGAATTTTCATGTAAATTTCCATATCAAGATCCCCATAGAGATCTGCGGTTGCTACGTCCATCAGCTGCATACTCAATTTTTTGGAAACTACCAAGCTGATAAGGTAGCAAAAAGTAATCACACCCATAACAGGTGAATAAGTTTCGTCATAGTCAATCTTAGGGCGTTGTGAGAAGTCTTGTGCAACAAGACGAGCTTTGTAACGCACAATTTCATTCTTCTCATTACACTTCCGAACAAAAGCCCATTTGTAACCAACGGGCTTCACATGTGGAGGATTATGAGCTACAGGTCCAAACACCTTACATTTCGCAAGCGAATCGAGTTCAACTTGGATTGCTTGTTTCCAGTTTGACCAATCAGTTCTACATTGACATTCATCAACGGAACGCATTCCAATGTTATCGTTCAACATGATCTCAGTAGCTAGTGCATATGCTAATACATCATCGACAATCATCTCATTTATATCCCACACATCATCTAAGCTAGCATAATAGACCGAAATCTCACGATTCTTGTGAAGAGGATTTGTCTCTTCAAGGACGCTTCCATAATCTAGAATTTCCTCCTAAATTGGATAGAATGAGTAAGCGCTAGTCGGATTCACGATAGGCTCTTCAGAACCTTGTGCTGTGGGTTTCCTCTTCCGGGAGTGTGAATCCTTTAAACCATGGGGTCTGCCACACTTTTGTGTAAGGGCAAATAATTGGCTAGCCGCTAATGTACGTAGATCACCAAGATTGGCAACCCGAACCTCCAGGAGGGAAGTCCATCGTACATACATCCATCTTTGTAGGCGTATTTGCAGCTGGAATATGTGATCTTGTCAGGCGCGCTAGATTGGTGAAAGCATCTAGCATGCTCTGAGCTATGCTCTAGAGATCTAATATATGCTGCACTTCAATTTCAGACTGAGCGGTGCGAAGATCTAAATGACACAAAGTGGAAGTCATCCACGATAATTCGCGTCGTTTTTCAAGAACGTTGACGTTCTTATCTCCCTCTAACAACGGGAAGACTGTCTTATATAAGTGACAATCCGCGTAACGAACGATAAATAGATCGTCTATCAAAGGTTCTATATAACGAATAATCGAAGAAGAATCAAATCTGACATACATTCCCATCATTCGTTAAGGCTTCATTTTTGTACGTAAGGGCGGCAAGATCGGCACATATACCGCATAACCAAAAACGCACAGATGTGATATGTCGGGTTCATATCCGATAACCAACTGAATGGCACTAAGTGGTTATGTCGCAACAAGCCTCAGGCGGACCAACTTTGCTGCGTGCAATATTGCATGGCCCTAAGCAGCGATCGGAAGCTTGGTACGTATGACCAACGATCAAGCAATCATTTGTAAGCGCTTAATGAAAGTCTCTGCCAGGCTGTTTTGGGTATGAATATGGGGTACGGGATGTTCAACTTCAACCCCAACGACATGTAATAGTCATCAAAAGTTTTAGATGTAAATTCTCCAGCATTATCCAATCAAATAGATTTGATCGGATAATCATGGTGGTGTGCCCTGAGCTTGATACCCTGAGCCAACAGCTTGAAGAATGCAGTGTTCCTTGTGGACAACAAGCACACGTATGACCAACGTGTAGAAGCGTCAACCAAAACCATAAAGTATCTAAATGGTCTGCATGGAGGGTGAATCAGTCCACAAATGTCCTTCTAAATCCGTTGTAGAAAAATAGGAGGATTTGAACGAATCTTGTGATAAGAAGGCTTAGTAATAAGCTTTCCCATAGAACATGTTTGACATGTGATTCCTTGGATCGAACCTAAACTTCGGGTTAGTGAATGCCTGTGTGATGATTTGAGGATTTGGCACATCACTATTTGTCCAAGATGTCCCAAACGATAATGCCAAAGTGTAATTTCGTGCGCGGTTCAGGTAGTAGGGCCAGCCACATAGTGGCATTCTAGAAGGCATATGGTCGTAATATACAGACCACTCGGGATATGCTCCATCTTCTCTAAAATGCACTTATGGCCATATTCGTAGGAAGTTATGCACATAAATTCAACTCTGTTTTCTACGTGGGTTTCAGCGTGATAATTGTTATCTCTAATATCCTTGAAACTTAACAACATTCTTCCAAAACGTGGAGAATAGAGTGCCTTAGCAATGGTCAAGATTGTACCATTGGACAACATTATACGTGCATTACCATATCATTCTATCAGGTTGGATAGGGCTGAGAGGGTTGTCAGAGGTGAATTCTTAGGTAGGAAGTTAGTGAAATAGATGGGTTCACGCAATACGGTGTGCATGGTTGCACTATCTGCCAGACAACTAACTTCCCCACTAACCATACCTAGAATGAAAAATTAATTTGAATTGGTGACATGCATAAAAGTTCTAACAACAAATAACAATTCAAAATAATTTCATTTATTCAAGGATGGTAATTAATTAAAACTTAATATCCAAAAACAAATCACCAACAAATAATCCAAACATAAAGGAAAATTGTTCAAAAATCAACCAAAAACAAAAGGGGGGTTCAGCCACTAGGTGGAATTCGGCCCCATTGTGCAATTTTAACTAACTAAAATTGTTTATGTCTAAGATTCTAATCTTCCATAGGGGTGGTATCCTCTTGAAAGTCAGAAACCTCCATCTTTGTAGTCTCCGGTTCATCCACTTGCACGAAGTTTGATTCAACCTCCATTAAGGCTGCAAAAATATCGAGATAAAAACCGTTGTTTTGAAATAACCTAATTGTATGATCATATGGATGAATTGGTTCAATGTAGAAAATCTCCTCGTCAAATTCCTAAAAGGAGAGACGAAATTTCTTCATCCCCAAGAAGTACAAGTTGTAATAGGAAATGATAACTAGAACCAAATCTAATCTAAGATTTACACAATCACATATAAACTAGGAAAGTTTACAACAATTATTACAACTCTTATAAGTTTATCACAAATTAAAAGAAACATTGTCAGAGGTAGATAAAAAATAAGGAATGGGATCCTCTCCGGATCCCTTCCTCCTAATCCACAAAGTCCGGGGATTCGAGCCATTGAAATTTGATCCAACGGCTAAAGTTATTATAACTTTTTAAAGTGGACCCTTGTTTGCAGCCGTTGGATCAAATTTCAACGGCCCAAATCCCTAGACTTGGTGGATTAAGAGAAAGGGATCCGGAGAGGATCCCTGATGAGTCGATATTATACTATATATTTTACGCTAATCTTAGTAATAATTTATTGGTTATTATGTGTGAATTTTGATACTTTGAATTATATTTTTAATGTATGACATTCAACTTCCTTTGAAGCAAAAAGTGATCAAATGGACAAATTTTGGAGTGATTCCAATTGGAGATTGTTTGTGAGTCTTTCAAGATGATTGTATCAAAATTCTAGATTTTTCTACCAAACCGTTTGACCGTGACAATGAAATAAAGACCCGGCGTAGCTTTTCCAGATTGACGTTTATGGACGTTTTGGGTATTTTAAAGGTCAAGATGACATATTTTAAGGAACATTCCTTCTGAGGATTTGTAGGGGACATCTCCATCTTTCAAAAGAGACCTTTTGAGACCAAATCGGAATTGATTTGATCTCCCAAAGATTGATTTTCTGAGAAGTCCGAATTTTAATTTAAATAGGAAACCTTTTATTTTCTGTTTTATTATTTTATTATGTTTCCTAGTTTTATTTTAAGACCTTTTAGGGTTTTATTTTGTAGTAGTATAAATAAGACTTTTTAGCCATTAAGGTTGCGAGGAGAAAAGACAGGGGGAGAACGCATAAAATTAACGCACGCACTCTCGAGAGCTTTTGGATTCAAGTTTATTTGCAAGGTGTTTTCTATCCTTATTTTTAATAATATTTTGTTTATGATTGTTAATAACTAATTTCCGTTTGCTAGGGTAAGGCCATGAGCCTTAGCAAGAATATTTAGCTTCTTTTCAATTTGTTTATGATATTATGCATGCAAGTTCTGAATTATTATTCATCGGTTTATACTGTCTAATTGTCTAATAAAACAGAAAATAAAAGGTTTCATATTTAAATTAAAATTTGGACTTCTCAGAAAATCAGTCTTTTGACCAATCAAATCAATTCCGATTTGGTCTTAAAAGGTCTCTTTTGAAAGATGGAGATGTCCCTTACAAATCCTCAGAAGGAATATTCCTTAAAATATGTCATCTTGACCTCCAAAATACCCAAAATGTCTATAAACGTCAATCTAGAAAAGCTGTGCACTGGCCTTTATTTCATTGCCACGGTCAAACGGCTTGATAGAAAAATCTGGAATTTTGATACAATCATTTTGAAAGAATCACGAACAACCTCCAATTGGAATCACTCCAAAATTTATCCGTTTGGTCACTTTTTTCTCCAGAGGAATTCAAATGTCCTACATTAAAAATATAATTCAAAGTATCAAAATTCACACATAATAACCAATAAATTATTACTAATATTAGGGTAAAATATATAGTATAATATCAACTCATCAATCCCTTTCCAAAAAATAAAATAAAATTTTTGTGATGTAGGTAGAAAATATTAATTAATCTATGATAGAGGCAGACTATGAACAAAAACCTATCGTATAGATAGATAATACAAAATAATTTGTGATACAGATAGACTATGAATAAAAACATATCGTATAGGTAAATATAGGTAAATAACACAATTACTTTAAGATGGAAAATTTTGTGATATATAGGCACAGGCCGACGATTCGGCGAATGCCCTACTACACCTTCCTAAGTAACAGGTCTTCTGAGACTTCCTTCTTATATGTACAAAACGTATCATGTCTCAAATGGATCTCTCTCTTAACATAACACCGTTGGTTTTATTTCTGTCTGACTCGCAAACAGAAAAAGTATGCTAGCTAGCACGCTAGAACTAGCATTACCTCAAACAACCACCCCTTCCTCCTTTAGTAGCTCTGCGGCATGTCTGCCTCTCTGAGCTCCAATTGCTTACAAAGCAACACCTAGAATGAAAGAGCTTGACTTTAAAACCGTTGAAACCGAAAGCTATTAGTGATATACTCCACCCTTAGTTTCGCCGAATCGTCAAGTAAGAGCAATCATAAACGACCGGACAAACTCATGTTGGCGATGCCATGGTCAAGTAAGAGGGCGACCCATTCACCTCAAAAGAAAAATATCGCCTCTCAAGTAAGCCAAACGATTGACGTCAAAGAAAAGGACCACCCATCCAGCAAAGAGCGAGGTCTTTCAGCCAAGTACTTCACAAAAAGAGTGGAAGGCGATAAAGACACTTAGACAACATTTTCGGGTCTTTTTTTTTTACTGTAAAAGTGGCTCGGAAGAAGAATCACGCCTCCAGTCGATTCTGCTTCATGTCTGACTAGATAAGTCACAAGGCCTGTCCTTCTTCAGGCCCAGGTCATCTAGTCGGGGTCGACCACAATTTCCCAAGTAAGAAAGAGATAGAATTTCACAAGGCTAAGGCTAACTTCCTTTCCGACCAATAGATGTCCAGGAGAGCGAGGCGTTGTGTATATTCATTCGATTCTGATCAGCAACTGAGTGAATCCATCTCCATTGGTTGTGCCTTTACTTCGTAACCATCTCTGTCGAGCTATTAAATTACTTCGCGGCTTCTCCTGCCACGGTAGTCAGTAGGGGGCTAATAGCTTGAGTTAGAAGTAGGAGACGATCAGAGTTATTTTATATAGGCTATTTACGTTTAACAAGTTAGAAGATGTTGTCAATGATCGAGTATCGAGAAGAGTTGGATGTGAACCCCTCCCATGAGAAAGGAGCCTAGCAGCCTCGATACGCCGAAACCTCTTATTTTGGTCCTTAGGCTAACTACGACTAGTCAGGAATTTCGTAATGATAGAATTTTTTATGGACAATGTTGTATATATTAAGCGATAAACGGAATAAAGATATCTTATTTACAAGTAAAAAACTATTAAATTATAGTATTATATAGCAATAGAGTTTCATAATGCAGATATTTCATAAAATGATGAAAGATTTTTGGTAAACCTTGCATTCGTGTCATGTTTCTCTTGTTCGTGTCATTTTTGTAACATACCCAATATCTTAATAATTCATGTCATGTAACACACGTTATGAATGAGTAATATGACCCGATCAGAACTTGACCAAATAATGTCAATGAATAATATGACCCGACCCGTTACCCATTAAAGAAAATATATTTTAAATCAATAAATAATCAAATGAAATATGTAACATTAAATTAGTATCTACATACCACATAAGTGAGATCAAAGAATCCAATGGTAAGGATTTAATCTCACATAAATGAGATTAAATCCTATGGCTATTGTTGTAGTAGGGTTTTTTAATAATTTTTTAACTAATGAAGAAGCGTGAGAATGTAAAAAATATATATACAAATTAACGCTCGTAATAACAAGATATGCAACTTTTGTGAAGAGGATAACTCCATAATTCGCCATCATAATCCCATAAACCATAAATTTAATTTTAATTCTTCTTACCAAACTTCATTTTTATCAGACTTTCTTTTTTGAAAACATGACCTTTTAGCGGATGAAGAAAGATAAACAGTTCAAATAGTTGATGTGAGTTCAGATTTTTACGGTTAGTAAAAATAGTGCTCAGACTTTATAAAGTCTCTAAAAACTATATAACATTGATTCATATTTCAATTAATCGTAAACATCGGAATGTGGTATCAAAGATCCGAGCTGTTCATTTTTCTATATCCGCTAAAAGATTATGTTTCCAAAAAAAAAAAATCAAAAGAACGAAATTCGGTGAGAAAAGTAGAGTACAAACCACAATCGAGGTTAAATATAAATCTAGGGTTTAAAGATGGTGCCAAATTTCGGACTTGATCCCTTCACTAAAGTTGTAAAACTTGTCATTACGAGTGATTATAGATTTTTTTTTTTTTCACACTTCTACATTAATTATCATGAACTTTTATTAATTTTGTACTCAAACAAAAATACTATTCATGAGGGTTTGGAGGTTTTAAAAAACGATGTGCAAAAAATGCAATAAAAAGCGTTTATATATTCTTTTCACACTTTTCACACTTGTACATTAAATAATATGAATTTTTATTAAGTTAGATGCTTCATTAGTATGAATTTTTCCCGCTTGCACATTAATGGGTAATCCGATAACAATTCAACTAGTTAACATGTTGATCTAAAATTTGTTATTTTTATATCGTTTTGAGTAAAGTCAATAGACCGTGCAAGAAATTATAATGTCTAATTTTTGAGATGAATAAGAAAGAGTAGAAAATACATAAATTGAGCCCACGTATCAATTTGTCTCCTGTTTCAAAGTCACCATCCACAATCCTGGTCAACCTAAACTTGTTTTAATCTTCTTCTTCAAAAATAAATAAATAAATAAATAAATAAAATAAAAACTTGTTTTTCCCTTCTAAACACGTCCTGAGTGACGTCATTTTCGATTTTCTGCCAACGCCCGGCACCTGTATTTACTAACATACCCCCTTTTTCTCCTATGTTAATGTTATCATATAACTAACAGATTTTGCAGGATATTTCTTTGTTTTCATACGTATGGAATATTTCTTAGCTCTAATTTTGACCGTTAGAGATCTATACTTCTATAATTTAGTTAAGCATGGAAACAACTCAAATTGGATTTACGCGTTTCTTCTATAGTTTGGTGCTTGAGGATTTTTTTCGTTAACATTAACAGTTTAACACCCATAAATGTCTTTGAAATTGTTCTATTAGGAACACTATTCTAAAAATTCTTGCCTATGGGATAGGCGGTTGATCATTGTCCTTATTAATGCTTAGACGTTTGAAAATCAAGAAATGACGCCTAGTCCTCTTTAGGCATCCTCCTAGCCCAACTAAGCGTGTGTCTGGTCCGCCTAAGCACTTGTCTAGGTACTCTTACTTAAATAAGAAATCAATAACTTTTATTTTGCATTTTATTTTTGTTCAATAAATTGCAAGACTTATTGAATACTTAGATTAACACTCATTATATGATTGTCCTCCATATTTTCAATATATTATAATACTTTAATTTATGTGTCATTTTATTTTGCAATTTATGTATTTCAATACAATTATGTATTTTTGAAGTATAAATCGACACTTATGCATACGATATAAAATAAATTTACTTAAATCCGCATAGTCCGCCTAGGCCCCACCTAACAACCTAAGCGCTAGTTCCTAGCTCACCGCCCGACCAACGTCTTGTGCCTTTTAGAACCTTGATTAGGAGTAGGTGCGGATTAGTTTGGTTTCCTCAAGATACAAATTGAACTAAATATAAAGTCAATGTTTGTAAGGCCTAGTAACATAATTAATTTAAATCAATGTATTAGAAACCGATTTGCGTCGGTTATTGCTTGTCATAAACGATAAGCAATTCTATTTCTCGATCGCAAGTTAGAAACTTCAACAAAATGAACACTAATTGAGAAAACTTCCCATTATTGGAGTTAGGTTTTTCAATTTTGGCATTGAATAGTTGATATCAATGTGTAAGATGAATTATTATAGTAAGCCAATAAGAAAAACTCTTATGTCCCTTCGAGGACATCTGATAAAATTGGAACGATACATAGAAGAATAAGATAAACTCTAAGTGCCAAAAAAAATATAGGCAATTTAGTTCCATTTAAGCAGTTTATCAAACCAAACTAATTACAATGTATTTCTTAATACATACAATATCATTTACATTAAGGTCTCATTTGCCAGTTCAGATTGTACTGACTATTCAGTCGGATATGATGAATAGTCATTAAAGCGTACTGACTAAATTAGTCGGGCGTTTGGTGCAATATCAGACTTTTGATCGTATTATTTATACTATATTTAGTATTGTACTGGATAAGAGGACTTCAAACTATTATTATTTTTAAGAGATAAGAGGACTTCAAACTATTATTATTTTAAGAGAAAAATTGATGATTAATAAAATAAAGGGGGGGGGGAACAAAATTTTGACTGGTCCTTGTTTGTTTATTGAATTTTTCTCATATTTATACATATTAAAAACCATATAAATACATAATAAGGTATAGCATCACCTTGAAAACCACACAAATACATAATAAGGTATAGCATCACCTTGAAAACCACACAAATACATAATAAGGTACAACATCACATTGAATTCCATTGAAAGAATGGCATAGCAAGCCATATAACGAAATCAAATAAGGTACAACATCACATTTGACACCTAACAAAGGTACAACAAAGATGACTAATGCACATATAACCATTCCATCTTTGGCGAGTATACATGGCAATCATGTCATGTTTATTATGTTCGTGTTGTTTTCGTGACATACCTGATATCTTAACGGATCGTGTCATTTCAAACCCATTAAAATGAATGGGTAATATGACCTATCCTAAACTCCTGCAACATAAAGGAAAGGGTCCGTGTAGCTACTGCGCCCGCCCCTTCTGGGCAACAGGTTCGAATCTACTAAAAAAAAAAGAATCTGCATCAGAAAACCACTCTTCTGCTAGGTAGCTTGTGGAATGGTCGTGAGCAGACCTTTTTGGATATATAACCCAAGTCGATAGTGGAGTTACAAGAACATCCATCTATTTCACGTTTGGTTTAGAGAGCACTTTCTTCGTTAAGAATTTCTCGTCCCCCTTTGTGTAAATTCCCCTGCAACAAATTAAAAACTTGCAGGGCTCTATCTATTTCCCTTTCTCAAGCCGCGAAGAAAACCCCTTCCCTTTCGAACTCCACATCTTTTTTTACTCTATATATCTTTTCTTGAGAGTATGCTATGGGTTACTTGAATGTCGTGGCGCCTGATACTCGAACATTGATTCGAGGCATTTTCTCTACCCCTTTTTACCTTGAAAAATCAAGAGCATCCCGCGTCCTTGAAATGATAACCATCTTTCAACTAACCTAGCCTCCTCTATACCTTGGGACCACCAAGAGATAGTACAAGAATATTCCCTGTTGTCCAATGTTTGCGTTACTAAAGCCTTAGGTTCTCGGGGCATTGGATATTGACCAATGTTTGCGTTACTAAAGCCGACATTCTCGTTTTTGCGGCGGAATGCTCCCCTACAGAGGCATTTTTACACCCTATAGCTTCAGCAGTGCAAGAGCGCTCGATTAGTGAGTTATTACGCACACTTTCAAGGGTGGTTGCTTCTAGGAGTACCTCTTGGCTGTCTCTGCACCCCTACCTTCTTTATCACTGAGCGGTCATTTAAGGGCCTTGGCTGGTGATCTGGGTTGTTTCCCTCTTGACAATGATCTGGGCTGTTTCCTAATTGAGAGAACAAATAAAAAAACACAAAGGATTTCACTTGCTTATTTGAGTGAATAAACCTCTTTTTTTTTTTTACTTGGTTTATTTTTCCACCAATATTGTATCAATGTTGTGTCGTATGGAAATATAAATATTAGATATGGTGAAATCCAACACAATTCTTTTTTCTTTTCTTTTTTTTTCCCTAATTTTTTCTAATAATTCTAATTGATTGAAACTGGAATTGTCAGTTTATCTCTACTAATTAATAAAACCTTATTTGTTAATCAAAAGAGGGTGAAAAGAAAAATTAATCTTCTATCACTCAAAAAAAAAATGATGGGCAATAATGTAATTTCACATGCCCAAATTTTACTGTTTTTTATTCAAGTCTTACCTATAGGTAATGTTGAAATACCTTTAATATTTATAAATAAATAAAAATTAAGAAAAAAAGAAAAACCAAAAACAACTTCCCACTCCCCAACGTTCTCCTTCCTTCCCTCTCTCCTTCTCACTTTCTAAAAAAATATGTTCATACACACAAAGTGTGTAGAGAAATGTTAGTATTTATAAATTGTTTTCTCTTTTGTCTTATTTTCTCAACATTATATTAACAATGGTATGAGGACACATAAATCGCATAAACCACACAAACAAATCACTGGAGTAACACAAAATCTACTACCTAAACCCGCTTAAGGCGTTACAAACTAAATTTGGAACTAAACTAAAGTCAATGTCCAATGACGCGTCGTGTTGACAAGAAAGACACGAGTACAGACGTGGAAGAATCGGTATGCTTTGCACATCTTTGATGGTTTTTGGTCAATCACCCTACAAGATATTAAGCTTATCGACGGTTAAATCTGCAAATTATGGAAGACCACGTGCCCATTTTTAACAAGTCAACCCAGTCGAGTTACATCCCCCTACGCCATCCTACGCCTCTCGTACGATGAACCCAAACTTACGGCAACCCCCTCCCTCCAATCACGTGGCCGGTGGCCCCATTGCCCTTTGCCCGCCTTTCACTCCCTTCCCTCTCTCAAATAGTCAATCCTCTATCAAATAGTCAACAATTTTCAAAATCCCAACTGCCCCACCTGCCCGAAATACTACAACCCTCAGGTATATATATCCCCCAACCGCTCGTTTTATTCCATTCACACAAATATTTGAAAAATGGCCAAGCTCCTCATCACCGTCGCCGCTCTCTTCTTCCTCTTCGCCCTCTCCCACGCCCGCACGTCGTCCGACCTACCCGCCAACGAAATCAACGGCGGCGATCCAGCCGGCGCCAAGTTACCCGAATCCAGGCCCAAGCCTAGACGGCCCGCCACCACCATCCTCTTGCCTAGCGAGAAACCCGTCGACGATCCTGCAACCGTTCCCGAATGGCGCGAGATCGCCACCTCGAAGCTTCCGGAATCTGACGGCGCCACCATCTTAGCCAACGAAGAGTCGACCGAGTTCCAGCACAGTGAAACCGTCCCGTTGACCGTCATAAGTTTCCGCCCCGTCAACCACCACTTCCCCAGGCGCCCCTTCCCGTTGTCTTTCCGTCACGGGCACCGCTGCCGCCACGCCCACCGCCCCCTGCCCCCTCGCTTTCACGGAGGCAAGCGCGAACATCGCGAGGGCGAGGCCGTTTCGTACGGCGACGATATGCTCGTGGCGTCCAGCGACAACATGGGGTTCGATCCAGCGTTTCGAGGCGGAGCGCGCCAGATCCCCGCTAGGTGGGTCAATATCCGCCACGGTGGGCCGAGGTTCCCGTTCAGGCATGAGGAAGACATGGAATTCGAGAGGCCTCATCACCATCACCACCGCCGCCACCACCATGAACACGACCACCGCGAAGAATTTGAAGGAACAGAGAAGCAGCCGAGAGAGCACAAGCATGATCATGAGCATCATCGGGGCGGTTTGATGAGGAGGGTCCGCAAGTTTTTGAACCACTTATGAGCTTTGAAGCCATTGATTGATTCCCTCATATCAACCTATCTGTCTGTTTTCGCTTACTACTAGTTTCTGTAAATAACTTTGCATCCATTAGAGATGTAGCATCGTATTTATGTTTGTATAATCGTAATCATATGGATGTATGTATTTGTATTGAGTATGAGTGGATTGTGTTTATGTATTTGCACTTGATAAATTTGAATTTTGTTTGAGATTATTGGTTCGTTTTGCAAATCTCAATTATTGAACTGATTAAAATCAAATACTAATGACATATCGACTACATACTTAAAAGCGAACGGTTCAGGGACTGAGAATTGTAAAATCATCATTTTATTCATTTTCCCAAATATAAGAAATAGGATAGTTGGATAGCGAAAAATAACAACAAAAAAACTACAGAGCTGAATTCTTGTAGCTTGGGGGAACAGAGAGGAGGAGTTTACATTTAACTTTTTAGTAGTTGGAACATGAAGCTGTTTCTTGGGCACCCCTCAGTTCCGAGCATTGCAAAGGGCTGACCAGATGAGCAGCCCCGCTGACGTCCGAGCACTTCCATGGTGGCGTTCTTGATCCCATCACGCCGTGGAGGTTGATGTTGGAGAGGCAGATTCCGGTGAAAGGGGAGTTCTTCACGCCCAGGATTAGACCGGCCTGCTGAACCTGCACGCCCCAGATGTCCTTGAATGTGATGCCCTTCACGACAGGGAGAGCGTTTGGGTTGTATTTTTCATCCGGGTGGCCTCCAACATCTCCTGCAATCTTTATTCCCTTCCGCGCTTTTTCCATGTACACGTCTGACACAGTGATGTTTCGTATGAACCCTCCACGACCAATGTTTGTTTTGATGTGGATGCCAACTCCCATATTGTGAAGGTTTATGTGTTCGACCAGGACATTCTCGACTCCACCAGAGGTTTCGCTTCCGACTGCAATTCCAGAAAATGGGGATGATCCTCTAATCCGGCGGATGGTAATGTCAAAACTTGGGCGACCGTAAGCTATCCCGTATTCATCCCATCCACTCTTTACAGCCACGAGATCATCTCCAGTGGATATGTAGGAGTCCTCTATGCAGACATTAGAGCTTGAATCTGCACAAACGAATACAAAGATAGATATCATGAACATAAAGGCTTCGCACTCTATATCGAGGAAAATAGACAATTTGTGATTTCTTCAACTAATCCTGACTTTATCTATACAATTTTGTAGATAATTCCAATTGAGAAGTAATGGCGCGCTCAGTGAACAAGATGCGGCTTATTTAGAAAATTTATAGATAATTCCAATCTAGCAGCAGGTAACTTTCTTTCTCAGTGAACAAGATGTGGCCTATTTAGAAACTTCCCATCTACCTGGATCTACTCCATCGGTGTTGGGAGAGTCAGATGGAGCCAATATTGTGACATACCGGACAACAACGTTGCTGCAGAGAAGAAAGAACGTATCAGTCTAAAATTACAGCTCAATAATTCTACAATATTCCTTGCAGAAGGTGCATTCTTAACCCAAGTGCCTCCTGATAGAATAGAATAATGTTTATTATAATTTTCTTTTCCATTTAACTTTTCTGTATCCAACTTGGAATCGTACCATAGAATCAATTTGATCTACCAAAGTAGATTCCCTAACGGCCGGTTACCTGTACAGTCGAACACAACACCTAGTACATGTATAATAATAGCTTCAAGAGTATATACACGAAACGAATTAAGATGATATATATCAGTTTTAGGCCAGTAGATTTGATCTAAGTTCAGCTTATAATTTCAATATATTGGAAAAGTCATGGAAAATTCATGAAGCATTTAACAGTAATACATACAAAATTTCCTACCTAATCCTAATTAGATAGCATTCAACTTCAGGTTGAACTGGTTATACAATTTACCAAGTTACCAACCCTCTACAAAAATATAGTTCTCTTCAGCTACTGACAGAAGTTTGGAATCTATTAGTGAAGTGAGTTAAGCATTAGAACGTTAACATGGTAAGTGGCAACCATCCTTTGTACTATCCCTCAATTAACATTTCTGATTGACTTGGACAATGCGTATGGACCCGTCAATGCCCTTCTTTATCGCAAACTTATAACTTGATTCCAAGTTTCTTCAGACTAATTCCATTACCCTTTTATTATCACACATATGGAAAAAGTCCTTAATTAATTAAACATTCTTAATTCATGTGGAGCTGGAGCCCTAAGCTGACAAGCTATCCGAAATAAAAACAAACGTACAAAAAAGGGAGAGTTTGGCTGTTACCTGCAATACACAGGGTGAATGTTCCAAAAGGGAGAGTTCTGGAAAATCACATTGGAAATGATAATGTTTTTCGAGTTCATGAATTCAATGAGATTTGGTCTAGTATACTGAAGAGTTCTTTGCCTCCACATGTTCCACCATACATCCCCTTGGCCATCAATGGTTCCGTTCTCACCTGAAAAGGAACAATTTATTAGATATAAGGTATCTATACAACAAAAAACAGAAGCTATGCCAACTTATATACCTTGATAACCACATCAAATATCGTTGAAACATACCAGTGATAACCACATCATGAACTCCATCTCCATGGATAAAGCTTATATACCTTCCTCCAGGGAGCTCCCTCCCTCTTCCATAAGATGGCAAAGGAGCAATCAGCGGCCAATTCCTAGTGTCCTGAAGCATTAACACATGAAGAGAGTTAGAAGGAGCGGAACATCACATGAAACAATGGCAATCAAATATATCAACATTCACAAAAAGTGTTTAATTTTATCACAGAAAAAGGAGGATTTTTTTTTTTTTTCTGATTATACAAGGATATAAAAGTGAAAATACAGAAGTGAACCATACTGCCGGAATCAGGATTTGCAATTTTGCAACATTAATATTTAGAACAATGCTGCTGGAATCAGCAAAAAACAAAAGTGAAAATTTTGAAAATGATGTAGGGGTGTGCTATCCACACACCCCTCTTTACCTCTCACACACCCCTTATTAATTTATGTCCGTTGATCTTTTTCAATTCATCCGATCTGACGGCTGAAAACTAAAAAGGTGTGGGAAAAGTAAAAAAGGGTGTGTGGATGGATATCACACCCCAATGATGTATTGATGATTTACCTCACAAAATGCAGAAACAATAGTGGAAACTGATCTCATTTGGAAAAACTTTCGGTATGAGAGTTAAAATTATTGCACTTCTAATCCCAATAAGGACAACAAACGAAACTAATGATTTGTTTGCTGTGTCATCATTTAAAATTGTAAATTTACAAAGACCGAATTTTCTATCCATAAAGAAGGAGAATAAATGTAAAGATGCTTATGAGAAAAGCAACCACTAGATTTACTGCTAGCACAATTACACCATTATGCTAAAGCATTTGAACATGCCAGTTAACTCCAAGTCCAAGTTAAAAAAGAACTGACCGAGCAAGTGTGGCGCACTTTGTCCCGGTGATTAGGGTGGCACATTCTTTTCCCACATTAAACAAGAAATCATACCAAACTCCAGGACAGGTTTCCCTTTCATGACAGTTAAAATATAAAGGGCCAACTACATTTTCCACCCTTCAAGTTTGAGGTGATTTTCAAAATGGGTCATGAGGTTTCAACTTTCTCACATTGTACCCTAAGGTTTTGACTTTTGACATTGTATCAACTGACACCTTTTGTCTCTTTGGATGTCTAATTTTTTTTTTTTTTTTTTGGTTAATGTGGTGCAAATGTGGCTTACAAAGTAGGGTCTCAAGCTCACCATGTCATCAATTAATTGACATACAATCAATCAGAAAGAAGGCACAACCTGATACAATTTCAACACCTTGGGGTGCAATATGAGAAAATTAAAACTTTAAGGCCAATTTTAAAAATAACCCCAAACCTAGAGGGTGTAAAATGTAGTTGACTCAAAATTAAACTTAGCAATTTAATGGTGATTTGGCTTATGGCTTATGGCTTTAAACATAGAATAGACTGTTTAATTAATAGAAGACATAACTTTAGAGGAATGGCTTCAATAATAACATAATAACAAACCTAGTTTTGAGTTTTTCTAAATAAAAAATAGTATCCTAATCCAAGCCATTCTTATCTGTGTAGGATCAGCAATATACTAATCTCTATATTGGGGTAGATTCAAAGACGACAAAAACCAGTGGCAAACCCATCTAGCTGTCCAGCAATCTGATTTCATCAATCCTATAAATGTTATGCACATGCAGACATGCTGCTATAGGCCCACCTTGTCTTCCTACTTTAATCCTGGTTCCACCACAAAGCCTCAAGGACTCCATACACAGGCATTCTTGCTAAGCCACACAAACCCAACACAAATGGGATTTTAAACACAAACCCTAAATCACCAAGAAACACAAAGTAGCATCTTGCACAACCTGAAATAACCCACTTATTTGCGGGACCCCACACTCTCGAGAATGACTTACATGGGACGGGTTCACTACCACCATAATGTCTCGTTACAATGAAACAATGTCATGTGTAAGTTTCTCAATAATGTGGCATTGAATTACTGGATCAGGATGCCACATGGCAATGAACCCATCCCATGTAAGATAGCGCTCTCCAATTGGGTGGGATTCATTCCAATGAAACAATGTCATGAGTAAGTTTCTCAATAAATGGTAATGGTGTTGCATTATTGGATGACGATGCCATGTGGCAGTAAACTTGCTTAATGTAAGTTAAAGCCCACCCTCTCGCGTTGAGTAGGATCCGTGTGAGCGCAAGTGAGACTAAAATACAGGGTTTCATGTTTTCTTGAGAAACTGACTGAGAATGACCCCGTCGGTCACCCCTACCAGGTTTATCTCCTCATCACATTAACTCTTTCGATAAAAATAGACATCCCACTAAAACTTAAGCAAAAAAAAAATGTAGATCAAAACTAAAATTGGGTCCTAAAATTAATCACTAGCATAGTAAAAATATCAAATTACAGAACAAAATTCAGATGAACTTACTGAATTGGTGATAAACAAGCACGCTGGATTTTTACCTGGGTGGCTCTGATGACAGCACCTTTAGCCAAATAAAGAGTCATGTGGCTAGTGAGGTTGAAGCTCTCTGTTAAGTAGACCCCAGGAGGTATGTAAAGAAGCGTACCACCTCTCCTCTTCAAATGCTGAATCCGATAAATCGCCTCCCGAAACGCCTTGGTGTTCAGCGTAACGCCGTCGCCAACGCCACCAAAATCCGCTATCGAAATCTTGTCGTTCCGGTAACTCATGGGCACTATCCCGGAGCAAGTCACCGGGTCCGCCGCCGAGAGCGAGAAGTAGCTGAGGCAGATGAGGAGTGAAAGGGAAAGCCAGAGAGAACCCATTTCTCGTAGTTTCGAGCAACTACGAGGGTAATTGCGGGATTGAGATGAGCTCCAACGAGAAGGTTCCAACAGTCGAATTTTTGGTTGAGATGCGAAATGGGGTTTGCATTAATTAACCGAAAGCAAGAAGCTTGCGGTTGAAGATCTTACTGGGGAGTGGTTGTGGGTTTTGGGAAGCTGATCTAACGGCTGAGAAGAGTCGTGAGGGTGGTGGGAATTCGGAATCGGAGGGTTCTGGAGCGGTGCTTTTTGTCTGCGAGTGATTGTCTCCAACGGCCAAAAAGGGAGGAGGGAGCTTGTGAGTAGAGGAACGTTGGGGAGCTCAACACTTTATGAACCTCGGTCGGTGGTTGATAATATTAGTACTAGGGTTGGGCAAACGGATCCTGGACCCGCGGGTAGGGGCGGGTACCCGTTGTTTGGGGCGGGTAAGGGCCGGGTCCAAAATTTCTAAACACAAAACGGGGCGGGGCGGTTCGGGTATACCATATTAGCGGGGCGGGGCGGATCTTGAAATAGAAGTGGACGGGCCGCCGGCCCGGCCCGTTTCTAGAATGAATAATAGAAGAAAATCAAGAAATTGTTTCCTCCTGGTCCTCCCGACTCCTCTCATTTCACAGTTCACTCAGACCTCTCTCCTCCTAACTCTCTCCGATCGTCCTAGCTCCATACATCGCTACCCTCTGTCCGTTGCCATCATCATCAGGCTTCGATCTTCTTTTCCTGACTCACTCTCTGGAAATCAGTTTCTCTCCCTCCGACGAACAACGAAGTCGAACAACTCGTGTACCCAGCAAGGTAAATATTTTCTTCTGCTTCCTTTCATTTGCTGCGATTTTCACATGGATCTTGCTTGTTTTTTGGTTGTGATTTGATTGAAATGGTCATCTGGGTCTGTTTTTATTTGATTTTTGGAGCTGGGTTTTTGTTCTTTTGGGATTTAGTTTGGTTTCTCTGTTGAAATGTGTTGGGGGTGAGCTGGATTTGCGATGAGTGAGTTCTCTGGGGTGAAGGTTGATTGACATTACAATTGACAGTAAGTATCACAAATCCTTATTATCCTGGGATTTGAAATTTGGGCCTTTTTTTCATTCTCGTTGAAATGTTAGTTTTCTTTAATTTCATTGTTGGGTTTTTAGGGGGAGTTAGGAAATCGATTATTTAACCTGCTTGTATTTTAATTTTAATTTCTCTGAATTTTGAGAAATCTTCCAGAGAAGTTGTTTGTCTCGGCAACCAAGCAGAGAGTTAGGGTTGCCATCTAATGGCTTTGAACCAATTACGTGTTGTTGGAATGCTAGAATTTTGATCCAATTAAACCTAGAAATGGAGAAATTTCAACTGATTCAGTTATCTGCAATCAGCGAAATATGATGGCATTATTGGATTATCGTTAAAATTATCTAATTTTGTTGACTTTGTGGAAAAGCTCAACAAGTGACGCTTAATTTCTGATTTTTACATAGATACTGCCATTGTCAATTTTGCGTGCAGATTTATGCTGTTTGGTTGTGATACTAAAATGTTATAAACTTGTACAATTTGTCAGTGCTATTAGGTTAGGGCTTAGTAGTTACATGCTTAAATCTATATGAATTTTGGAAATTTGACAATGTTGATCGGACATGGAATGCAGGTAATCTGTTCAAACATGACCGGAGAGCAAGTCTCTAAAGGAAGCGATGACATGATGATCGACGAATATGAACAGAAACAAGGGAGTGTTGTTCCAGGATTTAACTCCCATTATCTCAAAGTTTACTATGGTAAACCCTATTTTAGTTATATTCTATTTAAATGTGATTCGGATTAGCTACGCAATTTATTGAAGAAAGTTGAGGTTCCACCATAAAACAGTTGGCAATATGGGGAGTAGCCCGACCTCTGATAAGCCCTTGCAAGGTTTCTCCTTTTACCGATGTGGGACTCTTTTACCTTCACATCCTCACATTTATGACCGCTGTAGAAACTTATGCTTCTGTACATTTCAAAACATGAGCAGATCACCACTTCAGCTTGTTGAATTAGTTTGATTGATGGTTATAATTTTAAGTCACTTACGACTTTACGAGTTAGAACTTAGAATTAGATATTAGCATCTGATTTATTTAATGTGTAACAAGATATCAGTAATCTTCCCCTCAAAGAAAGTGTTATTTGTGGCAGGAAAACTCTTTCCATATGCGGATATTTTTAAATGGATGTCCTATGGAAATGGTAAGCCATAGATCTTAATCAACCAGGTCCCTGACCTATGCACTGAAAGTTGTCCCTAATGTGAATACGTAATCTGATTGCTTATTTGCAGATGGGAAGCATCCTGCATGCGACCAGTCCTACTTTAGCCGGAGAGAGTTCTCTTTCACACTGGATAATGATGTCTATCTGCGGTTCCAGTCCTTCAACTCTGCATCTGAGCTTGAAAGTTCTGTCAAAGAAAAGTGTCCAGTCAAAATAGATATTGGACCTGTGTATAGTGTTGATGTAAGTTTTCTTGTTTCTAAACCAAATATGATTTTGTGGCTTAAACTTTTGCGGTGTATACACCATAATGCCGCTCTTCCCGCCCAACTATTTCATAATGCCAGTATTGACTCGATTACTAATTGAATCATGCAAATTGAAAAAAAAATGTTATTCAACAATGCGCATGTATAGATCAGAGACAGAATCTCAATCCATGGTTTCTTGTTGATTTTAATTTTACCTATGATTGGGTGTGTGATGACCTTTTATCACCATATCTCTCATTGCAGTTTTAATCTTTCTTATTTGCAGCCTTCAAAGAGGCACGCATATGCTCAGAGTGGCGATAATGTTTTCACCCCAGTGGAGAGGGAGCTGATCTTTGATATAGTAAGCTAATCACACTTAAACTTTGAATTGTCAATAACACAATCAAACTGAAATTTTTACTACGACTGTTGTACGACATGTTTGACTGGGTTTTCTCCTACAGGATATGTCTGACTACGATGATGTGAGGTACTGCTGTTCAGGAGCTGATGTTTGCTTGGAGTGCTGGCCACTTATGACAATTGCTATCAAAGTGATTGATACAGCCCTTAGAGGTAGGAACTTTGTTAATTGTCAATGATGTATGTGTGATTTCTGGTTACAAGTTATAACGTTGCCTTTTCAAATTTCTAAATCTATTTCTGCAGATGACTTTGGTTTCAGTCACATTCTCTGGGTATATAGTGGTAGACGTGGTGTTCATTGCTGGGTTTGTGATGGGAAAGCAAGAAGGTAATTCTCTGAACAGCTGTAATCTATACTTCCATTTCTTAGGTTCTTAAGACATGTCATGAAACTCCAATTATGAGCATTATTTTTCTGCAGGCTGACAAATGAACAGAGGGCAGCTATTGCTGATTATTTTCGTGTCTATAAGGTGGTGCACTGTTTAACGTACATTTGGGTTTTGAGATATCTTATACGGTACATTTCTGTGAAATATTTTGATTCTATATTTTGTTCAGGGCAATGAAAACAGTCAGAAAAAGGTTTCTTTTACTGGTCATGCTCTCCATCCATTCCTTTCGTAAGTTGTCGCATGTATTATTGACTTTCTAATACTGGACAATTTGTTGCGTCCACTAACACCTATTCATTCCTGCAGGAGAGCTTATACTGGAGTTCTTACAGAGTTCTTTAAGAAATTGCTTTTGAGTCAAAAGATATTTTCAACCGAGGAAAGATATGAAAAGATCTTGGATATGATTCCTGATCCTGATCAATGTATACGATGTTTCTTTTCATGCCCTGTGCATTTTTGTGCCCTATCCTGGAATGATGGACAAGTTATAGTACTTTAATTATCCTTGCAGCTATTACTTCTGAGCTTCGTGGAAGGTGGCAAGAGAAGAGACAAACCTCCAGCTCAAAAGAAGACATTAATGTTGTTAGATGGGAGCAGCTAAAAACTATGCTGCAATCTGGAAAACCTAAGGTACAAAGTAGCGGATGTTTGTCAGTTTAAGTCCTAAAGTACATTGTCCTGTGGCAATTCTAGTCTTTGTGATAGGATTTTGATGTTTTACATTGTAGTTTAACCTCTTCTGTACTTAATTTCTCTTGATATCATTTATTATTTAAGGTGCAAGGATTGCGTAGGTGTGTTGAAGAGATTGTGTTCTCTTTTACCTACCCTAGGCTGGACATGGAGGTTTGAACAACATCTTCACTTTCTTTTACTGTCTCCTTTTATCCAATACTAGTGACTAGTTTCTAGTATACATCCTCCTCTGATTCATTTACACTGTGGAAGTGTGGATATCAGGTAGCGAGTATAAACAAATTACTTTAGAATTATATGCTGAAAGATTCTCTCTTGCAATGTATCTGTTTATGGCAGGTTTCAAAACACATGAACCATTTGTTAAAGGCACCATTCTGTGTACACCCAAAAACAGGTTAGTCCCTGGGGCACTCTTTCCTTTCTTGGGTGGTACCAGATATGATTACTATGCATCTGGATATTCTTAATGATGCTCTTTTTTATTATTTTGTTTCAGGTCATGTTTGTGTTCCAATTGATCCAAATCATTGTGAGGACTTTGATCCTACTGCAGTACCAACCCTTTCCACTGTAAGTATCTACTACATGTACAGTTTCGTTCTTCTCTGCATACATATTTTCTTGTGGGTCTGTTATTTTTTGTCCGACTTTCCATAAATTCAACATGTAGCATAGTATATTTGAAATAATAATATAATTTCAGACATCTGCATTTCTAGATGGTTGTACATTTTCAAAACCTCTTTAAACAATTTTCCCCTCACAATATGTTCAATTGATACGCTTCTACCGTTTTATGAATGCATACATTTCTAATTGCATCTTTTGTTTGTATTATCACTCAAGTATCTTTACATCTGTTATCCAGCTACATTCATCCTATGGACATGTTGCAACCTAGTTGCCTAGCACCATGTGCATATAACATTGTTGGTCTAATCATTTGAGCAACACCCTCCTCGCTCTTTCAATCTTTATGAATGATTGATCCAGATATTGAAAAATAGCCTGTTTTACAGTGTTGGGAAACATGAGTTCTAGTTCAATTTTAATCGTATTGAGCAAAGAATTTTTGTCCATCTAACGTTCCTTACTCGTCAAATTCTGATTTCTATTCGACTGCATGATTCATTAGCCAGCTGCCTTCTTTATGCATACTTGTAAGGCTATCTAGTTATTGTGCAACATTCTTCATCTGAAACTAGAAAATTCCAAGCATCCATAAAGATGTCATACATGCCTTTTATTTTGTAGATGCTATATGAGCTGCTTTTCTTTTGCCCTGCAATTCATTGTCTTTTAGTTTTTGGTTTCTTACATGATTACTTTGAATCCAGCTTTTAGAACAACTCAACATTGGAGGTTTGAGAGCAGAAGGTGATAATGGTGCGTCAAGTAACACCGCTTATCTTTCATTTTGTTGAACATCAAATCTGATTGAGCATAGGGGTTTATACCTCGCGGAAACATTGTCCTGTTGGGTGATTGTATACTGTATCATGTATGATTAGTGAGCAGGAAAATGTTCACTTCAGGTGAACCTTCTCTAAATGAGAAAATGTTTTCTATTATGATTGATGGTATCATATATCTTTTCCTTTATCACAGAATGGGACAGAACGGCACTCGGACAATCAATCAGGTTTTTCAGATCATCGTTTCTGCAGCCTCTGCTAAAATCTTGCAAGGTACATAACATTTTATTATAATTCTTCTTTTATTGAAAAACTGACCTATAAGCCAGAATCACCTTCTCATGCTGCAGTTCTCTTTACTTACTTGAGAATTAGTCTGAAACCGTATTTCTGTCAAGCGAAACTGGGGTTAACCCCGTTTCTTTGTTTGAATGAACTACTTCTGTAGAGTACAATACAGTATTCAACTACGTCGTAATGTTATAACACTATTATTTTTTCAGCCTTAGTTCTTATGTATGTACATGTTTTTTTCATTCATGAATGTTGCAGGAGGAGATGGAAAGCTCCTACACTGCGAGACTGCAGCAGTCGAAGAACTCCTTTAATTGGTAAAACTGTTTGCTACTATCAATTCATGTTATGATGTCCAACTTTCATGGATCTAGTTGATGCTGAAATTATATTTTCGTTCGACAATTAAGATTTTAACGAAGAACCGACATCTATTTGTAGATATTTACTAATACTAGCGTTTGAGCACTATTCAGTGTCACTTTCTTGTCTATAAGCCATCAATAACATTTCATTTCAGTCAATGTAGATGTTGGCGTTACCAATACGACATCCGTTCTTTGTTAAACGATAGACGTGGATCGAAACCCAACATTTATGACATGATGATTAACCATTTCAACCACCAGTTGTATACTTTTTAATTAAACAACCAGTATTGGTACTCGAATTGGTAAAATGGATTAAGTCAGTGCTCGGAAGTGGTGTGTTGTCTCGTTCTTGAAAGGACGATGAGTGAAGAGACATTACGTTCACATGGTTTCTCATCTCTCCAAAATGCAGGAATTAGAGATAAGGTTTTGCTTCTTCTTCACCTACGTGGCTCACCTCACCATCCATCATCTCTTATAAGAACTTTGACTATTAGTAAATTCTTGGAATTTTGCTACGATGCTTACAACTTACAAGTGTTGAATAATATCATTATTTAACGGTCTATATGTTCTTTGGATGTCACTACAGCATATATGACCGTCATATGGTGATAATGCTCAATACACTTCAACAATTTGAGTACTCTAATAAATTATACAAGAAACTTTGAAGATCCAAATATTTTGATGGGTCCAAAATTTGAGTATTTTGTTTCAAAAAAAATACTTGGCTTCTTTCAAGGGAAGTCCCCAATGCAATTACTATTTGACATGTATATAGAATTTTGGAGTTATAATTGTATACTTGTCAAACTGTAATTTTGAAACCAAAAGGAGCCAAACAACATTCCTTTTGTTAATGCATGGAGAGTTACACTTGTAGGAAACGAGCGTTAAAGTTCATTAAGGAATTAACTTGGCTCCTCAATGAATCAGGAGTTCCTCTTCAATTAAATATGTAGCCAATTCATGAAACTTCATACTTATGATCGAAACCTTTCATATTATAAATCACTATATAAAGATCATCTATGCTAAAAAAAAAAGTTTAAACATGAGAGTGTTTAGTAATCAAACTATGTACAAACATATGAACATATTCAATAAATTAATTATGAATCGTATATCTATTTGTTACAATTGATTGACCAAACAATCTTAGTTTTAATTGATTTTTTGTAGAGATAATCTTTACATAATGATTTATGATATAATTCCAATCATAAATATGAAGTTGAGTTAGTCACCAAGTGAATTGAGGAAAAATTCCTCCTCAATCTTAAGGAGCCAAGCTTATCTCATTCATTAATCACCTTACCGATAGATAAACAACCATAATTAACAACTCATGATCCCTCAGACATTTTATATGACTGTAAAGTGCCTCGATAAAGAAGACAAGGCACAAATACATGAGAAAATTTTGGGTGTTACGGAGCGTCATTTATACCCCCATTTCTTTATCTCTCATCCCGACTCTCTATGACACTCGGTGACATAACAGAAACTCTCCAAATATAGCCCCAAAAAAGAGAAAGGGATCCGGACCGTTGAAATTTGATCCAATAGTTACAGTTATTATACTTTTTAAAAATGCTCCTTATTTGTAGCCGTTGGATCAAATTTGAACTGTCTGGATCCCCGAACTTAATGAATTTGATGGAAGGAATCCGGAGAGGATCCCTTTCCCCAAAAAAGAACCGAAACATAATAAATAAAAAACATAGTGATAAGCTCGGCTAGTTAGGTATGAGATACCGAACTGAAACCCTTGTCCCAATTCTTAAACCGAAGTTTTTGGAAATCTCAATTTCAAAATCGATCTCAAACCAAATTTTCAGGAATCACGAAATAGTTTCAGGATTGCGGGACAAATCGGAAATCCTGAAATAGTTTTGGGCTCATGTGTCAAAACAATCATAACAACATAGAAACTTTGTTTACAACTAGACAGTGTAGTAGCTAAAGTAGCAAATACACACACGAATTCAAAGAAAGTCTCGGCGAAGCATTCTGCTATTGCAACATTCATCAAAAAATAAAGAAAACTATCCTCCCCCAGAATGTCCAAGGCAAGAAACCAAACTCATTGGCCTAAATTCTCTCATGCCTGTAAAGAAAGAGAGGGGACTGTAAGAAGCATAGAATTCCAATATGGATGGTATCTTGCTAATAAAACAAATCTAATCCACCATGTTTTATGAAGGCTTCGCGGTTAGAAATTCCAAAAATTAATACCATGAACTGATAAAAAATGAATTTATTTAAACTTGCCTTGCTAGCAATGTTGTCGGAAACACAAATTGCAGCTGCTGTCATTAAAGTACAAACTATTGAAGAAGAGTGCTAGATTCAATGAAGATTGCAGAACACAAACCCTAATGCAAAAAGCTTTCTGAAACAATAAACATTTGCACTTTTTCTCTTCGACTACAGGGCTTGATAACATGCAAGTCCCTATTTCACAGAGAGAGTTGGAGGGGGAGGCGAAGGAGCTTGGGTCTGCTAGCTTCGAGGAGGAAATAAACGAATTATACAAGAACCATATGATTAAAAACCCCAAATTGCAAACGAAATCCAAAACCCTAGAATTCAAATGCCCAAATTAAAAATGAATGGAAGCCACAAACAAATTTTACCACATCAAGATTACCAGATGAAGACAAGAATATTACCTTAATGAAGAGAGAAGTAGAAGGAAGCAGAGGTGGTTGTATTGATTATCGAATGCAGAGGATGTTGTCGAACGCAAAAAGAAAATGGAAGGCTGGAGTCTGGATGGAGTGTGAAGGTAAGGGGGAGAAAGTGAAAGAGTGGAGGTCGAGAGAGATTTGTCATTTTGAATGAACGGCTGAGATTAATTCTCAACCAATCCAACAACTTACGATATCTAAAACTACTTATATTTTAACTTCAGTTCGGTTTGGGATTACCGAAAAAATCAGATTGTGAGACCGAATCTTGTACTGAACAGGTTAGGATCGGTACCAAAATTTTCAGGATTTTCGGTTTGAAATCTTTTTGATTCGGTTTCAAGATTTTTTCGATACGGTTCGGGATTTCGATATTTTTTTCCTCCCCTAGTTTAAAACAAGAAAAACATATTAAGATAGCTCAACTTATTATAAACTACAATTTACACTCAAAAACTCCCAAGTACTAGAGCTACACAAAAACAAGAAACACAAATACTACCACTTGTATACCTAAATTTGCAAAAATTTATCTAAAAACCAAGGTTTCCCAGATCAAATCCTCTTTCTAATTAGCAAGAACTTCCCAAATCAACTCAGGATCAAATGAAGGCATTCCTGCAAGTGAACACCCTTCAAATTCCGACTCTTCTCCCATTCCCAACTCCGCCATCCCCATTTGAAACTCTGTTGAAACAGATGGCGGTGAGTTCTTCTCACTCCTCCAAACCCCGTCCTCAGACACGGTCGGCGTCGGGGTTAATGACGACATTTCGTGGCCAAAACCGTCGCCAAAGACCAAAGGCGACGACGAGGACGACGGAGAGGATTCCACCTTCACAACCTTCCCATTCTCACTGAAACTCCCATCACCGCCACCAACTGAAGAACTGCTCTTCTTCACATTCTTCTTGGCTCTGTCCCTCTTCACCTTCTGAATAATCGCTTGGATTTTCGCATCCACGGAGTTTTTCACGGCGTTCAGTCTAGAACCGTCGCCGAAACCCAACTTGCTCGGGTCCGTAAGATTTGGGAAGTTCAACCTCGCGTACTCACCGCGGAGCTTATAGGCCGCCCTGTCGTACGCATAGGCGGCGGCTTCCGCATTGTCGTAGGTGCCGAGCCAGACCCTCACTCTGTTCTGAGGGAGTCTGATCTCGGCTACCCATTTGCCCCAATGTCTCTGCCGTACTCCCCTATAGAGCTTCTTCTTGTATGGAGCCATGTAAGTGGTCGAAGAACAAGCCGAGCTCTGCAATGGGTTCGTCTCAAAAGAGCGCGAAACCGTGGCGTTTGCGTTTGCTCGGCTTTCATCGCAGAACTTCTGGAGAAGGTCTCTTTGGCGGAGGTAAACTGATGAGCCCAGCGGCTCGGATACAGAACTGCCGCTGCTGGTGGTTGTTACGGCGGTGGTGAGTGTTTGTGGGCAGTGAGAAAAAATCGAGTCCAGGGTGTTTGTGGAGCTTGTTAGTATGATACTTGAGAGAGAAGATCGGATGTCAATGGCGTCTGTGAACCCAAAAGCAAGATTGTTTTCTTGCATTGTGTCCATGATTTTCTGGGGGAAAAAAAAAAAAAAAGCAAAATTGAAACAGACTGTTCTGAAATATTATCAGTGTGTAGGAAAACAGGGTACCAAAAAGAAGTCCCTTTTCCCAAAAATTCAGAACAAAAACTGAAAATTTTCAGATGGGAAAACAAAGAAAATGAAGGAGAAGAAGTGAGTGATGATCCGAGAAAAAAATATATGGATCGGAAAATATAAAAGATCAGAGCTCAAGTTAAAACTTAAAAGAAAGGGGGAAGCTTTTTGTTCTCTGAAGTTTTGGAGCAAGATTTGTGGAATTACTATGCTGAAAGGGTGGATGGTGTTGCTATTTATAGCTGCAGTGTATTGGTTGGATTTTTAGCATCTACCTCTGTCCACGATCTAAAATTCTACATGGTTACTCTCAACCCATTTTTTAATATGACTATATTGCCCTTTGGTGTGGAAAATGAGCCAAATTTGTGTTTAGATTTTTTATTTATTTTCTTTCTTTAACTTTTGGTTTAATTCGTTTGTTGAGTTGAAGAATAAGAGCTTTTTTTGTTAATTTCATTACTTTCATTTCCTTTTACAATCACAAAATTACATAACGACTATTGATTTTTAATTGTCTCGTTCTTTAACAACTTAAGCTTCTGAGATTTAGCAATAATCTAATACTGCATCAGTTATCGTGAAGTTGAAAATTTGCAAGTGACTGAGGGTGTTAACTTGATCCTCATTAGTTAAAGCTTATGCAGTCTCAAATTTCTGTTTGAGTATGCTTAGCTTGCAATTCAGTTGCCTCAACCCTTAACATATTAAACTTTTGAGATTCAACAATTGTTAGAAATTATATTAAAAAGTTGTTAACACGAGATATGAGGTTGCCAGCTTATTTGCGAAGAAGTGTGTTAACTTAATTTACATCAGTATAGTATAACCCTCACATGGATGAGTCATTACATTATAACCAATTATCATCGAGTTTTAGTTGCATTGAAATTGCTTAGGAAGGAATGAAAATTGAAAAGACAAATGGAAGGCTCTCAACCACACAAAGTGCAAAATAATTATGGAAATGAAGAAAGGATAAAGGGTGACATTGTAATTGCATAAGGATCTAGAAACCCCAAAAGGTGTAATTCAACTGTATATGCAAGCAAATCCAATGTTGTGTTCATTGTTTGTGAATGTGAATCAATCGTGTAAGATTTTTGGTTTCACTCACTCACTCCGTGTGGTCGGCGGTCCCCTCTGTCTGTCCGATCAAAAGCTACTTTGTCGATTTATTTTACAGATAGAGAGAGTCAGCTCTTCTGTTACAGTCCACACCTTCAATAACTCTTCTCTGCCACGCGTCTGCCCTCTTCTCCCTTCCAGTCCAACTGCACAGATATTTTGCCTTTTCATATAAAGTTCAATCATATCTGTGAATATTCGCAGCTTGATCGTCTAGCCATGATTTGTAAGGCATCTTGCCATCTTACATTAAGCAATTATTAGGGTTTGTAGTTTGATCCCATTTCCTTCAAACTAGCGTGTGCGTCGGAAGGACTTACTTAGTTGTGGAGTCAAGATTTTAATTTAGAAGAAGCTCAAAAGTCTCAAATCTTAACGCTCTCTTAATCTTACAAATTTATTATGTCGTGTAGTGAGCAATTGTCCAATGTTGTGTGGATCTATTATGGAATCGTCATCATCTTCCTCTTCTTTAGACCTAAATCCCAAACCTCTTTGAATTTATTTCTCCCTCCCTCATTCGCAGAACTCACAAGCAACGGATTGCTTAAAATTCATAAGAGTCACCAACCTTAAATCAAACACGATGAAATAAATTAAAAAATGTCGGACTCGGATTGGGACCATGTGCCTCCGAAAAAACCTTGAAATCATAAGTATAATACTAAACTTTTCTGCATGAGAAAAAAAATGTCAAATTGGACCTTATGAGACCATCGTGATCCCTTGATGGCTTCGCCGCTAGACTTACCTACATTTTGAAATACCTACTTAAATATTACAGACCGTTAATACCGCGTTTCTATATGTGAGGAAGTTTGATCCATTTTCTAAGCTTTCTAACATTAAGTATTACAGTTTGGAGTTTTATCCATTCGATCATCACTTCAAACAAATAGTTGTACATGTATGTGGATATACCACGTGATACCACTTGACGTTTTGGATTAATAGTACGATTATGTCAAGTAGGGAAGTTTGATCTGATTTCTAAGCTTCTAACGTTAGCAATAATTAGGGTTTGGAATTTGATCCATTCATGTCGAACAAGTTGTGCAAGTGGGGAAGTCTCTCGTGCAAGTGTTCCAAATTCCTTGGCTTCTAGGGAATATATTTATATATTAGTTTTACGAATAATCACGTCAAAATTATTATCAATTGTTAACGTATGTGAAATTTATAGTAAAGTTTGCATGTGTCAAATATTTATATTATTAGCATACACGTGAGCCAATGTCCTTAGAATTTTCCGTTGAAAATATCCAAATATTTACGTCCTCGTTATCTATTTTTGATTGGATATTGAATAATAATGGGTTACTATAATAAGCGGTAAGGTCTATTTCATTACATTTTCTCACAAGATTAGTTTAATCCACCCTGATGTGGATTCCTAACTACATATTCTCTGTGTACATGAAGTGAAGGTTTTGTGCTCTGTGAAAAATTATACTTATCCTAATTTGGGAAAGGTATGTTTGCAAAGAGCTTCTCAATAGTACCCAAAGAATTCCACTGGGATAGGAAGGATTTTAGTGTGCCTGGAATATAGACATGTCACATCCCGGCCCGGTCGAGACCACTTCCTGGGCTCGACTCCACCGTAACACGATATTGTCCACTTTGGGCTTACCATTCCCTCACGGTTTTGTTTTTGGGAACTCACGAGCAACTTCCCAGTGGGTCACCCATCATAGGATTGCTCTAGCCCCCTTCTTAATTAACTTCGGAGTTCCTACGGAACCCGAAGCCAGTGAGCTCCCAAAAGGCCTCGTGCTAGGTAGGGATGAGAATATACATTTAAAGATCACTCCCCTGGGCGATGTGGGATGTCACAAGACACAAATGTCATATGTTATTGTACAAATGGAGCAACACTTGAAATAAATTTTTTATCTCCACTTATACAATAACATATAATTTACAATCCCGTATTTCGGACACATAGAAAAATTTCTCTCTGAAATAGAATGTAAGATTGCTACAGAATTTTCTTGTGAATGTCACATCAATATTCAATGGTATTATATATATTATGATCATTAGGGCATGAAATAAATACGAAAATAAAGTACCATGAGATTGAGAACTTGAATAATGGTTGAACCTTTTTATTTTAATTGCCAACCATTGATACTGTCAGTGTCTTAATCAACAAAATTATGTTCAAATTCTATTGGTTCTTAAAAGCTGTAATATCAATTGAGATTTTCTTAAAACACGGTAAATGATTGAAGAACTTCAGTGGTAATTTCTGAATTGACAGATAAAATAAGGGGTTAAAAAATAAAGGTTTTTTAAGTCAAAATAGTCTCTGAAATTGGCGTAACTCTTCATTTTGGTCTCTGAGATTTAAAATAGATAGAACTGGTTCCTGAGTTTATCATTTCAATCATTTTGGTCATCCTGTGAAAAATCTCTATTAAATTAAGAAAAATGACAAAAATACCTCTAATTTTGTCAAATCATTTCAGGCCCATTGTTTATCAAATTAAGGGTTTTTTTTTTTGTTATTTTTTTTTTTTTATCAGAGATTTTTCATGGAATGATCAAAATGATTGATTGTGAATAAACTTAGGGATTACTTCTATTGATATCAAATTTTATAGATCAAAGTGAAGAGTTATGTCAATTTCAAATATCATTTTGGCTAAAAAGTCAAAAGTAAATGTTGGAAGGTAGCTATAAATTGTAGAGGGAAACTTGTGGTGCAATTGAAAGTCTACAGAATCCACTCAGAGATTGGGTGGTCCTGTAAGTAAACCTAACATTTCCATATACCTTTTCAATTACTTGTATTCTCAATCAACCCTAATGGGAATCTATATGTGACATTGCAAATTGAATTGATGTTGCATATGAATTATACGTTGTTTCACAAATTTGTACAAACTTTTTTATTTGAGTAGCCCAAAGGGGTTAGGAACTGCAACATGGAAGAAGATAACTCATTTGCTTCTCTCCATGTCATGCCCATAGCAAATAAAAGGGAAAGAAAAGTAGGTCATGTGTCTTTTAATTGACTTAATGACCACAAGTACATAATACAATGGGTTTCCTTAGCAATGAATTTCACTTTCAAAATACGTGTGGTTATAATTTTTCGTCGTATAAGGTTCACACCAAGTTTCAAATGTATAAACGGCTAATAATCATTTAATAGCGCAATTTTTTCATTAAAACTGAGACAGAAAATAGACAAGTGCTAACATAATCGAAATCATTTGGTTTAGTGACAACTAGTTTTTACTTCTCAAAAAACATACGAAATTTTGATTTTATAAACCGACAATTGTAAATTAAAATGACAAGAATTGTAAGATAAAAAAGAGAAATAATGCATGCTAGCTAGTGATCGAGAAAGGCATCACGTGTAAGCATGCAATATCACTAACACAAACAAAGCCAAAACTAAAATATGAGTCATCTTCTTCACCAATAATTAACCACTGATTGAATGATTTCTTAGACCAACTTTCCAAACTTCCGAAGGACATCTTTGGAATAATAAGAAAAGGTTGGCATATAATCACCTCATTACTGGACCAACCATAGTATGGTGGCATTGAAGACGTAAAGGTGTTCTTGAAAAGGTGATGGGGGGTTGTCCTTTTGAAGGACAAAGCTCGTGAAACGACAACACCTCCCATCTTCTTCATCGGCCCCCAAGAAAATAAAAAGTTTGTGCAATTTGCATGTGAACGAAAACCTAACCGATCCTCACAAGTCAAATCCCAAATAGTGCTACTTGTAATTCTACTACGACTCCACCTTCACCCCAAAAAAGTTTACCTAGTTTTTTGGGTTATTAACCAAAAGAAGTTGTGGTTCATGTGAGGAAAACCTAACATGCATAACTCGTTGTATTGTAGGGGTTGAATTTTGTGATCACAATTAATTGAGTTTTCATTTTTCATTCTTCCTTTCCATTTTAATGTTATTAACTCATTAAGGTGTTCTCCATTCTTAGATCCAGAAAATGCATTATCACAATAAGGTACGATCACAACAAGGTACGATCACACAGTCACACCATCTCTAATTGTTTGGCCGTATTTAGCTACTAGTTTTAAATATATCATACTAAAAATATCATTTTTAAAGAATAGTGCAGGATCTTTTTCATCTTCGATGGTGCGGGGCTATATTTTTTCCTCTCAATATTTTATTATTTTTAGCATATTGAGAAATGTTGGAATCAAATTTGCGCACTGCTGTATGGGGTGGAAGATGCACAAATTCGTAGCCAAAGACGGAGGGCGGTCAAGGGCTCTTCGACGATTAAGTTAGTAAGCAATACCATGAGACTTAAGCGATAGGCAAGATAAGAAGTGAATTATGTTACCAAAGATGAAAAATTAAAACCAAAATTTGAAAACCTTGAGTTTTCAAAATTTAGCGTTCAGGTTTCATTTTTATTTTCGATTTAAAATTTTAAACTAATTACCAAACAAGATTTTAATTTTTCAATTTAAAAAAATCAAAATCATAAGAAAATAAAAAATAATAATAATTATCAAATAGGTCCTGAAGTCAATTTTGTCGACAGAGTTTTGACCTTGCTCAACAGTGGGGGGCATCTGAACGTGATTCAATGCCAACAACAAGGGCAATTGTATGACTTGAACGTCAAAAAGTTGTATTTTGGCAGTATGCGGACTGGGTCGCAGGGCAATCTGCCGACGCCGACAATATCACAACTGTCTCCTGAGGCCGACACGTCCCACCGACGGCCGCACAATTCACTGGTCGACTGCTTTACATGCCATTCTATCATTTCACCACCGGCAAAAATAAAAATAAATAAAGACTCGGTCTCGTGAATCATAAGCGAATCAACCACCACCACGACGCCGTTTCCTTCCCCGCCTACTCACGTACTTGCGTCAAAACTTTTATACTTTGGGTCAACGTGACGTCACATTAGGATTTTTTTTGTTGGAATTTATCATTTATTTGTTGAATTTTGTTGGAATTTACATGAGGATGATTTAATGAGGACAAAGAAGAGAAATTTTGGTATCACTGATCAACATATTTTTGACACACTTATTATGACGAGTTTAATAATCGATTCTAGAACTTCTTATTTAAGAGTAGATAAAAATATCACGATGATAGTATAATATTATTTAGTAAATACCTGTGTTCAAAAAAATATATTGATGTACTAAAAAAAAAAAAACTCGGCCTAGGGGCCTAGGCGCTAAGCGGTTGACAACTACTCTAGAAAGAGAGCCTAAACTTGCTTAAGTGCTTGGCTAGGCCATCTAAGTGCCCGCCTAGGCATTTACTTTGGCCATTACTCTCACTTCGATAAAATATAAATAATTTCATTTTGCATTTTATATTTTTAATAAATAGTAAGAGACTTGTTAAGTACTTTGATAAACACTCATTATACGTTGGTTCCCCAATTTTCAATATGTTCCTATGCTTTTTAATCTATATGTCATTCTATTTTGTTAATTTATACAATAATATATTTTTTTAAGTATAAATAATTACTTATTTATATGTTATTTAATAAGTTTATTTAAATTTATCTAGACTTCAGTCAGCCATCCAACTAGAACCCAACGTCTTTTAGAATTTCAGTAAATACATATGCATTACAAAAATAGATTGATCAAACTACGTGACAGTGTGACGATAATTACTAATTCAAAGAAGAGGCTCGCATAAAATGAAGACTCCAAAGCAGCATCGCATGACTAATTGCGGATACCGCTATTATTTTCGGGTTTTTATTTCATTTAAATCCCTACACTTGTGGACCCTTCAATCCTCAAACATAAAAGTCTCCTGTCCAGTGAGCCTCCCACATGCGCTTGAGCCTCTTGGGGCCGTGAGCCTGTGGAGATTTGAAGAAGATGACACTGACAATTGACTTGGTCACAAGCCTTTGTACAAAGTGGGGCCACGTTTTCCTGATAGCAGTCCCAGTGGCCCCAGTCTGGCTGCTAAAACTAGTAATGGGCAAACAGTACCTTCGAATGCATACATGATTGTGCTTTGTATGATTATGTTTTTTTTGGTTTCAAGCTTTGGACTAGGATTCTCTCATTTCCTTATTTTGTCTTTTTTTTATTATAAAATATTAATATAAGATGTTAGCGTTACGTAACCGTGATCGTTCAAATATGAGAAGAGAGAAGGGAAAAAAAAAAAAAAGATGAGAGAATCATACTCTTAGTTTGATACACATTATCTTCAGCGTAAAGTTTAAAATGTAGCAGCGGACCTAATATTTTCTGTATGAATATGACTGAAGAAATATAGATATAATAACCTTAAGGGAAGGGATCCTCATTTTTTTTAAATAGTGATTAGTTGTGGGGTCCATACCACATCGAACTTTAACGATCCGAACTGTCTATTATTCAAGTTACACCTCATAGATCATCCTTGCAAAATATTAGCCAAATCGAAAATATTTAAGACATCTAATTGAGTTTAAAAAAAATTAATAAATACTTTGTTATATAAAAAACAATGAAATTTTATTTTGATAAATAAACATGCAAATGGTTTCGGATTGAATTGAATTTTTGCAAGGATGATCTATGAATCGAAACTTACAAAATAGACGGTTCGGATCATCAAAGTTTGATGTGGAGTTAATCCCATACCTAATCCCCATCTTTTGAAAAAAATGAGGATCTCTTTAGATCAAGAGCTTGTATACATATAATATGCAAATATGCGGAGAAAATAATATACTGGTATCTTAAAGGCTACAAATACCTTTGGCATCAATGGCCTGCGTGGGCCCTAAACTGCTCCAAATCTTAAAGACCAACATATTTCAGAGATAAATGATCACATGTTCTGGCGAGTACAAATAAAAATAACTCTTCAATTTCTGCACTGCTTCACTGTTAACATACACTTTGGTTGGCTTCTTTCAGTTTCTTTGATTCCTTGAATTATAATAGTAACCGTTGAGTTAGTAACAGTTGCTCACGCTCAACCGTTGATGTTTTGCATGATTCACTTACCATAACGATCGACAATCGATCATGTGCTAGTAAACGACTATAGTTAATTAATATATAGCATAATTGTGTGTTCAGGCACTCAACCATTGATATTTTGTTTGATCCACATGTCGGTTGATACTCATTCATACGCATGTAAACAATTGTTGTTAGCAGCATAATTAGGTGCCACGCACTCAATTGTTGATGCAATGTACATAAAACCAGCTTAATCGCATTAAAAACTAACAATCATCCACCTATGCGTGTACGCGACTGTCGTTAGCATTATAGTCCATCATTGCTAGCTAGCTAACTTCATCCAGATCAAAGAAAATCAAATGAGTCAAAGATCTTTGAATTAGACCATATCTGGTATAGTGAGAATGAACCAATGTCTAATCAGGTTTCCAAATTTCTTGCAATGAGCTGGCTTGGATTGTTTGATTTGCTAATCCATGAAATTATTTACATTATTATTTGTAATTTTAATTCTATGATTGTATGTGGTGGACCTGGTCGGTTTGACAGATGCTATTACTCCATTGTTTTATTCTGATAATATCTAGAGCCCACGCCCAACCTCCCAGAAAAAGGAAGAATGACGATGAACATTTAAGTGTGCTTGCAATCAGACCTATCTGGAGGCTGGAGCTGTGGACTTTTTAGGGCTTCTGTTTTAGCGTTTAATTAAATCTACTGGTCTAATCATATCAAACCCCTCAAATTAGGGTAATTAAGTTGACTAAGATATTTATATATATAAAGAAAGACCAAGTCATCTTCTTTGAGAGCATCAACAGGAAGCCTGCTGGATTCAACCTTCAACCATCCTAATATTATAGACCAAAGTCAAAGCTCCAGCACATCGAGACCAAGTCAAAAGCTAACTAGGGTTTAGCAGTGTTTAAGCTAGGGTTGGGACGTGGCCCACGTTTGTGGGACTTCTAATTCTCTCAAAGAATCTCTTAATCTCGCACAAGCATTCAAGAAAATCTCCTCTCTGTAAGTCAAAGTCTTCATCAATGTTGTTACGATTATCTTGGTTGTTTGGTTGAACTCGTTCAAGCTCTGCAAGTTCATCGTTCGATCGAATCTCTTTCACTATCCTCTTGAACGTGCCTAGGCTCGGGTGCTCCTTGCGCCACGGACTGGCTGCTTATCGTCATTCGAACCCCATGACGATTTTGAGGTAACAATCAGCCAAGGTTGTCAACGTTCGGGCAAGTTGGGCAACCTGAGCAACAAGGGCATCCAATTCTGCCCGGTAACACGTTCACCCCTACGGACATCGCTGCCAGGGTTCCTATCACAACTTCCATCATTAGCCGTTGAGAATAGGGCGTATTCTTGCTTTGATACGACTTGACATGGTGACAAAGAAAGATTATTCAACGATCTTAAATAACAAGAAAATTTCAAACTAAACATCTTATTTACGACGCCTCTTAGCCTTATACAAATAGGATTAAAATTAAACAAATAACAAAGTACCAAAAACACCTCTAAAACTTAAAACCATAATAAATAAATAAATGAATTTGGGCTATAAAGCCCATACATCTTGGAAACTTTATGAGCTTGATGCACGCAGTTGTTCTCTTTCAAACAATGAGCCATGAGTCCAAATCGAACATTGGAGCCCAAATCTAGGAAGCTTCATTATTATTGTCTAATTTGCACTTTTCATGTTGATCTTCAATTCATTCTGCCATTTGATCTACATAAAAAAGTAGAGTTAAGATGATGAAAGCTAATCTTTAGGTTTAAGTCTTTGATGTTAGTGATGATGGCAAGTGGGTTAAATCCAATAAAATACTAAGTAAAAAATTCGATTCCATTTTAATGTAACCAAAAAAAAAAAAAAAAAGGTTGGGGTTCAGGGTTCCACCCTTCATATTAAAAGTTGAACAATAGATGAACAGGACGCTCATATTTCATCAACTCCATATGAGTTTGAGGTCGCTGACGCCTTTTTTGCAGCAACCATCATTTGGTGCCCATCCAAGATCGCCCTGATAAATTCGATCTCGGGGGACGAGAAAAAAAATGTTGTGAACTCCCCTAAACCCAAAAAAATGGAAAAAAAATTAAGTAATGAGAGGGCGATTTTCGCGTGGTAGTAATTGAGATCCATCCAATTTTCTTAGGATTCGTTCCGATTCTAGCGGCTGAGCAGTCTCAAGCTCCGCCCGTGACTTCTCTCTCTCTCAAAACCTAGCATAATCCAGTAGAAATGGTGAGACAAAAGTTCCTCACGTTGAAGGCGAGCTGGAAAGCTAGGGGATCATATCTTTCAGTTCATCACGTTACGGCGCTTGCATGGTCTCCTATCATAAAAAATTTGATGCAATTTTGGGAGAGTTGTAACTTGCATGCAAAGTCTAGCATATGGATTAATAATAAATTTGTAAACAGAAACGAGAATTGTTAGTAGCATCACTCTACGTAAATTTCAAAATAATAATGATGATGATGATGATGATGAGGGTAAGCATATTGCTCCACAGTGCTGCAAGTTCCATTTTAATTTATGAGAATCTTACTTGCATGCAAAGTCTAGTATATGAATTAATAATAAATTTGTAAAGAGAAAGAGACGTGTTAGTAGCGTTACTCTACGTAAAATTAAAAAAATATAATAAAAATGAGGGTAAGCATATTGCTTTACAGTGCTGCAAGTTCCATTTTCGTTTCTGAGAATCTAAGATTGGACTTAAAGAGAACCTTACTATTCCTTTTTACAAAAAAGAATATTTACAACTTGGACTTTGAATTGATATGCACCAATTTTTTTTTATGTTTTTATTGGATTTGTAAAGAACATTCCTAAAAAGTTCATACATAAAAAAAATTTAGAATTCAGAACAACTTAGCCACCAGCTTAAGACTAGCAGCTTTATTAAATCTCATTATTTTAGAATTTCATAGTAATCTTAAATCTTCAACAGCTCTCTTACCATCCTTCGTCCGCTCTTCTTTATTTCCTCTTCTCTACATGTATGTCTCTTTTATTACTAACATAAGTAAAAGAATAATTCTAGTCATATCAAATTATACCGCATTGATGTGATAAGTGATTATTAAGACCACATCAATTAGTGTTTTTCCAACTACCATATCAATTAATGGTTTTATTCATCTCATTGAATATTAAAGTTTCCTCATAGAATACATGACATATCACATGATATGATATAAAATTTTTAATTAGTATACCATTATTCGAAGTAAAATTCAAAAAAAAACAAAAAAAAAAACAAAAACAAAAACAAAATGGTTATCAAGTAGTTTTCGCAAATAACCCATAATCTGGACTAGGTTACAGCCCAGTTCGGCCCACACCCGATTATCTTTCACAATATCAACAGAAGCCACTGTTGTTCTCGGCCCTTGGAGTCGGGTCCATTTGCTTCTTCACTCTCGGTCTCTGAGTCTCACTATTTTCTGGTCTCCTCTCCGCGTACCTTCGTTGACACCTGACATCCAGCTTTCACGGTTCAAACTTTAAACCCCCTTTTTTTCTCACAGAAAAGTATCTTCCTCTTCGATGCAACCTCAAACATTTGCTAAGCAGCACAGTTTGTGCAGCCATTGATTCAACCAAGCTTATGCAAGACAATCACAGAGAATCTCCATATTCTTCTTCTTCTTCTTCTTGGTAGGTAAGCAGTATGAACCTTTCTTCTATGCCCTTCACACAAGTTTTCGTTTCTGGGTTTTTTTTTTCTTTCTATAGAAGAAAGCTTAATGATTTCATTTATTGGTTTTTAATGGAAAAATAGGGTCCGGTTGTAGTGTAAAGAAGTGGGTTTGTCTCAGATCATGGAGAAGGATTTTGTTCTGTTGGTTGGGATTTTATTGTTGCAGATTGTAGTTCATTGCTCTGGTGCTGATTCGAAGGTAAGGAATGAGAAAACTGATTTGAATTTGCTTTTTTTTTTTTTTTTTTTATTTATTTTTTTTATAAAATCCCATAAATTGCAATTATGGGATGAAAATTAATCACTGGTTTTCTGCTGCTGTTTGGATTCGGATGTAGTTAAGATCCCAGTTAGATTATTTTGGCGGAAAAGATAACTAGAATTTAGTTTGGTTGGCGATGATCATTTGAGCTTTACACATAACAAGTGATGGTATTCTGTAATGTGTGTATGGTTTAAAATCATGTACTTTGGTTCTATGTTTTGTTCCTCGTAGACCTAAAAAGTTTCAGTCGCCATTTATCATGAGCAGCGACTTACTGGACGCAAGTGTTTTGAGTCTTCCCTCACATCTATACATCGATTTCAACTGCAAAATTACAAAGTGCAGCAGTCTTTCCTTCATGGATCTCTGTTTTTTCCTCTCTCATGGACCCATAGATCAACTGATTTATCTTTCCTCATGTAATTTTCTGTGTGCATGTTTGCCTCCATTTGATGAATGTTGGAGCCAAAAATCTGTGCATGAAACTGGATCTGAGCTGGTATACTCAAGTTTCTAGATGGATCATTACTCCTCAAGTTCTTGGATGGATGCAATGATTGTGGAACTTCCTGGGAGTGTAGAATGATTAGTTTTCATCCAAAGCATGTGGTATTAATCATGGCATTAGTCAATGGGTGCTCAGCGGGCTCCCTTTTTTAAAAACGGAAATTGCAATTTGGACCAGTGATTTTATATTTTTGGAGTTAAAAACTGGACCAAATGAAACTCACTTTTTATTTTTGGAATGATTTTAATTGCTTTTAAGCGTGTATTTATTTGTTAGAGGTTTTGAATGTAGGTAGAATCCGGTGTGAAAACTGATTTGGGTCGGAAAAGTTCGTTAGCATCGACTAATTCAAATGGTTCCAATGATAACACTGTTGGGTCTAATTTGGTTTTGAATACTACCGATGTTCAAAAAGTGAAGGACGGAGACCGGGTGGTTGGATCAAAGGAGGGTGATGGGGATAAGAAGAGCAATCCAAGTAAGGAAGTGGGTGTGAAAGAATCTGATAATGTGGCAAAGAGTGGGGGAGGATCGAGTGAGGGATCCAAAATAGAGGGCGAGGACAAGAAACATGAGTCGAGTGATGGGTTGGAATCAAAGGAAGTACCTAAGGAGGTGGGTAATGGAGTAAATGCAGTCTCTGTGAACCCCATGAGGAAGGAGGGGACTCAAAGTGAGGAATGTGATCTATCTAATATGTGCACTGATAAGGGCAACCAGCTGGTTGCGTGTTTGAGAGTTCCCGGAAATGGTATGTTTTACATTTTGTATTCATGGCAGTTCTATGCATATTTATTGTTTATACTATCCATCCTGAGTGTTTTCCTTATTTCTTGGACTAATGGATTGTTCTCATTCAAACTGAATTATTAGTCTGGTTAAGAATTCGGTATGCAATAAATCTTTAGATAGTAGAGTTTGTTCTTTATATTTTTTCAGATCATTTTTCATTTAGCATACTAAAATATGGTTTTTTTTTTAATTTTACTTTTTAAAGTTAAGTTTGTTATGTTTTGCATTGATCATACTTGACATATTGTGGGTTATCATTTTTCAGATTCTCCCCATCTTTCACTTTTAATTAAGAACAAGGCCAAAGGCCCTCTCTTGGTTACCATTGTAGCTCCTGGTTTTGTGAAACTGGACAAAACAAAAATTCAACTTGCAGAGAAAGAAAATGGAAAGGTAAGTGTAAAGACGCTATAGAGTTGTTCAATCAAAAAAGATATTTTTGTTTGATGATTTCTTAATTGAAGCTAATAAATTTATATTGTGATGCAAATGCTTCATAACGTCCTAGTACTTTTGTAAAAAATTGTGCGATTGCTTTTGCAAAATAGTTCAAAGGGGATCCCTAGGGCTATAAGAGAATCAATTTCTTGTTTCCTTTAACAAAAATGCAACCTAATGTTATATTTCATCGCCCGGTTGGTAATGCTTCCTTGCTTGAAGGACTTCATAGAATATTCAGCATGTCCTTGTATTCCAATTGGCGAATGAGAGTTTTCCGCCAGGACACTTGGTTCCTTTGATCATAGTGTGTCATAAGTTCTTAAACTTTCCAGATGCATACTGCTACCATGAATTGGCTGAATCTTTACACCTATATCCCACGTGGGTAGTAAGTCTATCCAAAAAGTACCTTGCAGTAAACAAAAACCGAAGCAATATTAGTATTGCAGATGCACCAATTAGGCAATAGTCTAATAAGAATCCCAGTACACAATAGATTGGTTGATTCTAAAGCCTATCTCTTACATTGATAGCAAGAGTTTACAGGAAGCTAGATCAAATGCTCTTACTCATAGTGGTTTGGTGGCCATGGGCTCGACTAATGGCCTTGCCAAGTTGGCCTGGACACATACCAGTGGCAATATGTAACTCATTTTCGTTTTTGCGTTGAGAAGATATAGGCGTGTTTTCTAGAGATGTCAAAGCGTAATGCTTGTCACCATGTGAAAAGTGGATTTTGATCTGATATAATTTGGGTTCTGCAGGTTTTGGTTTCAATTGGAAAGGGAGGAGCTGGTGGTTCAATTGTGCTAAACGCAGGAAATGGTCAATGCAACCTTGATTTGAAGGACCTGGTCACACACAGTTCCAGGAAGGAGCCTGAGAATTCTTCAAACTTTGCCCACGCAAACTTCCTAAAACAAAAACCTACGATTGCAGTTGTGTTCTTTGCTTCAGTAGTGATATTGGCATCGGCTTGGATGTGCATCAGCTTTAGGAATAGGCGGTTCTCGGGCAATGGGTTGAAATATCAGAAGCTAGATGAGGACCTGCCAATTTCCAACGAGGAAAAACCGGTGTTGCAGGTTAACGATGGATGGGATAATAACTGGGACGATAATTGGGATGATGAGGAGGCACCCCACACACCCTCAAAGCCAATTACTCCTAGTCTCTCTAGCAAAGGCCTCGCCTCACGACGATTGAACAAGGAAGCGTGGAAAGATTAGTCAGTTAAGTTGAGAAAGAGATTATAGATGCATGTTTCTATTTTGTTTATCTGTCTGTTTATCATTCACAGATAATTATCTGATTTTCCATTTCCCAAGCAGATGTAAAAACAGAAAAAAAGATATCCCATTTATTTACATGAGACTATAAGCTGACTTGTACACCAAGGCTTTTTGGTTGTCTTCAGTGAACTTTTGCTCCCGTTCTACTTTCTAGGGCAGATGTGGTTTAAAGCCTGCTGGCTAGGGTATGTCTCCTCTCTTGCACCCAAGTTCGAATCTTCTTTTCCTAAAACTAAAGTAGTTTTATATATTGCTTTGGCTCGTCTCTGGCCTCACTCTCACAATCCCGATCATGGGACACCCCTATCGAAGATTTACTCATGGATTATATGCCTTCCTAACTATTAGTGGATTTTGGTATCTCCTAGTCCTTGAACGCAACTGTGTTATGTTTTTGTTTTATCGTTTAAGTAATTAAGCTTGTTATGAACCGCTCATCTAATCTTGGACTTGAAGGGGACTGCTGGGTTAATCCATGACCTCTTGTTCAACCTCAGACTTTGTTGGGTTGGGCTTAGCAATTCCCTTATGTTATCTCAATAGGCAGCCCAATAAGGTGAAGAAATAAATATGTGGACTCTACAAAAGAAATACTTGCAATAAGGTGCCAAATTTCTTCTTCACAGTGCAGTTTGTGTTGTAGCCTTGTTGGTCTGCTAGATGGAAATTGTTTGCGTGTCTTTTATTTTCCTTCATATTTATATATTAAGAATACTATTTTTCTTTTACTTTCAAATCAAATTGTAGGTACATTTTTTTTTCTCTGTACAAACGATATCAAATTCTAGGTTTATCATTATTACAAGTCCTTTTGGTATTACCTTTTTTTTTCACCAAAAAAAAAAAAGAAAAAAAAAAAAAAAACTAGTTCATTTTAAAATTAAGCAATAAAAAGTATTTGGTAAAACTAAATATGTTGTTTATGTTATTTATCATTCTAAATACATTTCACACCTTGGAAACACAAAGTGACGGCCACCACCTACCATTACAACCACTGACCTTACATCACCATTGCCGCTACCACAATTGTCACTGTTGCTGCCACAACCATTGCTACCATAACCACAACAACAACCTCTACCACTAGTATTGCGACCACCATCATTGTCGTCACCGCCGCCACCATTTCCACTACAACCATAAACGCCACCATTGTCACCGCAACCACAATCACGATTACCGGCGGTTGTCGCCACCTTACCACCATTGCTACCTATGCACCCCAACCACAACCATATCCACACCATTTGTGTTGCCATCACCACTGTTGCCCCCACCACCACCGGCAACATCGTCGTCACGACCACCATCTTTTCACCACCGCCAACCTCACTACCACCATCGTTACCATTGTTGCTGCCACCACCACTACAATTGCTACTGCCACCACTGATATTTTTACACTGCAACCATTACACCCTACTACTAACACCACCATCATACCCCCACCGTTGATGCTGCCATCACCACCACTACTGTTGCCATCGCTGTGTCGCCACCACCCGCACTACCATATCCAGTTTTTATCACTTTTTACAATTATATTAGTTATATTAAAATTTACCAAGTGCTATTACACTACTTTTCATACTCGCAACACTTTAAAATATAGTGATCAAATTCTACTGTTTTATTTTATAGTTGATTATTGTTAAAGCACATCATAAACAATTTTCTAAAAAGGTATAGCAAACCCAAACTAGCCCTAAGTCATTGAAATTGGCTCAAATAGTGTCAATGATAAATGAGGTAGGATCAAACTAGTTCAAGCAATCAGCTTTCTTCTATTGTAAAAGAAAACGACGACTAGCATTGACATAAATGCACATCTAAAACAAGAACCTAACAAAGGTAACTCTAAACCCTAAACCCTTCACATCATTTAATCCAAAGACTAAAAATTAAAATAGGGATGTTTGGATAGCACCCCTAGTTAAAAATGAATCAATACAATTCTAAAAATACTATAGTTCTTTTTGCTTGCAAAGGACGAAACTATTTTATCTTCGAAAAGAAAATTTGAACTCAAGAACAAAAAAACAGTTACATGACCTTAACCAACCTATAATAAACAACATGTGCACACTTTTTATCCAACGATGTCAACCCAAATATTACTTGTGAATTAGTTAAATTCAAATCTTTTTCACCCATTGGTATATGTGGCCTTTTTGTGGCTCACTTGAAATCTTGACACTTGTCCGCTAACTGAACAAAAACCTAACAGAGTTAACTCCAAATAAAAAGATTCTTCAAAATAAAAACTCTAAATAACAGAAAAAAATAACAAAATAAAAAAAATAAAAACCCAACACACCGGTACTCACCCTTCCCACCACCTCCTCCCTCACGGACCACTACCTCTTTCCCACTCCGACCTAAGACCCCCGATCTAATAAACTTCCACCAGATCGAACCTATCGAATTCAACCCAATTGAAACAAAAACAGATCGTCCACGAAAATCAACCAAAAAAAAAAAAAAATTGATTGTTCATAGTTTACGAGTAGAATACCCCATAATTCACGATCATAAGAAGTTTTCTTGGTCGAATTTCATATGAAAAGGAAAGAAAACGAAGAGCAGTGCGTGGTATTATTATTATTATTATTATTTAAAAAGGCGCATAATCAAATTAAAGAGTTAACGCGGTTAAGTAAAATTAAGTGGTTATTCTTGTGTCAAAAAGTTAGACAAGTCATAAAAAAAGTTATACACAAAACAGGTGCATAAGACTAACTCGAATTAGTTAACTCCTTGTATGATTCTTGGGAGAAGAGCAATTGATAGAGATTTAATCAAAACTATATCCTTTGCATGTGCGCCTCATGGGAAAATCTAATGCCCTCTTTTGTCCTCTACTCCTAAATTAAAAATTTTTAATTAGTAAATAAAAAAAAAAAAACTCATGTTATACATTTTTTCACATCATGTTTTGTTTATTTTTTTTTTAAATAAAAGTTTAAGAAGGGGAGGGTACCGCATCTAGAATAAGGGCATATCACAATCTTCTTTAGCGAAACTCGAACTTGAGTTTTACGTCTAATAAAAAGAACAATTTTTATCAATTCAACCAACCTTTAGTAATTACACTTATTTTTTGTTATACAAGACAAAATATATCATTTAGTACTACAGTCTAATAGTATTCCTTTTTATTTGTAAATAAGAAGTCTTAAATTCGATTCTCTTCAAAAACAAATTTGAACCGCATATTGCTAACTTATTGTGAAGCTTAGTCCAACTTTTCTTTTAGTGTAAATAATATCAATTGTTAAAAAAAAATAAAAAAAAAATGGTGCATAGTCCCTTGAATCACGCTCCCCTCCTGTCTTCTATTCGTCTTAATTGTCGTATCCCACAACCTCTACTTCTACGATGTCGTATTCAACAACGGTAGTTAGGAGCATGTGAGGCCTAGCGTCATCGTCACCACGTGTCACATTCTCACTGGACCACCTTGACGGTGCACGTGCAGTGGCTTCGCTTCTCGTTAGGTTGAGACTCGCACAGCACGTGGGGGGCCCTACGGCAACTTGTCAGAGCGCACGACCCCTCACATGACAAAGAGACACGTTTCAAACTTTCCGGAGTTAGCGGCCGGAGAATCAACGTTGGATGTGACTGGGGGAGGTAATTGACGGCTGAGATACGCGAACATGACAGTGTTATTGTATTCTCGTCTTTACCTTGTCTACTAGTAGGGTTTTAGAGGAGAGATGGTCGAGTATTTTATTTCACGGTTGGAGTCCGCCGACGACCTATTTGAGTTTTGACTGCACAGTATTTGCAGCTTTTTTTCATGCCTGATAGTATTTCATGATTTTGGTTTTTTTTTTTTTTTTTCATGATTTTTTTTTGTGACATTGTTTAATTCTAAATAAGCAAATTTGCAAGTCAAATGAATAATGCTACACATATTACCTATTTGTATTATGATTTCTATCATCTCTCTAATAAAAATAGGATTCACCAACCCATGTCGGTCCGATCTCTATTAGAGAGATGATGCAACTATGTGGTAAAAGTAGCATTTTTGAACCAAATTTGTGACACTGTTTGTTTTTAGAGAGATCACATTTTTAAACTAAATTATGTGTCACTAATAAACACGTTAATAAATACTTAAGTAATATCCAGTCGTCACTTAGTAGTTAGTACTACTATCTAAGGGTATTCTTTTTTACTTGTAAGGAAGAGATCATAGATTTGATTCTCTATTAATTAATGAAATCCTCTTTGTCAACCAAAAGAGGGTGAAAAGACAACTTAGTCTTCTATTGCACAAAAAAAATGATGGGCAATAATGTAATTTCACATGTCCAAATTTTACTGTTTTTTATTGAAGCCTCACCTAGAGATGATGTTAAAATATCTCTAATATTTAAAATAAAAAAAATAAAAACCAAAAACCAAAAACAAAAACCTCTCACTCCCCCCTTCCCCCCCCCCCCCCCCCAAAAAAAAAACAAAAAAATGTTCTCCCCCTCTCTCTCCCTCTCTCCTTCTCATTTTATAAAAAAAATGTGTTCATACATAAAGTGTGTAGGCAAATACTAGTATATATATAAATTAACCCAAAATCAAAAGAGAGTTGTTTTTAATTATAATTTGCACTCCCCATGAAATTAGAATTCTTTGTAATTTTCAATCAGATATTTGGCAGGCAGTTGGAGAAGAAAACACATTACTTATTACATGCAAAGACGTAAAAAGGCAAGTTGCAGAACCAAGTCACAGAAAATATGGGGGATATTGGGGCCATGAAATCTACTGCAGTTTCGTGGGGACGTAGGCGTTCGGATTCGAATGTCGGCTTTTGATGTTCACTTTGCAATTTGGAACTCGACACGCCTTTTGGATTATTTTACATTCCAAAATCATACCTAAAATCCTACAATTATTTCAACAAAAAACAAGAAAACAAGTAGGAAAATGTATTTTATACTAACAAAGTGGAACCTCCATTAGGTAAAACTTGAATCCCAGTGGCCTTATAGGACTTTCATTTACTAATAAGAGAGCCCATGCTTATATTTAGAGTGGTATGTGCACTATTTTGGTTGTTATTTTGTTAATCGATGAGATCAAATCGGATTTGAATTTGAGATTTATTTTCAAAATTAATAAGAAGAGAAATATCGTTTTGAGTAAGTACAATTTTCTACATGAGTGCAATACTAGCTAGTGTTATCGTCACAATAGCATGTGCAGTCCTATTTGTTGTTCATGCTTTCTTCTCTTTAGAACTCTAATATATGATGTTCTAACTTTTATATACCGTAATGACGGAAAGCAATCATGCATAGGCATCCAAGTAACATTTAACTCGATATCGCTCTAGTAAAAAGAAATGTTAGGCAATATTATTATGATATGTTAACAGGGGTATATTTTTTATTACAAAAGATATTTTATGTTAATCTATACTAAAGACGCTACTAGCTTGAAGAAGAAAACATTAACTACTAGAGCAAGGGCGGCTATGAGGTTTCAAGGACTTGTGCGAAAATTAAAACAGGGCTCCTTCATGTACAAGTGTTTTTAATTGGTGTCTATTATGAGAATGAAACTTAGTATGAAAGCCAGCTTTGTAACACGATATCATCTACTAAACAATAGATATAGAAGAATTTAAACGAAGGTATATGTCTAAGAAATGATTTAAACGAAGGTATATGTCTAAGAAATGAAGTTTTTAATCAAGAAAACAGAATATATAAAAAATAACAATTAATATTTTTGAAAATAGAAAATAACTTGAATATTTTTCAAATTTATACTTAAATAAGTTATGCACACATAATTTTTTTTTATTTTGAAATATATACAACTGAATTTTTTTTATAAATATATATAATTAAAAGTTTGGGGTCCTTGGAGATGGGATCCTGTCCCTCCTAATTTCTCTCTCATTTTCTCTCTTTCTATCTAAACGGTTATGATTAAGTCACGTTAGCATTTTATATTATTTTATAGAAAGATAAAGACAAAAAGGAAAGTGTGAGAGGAGAGGAGGGAAGGGGAGGGGATTAGAATGGGAGAAAATCCTACCCCTTTAGCACTCGGAGGAGGATTCTCTCCCGTCATAATCTCTCTCCCCTTCTCTTCCCTCCTATTGAACGGCTACGATTAAGTTACGTCAACATATTGTATTGATTTTTTTATAGAGATAAAAAGACAAAGAAGAAAGTGTGAGAAGAGAGAAAGAAAATAGGAGGAGAGAAGTGGATATCACTTGACATTCCCCCAAAGCCGCCACTGCCACCACTTGCATGTTAAGGGATATGATTATGGTTGGAAAGAGGTCGATATCACCATCATGTATTAATTCATATATAACTCTTACATTGTCTAGCATTAGTTTTGACAAGGTGAAAGGGACATGTGTGTGAGAATAAGATCGAGTATGAACGGTTGGAACCATATCAGTTTATCCTCACAGAAAAAGGTAGTGATGAACATTGGATTGCATAAATTTGGTTTTTCTTATTGTCGTGGGGTTGAAAACATATAGAAAGGGGTGTGCTATCCACACACCCCTTTTTACTTCTCATACACTCCTTGTTAATTTATGTCTGTTGATCTTCTTTATTTCATCCAATCCGACGATCGAAAATTAGAAGGGTGTGTGAGAAGTAAAAATGGATGTGTGGATATCACACCTTTATACAAATGGTTAAAGTACGTTCAGACTTTTGTTTTTCAAAGGGTTTTTTTAACTTTAATTTTTCAAGAAGATTGAAATTTAAAATAAATATTGTGTTAGATTACATATTAATTATAATCCCTTGATATGTCCTTAATTCAAAATAATTAATGTGCAAAATAATTAATGTGCATTTTATTTAATGTCTCCCATTAAATATTTAAATTTATTAATATATAAAATTTTATTTATTTTTTGACCAAAAAAGAGTTTTTTAATTTATTAATTGTATTTAACATTTGAATGAAAGACTCAATTAATGTACCTAAATGTGTGTACCAAAATGTATTATATTGAACTAATGTATTTAAATGTTAGTACCCGAAATGTATGTGACATCCCACATTGCCCAGAGGAGTGGATCCTGTAAGCCTTATAAACATATTCTCATCTCTTCCTAGCACGAGGCCTTTTGGGAGCTCACTAGCTTCGGAACTCCAAAGTTAAGCGAGTAGTGCACGAGAGAACTCCCATGATGGGTGACCCACTAGGAAGTTCTCATGTGAGTTCCCAGAAACAAAACCGTGAAGATGTGGTCAAGGCCTAAAGCGGACAATATCGTGCTACGGTGGTGGAGTGGGCCCAGGATGTGGTGGACCCCGAGCTGGGATGTGACATGTATGTACTGAAATATACGAACTGAAATGTATTATATTAAATTAATGTACCTAAATGTGTATACCAAAATGTATGCACCGAAATGTATTATATGGAATTAATGTACTTAAATGTTTGTGTACCTAAATGTATGCACCTAAATCTATTAAAATGAATTTAATGTACCTAAATGAAGAAGATAAAATACATCGAACTATATTGTATAACAAAAATTAGTTTATTTAAATGTTTACAACAAAATATTTTACGATAAATGAAATAAAATTAATACATTAAAAATTAGGAAGAAAAAGAGAAATAATTAAAAAAACAAAATATAATTAATAAATGAGGTTATTAATGTATCAAGGGACTAAAATTATATTTTAATCTTACTTATGGTTTTAATCTAAAAATCATTTTTGTCAAGAATTAAAATGAAATTTTCTATTTTTTTTTTTAAATATATCGACGTGACTTAAGACTCGAAAACACATTACATAATTTTACTCGATAACAATTTTAAGTAGTCTAGCACAAGATGGCGGTCATAAAAAACCATTTTGCCCCCCGACCTCAAGTTAGTGTCAATGACTCTTATTAGGGTTTGACATCACGATAGCGACATCTAAGATATGGAGTCACCTTTATTTTTGAACAAACAATAGTATATACATTACGGAGGGTGGAGGAGTGGGTTTAACCATACAATGAGCTTTCCATAATAATGTGATTCAATTTCGCTTTTGACGAGAATCAAGTTAGGTAACTAATTAAGAAATGTGGTATGGTAAAAAATGGTTCTTTAGTGTTTAATTAACCAATGTTTTTAATCACTTGGTCCGCTAGTAAAGTATATTTCTCATTTAATATACAATTTTTAGTAGATGAGCGACAATCATACTCTGTTTATAGATGAACGTGAATAAGTAAATACTTCATCATCAGAAGAGATTTAGAAGCTTAATTGTACATATGGGATGAGATTTGGATGGAGGACATTCACTAAATATTAATTAGAATACATCACGACACAAAGGTAGAGTAGATCAATCAATAGAATTTGAAAAGCAAGCAAATAATCAATCATATTTAGTTAGATAAAGCAGACATGCATGCATTATGCCATCAAGAGCGCCAATGATTTACAAAGAAAGTATTGGAGGCCTCATCGGCCCCCAAAATAATGGTTTTCAAAACTGGTCCAGATTATTTGAAATACAAATCATGTAAAAGTCCTATAAAACTCATCTGTCAAGTATTGTGGGTGTAGAGGGACAGGTCAAAAACCCTAGCTCCGTGATTAGCTCGCTGCTCGCAATAACCTTCCCTCGCTATGGCAGACATGAATACGCCTTGATTTGCGCTGCTTACTGCCTGTACTCCTATACAACTATCATACAATAATTTAATTCATCATACTTCTTTGAGTTTAATTTGTCTACCCCTAATTGAGCATATTTGGTCGTTTTCTTTGGTCAACAGCATACTAGTTTCAACTTTAATTGGAGAGGTTGGTGGTTCTCTTTGTCAAAAGGAATAATATTTGACTATTCAAAAGATAAGTATGAGCTATTACTTAAAACTCTTTGTTTCTAATTCGTAGAACTTTGTGTTTATGTTTAGAAATTTTTATACTATAAATCACGCTATAAAAATTGTCTCTGAAAAAAAAAATTATACAATTAAAACTAAGGTCGTCTACATCGAATAAAAAATGCCAAGTGTTTCTTGCCCATGAAAAATTATTAGCATGTCCATTTTTTTTTTTTTGAACAAACGATATTATCCAAACTAAGGGGGTGAGGGAGTGGGCTAAACCTCACACTAGACTAGCCATAATAATGTGGTTCAACTTCGCTTTTGGCGAGAATCAAACTTAAAACTTCTCACTTACAAGTGAAGAAGAATACCACTAAACCGTAGTACTAAGTGACAACATGTCCATTATTATTTTAAACACTAAAACATGTGTTAAAATATCATTGGACAAAATCAAAAGGTGACTACTCACTTGTGAGTACCCAAGTATTATCTATATGGTATACTATCAGTTGAGGGTTTTTTTATATATATATTTTTTATTATTTATTTTTAGAAAATTAGTTTCCGTTCCCTAGTTTCTAATATTCATTGATTAAGACCTTATTAGTTTTTAGATTTTAATCAAAGTCCCTAGCATTAATATATTAATGAATTACATGTAAGATACATAATTTTTATAAAAAAATTAGTAATTGATTTAGAGTTTTAATACTCACACCCTTATTAAACTCCTAATTAATTTTCAATTCAAATATAAAAAATAAAATTAGAATAAGTTGTACCCATTAAATTTTTATAAATATTTCAAGTTTTAATCTTATATGTATCCATTCTTAAATATACCAATTTGTTAAAAATGTACCTGTGACAGCCCGTTCCGAAATAATTTACCGTTAGCGCGAGAATGACGTTTTTGCCCTTACTTGTTAGTGGTTGCGTGTGCGTAAATGGGCTACGTTTGGGTTCGCTTTTGGGATTATTTTAAACCTACACACACACATCCTCACATGCACACGTGCACCCTTCTTCTTTCTTTTCTGGTTCTATCTCTCCTTCTCGACGTTTCTTCCATTTTCACCATTTGTACGGACATCTTCATACCTCACAGTTTTGACACGGATCGAGGTTCCAAATACCTTCTTCATGTTCCTTGTGGCCTAACCAACACACTCATACCCTTGGTTTGGCTTGGAACCCTAAAAAACCCATTGAACCTGTGGACTCCGTCGATGGTATTGTTCACATGCTCGTGATCGTGGAGGTTTTGTCGAGTTTTAAGATCACAGGGAGTCTTAAAACTTTCTCACAAAGCTCGGAGAGCAAGTTGAAGGATTTTGGATGTCGGGATAGCGAGTTCTAGGGTTGGCCGGGTTTTGTGAGATTTCTCCGGCGAGATTCCAGCATTTTTGGTGCTTCAAAGTGGTATAAACTTCTTTTCCTTGTCCTAAGCTTCATTTTGACTTGAATTTTATGAAGTTTGGTTGAGAATTGAGTGAAAAAAGCTAGTTTAAAGTTTTTCCAGAATCCGGCGACGCAGCGGCGACCGGCGCCGGATTCCGACGACCTAAGGTAGGAGACGACGGAATATTCCGTCAAAGTTGAAGGAATATTCCTAATGGAGACTAACAACGTCAGGTTAAAGTTAACGGAATATTCTGGTAAATTGACGGAATATTCCCTAACGGTGTTAGGGATTCCGTCTGTGCGCCAGGCACGTGCATGCGCGTGGGGGCGCATGAGGCTTCAGAAAATTTTTCTAAAAATATGGGGGTGTTCGTGGGATTGAGTAGAGTATGTTGGTATATTCAATCACCCTAATTGAGCAATGTATGAGAAGTTATTACCTAAGGTTGGTTATGTGCGTTAAATTGACGGTTTTATAGTTGTTTCACATATAAGTGAGGTCTATTCGGAGGACGAGCGCAGCCACGTGAGGCTCAGGGCTTACGACCTTTCTACGTATCAGTGAGTGGGCTTTTGTTTTCAGTATATATATTATGATTGGTATATTTCCAGAAATTACGTTTTAATGATTTTATAATCGAAATGGGTTATAATTGAAATGCCATGTCGAATATTGTCGATATTATTATTGTGTTGTGTTGGTTATGCTTTGGTACCGCAGACGCTCAGGTAAGTCAAGTGAGTATGTTCGTTAGTGATAGATGTGGTGATGATGAGATTGAGTTATAGCTTATATTCCTGCACCTCGGTGATTATGCTCCGCCAGCATAGGGCCTAGCCACGTGATCGTTCACCTCCCGCACCGTACGCTCACTTTGGATCCAAGGCAGGTACCAGCCTGTCATAAAGACCACTATAGGTGGTTCCGACTCGTAGGTGACTCGCGATACATCGCACAGCCTTCACATGATCGTAACACTGAGCGTATTTATATACACCAGCCTGTCGTATAGACCACTTTAGATGGTTCCGACTTGTGTACAGGATAGTGGTTGAGGAGCTATAGATTTAACTGTACATGTCACTTTAGGTGACTCCGGCTGACATACTGATATTACTGGCATAGTATGATTTGTTTTATCTCACCTGCTTGATGTTTATATTGTTTGATTGGATATTCTGATACGACATGTTTTTGGCATGGCATATTTGAGCTTTATTGTTTTTAGCATGATTTGATATACGAGTACGTATAATATTTTCTGGAAAGTATACGGGTTTTACAGAGAGGGGTTATTACTTGAAATGGTTTGGAAAACTTTGTTTTTGCCCACTCACATTTTCTGTTTTGCGCCCCTCCAGGTTTTTGGTAGCGAGGACGTGGGTGACGAACGAGGCAGTTCTGACAGAGCACCCTCCATGTAGGATTTTCTAGTTATCGCTTGCGTAGTATTGTTTATTCTGGATTGCACCTAGGATACTTGAACTTTTACTTTGCATTTCTCCTTTCATGTTTGTCACTATCACTCACTGATCTTTTTATTGTAAATTATCTCATTGACTTTATTTTTCTCATTTTTTTTTTCACTCTATTACTTCCGCATTGTGCACTTGGTTACATCATCTCACGTGACGGCCAGCACGCCCCAATTTTTGGATCAGGGTGTGTCAGTACCTTTTTTAATTTAAAATGTACGCATTTTTTTTTATAGAAAATTTCATTCAATCTTTTCCCTAATTCATTTTTTAAACTTATATGGGTACATTCTATTTTGTTGATTTCAGAATGCATGTCAAGTTTAATAGAAGAAATTTAATAATGTTATTAAGCCTAAAATCTCTTTTTTTTTTTTTTTGTGCTGTTGAAAAATGTACCCATGCTTTGGTACAATAATTTTTTGGTTAGTTTTGATGAACGTATACACACACACACATACAAAATATATTGGAGAGTATAATTTATCTTTAATATTTTTAATCCCATAAATTATGGGTTTTATTTAAAATCTCATTAGTATAAATAACTACAAATTTTCATTTTTAATTTAAAAATATAATAACCTATATAGAAATACATTATTACATTAATATCAGGCACTTCGATTAAAAACTGAAAATTACCAATCTTTCAATTAAAGAACGTTGATAATTAGGAATCACATCCAAAATGTTCCTTTATTTTTTTTATCAAATGGTCAGTTGTGAGTCTTGTGACTATGCAAATACAACCCGACTGCGCTAGGGTTTATAGGAACTGAATATTTTGTAGCCACCCCTTGAGTTCCCGAACTTTGAAGGGATAAGGGTCGCCCCACGCCATTAAAGCTTTTCATCTTCTATCCTTCTCAGTGTTTGGAAAATGCTGCATGCACATACATGATACATTTATCATATACATATAAGATCTACATGGGACCATGTGTCCCAAACAAGGGCAATGACTCCAATTCCCACGTGTGATGCGGGACCAAATTCCCACTCTTTTCTTAAATATCTTTAATTTGATTTTCTTTATTTTTGCAGTTGGGTCTCAAAACTCAAAAGTGTGCAAAATTGCTATGATAAATTACATATAGCACGCGTTGAAGGGCAAAGCTTCTGCATCCTCTTGCATGCGGATTAGATGCTAGGGTTAAGGTAGGGACACACCTAGTTGATTATTTATTCTCTCTATATCCATACTTAGAGGGTCTTTTCGACCCTTCTTGCATCAAAAGCAAGGTATTGGTGTATTGCGGGTATAAAGTGCATTCGCATGTGTAGATTGAAACTTCAATTATTTTCATGTTGGATTCTTGAGTAACGTTGCATGTATTTATACTTATCATGACTGTATCGTTGATCGTTGTCCAAAAAAAGAGAAACAATCGTATCATTTTGTAAATGTACAGACTCATGCTCAATGACTTGTATATCAAACACCGTATTTGAGAGAGATCATCGTGATGAGGTCAACAATATGGTTGTAAATATAATATAAGCCTTGTGATTTATTTTGTTCCTCGTTTTAATTATTATCTTATATGATTTATTTTTCTTGTGTAACTAATATGGTTTTGTGTTTTAACAAGCCTTATGAGATAATCTAATTATTTCTGTGGCATTCTTAAGGTTAAGGACCTATTTTTTCCCACTTCATTTGTGCTATTTGGTATGTTGGAGAGTAGTGTTAATCCAAACAGGTTCACAGTAATACAGCTTGTGAAACTAAGCTTCTACTTAATTAATGTACAAATACCAAAATCTAATGCAATTATTCTCTTTAATCAATCAAATGGGAGTTTAGTTAGATATCAGTTTCTTTCTCTAGAATTTTCTCAACTCCCAAACATTATCTTCTCTAGATTTCTTTTAAGTAGAACAACGCTACCCCACAACCAAAACAAAAGGAAAACAAAACTTTCAATCAGGAATCGTTTTGGGCTAAATACAAATTAGAGAGTCTATGTACTTTGTATGTTCATGATGATTTCTTAATAAATTCTTATCTATATATAACGCTAATGGAAAAGGCAAATAGTGATTTTGGTGTCACCAAGCTTCAACAAAAAAATTTGGACAAAAATACCCCAAGACAAAAAACTTCAAAGGCATTCCAAAATAATGCATCAAATAAGGTAAGGGCATTTTCATCATTTTAACAGTATTTTTTAATAATTAATTTTTTTGTGGTTTGTTTTTTTTTTAATTAGTACCTCATAATAGGCTTGCAATAATGTGATTCAATTTCTCTATTTTAAACACGTTTAAAACATCTTAAGAGGCATATAATACCGGTTATAAAAAAGGCTTCACACGCAGATAATAATGTGATTAGAATAGTTGTCAAATAATTGGTTTTTTTTTTTAACAAACAATATTATCTACACTAAGGGGGAGGGATGGGCTTAGCCTCATAATGGGCTAGTAATAATGTGATTTAATCAGTTGTATATTAAATATTATTTTCTCTATTTTAAAACACGTTCAAAACATCTTAAGAGGCGTGTAATGCCGGTTATAAAAAAAAGTCTTTCGCGCGCGGATAATAATGCGATTAAATTATTAAGTTGTTTAATGCCGGTTAGTGTCACCAAGCTTCAACAAAAAAATTTGGACAAAAAAACCCCAAGACAAAAAACTTCAAAGGCATTCCAAAATAATGCATCAAATAAGGCAAGGGCATTTTCATCATTTTAATAGTATTTTTTAATAATTAATTTTTTTGTGGTTTGTTTTTTTTTTAATTAGTACCTCATGATAGGCTTGCAATAATGTGATTCAATTTCTCTATTTTAAACACGTTCAAAACATCTTAAGAGGCGTGTAATGCCGGTTATAAAAAAAGTCTTTCGCATGCGGATAATAATGCGATTAAATTAGTTGTCAAATTGTTGTTGTTGTTGTTTTTTTTTTTTTTTTAAACAAACGATATTATCTACACTAAGGGGGAAGTGGTGGGCTTAGCCTCACAATGGGCTAGCAATAATATGATTCAATCAGTTGTTTATTAAATATTATTTTCTCTATTTTTAAACACGTTCAAAACATCTTAAGAGGCATGTAATGCCGGTTATAAGAAAGGTCTTTCGCACGTGGATAATAATGTGATTAAATTATTAAGTTGTTTAATGCCGGTTAGTAATGCCGGTTATAAAAAAAGATCTTTCGCACATGATAGTAATGCCGGTTATAAAAAACATCTTAAGAGACATACATCATTAAGTTGTTTAATGAAATTTAAATGACAAAAAAGCAGTACTCAAAATATTAGAGGAGCATATGCTCTTACCTAATAAAGTACGTGCATTAAATAATGTATGGAGGTGGATATAAAGCTTGTGCATCCCTTCGAATTTATATGGAGGAGGATACAGATACAAGAACAAGCAACAAAAGATACGAATAAAACATAAATAGGAGTTAAATTCTCACGGAGCATTACCAGATATAAACACAAGCCAAACCACCCGTGCCTTTTGATGTAATGAGAGATCGAGGGAGGAGGCCCTTTTATCATTTCGTGATGTAGGGTTTTGTAAATCTGTGATTCTCAATCCAAACAAACCATGCAAGTAGATGAAATTCAGTGCCAACAACCCAATAATTATAAACAAAGCTCTTCGTGAGTATGGTGGCCCATGGCATATCTATATAACTTGAGAGTATCTATGGAAAATCTCAACCAACTTTTATAATTTAGAACGTCAGAAAATAATTAACTTCGTGACATTCGTATAGCTTATTGATAGAGTATATACCTCGCGCCGAATTTGATTCTTGAACACACAAGTAAGATCGGTGACCACACATGCTCAATGTCATCATTCAATTTGTATTGTCAAGGTAGGCTAGAAATGCACCATAAAGATGCATATATTCGAGAATGTGAAAGAGATATCACACATCGAAGGTACCAAACATTACATGTCCTCAAATTCGTCCCACTTATGCCCCAAAGAAAGCATTAATTAGAATCCATGCAGAACATTTTTGCAGGATTGTAATTATGAACTGTGCTATATTTAGCCATTTCGGTTAGCGATGACCTTAGTTGAAGTTGAATAAGTTTTTGTTTCAAGGGTTTCCTAGCTATATATACCCTATGATGATATGAAGTGGCTATCTCTAGTAAGAGAAATTCATAGTTCCAATGAGCCATTGCTTTGTTCCTTTCACATTTTATGGTCTTTCTCTTGGTGTGAAAGTCTGGAATATTGCTTTTAGAGAGTCTCAATGCCAAACAGGGTGTTGGCCCTCTTAGGTCTGCAAGGAATCAAAGATATCAAACATTATTGTCTACGTGCACATGTTATCCTCACAAAATTCCCTGAGCTATTCCTCAGATAATTCACTTAAGGTTTATTTACTTTTTCAAATTATGATTTCAATATACCATATAACAAAAGTAAGTAATCCACTAAGCTACATCGCTAGTGCTACAATTTAATGATATTCTTATTCTCTTGTAATTATACATTCTCATCAGATTTGACTTGACTTTATTGATAATGAGTTTGATACCTAATTGCAGTTGATCTCTTTTTAATACTCTAAACCCTAATTCATTGTGGCACTTAGCTCAAATCTATCGTCATGTCAATACCGTTGCATAATCACTGAGTTAATGGTTCAATTAATATAAACTGTTTGGCAGCACTCCATAAACTTGGTTGGTTATTGAGCAATACATTTATTTGAATTTGAATTCAGGCTCCAAACCACTCAACTTACTCAATGTGAACTGGTAAGTGAAGTGCCTAGAATTTGAAGGGATTTGGATTCTCTCCTGAGCCAATGGAGAGGATTCTCCTGACCAAGCATTGTGAGTCGTTGGATAAAAATCCAACGGCTACAAACAGGGGGTCCCTTTAAAGTTATAATAATTATAGCCGTTGGATGAAAATCTAACGGCTCACAATGCTTGTTCTAAAGGATCCTCTCCATTGGCTCAGGAGAGGATCCAAATCCAATTTGAAGTGCACAACTTGTACTTTTAAAAAAGAGAGCACCTAACCCACTTAAAATTCATAAGCTAACTAGGGACAGTCTTACTTTTTAGAGTACTGTTGCCCAAAGTTTCATGACATCAAGGAAGCTTCCCCTTGGAATTTACAGGGCATCTACCTCCTTTATTGGACACTACCCTTGAAAAAATAGCAAAAAAATGGTGCTATTCATACAAATCTTTTTACCTCTCACACATTCATATTAATTTTTATATATTTATCTTTTTTAATTTATTTGATTTAATAACCAAAAATTAAGAAAATGTGTGAAAAGTAAAAATAAATGTGGATACCACCCAACCAAAAATATATGCCCAGTGTGTAATGAAATACCAACTTTATGGCTCTCGGAAAAACATAAAAAAAGAATTTGAAATGCATAGAAAACAAGTTCACTTTTCAGGCTAAAGATATGACGGTCAAAATCCCGATATATACAAGAGAAGGTGAATTTGCAACTTGCAAGACATAATATGTTGAATTGTTGTTTAGCTTAATTTCAATCTAACTATTTGTAAGTTCATCAAACAACAACTATAACGATAAAAATATTGGTCGAATTGAGTTAAAGTAATCCTAGTTCGAGCCGAATCAAGTGATTATGATTCACAGTCCAAACTTTTATAATGGTCAGTACCAAATATTTGTATGCTGCTGCATTAAGTTGTGAGGTTTACTGCGGCGAGGTGTTTTAGGTGGAGGTCTTGATTTCCGGGGAACTTAAAAAAATCACCGTTAGGTTGCCGTGGCCGTTACAAAACCGGCGCCAGCCGTTCATTGCGGAGCGTCTGCCTCTTTGTCCCATTGGACGTGTCTCGTTTCTTCCTTTATTTTTCTCAATTTTTAAAATTACTTTCAAAAAAGTAAAAGGAAAACATGCAAAATAATAAATAAATAAATAAACCCTTTTTCGGCTGAGACCGTTGATTGCGGTTGGGAATAAAGCGCGCCCTGACATTGGACAATGTGACCTTCCTTTTTTGACCACTTCTTTTTTGTCTTTTCCATTTTTCTAATAAATTTATTTATTTTTATTTTGTAAGTGTGAAAATGTATAGAAAAATGCAACGACCAACGTGGCCCTCGTTTGGAGGACAAATTACAGGAAATGCCAAGTCGTTTTGACGCGTGTGTAAACGTAAGATGAATTTTACTGGGTCCTGTCGGTGGGCGTAAACAAAATGATTTTTTTTTTTTTGGGTAAATAAATAAATAAAATGAAATTTCCAGATGGGAGAAAATAAATAATTAAATGGTTGTGAGTGTTGTTTGTCGGGTTGTCGGGCATTCGAATCCTGGTTACAGGTCAATCTTCTTGGGTATCATGTTACACGTACCAGGTGGAACCATGCTGCCACCTTCCCTCTCCTTGATATATTTGCCATTTTACATTTCTACCCTTCTCATGACTAGATGGAGATTGGAGAGGTCATTTGGTTCTCTAATTTTACAAATAGATTCGTAGTTAAAAAGGCTTGAGCTGATGTGGATGCAAGTCTTTCTCTATTCATATTTGGAATTGTTTTAGTATCTATCACACAAAAACGCATAACTAAATATCAACCATGCATATGTGCAATACTAATTTTGGAGTATACTGAGGCTATTTGGTTTAACCTAGTGAAAAATGATCACTTGATTGAGTTACTGAAACCAGAAGTTAGGTGACTGGATTACAAATAGGAGTTGAGTTTTATGTGTTGGCACATAACATTCATTTAAGAGATGTATTAGCATCAGTCGCACATAAAAACGTAACTAAATGATGATCATGGATTTGTGTGGGACTTGCCGTGGAGCTTGCGTGACTCCATTGATTTGTAGGTGGTTTACCATGAATTGTACATAGATCAATATCTGACATTTCGTGCAGAAACGCATCTCTCTTACTAATGGTAGCAAGCCTACCATTTATCTTGACTATGTAGTAATTGGTGATTTGCCTTAATGGTTTAGTTTTTTGTTTTACAATTGGCATCCCTTCTTTTTTAAATAAGGAAGTTGTTTTGCTAAAGGGTTTTAGAATGTGTCGGAAAGGGTAATCTCATAACTCAACACAATATCAGGTTTCTTCTTGCTTGTTTCATAAAATCAAATCACAAAGTAATGCAGGTTCTTTTGCATGGACATATTGCAAGAAATTAACAACCCTAATTAATGAAACCCTAAAAATATATTTCTTCAATCTCTCCAACCAGTCTGGGTCTCTCTCTGTCCATGCACGATATGCTCCTTCCGATCACATGGATTATTGAGATTTGACAGCAATCGACCTGCAGTCTCTCAATCACTTTTCAAATTTCAGCATGCATGCATATGCTACCAAATTATTGATCGATCAATATACATGTAGATTTTCTGTCAGAAATATATTTATAAGATAGCCCAATTTCTTCACCTCTTATAAAGTATTTGGTACATTCCTTCTCAATAATGCATAATTTTTCCATGTATTATGCACCTGCTCAAATTTAACAAAACTAATGAAACTATTTGTACTACTGTTTCGGATGAATAGAGTTCGATTTGGTTTGAGCTATAAGCAGTTTCGGGTTGGTTTGGTTTTTTCCTCATCTTTGCATTTCAGCTTGAAACCGAACTAATTCACACTAATTAACTTGTTTTATTGGTTTTACCGTCACTTAGAAGTGAAACTATAATCCAAATAGGATCGCATAAACTGTTGAAAATTTACATATTGTGAAAGTACAACTCAAGATAAGGAAGGTTCTAAAAGTTGTCAAAGAGGACTAGAGATAAAGAATAGTTCTAAGGTAACTTGATAAAATTTCATAATATTTTTTTATATGAAAACATGCATCACGATTCACATGAGATAATCAAAGTAACAAAACTTCGAGCTCACCCACTTGCTGTACGAGTTTGCTCTTTCTTGTTGTGGCAAGATAAAAAAGAATTACCTCTCTCAAAAAGGATCAATGAGGTGAGACAAAAGTACAAATATCCGTCGGCAAAGAAAGTTGTAAAAATTGTTACCAGACAAGAGACAATGGAGATCTCCTCGTCCTTGGGCAAATCGGTGGAGAACAAGTTGGGGAAATGGCTATTACCCAGACCAATCAACACTTTGACCCGATAAAATACCAGGGGCAAAATGGACATTTAAAAGTGGGGACATCCCAATGGACAGAAACTGAAACCTTTTGAGTCTTTGACTCTTCGACTGCACCTTCCCAAACCGCTTTCTTGTTTTGGTAATTCTCAAACTCAGTGACCTGCCCATAAGTCGTAATTTATTTATTATTTTTTTAATAAAGTATTATTGGTATTCTAAAAATCTCATTCTACACTCTTCATAAGTGTATTTTTCTTTCTAAATATAGAAAGTTTGGAGTGTAGAATGAGAAATTTGGAGTGGTAATAACAATTCCCTTATTTTAATTAAAAGATATTATCCACACTATAAAGAAGTGGTGGATTTTGTCTCACAATAATTTAATAATAATATGGTTTAAAATCATATTTGTCAAGAATCGAACTTAAAACATCTCCCTTTTAAGTGAAAAAAATATTACTAGACCGTAATACTAAATGATAGATGTCATAATTTAATTAAAATTAAATAAATATTTCCTTTTGTTTTTTTTTCTCTTCAAATTTTATCCTCATTATATGCAGTAACCTTTTCCATTCGACACCTACAATAAATACACACCGACCTTCCCAGTAAGGGCCGGGAACACCCACATGGCTCTGTTCTTTTCTCAACTATTTTCAGGCCCTCGAAAAGAGAAATAATCTGAAATTATTCAAAACTAATTAACAAAAAATAAAATAAATTTTGGGTACATACTAATTTCTGGGTATTTGTACTTTTCCTTCCTCCCACATTATATAGAGGCCCATTGTGCTCCTTCCCATTCCCAATCCCTCCACCCTCTCCTCTTCCTTCTCCTCCTTCTCTCTGCTGGTTTAACAGAAATTTTAGCTGATAAACCATCGCACATTGCCTTTTCTTTTGTGTTTTACTGCTGATATGGAGAAATTTGTGAGGGTAGTTTCCATGGCTCCTCTGCTTCTGCTGCTCTGTTTTCCTTTTGCTTTGGCCGGCCATGACTACGGGCAGGCTCTGAGCAACAGCATTCTGTTCTTTGAAGCTCAGAGATCTGGGTATCTTCCCCCCAACCAGAGAGTCACTTGGAGATCCAATTCTGGCTTGTATGATGGCAAGGCCAATGGGGTAAGTTCTAAATTCTAATCACTCTTCCAGTAAAAAAGAATTACTGGGTTTTGTAGTTAAATTATCCAGTTCATGGTTTTTTAGAAAACTCAAATTTCCAACTGGGTTATGGCAAAATGTTGCAGTAAAATTTACCCAGCTGATAATTTTTCATAAAAATTTAACCTGTGGTCTGGAATTTGCAGGTGGATCTGGTGGGAGGGTACTATGATGCAGGTGACAATGTGAAGTTTGGGCTTCCCATGGCCTTCACAGTGACAATGATGTCCTGGAGTATAATCGAGTACGGCAGCCAAATGGCTGCAAGCGGCGAGCTCGGCCATGCCATGGATGCCGTCAAATGGGGTACTGACTACTTCATCAAAGCCCACCCAGAACCCAATGTCCTCTATGGCGAGGTACCTTCCTCCCCAAGTTCTCAACTTTTCCACTCTCTAAAACTAGAAAAATATAATTTTCAATTAGCTTTATTTTTAATGGAGCTAGTTTCTCTGTCCTCCCGCTTCTCATACACTCCAATATTCTTCTATTTATGTGGTAACGGTTAAGTCATATCAACATTTTATATTACTGTTACTTTTTGTTTTATTATTCTTATAAAAAAATCAATATAAAATATTGACGTGATTTAACCGTGATCACACAAAATAAAAGAAAATAGAAATGTATGAGAAGTGGGAGAACAGAGAAGTCAACTCTTTTTCTTAATGGCATATGGACCAACCCAAATGCCAAAATTAGATTTTTTTTTTTTTTTTCATTAATATATGATGTTTTTTGCTTTTGTGTTTAATGTGTTAATTTTGTGATTAGGTGGGAGATGGGAACACTGACCATTACTGTTGGCAAAGGCCGGAGGACATGACCACTAACCGCCAGGCTTACAAGATCAGCCCCAGCAATCCCGGGTCCGATCTTGCCGGGGAAACCGCCGCCGCCATGGCCGCTGCCTCCATTGTCTTCCGCCGCTCCAACCCTGCATACTCCCGCGAGCTCCTCAGCCATGCGTATCAGGTCTGTCCCACTATTATACTTGTACTTTCGCAAACTAAATAAATCATAACTGAACTTAGTCAAATTGATTATGGCGTGTTTTTTGCATTAAAGTTTGAATCTTAGTAATCGTGTAGTATAAACACAACGTTATAGTGTATAATTAACCAGTAGTGAGTTTTAATGTTTTTCCAAATAATTAACCACTTGAATTTGGTCCATTGGTCTAAAAAGATTATACTTGTCAATGGTGGGACCACTAACAGTAATGCCGGTTCAAGCGGCGTACGTTAGGCATGTGCGGCATCGAGCCGCTGACAAGTAGTAGGCTGATACTTTTCTTTTTTGGTCAAGCGCTAGGCAGAAGGCGGATACTTCGGGTCTCGTGCTTTTGGCGCGGGACCGGCGTATGATAGCCAACTGTCTTGGTTGTTAGGCAGTTACGTTTCCGACTTACTTTTTGTTAGTTTGGGACCAGTATTTAAAATGTCAATATTTTTATATACTTTTCTAAATTTTTGAATGTTTTTATTTAAATATTAACCGTATCCAAAAAATTTTAAATATCGCTCTCGAAGTTGCTACAGCCCCAGCGTACGTTAGCATCACATTTATAAACTTGAGGACAGACGTTGCCGTTTAAATGTCCGTCTGCTTAAATGGGGTAGTAATTAAAAAGCCTTCGGCGCATAATTTGGATCGTGGGGGGACATCTCTGCCCGTCGATCACGGGGACTGTGCTGCTTGATAGTACAAGATCTACAATACGATAAGATCTCCCCCGTCCACGTGTAGCCGATCCGTGAAAAGTGCGAATGTTATTTCCTCTTCCACGTGCGATTTTTGTCGGTGCTGCACCACCTTCCTGTCTTAGACATGCATAATTAGCTTCCCTTAATACCCTCACTGTTTTATTATATTTACTGAAGTTGCCACTGATCTTACACTTGTTTACTTTTCAGCTGTTTGATTTTGCGGACAAGTACAGGGGCAAATATGACAGCAGCATCACCGTGGCCCAAAAGTACTACCAATCCGTCAGTGGCTACAATGTACGTTATTGGGCCCGTATTGGGCTTTTATCACTTCAGGCCCAAGAACAGCCCATTAAGCTATTTCCATTTCGTATCTAATTTTGGTTGGGTGTTGAAAATTATTATTTGTTGTTGCGCAGGATGAGTTGCTGTGGGCTGCTGCTTGGTTGTTCCAGGCGAGTAACAACCAGTACTACTTGGACTACCTCGGAAACAATGGTGATTCCATGGGAGGAACCGGTTGGAGCATGACCGAGTTCGGCTGGGATGTCAAGTATCCCGGTGTCCAAACCCTTGTTGCCAAGGTACTACTCTTCGATATTGCAGAGACTGCGTGTCACTGAACCAATCGGTTGTTGATATCTATGTGTTTTTTTACAAATGAATTGTAAATTGCATTTATTGGATTTATAGTGGGGCGACAACTAATTGGTTTGTGTTTTCTTGGTTGGCAGTTTTTAATGCAAGGCAAAGCAGGTAGTCATACAGCAGTGTTTCAGAAGTACCAACAGAAGGCTGAGTACTTCATGTGTTCATGCGTTGGTAAGGGCAGCCAAAACGCACGGAAGACTCCCGGTGGCCTAATTTTCCGCCAGAGGTGGAATAACATGCAGTTTGTCACCAGTGCCTCCTTCTTGGCCACTGTCTACTCCGACTATCTCACATCTTCCAGGAGTACACTTCAGTGTGCTTCTGGCAATGTGGCACCCAACGAGCTCCTATCATTCGCCCAATCTCAGGTAATTCATCCAAAAACATGCTCGTATCGAATCATCCAACACGTTGCTTTTTTTTTTTGTAAAACCATGTAATTTGATGCTATGATTTTGTCAAAATTCTCAGGTGGATTACATTCTTGGAGACAACCCGAGAGCCACTAGTTACATGGTTGGCTACGGAAACAACTACCCTCAACAAGTCCACCACAGGGCTTCCTCAATTGTTTCCTACAAGAAGGACTCATCATTTGTGAGCTGCAGGGGAGGCTATGCCACTTGGTTTAGCCGGAAAGCTAGTGACCCCAATCTGCTTACTGGCGCTATTGTCGGTGGACCTGATGCCTATGACAACTTTGCTGATCAGAGAGACAACTATGAGCAGACAGAGCCTGCTACCTACAACAATGCTCCCCTTCTCGGTATATTGGCACGCCTAAATGCCGGCCATGGCGGGTATAACCAGCTCCTACCAGGTACATATACTGACTATATTCGATGTTTCTAAGGCTTATCGATTTTTTTTTATTTTTTTGTCTTTGTAATGGTAATTGATGTACTGAATATTCATACAGTGGTTACCACTCAGCCAAAAGTAGCTCCACTGCCTAAAGTTGCTCCAGCTTCTCCAGGTATTATATGGCTTATCTGAGGAAACTATGTTTACATTCGCAGCCTCTTTTATGTTAACATGAATTGTCGGAAAGTGATCTGAAATGAGTTGCTTTTTCTGCAGCTCCATCTTCGAGCCCAATTGCCATATCGCAGAGGAAAACATCTTCTTGGATTTCCAAGGGAGTGACTTACTACAGATATTCCGCAATTGTGACCAACAAGTCTGCCAAGGAACTCACAAACCTCAAGCTTTCCGTCTCCAAACTTTATGGTCCTATTTGGGGCCTAACAAAGGCCGGCAATTCCTATGGTTTCCCCTCATGGATCAACTCTTTACCGGCGGGAAAGAGCATGGAGTTTGTCTACATCCATTCTGCTTCTCCAGCAGATGTCTTGGTCTCAAGTTACTCATTAGCATAAGAAAGGAAAAAAGCTCCATGAAACAAAGGAGAGAGGTTCACGCAGTTTCTGGGGTCGGAATGTAAGAATTGTGCAGCTATACGAATGCAGACCAGAAGAAACAAGTCCTTTTTATTTCTTTGCAAATACTACTTATGATTGGGAGGGGAAGAAAGCAGTGATGAGACGGGTTTAAAATGTGTGTTCATCCTCTTTCACCTCAACTTTCAGTAGGATTATTATATAGATAGGTTCCGAGAGAGAGTTACAGTTAAAACGTGAGTGAGAGTTTGAGGGGGTTGAGAAAAAAATGACTTCTCTCAACTGGTTTCAAGAAGTCTTGTTTCTTTGTACTTCAAAGCAGCTTTGGATGTCCTTTCGCTTTTTTTTACTTTTTTGTGTTGTGAATGTTGTAAGCTTTGCAACATTGTTTGAATGGATAAAATTTAGTACGTACAACCCCGCTATAATTTTACCCCACGTCCGTCGAGTCTAGTGGTACTCCAAAAACAACTTAGGATAGAAATGGGTAACGCAGTGACATGAAGTGAGATAAATACTCTCTTCGCCGGTTACAGCGAAAGGGATATGGGTCATGACTTAATCTTATCAGACAAAGCATCAAACACATTAGGTTACAAGTGATGTGTGTTTGGAATAAAATTATGTATTGGGCCTATCTTAAGGCCCAACCTGCTAGGCTTTTAACGAATAGCTTATTGGGTATTTAAGTTTGGGACAAAGGAACAGTGCGTAGGTTCATCTTTCAAAAGTGCTTTATGACGTAGCATCGTGGGCGGCAAAAAAACTCTGTTTCGCACTGAACGAAAGTAAATTAGTGGGTTTTTGCTGAAGCAAGATGCTTTCTGATGACAGTGTGGTAGTTTCAGGAGGATAAAAGCTTGAACTGGAAGACGAAAAAACTTCCTCTAACAACGGTTATAATCTGAAAAGAAAAGGCTTTAAGGAAAGTTTGTTCTATAAAAGGCAATAAAAAGACAGAAGAAAATGACACTCAACTCAACATACAAAAAGGCTTCAAGGCTCTGCAAATTTACATTTTAACAAATTCCTTTTGTAGTTCAAACATCTTTTCCATTGTACTTAACATTTTTTTACAAATTCCTTCTAAATTTCTAATGCATTATATGTAGTATCAATTTTCTATATTGAAACTTCCTTTCAAAGCACTTCCTCCACTAAGCAAGAACTTGCCCGACTGATAGTCAAACTTACCTGAATAGGTTAATTTAAACTTTGCCCAAAAACTTGTCTTTTTTTTTAATGGTATGCCTAGTGATTGCGAGTTGGTTCATATCTATCAGGAAAAGAATGTTGTAGCAGACAACCTTGCCAATTGGCGTTATAATATGAATCTTACGTACCATTATTTTGAGAATCCAACTGAATATATTGAGACTCATTTATTAGATGATATGAGTGGAGTCTCTAAGACTTGAACTGTTTATAGTAATTATTGAGTTAGTTTGTGTTCTTCTATGCCCTTATGTTACCCAAAAAAAAAAAAAAAGAAAAAAGAAAAAAAAGCTTGTATTTTGTATTCTTCTCCACCTTATTGTCTTGTACCTTCATATTATTATTTTTTGTACAAGCTATTTCTTTGTTGTAAACAGTTAACAAGCACTTAACTTCATTTGACAAGTATTAACTTTTTTTCACTATCAGCCCTTTCTTTTTTATATAAAACCGTTGAGATGATCATTATTTTAAATACAAGTCCCTATTTTAAATACACGTAAATACAAGTCCCACAAATTGATAAGTGTACGATAATTAGTACATGGATAATTTTAGGAAGACTAAATTTACAAACAAATTTTTTAAACTAAATAATGTGAAGGGTGACGATTGAATTATTGCTTAAACGTTAATAAACGTACTCATTTCTTATTGGTGACACATCATTTATTTTGCAAATTTTATCTATAAATTTAGTCTCCCTAGCATTACCCTTAGTACACATAGACTAAACTATGATCATTGCGAAAACCCATTTAGTTTTCTAACGGATAGTGTTTGTGTTGCCAACGAGGGAATTCGGTACATAGGAGGTTGGTCTTTCTCAACGTGTCACATAAAACTTTTCGATACAAGAAGGGACTGTTCACATGAAAAAAGAGAAGAAAGAAAGGAGTTATTATCTTCTTTCTCTTTCTTGAGGGGGAGGGATTAGGCCTACCTATCCCGATATGACCTCATAAAGGAACGAATGCTATCTTCTTCTGGATATCCTCATAAAGGAACGAATGGCTTCTTTTGGAAATCCTAACTATTCTTAGTATGATATTGAGGAATCTCATTGCTATTACTCAAACAAGCATGAAATGTATGCTTGCTTATTCATCCATAAGTCAAATTGGATATGTATTGACTTCCATTATTGAATTTCTTTTACTTGATCGAACAACCCAAAATTTTGTTATTCAACTACATCAAGTAATCTTTCAAATTGGTCAAGACTCTCTAGTTTATGGCCGCTTCTCTATAGTACTAATTGTTGCTTCATTGAATTTGCTTCATTAATAGGCTCACGATTCGACTTTGATCATTATGGACTGGTACCACGATCTAGTCTACTTATATTTACACCTTATTTTGCTTATTTGACCAGACTTAACTAAGAATGCTTTCTTATCACAATAGATACGACTACAAAGAAAATGATTTTTTTTGTACCATCAATACATCTTGCTTGCATGCATAGAGTCTCATTAAAAACAGAAATTTTTATGTCCCAAATTTGAATCGAATCCAATGCGGAGAAGTCATAGGAAGGAATGATAGGATTGGTACCTGTAACATTTTGTAACCCAAAAAAAGGCGTTCCCAAGAAGCGCTACATCCCTTTCAATTAGACTACCATGGTCATTGTAGAGAATCCCTGACCTGTTTTTCACATCGTTATTTCCTCCATTGGTATAAAATTTCTCTTTTCCATTGAGGTCGAACCTAAATTTATGCTCGAGATATAACTGTCTATACTGATAAGGGATGTATGAATTCTCAAGAAGAGAGGAACCATGGTGGTCCCTCCTGAACTGCCTGGATCTTATGAGTGAATAGAAAGTTGGATCTACATTGGATCTCACTTGAACCGCCCCCTCTATCCTTCTGAGTAGAAGTTTGGTTGCAAAACCTGATTCGAACAGAAGAAGTAACCATGCTAATGTGCCTTGGATCATTTACATCTTAGGATCAAGCGCTGAAGAGCACATTAAACTATCCTTGTGGCTAATACATTTAGATGATCGAACGATCTATGCTTTCTAATATTTTTTTAGGAATGATGTTCAAATGAAGATTAACATATTGAACGATTTGGTTATGAGTTTATATTGCCAATATTTATTATTCATAATGAGTGAAATATGTACATTCCGAGCAGATAAAATATTATTATCCTTTTCTAATCATAAGATTGATGTAGACAACCTTCAATTCAAGGTGGGGAAATAGAACACCTTCTCATCTCCCAGCAACCGAAATGCATATCATGCTTGCAGTTCCACTTAAAACTATAAGCTTACTTACGAGTAACAAAAGTACAGGTTTAATTAAAACATAATAATATGTACAACGTAAGAAGTTTGCAAATTTTCAAAACTGTAGTACATGCCACAAAAACACTAGGAGAAATCAACTCGTACGAAACATTCATCAGGCGGCGGACTTGTTGAGCTCAATGACGATCACAGTAATATTATCTTTACTCCCCCTCGCCAAAGCCAACTGAGCCAACCAAGCCGCCGCGTCCGCCGCCGCATTCGATCCGCTCATCCCCTCCGATGACCTCCTCTTCTTGTCCGCATCCAGGCACCTCCGCACCACCTGACACGCATGCTCGTTCGAAACGACATCCCAAATCCCGTCGCTCGCAATCACGAGGAAGTCGCAGCACTCGGTCCTCTCGCTGATCGTCACCTCCGGGTCCGATATCACGTACGGCTTCAGGTAGTGGTCGCCGATCGACCGCGACGTAGCGAGAACTCCGAGGACGCGGCATCCGTTCCAGTTGATCACTCTCCCTCCCGCTGCCTCCACTCTCTCGCGCTCGTCGGGTCGGTCCGGGTTGTGGTCACGTGACAGGGGAATCGCCACGCCGCCTCGGCACAGAACGGCACGTGAGTTTCCAGAATTGGCCACTACAACCTCGTTTTGCCCCACAATCACCACCACTGCACTGGACCCCACCGTGTTCACCCAATTATATTCCATGTCGACGCCATCGACACTGCCGCCGACCTCCTCGTCCATTTTGGTGAAGCACGAGGCCATGACCTTCTCCCAGTCGACCACCCCCTCGCCACCGCGTATCCACGGCTCCACCTCCTGAGCCAGGAGGTGGTGCAGCCGATCGCGGCACGCGTTCGACACTGAAGAGCCGCCGTGGCCGTCGTAGACGGCGAAGAACTGGTAGGAGTCTACCGTCGTCACGACCACGGCGTCATTCATCACTCTCCGCCGTCCTATCAAGGAGATCGAGCCGTGTGAGAGGCAGGATGTCCTCGTCAACTTATCCTCTTTATTCTCCTCCTCTGCGTTTCCGCTTCCTCCAGCAGCGGAAACGAGGATTTCAATGGGGGACTGGGGATTCTCGGAGGACCAGTGGGTGGAGGAGGGATCGTGCTCTTTCGATGACGAAACCGAAGCAAGCTCGTGGGAGCTCCGGTCGGTGATGCTCCTCTGCCTCTTATTCACGTAGCAATTCTCAAATCGAGGATCGACATCCTGCAGATTTAGGCTCTCCATTTGAAGAACTCGAATCGGATTGGCGAATCGAATCGTGCGGACAGAGAGACTACGAAAAAACTGTCATTTAGATTCCACCATTTTGTTGTTATTTCAAAGTTTTCTGAGCTGGCGAGAAAGAACATAGATACCTGGGGAGGACTGAAACATTTATATAAAAGGGGAGAAAGATGAAATCTGGACCGTTGGGAGGGGATGGATGGGGGTTGGTGGACACGTGTGAGGGATGTGTGTGTGAAGGCGGTAGGGTTTGAAGGTTTAAGGAGTGATGAGGATTGAGGATTTTGGGAGTAGGGGGAAGGGGAACCGCGACACGTTGACAGTGCAGTCAAATTCCAAGTGGTTAGGGTTTCGGCGGGACATGGTGACGTGGCCACTTCCAGGATACCCAAAACGTTCGGGTCCCCCATGAGTCAAGAGATGCTGCGTTTAGAATTCTAACCGCGGCGGTCCAAACGGTGCTGTGCCATGCCGCCGCTGCATGCTCCTCTCTCCCCAACTCCAAGTGGTTTGAGTTTCGTTTGTTTGACACGTCGATTCAGTTTAATGGGAATGCTTGGATGGATGCCCTACGTGGTATTTGGAACTGGTTCTTCACTTCGTCAAGCTCGTTTGGAAAATATAGGAGCTAATTTAACAACACGTAACCGTTGAAATATAAGCATTGAGCTGATTTCTTAAAGCTCAAGCAACTATATTTGAATGTAATTTTGTTTTTTCTTGTCTGTTAGTAAGTCAAAGGACTGCTGAGATTAGTTTTCGATGTAAGGCTCGTAATGTTGCCAACTGTCATAGCAGCTGGTGGTGTGAGTTAAGATAAGAGAGATGAATTTCCACCTGTAGTTCACAAATTTGAAGTGTAAAGAGAGAGTGCAACGATTACTTCTCTTCTCCTTCTTCCTCAATGAATAATGTGATTTGCAGATAATTTCTTTCCATTTTTGCTGCATATTTTCCTTCGATTCAGTTCAAGATTAATCCCTTATCATTTATACAAAAGTTAACATGGTATCAAAGCTCTGTTTGATCTGAATCGAGAGGTAAATATGCAAGTCCAAGCAACACTAGGACCTATGATAATATAGTGTCTATGATATAAGTGTATGTTGATCAACCTGAGGGATTTACAGTTCCAGGTTCTAAAGACAAAGAGTTTTTTGAGCTTTTTATGCCTTAAAACAAGCTCCAAGAACTTCGTATGACGACATTAACACTTATTTGCTCCGTACTAGATTTCGGAGGAGTCCAAGTGAACCCATATGTACATCAAGACGAGAAATGCAGAGTCATTTATAGTATCAATCTGGGTTGATGACATAATGTATACAGGAAGCAGTGATGAATTGATTGCAGAGTTTAAAGTAGATGGGATGAAGAAATATTAAATGACTGATCCCGTTTTATTATATGACTGACTTTCTTGACATGGGAATTATTCAATGTGAGGATGGATTTGCTGAAAAAGTTTGGTTTGAATGATTATAAACCAGTATGCATTCCTCTTATTGTGAATGACAAATTGAAAAAAGATGATGATAGTGAACCTACAATAAGGCTCTTTATAGACAGACTATGGGAAGTTTACTTTATTTGACAGCAACGAGGCCAGATAATAATGTTTGTTGCCAGTCTACTATCTAGATTCATGCACAATCTAACAAAGATGCATATTGGAACCGGTAAGAAAGTACTCATATGTAATTCAAGGAGCTTTCGAATTTGGAATTGAGTATGTGAAGGGGAAATCTGCAGTTTTTGTTAGATATTTGTGACAATGATCGGGGTAATGTTAAAACTTAAATGAAAAGCACATAAGGGTAAGCTTTTCCATTTGTTGGTTTTTTTTTTTCATGGGCTTCTGTTAAACAACACAATGTGGTTTTGTCCATAACTGTAGCTGAATATGTGAGAGTACGAGAGGTTACAAGCAGTTCAGCTTAAGTTTGTCTTGGAAGATTTTGGAGAAATGCAAATAGATACAACTCTACTATATTGTGACAATACCTCAGCCATTGTAATGACAACAAATTTGCGTTTGATCAAGGATCAAAACGTATCGATCAAATGTTTCACTACAGCATTCCTACAGAACATCATCAATTTGATTTACTGCAAATCAGATGAACAAATAACATATATGTTCACCGAAGCTCAGCCAAAGGATTGCTTTTACTATCTCAGAGGATTGCTCACTGAGGGATGATTTCTTAAAGCTCAAGTCTAAATTATGTTTTATTTTATTTTATTTTATTTTATTTTTTTGGGTCTGCTAATAAGTGAAGTGGATGGCTGAAATTAGTTTTTGAAGTAAGGTTCAAATGCTGCCAGTTGTCATAGCAGCTGGTGGTGTGAGTTGAGAGAGAGTAGATTTCCACTTGATATTCACAACTTTGAAGTGTAGAGAGTTCGTACAACGGTTACTTCTCTTCTCCTTCTTCCTCAATGAAACACTGAGATTTGCAGATAATTTACTTCCATCTTAACTGCATATGTACCTTCGATTCAGTTCAGAATTAATCCCTAATCATTTATACAAAAGTTAATAGTAACTCTCATAAGTGGTATCATTACGATGTAACTAAGTCTTAATCTTGATGACATCACTGCTTCATAGTTGTTTGTTATATGTTTAAAAAGTGCATTATTTGTCCACAAAAGCATGTAACTAGTAAATAGTGTGAGTGCGTTTCAATGTTATTTAATATCTAACATTCTGCTAAATCGTCTCTCCTCCTAGCTAAATGTAGCTAGTAACTATTCGTTTTTCTACTTTAACTTGAGATACAGCTAGTTTGTTGTTAGACTTGAATTTATTTTTAATTTTGTTGAGTTTTCTACGTATATATATAGTCAAAACAAGTCTGTTTTAACTGACTTATCAGAGATGCTGTAATGAATTTCTTCGTGATAAATATTTTGACAGATAAATGCATCCATGCAGATTATAGACCAACAATACATGTAGATATTATAAAAAGAAGACGATGGGCGGTTGAATATGTTGATAACGAAAGGGCCAAGATCGTAAGAGAGATGTTACAAAAGCTAGCTAGGTGGTGGTACGCAGTATTCTTTATTGCGATGACGATGCATGATTGATACCCTTTGAAGTTTGAACCCCAAGTCCAGGCGTTGTTTTACATGCGCAAATACTGCTATATATGGATATATATATTGGTTTACATGCACATATACTTCTATAAATGAATATGTCTTTGTATCTCAGACTTTCCTCAGACACATATACTCAAGCTGCATGCAATATTAAGTTAATTTTATAAATATCTAACGCATGTTAGTGGCACTGACAGACGTTGAATGTTGTTTGGAACTGCATGCATACGACGACATGTCAATCGGTATCACTGCTCTGGCTTGGATAGTTTTCAACACTCTCGCTCTCTCTGGTATCTGCTCCACAAACTTCTTTCAACTTTTAGCTAACGTCTTGTCGTTTTGGGCCAACTTGTGTTGCGTATATCTTTGATAAGCATCAGAATCAAATCCATGACCAGGTTCTTTCTTTTTTATTTTTGTAAAAAAAACTAACTTGCGGCTTTATCACGGCATTCTATCAATTTGGGACCGAAAAGGCTTATAGAGGCATTTTAGCATTCTCCTAAGCACCATCGTGTGATTCATCTGCGGTGTAAATCAAATCCAAAACATGCTATACAAAATACCGGTCTAAAATTCGTCCCCAACCACTTGGCCTCCCCTGTGGTGGTTCATGACTAGGTTCTTTGACTTCTTCAACGGTTGTTATTTGAGGATTGCTGTAGCTTTTTATAAGATTGACGCATGTTGTTTGATGATAATCAGTTATATAGTAAAGCAGTTACGAATTTAGAAAATCGTATGTGTAAATGTTTTAGTTGTGGATAACGATTAAAATGGACAAGTTGTGGTGAATGTGATGATAGTGATCGTTGTGGTAGTGGTGTCAACCATGGAGGATAGGGTGGGGTAGCAGCGGCATTGGTGTGCGGTGGTGGTAGGGGTCGAGGATGGCAAAAGAGATGGTGGTGGTGGTGGCATCGATGGTAGGGGTGGAAATGGTGGGGAGAGGTGGTGGCAATGACGACGAGAAGATGGTCATGGTCATGGCAAAGAGTCAAAGACGATGGTAGGGGGAGGTGGTAACAATGGTGGTGGTGGTGGTAACGGTGGTTAAAAAGTCAACACAGTTTAGATAATTTGGAAGAAAATGTACCATATCAGAATTTTTCTGAAGAAGATCCAGATTCAGTAAACATAAATTCAGGTTGAGTGTGCAAATAAGCATATGTACAGTCACAAATATAAAAACAGAAACTAGAACAGAACTTGTGAACGTCTTTGGGTTTCTGGCTCCACTAAGGATACATCTTCAAGCATCGGCCTTATTTTGCATTCTTGTACATGTTATCGATCAAATCCTGTGCATCAAAAGAATTTTCACTCAGCGTTTTCACCGCAATTAACATCTTTATATGTAAGAAGCAAGTGACCATAAATGAAATACTCATCGAAATTAATCCGGTGTAATTTTGATCATAAATAACTCCCGGTCAGCACTCTAGATTTGTGCTGAGAAAAAATTGTTGTATCTAAATGGATTATCCGCTTGGATGATCCACGCAACGGTAACAACTATTAATCTCTCTCAACCTGGCTTCATGGGTCATAATGGATAGACCGAGACAAATCATCTATCTAAACAGCCACGTAGCATATGCATTCTTAGGTCCCTATATCAGATATCATGACTTCAAATGAAGCTAAGAATGCTTTTTGGACTGTCAGGCGAAAATCAAGCAATGAATGTCCAGTTACCATAGTGGCGAAAGGGTGTTGAACACGGCGTTCAAACTTGACATTATGCGTATGTAGGGGCAAGCATTTAGAAATTTCATAGAGAAAAAAACAGGAATAGGAGCTACCTTGTAGTATTTAAGCAACTGGGGTCTCTTTTTCTTGTATGTTGGAGTGATAAGGTCACGCTCCATGTCAAATGGTTCTGGGTCGAGGTGAACACCTTTTATAACCTCAAAACCTTTCAACTGCAAGAACACAAGAGCGTCATAAATAGCTTCATAATATTTTTCATAAGCCAAAAATAATTCCCTGCCCAATGACTACAAATTTAAGGTACTCAAATTAAGAAAACAGAAACCTTCTTCTCTTTAGCGATCTTTTTCAGCTCTCCAAGTATGTATTCTTTCACCTTTGCATTTTCACAAAGAGATTTGAAGTCACCAGATATACCATTTTGTTGAGCCCAACTTTCAACTGCTTGCTTGTTGGGATTAACTACTGCGACCAGGAAGGACTCAAAGCTGTTCCCATAAACCCATATCTACAATTTGCAGAACAAATTACAAATCATCAGACTAGTATAAATTCACATCAAGCGGTTGAAACAAATCCCACTATAATAAAATAAGACTATTGCATTTAATGTATGCATCACTTAAATACACAAGTCATTATATCTAAAAGAACATTTTTATATAAAAGAGGTGCATGAGAATATAAAAGCACAAAGAAAATTGAAGACCAAATAGTGTAATTTTGAAATACAATTACAAAGCAGAAGGGCATACCGCGTCAATATCAGAAACGAGTCCATAAATATTCTCCAAGTTTTCAACTGCAACATACTCTCCTTGTGAAAGCTTGAAAATATTCTTCTTTCGATCAATGATTTTCAAGCTTCCATCTGGTTGCCACTCACCAACATCCCCTGATGCAAAGATAATTATGGGCAAAGTTAAATGTTTGTAGTGAAAGATATGGGAGCCATAGTAGGAGCCATAGTAGACTACGAAATACATAAATATACAAACCTGTATGGAACCACCCATCGATCATAACCTCTTTGGTGAGGTCCTCACGTTTGTAGTACCCTGAAAACAAAGTGTTTCCCTTTACACATACTTCTCCACGCGGTGTGTCTGAAAGAGCATCATATCCCATTTCAGGGACGGATTCTAGGCACACATCCACATTTGGAACAGGAGGACCCACAGTGCCAAGCATTGACAGCTCATTTGGCAGTGATACAAATGTCCCCGCACAAGTCTCTGTTAGACCTACAGTAGCATATATATGGAATGCGTTATCAATATATCCAGCAAGATTCAATAAAGTCGAAGATAAAATGAAAATTAGCTTATATAATCCTAGCTCCTGAAGATAGCTTTACCATATCCTTGTAAAACATGAGCGCATGCCACCACTCGTAAGAAAGCTTCTACATGAGTAGAAAGAGGAGCAGCTCCAGATAGAATAAGTCGCACCCTACCGCCCAATCCTTGCTTTACCTGAAGTGGTCAGAACATAAATTAGGCTCAATCTAGGAAGAAAATATGGTTCCAATTGCTGTTCATAGCATATAGAGCATGTTCAAGAAGAAAATAAAAAACAAAACATTCCACTACCTTACTAAACACAACTTTGTCAGCAATTGGAGACGCCTGTGAATGCCCATGGCCATTTTGCATGTTATGATACTTGCTGCAGCCCCAGATCAAACATATCAGATTGTAATAACAACTGTCCTGTTATCTACTGCCATTAAGAACACAAGCATCTATATCTACTTCAAGCCTTAATATCAAGTAGGCATAAGGTCACTAAATTTGCATTGAATCCACACAGGTTGTATATGCAAAACAAACAAATAGACAGGATATTTTAGGGGAAAAATAGCAATCCACGTGCAAATACAATGCATCTTGTTTACAAAGTAAGAGAAGAAGGGTACAAGGAATAGGATAACTCACAAATTCAAGCTTCTTTTCACAACAGGCATGTAGAATTCGATAAGAAATAATATTTTACTAATGATCAAAGCAAAGAATGGCACTTACTATGAATATGCAACATTGAACAAGGTCTTTTTCAGAAAGCCGCCTGATGAAATCTTCTGTGTCAAGCCTGGAAATGTGCATAGAAGTTATATAGCATATCAGTTTTAGTTATTACGCATTTATTTGATGATATAATTGCATCAATGAGTAAGAAGCCTCAGTTCTGTGACTAAAATCATGCACTAACAAGGGATCCCTCCACTGAGATGAATAGGTTCCTTCATTACTTTCCACTCATGTGAAAGATCCAGAAAATCAAGTTCATTGGAAAATTCATCCAGGTAAATGTACCCGTATTACCACTATTCCCAAAAGCTTATGATGTTACAACTGGTCTATGATTACTTTATGTTAAAACAGACCCCTCACATGTGAGCCTCTCTCCACCAGTGGAGCCCAACTTGTTAATATTAGAAGGTTGCAACTGCACGAATTTCAACCTAGGGTTTCTTGTTCAGGTACCATGTTCATGTTGTGTTCGTTTGTCACTGTTCCCAAAAGCTTAAGATGTTGGCATGTACTTATATAGTCGAACGGTACCTGAATAGATTCTGTCTAATACACGTGGAACAGCACAGAAGATAGTCGGTTTTAGCTCCCCAATGTCTTCAGTTAATAATTTGACATCCTGCAGAACAAGATATAACTTATAAGTCAATATCACACTTGTAATTTATGGTTAGAAACGAACAAGAAGTAATTGTCCTCACCCCACGCCAAAACCCTATTTGGGCGCCAGTCCAGATAAATAACTCCTCAATCACCCGATCGAAGATATGTGCCAGGGGAAGAAATGAAAGATATACATCCTCCTCACTCAGCTTTAAAAATGAAAATGAAAACCAAATATATTTTGCAAATTGTCAGTATTTTAAAACACAAGTAACCAGTTCTTATTCTCACAAAATGAGGTATGTAGGTTGAAATGAAAAGGAACTTGCCTGTTCATTTACACTCTCTAGCAAACGCTTCACCCCAGCCAGAAGAGTAATGATGCTTTCATTGGATATCAGTACTCCCTTGGGGTCACCAGTTGTTCCACTAGTATACATTATAGTGCAGATATCACTTTTCTTTTTTACTGGAAGGTCGTACTCTTTATTCTCTCCCTGCAGGAACATATTTAAAACTTAAGCCAGCAAAAATGAACAGTACTGATCATATGGAAATGAATAATTAACAAACTGTGCATGAAATATGACAATTAAAGCCAGATCCCTTCCTTGAACACATTACAGATTTCCTCTCAATTATCAGACAGTAATTATCTTTCAAAAACTGATTGGCAGTTCAGTAATTCCACACAGATAGAGAAGCACCATTTGCAACTTTTAAACAGCGCTCAACACAAGGGGAGTACTCCCATAAGAAACTTCCTAACTATTTTCTCCATAAAAGTGATGTAGAGGCCTTTGTCCTTCTTTTCTTTTCAAATAACATTCTTTGGTTCACAAATATAATTTATTACATGAGAAGAGATCGGGAGGAAAAAATATAACCCACCAATTGCAAAAATTCACTCCATGAATATAACGTCACTCCATACTGCCCCAGTGTTTCCTTTTGTTCAGGTGTAACATTGCCAAAGCTCACAAGTGCTGTAATTAAAATAAAGATGAAGAAGTTATTTCTAATTGATAGCAACAGTTATATACACAAAGAATCTTGAAAATAAATCAAGACATATCGAACTTACTCTTCAGATATTTTGCCGCATCAGGAAATGTTTTCAACAGCTGAAAAAAAGGGCAGTGAAAGAACAGAACTTGAATAAGCACTAGCAGCTTTAAAATGTTTTCTCTAAAATTGTCACCAACTTGCATTTTTAATGCAGTTACTGTCAATATTCAACCTATATTTGAAGTATAATCTGACAACAGTATCCTCTGATGTCCCTGTACTGCATTAAAGCTTTACTAAGCAATAAAATAGTAGATACAAAATTGTGTACCTCAGGTATCTTCTTTTCTTCAGCAAAAGCAATTGAAACTTCAGCATGGCATATGATAAATTCCACAGCACCGGCACCTAAACCATATATCAGAGATTAGGGACAAAATATAAATAACTATTGAAAATCATGAAAAGCGAGTTAAGTTACACCTCAACTATTTCAACCAAGCCTTCAACCCTACTGATTGGGGTGGGCTACATAATAAAGAAGAGATATGCCTACCTAGAGTGTCATATAAAGGCACGCAATAGAGTCCATGAGCATTGCAAGCCTGCAGAAATGTTTTATTGTTAACTAGAGTTTCCTAGAGCAAAGGATATTTATGTAATAGTAACCAAAAATGAATGAGCTACTACTTTGAGAATGTGCATGCCTAAGCAGAGATACCAGACACAAAATAAAAATTTCTCGATGTAAACTTAAAACTCCTCACTTCAGAATTCAAGAGGTACCACAATGGACAGGAAAAGACTTCTTTTCTTGTTTCTTTCACGGACCACATCAGTAGAAAATATGAAGCAACAAAACAAACTATGGCTTGAAGGTACTACTGGCTTTATCATGTAAACATTTTTCTAAACAGGTAGATGAAAATGAAAAAATACAGCATACCTCCATGCTCATAATCCATTCTGGGCAGTTGACACCATATATACCACACTTGTCTCCCTGCAATCAGCAATAAATACATTGAATGATAATCTGCACGTCAATTCCACGCAAAAGTAATTCGCAAAGTATTGAATAAAAAATAAATTAGCGAATGTTAACAGATGATGACATACTTCGACCACACCACAACTGCGCATGGCATTTCCAACTTTGCCTACCATGTCATACACTTCCTTATAAGTTAGCCACACATATTTACCAGCCTGCAAAGAACCAAAACTTTCCATATTAGCTACAAGCCAAAAGAATGAGTTAGAAAGCACGCTCTGGCGCCGGATAGACACAGATGATCTACAATTACGATATTATACCTTCCCATTCACAATCTCCCGACGACCAAGCATGGGGTTTCCGGGATTTTTCTCCACTGACATGCTGCAAAACAAGCAAGATATCTTACAAACAAGAAAAATTCATACATGAAATAATTTAGTCTTAGATTTCGCGGATAGATCAGATCAAAGTGTTATGCTTGTTCCATAGTAAAACTGAACCACCCATTTTTCCGAACAAAGCAGAGCTCTTTAACAAGCACGACCCAGAAAACCATACTTCGATTAAATTACCGGATTGAAAACAGAGCTCTTCAGCAATCATTGTGGATTTCGGGATCGAAAAACCAAAACAATATTTAACGTTGAATTTTTACTGCATCACTTTAGCATGGTCAAAGCTGAATTTATTGTATTCAGATTCTCAGAATCTACACACAAAAAATCCGTACCGTGCTCGATTACTGAGAAATAAAAAATCATGTAGAAACAAAATCCTTTCGGAAATTCAAACTTCAAATCCTCAGAATTTCATAATCCGATATAAACGAAGCATCAAAGCTCAGTCAATTTATTATTTTAAACTTAATTTTAATAAAAAAATTGGATCAAACGACAAACTTCCAAGCAAAAAAATCACTTATATCAATTTTCTTTCGTTTTCTTGCGCTTTCTCGGCAACCAAACAGAAGAATTGGATTAAAAAAAAAAAAATTAGTACCGGAAAACATCCCAGCAACTGTCCATTCCCGAAATCGCAGGCGGAAAGCCATCCTTGGCGAACAGGCTCCGGTACACAGGTCCCTGCGACGGCTTGCCCTCCTTGGCCTCCTTGGCCTTCTCCACTTCTATCAGATACTTGTACTTTGTCGCCGCCATTTCTCAAATCTCAGTCGGATCGCGCGGAGCACACACCTCCCCCCCCCCTCTCTCTCTCTCTCTCTGCAAATCTGAGAAAATCGAGAGAACGCAGAAAATGGAAAGGGTAGCTAGTAATATTTATATGGGAAAAAATAAGAATCAATGAATTTAGGTGTTGGTGAATTCGCTCACGATGTCAGAGGCTCTGCCGCTCGCAGATGGTGTTTTGACTTGTAGACGAAGGCGAGTTCACTGAGTCACTGAGTAAGGATAACGCAGAGAGGAGAGGACCACAAAAGGAAGGCTATGGAGATATTAATCGCCATTTCGAGGGACTTTAATTTTTTTTTTTTTTATAATAAATATACGCTATCCAATTAGAATTTTAACTGATTTTTCAATATTCAAGATGTTTTTAATTAGAATTTTAAAATAATTTATTAAAATTTTTAGAAATCTAGACATATTTAACTAGGATTTGTTTATAATATTTCATATGTATTGAGTTAGAAATTGATTTTTAAAAATTTAAGAAAATTAAGGAATTAGAAAAATTTTGTAATGTATTTTAAACAACACAAATTTCATCTCTTTTAAGAGAATTTAATCAAAATTTTATATAAAATATTTACAAACCAATTAAATTCTATAAAAATTCATAAATTTATAAATCCATTAAAATTTTTCAAACTATGAATTGAATACAGCTTTTCAGCGGTGGTTTTGCGGTTGAGCCTTTTGTGGAGAGAGTTCAGAGTTGATAGTGTGTTATACGACTGGTCAGTAGGACTGACAGCTGTAATTTCAGGGTTTGGATTTGGGGATTTTTTATCTTGATTTGTTTTTGACCGTCCGATCTTGCTGTCTTTTTAATCTTTTTTTTTTGGTAATGTTATTCATACTATATTTTTGTATCACATTTTCATATCATTTTAGCTAGCATTTGATGTAAGCAGTCACATCATTTGAATTAATAAGATTTTTAAATTTGGTTCAATATTTAATTAATTAATAATTAAGAAAAAAAATAATTAATTAAATGATAATTGTGATATACAAGAAGTCTTTTTCCTTCATTTCCTTGGGTTTTTGTAAATTTTTCATGTGATATAGCTATCCACATTAGATGCAACTTAAAATGATATAGAAATATAGTATAAAAACATGATATAAATAACATTATTCATTTTTTTTCTTTTTAATGGGAAAAGAAAGAGAACTTTCATTTTACTTTTTGAACAAGTCAAGTTTTCTCACTTTGACTAACTTGGAAAGGTAGCAATTGCCCTTGTACTTATATAAAGCCATTTGCTAATTATTTAATTTATTAATTGGGTTGGCTACCTCTTTAAAAATGCGATTTTCTTATGTAAGTAAATTTAGATTTGCTATTTAAATGATATATCCCTTAGATATGCTCAGATCATGAGATCATGTCGCTTTATGGTTATGATCTAAGATGAGTATGAACTTTTATTTAAAACTCTTTGTGTTCGAATTACAGAGCTTTGTGTTTATGATCAAAACTGTTCATATTATAAATCACAATGTAAAGATCATCTCTGTAAAAAATAAATTAAAACTAAGGTTGTTTAGTTAATCTATTCTAGTAAATATATAGACGGTTTATAATTCTTTTACCAATATGCTCATAATAAAAATAGAGCAGAGCGAGATGAAGAATGATGATGGAGTGATAGACAGAAAAATGAATGCAATGAAGAATATAAAATGAAAATGTTTAACAAAAAACATAACAAACGTATCATGTAAATCTTATGTTTCCAATAAACAAGTAAATTATTGGAGAGAAATGCTACAGAGACATTTTTAAAGTGTAATTTTCTATAAACTCTCCGTCACCTTATTTTTTTCACAACATTTTATAATGTTGACACGGAAGTTGTACCAAAAAGATGAGATGAGGGAAAATTCATAAAAATTCTCGCTTTTAAAACAGTCTCCTTGGCATTTCTTGTTATTGGAATTAGGAAGAAGTCAAATGTAAGTTACTGAGAAATGCTAAGGATACAATATTGTACAAAAAAACATAGGGTAATAGAGTTTCACTTTATGTAGAAATATAATCTCAAGGAAATTAAATTAAGGTGTTTTAAATTTGGTTATACTATAATGTGATTTTGAAGGCGATCCTTATCAAGAGGCAGATTAAGGTACGGCATGTGATTGATAATGTGGATAGTTTTGACCAAGCAAGCTTCACGTATCCGAAGCAAAGTCATTCTGAACCGGTCAATTGTGCAACACCATTTTTATACGTTTTACAAGACTTCGGAAATGCTACAATTGGTTTTTGAAATGGCTAATATTTATTTCAAATTTTGAAGCTTATCACGTTGAAATGAAAATAAAAATGTAACTTTTACCTTGCATTCGTGATTTATTACTTGAAAAAATTATAAATCAAATCAATTGGAAGACTAATTGTACTCATTCTCGTTATTTTTCTCTTTTCCGATTCATCTAATGCGGCTAAATATTAGGCAAAACCAAATTTCTAGAACAACAAAAAAAAAGTTTAACAAAATCATATTCAAAGTCATTTGTTACATTTTTCTTGGTCCAAAAGGAAACAAAGACAAGTCTTAGTCTATTCATAAGGACAAATCAACCAAAATGCAAGTGTGGTCGCAGGAACGGCTTTCCTGCCCGCAACTCGCACTCCCTTTTTCTTTGGTTTGGTGATCCGTCCATACAAGGAACTTTCTCTTAAATCTGGCCAACAAACATTATTTGTAGTCAGAGTACTTAATTATGGACGACTAGTGATTTTAACGCTCTTCTTTTAATTTTATGCACTTTTGTAAGCGAGAAAAAATACAAAATATATTCAGTTTCGAGTGCAAATTATTAAATTTCTGACATTTGCCAGACCAAAGAACTACCATAATGGTTGATTGTCTTGCATTTCAATTTAAATGCAGGCTTGCAGCTGCAACTAAAGTTATTAAAATCCATCAATCCTCCACCTACTATTTCGTCATGTGGCCCTCTTCTATCTCATTAGGCTTAACAAATTATTCATATTATTTTGAAATATCATGCATGAGATGGTAGTCTCGCCACAGCTTCTCGTTCCCATTCCGCAGTTTTTTACAATAATAAAAACTGTTTGTTTCGAGATCAGCTTTCAAAAATCATATCAGCACAAAATAAACTAAATTAAAAACTGTCTAGCCGTTTAATTAACGTTGACATGATAATTTAGTGTTTAAAACAGGTTGATGAATAAAATATTTTTAATTTATTCATTGGGAGATGCAAAGGATACACGCCACTTCAAATTATACAAAAATAAATAAATAAATAAAGAGAAAATTTGAACTCAGAATATAGTGGTTAACTTTGTTCGTGGCAATCTTCTATTTGTTCAATAGTTGAATTCTCCCTCTTTTTTTTTTTTTTTTTTTTTTTTTGGGGAAAAAAAGTGAGGTGATGTAATTGACTGATTGGAATCGGCTGGGGATGCATTTCCTTATTTTCTTCACCCAGATTCATACGTTATGGGCAATGCATTATGCATGTTGGTAAACCACTCAGACTCGGTCTCCTTTTTGTTTTACATTTTCTTATCAACCCACAGTCCAACACCGAAAAGGAAGCCTACATAATCGGAATTATAACAATTAACTAGCGCAGGTTCTGCTAATTTGGAGGCTCTAGGCGAACTTTTAAAGTGGGGTCTAGAGTTTTCTAACTCCCGACCCTTTTGTACATTAATATATATAAAAAATAATTCGATAAATACATGAAAAAATTTATTTCTACGTCAAATATCATAAAAAGTTAATATCAAAAGAAAAAATATATACAAACAATACTTAAATATTTACACTTCTCGCATTTCTAGACACAAGTGTACTAATTAAGTTCACATAATCTAATTTTTCAATCAATTCTTTTTCAATTGATAAAAATAGTTAACCCATTCCATATTTCTTGTGATAAAGTTGATCGAAGATAAGATTTGATCAATTTTAATTTTGAAAACTTCTTTCTCCTGAGACAACTGTAACTCGTATGGTTAACAAAATTCTATAAGCAATAGGGATGACAATTCAAACTGTTAAACCCGATAACCGTCCGAATGGAATGGATTTGGGGATAAAAATTTGGCTATATTTTGGATATGGGGAAAAACCGAAAATATTATTCGGTTATGGGTTCAGATATGGTTATAGGGGTCTCCGATCAGTATCCATCCCCAAATCCAAACCGAATAATACATATTATATATATATGATATAATTTGTATATAATAAATATCGTATTGTATAATTTATGTGCGTGTGTATGTATATGTGTGTGTGTGTGTGTGTACACGTATTCACCGAACTCATTACTTTGAGGATTACAAAAGTTACATTTTGTGGAAAACTTCAAAAGTTTTGAACCAAGCCAATGAGAATTGAATAGTGCTTACGGGAGAGATCAAAGAGCAACCAACATCATCAATATATTTATATATTATAATGAGAAAATTAGTCTTTACTATATTATAATGTGTCAATTGAACAAATATAGTTTTGGTATTGACGAACATGGATATAGCCATTAACTGATGAGAAATCCGTTATCCGACGGGTATGGTTATGGATAATCCCCGGTGGTTAATTTGCGATTATGGATATGGTTATTTTGTGTGGTTATGGGGATGGATGTAACATTTTCGTCCCCAAACCAAACTGTTGTCATCCCTAATAAGCAACCCTTGCATTCGGGAAACAACAATTCATTTGTCTCAAATATTTCAACACTTCTATTGCCCGATTTATTTCCTTCGGTAAAGTTTCTCTCAAGATTCTTAGCTCTAGAAATAAGTATTTCCCATCAAAATCAGAATCCTCATATCCACAAAGGATTGGGACTGTATCGAGAAAAAAGGACTGGCATTTTGATTTTTAAATTTTAATTAGATTTAAAAGAGTAAAACTATAATTACATGTGGGCGGGGGAAAAGAAAAAAAAAAGTAAAATTCTTTTTGTGAAAAATTATATTATTGCCTAAAATTTTATTTTTTAATAAATATATATATATATATATATATATATATATATATCATGCCCCGATCCCGACATACCCGTATCTCTAACATACCCTGCTTCAGGGATATAGGCAAAGCATAACTCAAGATTCAAATTTCATAGTAGTTTTCGTATACTTTATGGATGCATCTAACCTCCTCATTAGACTGCATACGTACCCTAAATAGGGACCAAACCATTCGTAGTTCACTATTTACTACACTCCGATGTTTATCATAGTACGTTCAAATCGAAAAGCATAGCATTCCTCAATCAATTATTAGAACTTAACAAGCATAAGGTTTAGGGCTACATAACAAACCTACATGACATTCAAGGTTTCCACTTCATCGATCACATAAATCACTATGTTTCAACATCATACCGCAATACATAGCATGCAATATCTCAAAGAACAATCAACAAAGTACAATATTATTCTCTTGCCACATTGGTCAACTAAAATAATCATAATAATAACAATCATATCCAACGTCATTCCACAATCCCGTCAATTAATCAATTCATGAATCAAAGATGCATGATCTTAGCATTTAACTACGTTAATCAATCAATGTGATACTTTATCATTTCACGAATTTAATTAAGAAACTCTATATAATTCTCCACTTGGATTATGAGCAATAAACATGGTAAATTTGATTTATATTCACAAGGTCTATTGTGGGTAATTCTTACTTACTCGAATCTAGGGTTCTAGACTAACCTTATGGAAATGAGCAAGAGCAAGGATTCCGAACCTCTTAATGGAATCCAATAACATCGGGTTCCAGACCACTCAACGGAACCAAAATATCAAGCGGTTTCTCGTAATCTACCCAGACCTGTCACATGTATAATCAGTGCCTACATCATGGGAAGGGTGTACTGGGCAACTAGAACACTAATAAGCTACGAAGCTCAGGTGAGTGACAATAATACAAATATGTGATAATCAATAAAAAGAAAGACCATCTACCATAATTTATAAACCTCAAATATAAGTTCGTAATTATGAAAACATAGTCACTCCTACGAATCTATTAGGTAGTGATCACCTATCGCAGATTAACCAAGCATGATCACCCTTAAGTATGTATGGCCATAAAGATCGCCCATCGCGGATTCACCAAGCACGATTCATAGAAAATATGGTCCCTTATCGCGGATTAACCAAGCAGGACCAAGATAACCAAGTAGGTAGTGACCCCCCATCATAGATTAACCAAGTAGAGTCACACCTACAGATATGTTAGGCAATGATCACCCATTGCGAATTAACCAAGCATGATCATTCCTAAGTATACATGGCCATAACGATCGCCCATCGTGGATTAACCAAGCGCGATCAATAAATAGTATGGTCCCCTATCGTGGATTAACCAAGCAAGATCATCCATATACCACTGTTACATGGTGCAGACTCAGTGTCACCTAACCCCGTGACACTAAGGTAACGATCCCCTACTAGCCCTCAGTTCAACAAACATTTCAATATGCACTTTAAATCACTTTTTTCAAAAATATTTCCAATCCATGAATCAAATCAAATTTAATAAAAATAAATTGATGGCCAATTATAAAAATCACATTTTAATAGAAAATGCATTTATAAAACCAAGTCATATCCACAAAGGACACTAATATAAGAAAACAAGGTAATAACATATATTAAAGTCACTCACCGAGACAAGTCCGTAAAGCCTCACTGAGTCTTTAGTAATACTAATTTTAGTAATTCAAACGGTTCAAGACATGTTGACCAAAAGTCAACTCTCAATCAACGTTGGGTCCACACCCTAGTAATTTAATTCGAAAGATCCACACATTATATTTCAGACCCGTAACTTCCGAAGGTCCACATTATGCTCATAGAACAACATACTAAAGTCTCATTGCGATCTGATGGTCGGATCTCCATTAATCTCAAATTCAAATGACGGTCAACAATTAGTTTTACAAATTTAAAAATTCAATTCGGGAAGATCCGTACGTCAGATTCCTAATCCATCAGTTCATACTATCCTAAAATATTATGTAATATTACGTATTTAAGTTTTATACCGATCCAACGGTCGGATCGTCAATTCATATAATAACCTCATGGCGGCCAACTAGTGGTCAACTACGAAACTATATTAAAATATCAGAATTCCACTAAACAGATGTCAAATAGGAAATCAGGGCATCAAAATTAGCCTAGGATAGTCAGGTGGGATCTCCGCCCACCTAGCAGCCGGTCACCCGGACTCGTCAAAAAATCCAACTAATTCCAAAAATTACCAAAATTCACATAATTGTATATCTCAATGAGTAGAGCAAGTTTCATACCAGTGACCAAGGCCAATTTGGCCAGGAAGAGCCCCAATTTAACTCAAACCCGTCGAAAACCTTAGAAATAGGTGTTCTTGATTCAATGCCAAAACGAACTCTGACGCCCCAACCAATGCTTGGGAGTTGTTCCTATGGTTAAGGGAAGTCTTTTGGTGGTGGTTGATGGTAATCGTTATCGGATTCACCGAAAAATGGGAAAACTCGCTGGACAATCTGGAACTTTGTGGCTTCGATTTGTAAAATTGGGTTTGAAATTTAAAAATCTAACATCATAGGGCACCAAGAGCTTTCCATGGACATCAAAACCATCTCGAACAGACATCGGACATAAGAGATAGAATTAGGTCAAGGAATCGGGTCGGGTGAAGAAACCATGTTGGCTAGTTCTCTCATTCTCCCTTCCCTCATTTCCCTCATTGCTTTCTCTCATTGGCTGCTGCCTCCTTTCTAATAATCTGATTGGTCACTTAAAAAAACTGATTGGTCTCCTTCTTTCTCCTGATTTTCTGATTGGTCCCATAACCCATTAATTGATTGGGCCAAATCCAAGCCCTTGATTGGTTCTCATTCCCACCTAGTGGGAGTTTAATTAATTTAAAAACTATATTTTAGTAAAACGCCTTCAAATGTCCGTAACTATATCGTTATAGTCAGGACTCGCAAACAGCTTTCGTCTATGCGCTCATGGTTTTGAGATCTATTTGAAAACATTAATTATGACCTCGAAAGGTCAATGAATTTTTAAGATTAATTACAAAATTTCAAAACCAATAACTATTCAATTTAATTCCTAAAGTTAATGGAATTAAAATTAACTAATAAAAATAACGTAAACGTGAAATACGAATTTAAATTACGAGATACGTAATGAATAGTGAAATTCCCGGGACGAGATTTCCCAAACTCATAGACCTTACATATTGGAATTATATATATTTAAAAAAAATTAGGGGCCCTTCAAACTGGGAGCCCTAGGCAGACGCCTACTTTGGCTATCCTTAATGCCCGCCCTGTAATTAAACCTGGTGTATAATAAAGTAACTTGTGTAGATGTAAATTTCCACCTTCTTCTTCTTAGACCAAAATGTACCTGCAAAACAATTAACACCTAAGATCAAGGCCAAGACCCTCACGTTAGAATTTGAGAGAGAAAGTATTTAGAGAATTTTAGGAGAAGAATGGACTTAGGTTTTTGGAGAAATTGGGGGCTATATATATGGGTGTGGCTGGTCTTATTTGGAGAAATAGGGACTGGCCACTTATGGTAGAATTTTGGCCCTAATTGCAAGATATTGTGTCAAATAATATCTTGCAATCAATTTGGTAATTAATCAATTAATTTGGTGATTAATCCCAATTTGAAAAAAGAATAATTGGGAGTTACCTTGTGGGTGAGGATTTGATGAGTGATAAGAGGGTTTTGAAAAAAAAAAAAATCATTTTCATCACCTTTGACCTCGATTGAGCCGTTATTATCCGTTGCATGCATGTGGGAATCCTGGTGTGCCTCAAGGGTAATTTTGTCTTTTTACCCCCAAAAGTCCACATGTCGTCTCCATAATTTTCTTGATTATTTTTGGCTCCACAAATGCCCCCACACTTGTTGGGCTGCTCACAAGAAAGGGCAGCAGGTGTAGAGATCTTCTCTTGCTTTAGGAAACATAGGATTGTTTCATATTTTGACGTAGATTCCCCTTTTAATTGGAAATTAGATTCCTCTAGGAAAGGGAAATAAATCACTTCCAAAGTCTATTTAAGTCTACCTTAAGTAGATGATTAAATCAACTTCAAAGAGTAATTTATTCTACCCTACAAGAGAGAGAAAGCTAGAGGATATTTGTTCCTCATCCCCAGTAATCTTATACACTTGCCCGTGTAAATGATCGGCTTTCGTTGCTTTCTTTGTCTTCTCCACACCGTATCAAGGTAAGAAAAAATTAATTTTCCTTGTCTTCTTCTTGGATAGTGCTGTCGCAGGGCAACCGTCGGGGTGGTGCAGCACATCGACTGGCAGAGGCTAGGAGCCTGCTCGGCATGGGCCGATGAGATGTTGTGGCAAGGATCACTACCTGGGTTGCTCGACTTGGCTAAAATGGAAAACAGCTGTGCGACTGGGGCTACGGATTGAGGTGTTGAGGCGCAATGCTAGACGAGCCGCATGACTCATGTCATTTGGGCTCTTAAACCTGATACGGGCCAAGTCGGCGATTGAGAGAAATGAGGAGGTTGCGGGCCTTATGAACTGCTGGAATGCTGGGCATGCAGGCCTACTACTTGATGGTTAGAGAGAAAAAATGAAGGAAAAGCCAACATGGGTTGAGCTTCCTTGCTAAGTATCATGAGTGACTTTGGCTGCTTAGTCCTCTTTGCTAGGAGAAATGTGAACTGCTCCCGAGAAAGGAGATGAAGAGGATCAAGGTGGATACATTGGCTTGTCCAATCGTTGTCTTGGTGTCTACTATGAATCAAGATGGGAAAGAATAGGTCTTCCCACCCTGTTCAAGAGATGTCAGTTGAGAAAAAACTGAAGACTTCCTCCACTGCCCGTGAGGGTCTGTCTACTGCCGAGATGTCTGTGATTGACTTGACTTTTTTCCGATTGGAAGAAAAATAAAGCTACTATATCTGAGCCTGTGACATTTGCCATGCTGAAATGGCTAGTACGATTGCTGATAGGATTGCTCAACATAGAGGTTCTGTCATGCCCCCAGTGTTGAAGACTGTACCTAGATGTCTGTTGAAAGCTAAGTATAGTTCACCTACAGAGAGGCTTGCCACTATGAAGAGCGACAAGGTGGACTCTACTACTAAAGTGGTGCCAAAGCCCATTCCCTTTGCTGCTAAGACTAATTCGCTTGCTAAGAAAGATGAGACTGCTTACATGGGCAATTATAAGAAATCCACTAAGTTTGTTTCTGGGGAGGTTGCTGAGATCTGTGCGCTTTTGAAGTATGATCTGCTTGAAGACATGGACGCGTATGCCAAACTTGTTGATGGCGTCAGATGGGTTGTTTGGCCAAGTTCCTTTGTGAATCATACAACCCAATGTAGAATGACTGCTTTACTTGCTATATTTTGGCAGCCGAGTCTATGCTCATTGACCAAGATGGTACAAAGGCTGCTAAGGATATGGCAAAAACTATGGTAGCTGAAGCTTATTTTTCTGCCGAAAAGATCAGAAAGTTAGAGACTGAGTTCATCGTTTGGAAAAGGTCTAATCTCTCTGCCCCCACTTTTCTGCAGCTTGAGACCGCTTGCCAGGAGATCATTAACTTGAAAACTAGGCTTAACGTGATCCACGTTAAGTATAAAAGTGCAGAGAAGAGGATTGGTTGTTACATACCTCAGATTCAAGATCTTGAGTGTGCCGTTTCTGAGCTTCGTTCCACTGCTTATGCAAAGGATAAAGAGTTGATTGTTGCTTATAATCAAGTGATCCATTTCAAGAAGATCGTCGATATGCTTGAACCCTAAGTGTTGAAACTCCAAGGTGCATTGAAGATCAACGAAAGTTTGAATAAGGAATTGGATGAACTGCAACACGTCCATGTTCATCTGCTTAAGGAGAACGAGCAGTTGAAGGGCTTGAGGCTTCAGTTGGTCAGAGTTAGGCCGATTTCTACAAGCTGGTTATGTAAATCATCTCTTTGGTAGGCCGTTTGACTTTGAGTTTGCCGGGAGAGACTTTGAGACCTTCTCTAAGACTTGTTTGCCTTTACTTTTGAGGCTTCTATTGGTGAAGTAGTCGGAGAAGTTAGTGCCCAGGTTGGGGCAGTCGAGGATGAAGCGCTGGATGATGCCGCTGCTGAGAGCATCACGGCTGCTGAAGGTGTGGCGATCAAGTAGTCGTGAGATGTCCAAGTTGCTAAAAAATAGTCTTCTAGGTAGCCTTTAGGATTTTCTTTGTTTTCCTTGTTTTTTTGCTTTTCTTGAACTCCTTCGGCCTTTACTATTTGTTTATCAAATTTTCTAGAAAATTTAATAAACTTGCTTCCTTCACTTTTCTTCATTTTCGTTTTTTTTTTGTTTACGCCCAACCTTTGACTTTTAGGCCAGCGGCATGCGTGCTGCTTTTTTATAAGCAGACAAGCTTGCGTAGCCTATGCAGCCGTAGTTGTTGGTGTAAAACTTTTGCAAAGTTGTTAGCCATATGGTTAGCAATCAGACACCTTACTTACAGAAGCAGACGAGTCCGCGTGACCACTTAGCTATTAACCTTGGCTTTCTTCAGTCATTTGAGTTGTGTGGCCTGCATCACAACATACTAAAGATTTTGGGGTTATGAAATCCGCTAACCTTTCGTATCAAAAGTACGTGGTTGTATGGAATTTCGTAAGCAAAGGTTTAAGAGAACTTTTTGCTCTTTATGTAACCAATTTCGTGGGTTGCGTAGCAAGTATCACAACACTTTAGGAATTAGTGTAGATCTAAATCATCATTCTGCACTTGGCAGAGGTGAAGCTTATTGATTGTGTGGCATGTCGGCAGTGGATAAAGCTTTGTATATGCACGCAAACTCGTTTAACCTTTCACAAAAATGTGCGGTTGTATAAATTTAGTGTTACTTACTGCTCGAAGGGTAAGTCATAGGTAGTCTTCTGGAAACTGTAGGCAACTTTAGTGCACTTGGTAGCAACTTTAGGGTTCCAGGGCAGCCGTCTATAGGGCGTATTGCATAATGTGCCTTTTCCGTCTTTGAGGCCCAGTTCCCCACGGATTAGGCCAAGAGACCCAAAATCCTTTAGTTAGCTAAGCTTTGAAAAAGGTCATTGTGGCTATTTTTAGGAATCCCGGCGTAAGCCATCATGCACCTAGTTACACCAAGGTAGCCCGACTCATCCACATCTAGATATTCGGAGTGTAAAGTTTATCTTCACGCATTGGAGAGCAAACTCATGTGGGTGTTGGGGAATTGGTTTACCCTCTCGCATTGGAGAGCATGGTTGGTCCCTAGCAATGGCGTAGCCACACTAAGGGCTACGGTGGGATGTAGCCTAGGAAGGATTTGTAGCAATATGTATGTATACTTTAGTGTGTAGATATAATAGACAAAAAAAATGTGTAAGAAGAATTATTTTTAATGAAACTAGCCCAGTGAGTATTTAGCACAACTAAAAATATAAAAATTACCACAAAAATTGTGATGTCATTTTGTTCAAGATTATTCTGCTTTGATATAGTGGGGTTTATATTAGTTTCAACCAATTTTTTAATATTGTCTTTACTTCTACTTTCAGTCTTTTGCTTTGATCTAGTTGTGTGATTGTAATTGAGATATCAAGTTTTCTATCTTCTTCTTGTGTTTAAATCTAAATATATGTGAAATTTGATGATTCATTGTAATTTTGTTAGTTTGCAATTGCGAAGCTTATTGAGTTCCTGCCAGGCAAATTTTAAGTATATAAATACAAAAGTTAAACTTAAATTTTTGCATAGAATACGTACGTAGCAAAAACCAAAAAAATTTGATTTTAGGGTAAACTTTTTAGCTAGCCCACCCATAAAATATTTTCTGGCTCCGCCATTGGTCCCTAGGGGGTGCAATTCCTGCGATAAGTCCTTAAGAAGGGCGTGGTCTTCTTTTGAAGTGCAGGAGTGATCAATTGTTGTAAACATGCAGTCGAGCCTAGTTGTAGGTTAGTTTTGAATTCCTTATTGAAAAACGAGTGAAACGAACGAGAACTTAGCTGTAAGGTAGGAACTGCATAACAATTGGATAGTCATCGGCTTGCGAGGTGGTGCCCGTCGAGTTGCTTGAGTCTTCGGGCTTTGATGTAGCGAGAAGTCACGCATGGTACTTCCTCAGATTGTAGGCATTCCACTACTTTTCGATATGTTTGTCGTTCATGGTGGCAAGGGTGTAACTACTCTTACCGCCTACTCTGCTGATCTTGTACAAACCTTCCCAGATGGGATCCATCTTTTTGGAGCCTTCTCTGTGGGCAGTGATGAAGGCTTTTCTTAGGACTAGATCTCCGGGCTGGACCTGCCAGATCTTGGCCCTTTTGTTGTAGCTGGAAATGAGCTACTGCTAGTAGGCTGCAAAGTGGGTGATGACCTTCTCACGTTTCTCTTCTACCAGATCTAAATTTGTGGCCATCTCCCTTCCATTTTGCTAGATGCTTAGCCGTAGAGTGCTAATACTCGGCAGAATGACATTGGGATGAATGATTGCTTCTGAACCAAATGCCAAAGAGAAATGAGCCTCATTGGTTGCTCGTCATTTGGTTGTGCGATACGCCCATAGACATCCGGGAAGTTCGCCTAGCCATTTTCCCTTCTTGTCGGAGAAGATTTCTTGAGGCAGTCGAGAGTCGTCTTGTTGGATGCTTCGGCCTACCCATTACTTTGGGGATACCTCGGCGTTGACATGTGTTGCTTGATGCCATATTTCTAAAAAAAACTTCACCAAGTATTTGCCTATAAATTGTGGGCCATTGTCTATGACAATGGATTGAAGGATGCCAAATCGGCAAATGATGTTCCTCTATATGAAGCGTTATATGTCCGTCTGAGCTGTGGTTGTCATGGGCTCTGCTTCCACCCACTTGGTGAAGTAGTTAGTTGCCACGATCATTATGCCTCTGCCCCCAATAGCGGGCGGCATTGGTCTTACCAAGTCGATTTCCCACTGCATGAACGACCAATGACTTATCTGCGAGTGTAGTTCGTTGGCAGATAGTACTGGTATCAGCTTGTAGTGTTAGCAACGGTCATACTTTTGTACTAACTCATTAGCGTCTTGAGGCATAGTAGGCCAGTAGTAGCTTGCGTTAAAAACATTCTGTGCTAAGGATCGGCATCTGGAGTGATTTCCACAAAACACCTTCGTGGATTGAACTTATAACTTTTAGGTCGTCGAAAGACGCTTAGGCATCGTAGATGTGGTCTAGTGTAAGATCTTCGAACGAGAATGTCGTTCCATATGTAGTATCGTGCTACCTTTGTTTAGAGCTTTTTAGACTCCAGTCTTTCCATGTTGAGTGTGTCATTGACCAGGTAGTCTATAATGAAATCTTGCCAATTTAGAGTTGTACTAACCTGTGACACCTTAGTTGCTGGTTCTGCCTCTATCCTTGGCTTGTCTAGATACTCTATTGAAATATAACGTTTGAGTTGGTGGCCGAGGGAGGAGCCTAGGCCGGCTAGTGCTTCCACTTGGGCTTTGTCTGCACACGGAACTTGAGTGAGGGTATAAGTTTGAAACGCCTCAAGTTGCTTTTGTATCTTTTTTAGGTATTGCGCTATCTTCGGATGTTTTGTCATGTACTCCCCAGTAGTCTGGCTGGTGATTAGTTGAGAATCAAAATGAATTGTAAGCTTGTTCATCGCTAAGTCTTTTGTCATTCGAAGGCCTGTTAGTAAGGCTTCGTACTCTGCTTCGTTATTGGATGCTTTAAACCTTAGAGTGATTGCCTACTTGAGTATCGAACCGTTTAGGGTGACAAGGACCATGTCTGTTCCCGAGCCCTTGTAGTTGGATGCACCATCGACGTGCAAATGCCAAAAGTCTCCATCGGGTGAAGCAGGCTTGGCTAAGGTGTGCTCAGTTACCTCTGAGGTGTCGTTAGGTCGCTTTGTTGCGTCCCCTAGGCTAGGCGTGAAGGCGCGATAGAAAGTCATGGAGCTGAGGCCATGTTACATGTAGCAGAAGATGCTTAACTATCGACATTTGACCATTTTATAGCTGAATTATGGAGTAAGGGTCAGCTGGGGCCATGTGATGCATAGTAAGAGGTGGTGCTCAATTGCCAGTACATATTACTCCTATGTAGAATCTTCTGGGGTGACGAGGACAAAACTTGTTTCAGAATGTGTCTTTTTAGTGTTCGTCTACCTTGGCGCACCTTTTGGGTTGAGTTGTTGCGTTCGTCAGAAAGCTTTGCATCTGCTACTGTATGCCTTTTTATCGTCGTGCATCTGGATTGGGCTGAATTTTGTGTCATGAGGATGACTACGTGCGTCTGAAGGTATAACTTGAGCTTTCAAGTTGCAACAACTATCGCCAAAGTTGGCTTTTAAATTTCTAGTAGCTGGTTCCCGTATCGAGGAGAGCTTTTGAACTTTGGAATACAGGTAGTCGAGCCCCCATCTCTTCTCATACAAAGGTAGAACTTATTGCAGATACGGTTGCTCATCTGGTTAGACCTTGAATCTCATTTAGAGTAGTGGGGAACTTCATATTTAAGATTGCTCAGATTTGCCTTGAATGTGCATTGGTGAGCCTTATCCCAAATTGCATGCTCTTTTACTAGAGCGAAATAGCCTGCCAGAGTTAAATCTTCTTTCATAATCAATTATCTGAACAGTGAGTGATCTGCTGAGAGTTCTTTTTGGAAGGCTGCACTAGTTATCGAGTCGTTGCATCCGATTATCTTTGCCTTTTCTGCTTTGAACCTCTTCATATAGTCGCGAAGCAATTCCTTTGGGTTCTTCTTGATGTTAAACAAATAATCGGACTTCTTCTTGATCGAGCGGTAGGATGAATATTCTTTGGTGAAAATCAAAGAAAGATCATCGAAACTTCGGATGGATTATGGCGGCAGGGTGTGGAACCAATCTTGCGCCTCACCTTGTAAAGTGGTGGAGAATATCTTGCACACAAGAGCATTGTTGTTCCGATAAAGGATCATTATGCTTCGGTAATGCTTCAAGTGTCTCTTCGGGTCTCCATCTCATTTGAAGGATGTGAAATATGGCATGTTGAACTTGCATGGAGGCTCTGCTTGCTCGATCTCATCCGTGAAGAGTGACTGGCTTATGTTGGTCATGTCCCATTGTAATGCCTCGTCAATGACCTCGTTGCGTTGGAAGTCACGCAATCATTCGGTCATGAGCCTTTCCACTTTTTCTTGAATTTGCCTTTGTTGGGGTAGCGGAGCTCTTAACTTCCCCTGATGGTGACCTATTGGTCTAGGCTGCTCTTCTATATGATCTACTCATCTATGTCGTAGCTGTGTTGCATGTTATACATTCTTAGCAGGTAAGCAAATTTTTCGCAGGTTGCCAGTTGAACTTGAGTCGGATTGAGTGACTAATTCTCTCCGTCCATCGTGCCGCCTACTCCGATATGAAATGGATGATGCTTCTTGCGGTCCTAACCACGATTAAACACTTCGCCTAGAAGGTTGCTCATGTTGATTATCGGAGTGTGGCCCCAACAATGAGTGTATGCTCATCTATAGGCCTAATCGTGAATGTACGCTCCTCCGCGCTCTAAGATGAGAGTATATGCTATCTTGAGGGCCTAGTCAGGAGTGTACATTACCTGAAAGCTCGGTTCATGGCTGGTCAATGGGCTATTTGTAGGAACGCTACTGGAAAGGTTCGTCGTCTGCTCTTGTCTTACTTCGGAACACCTTGTCTGGGGCACGTTGTATCTCGATACGCTACAAAAGCTAAATCACCAAGGTCATCTAATGTGTGAGGATGCTTGTCAACTCTATGACTTGTTGAGACAAGTGTTGTTCGCCATTTGGGTTGGAAGAGCTTGGATGGTATGCGTCTCCTTGAGTAATGGGAGTGTAATGGACTCTGGGCACGAGATTTAAGTTAGGATGTGTCAAATCTGCTGAGAAATAGGGTGAAAATATCCCTAGTTTAATCGTCAGTCCAGAAGTATATAGTCGGGACGGTTGAACTAATCTTGGACAGGTTTGGACTGCTTGGAGGGCCACGAGAGTGGGCTACTCTGTGTGTGGCTCATGTGGGTATTGGGCCTCGGCTTGGCTCACCTTGGGCTTGGGCCCGTGAGGGCTGGAGTGACATAGCTTGTGCCCGCTAGTCTTGGGCTCGACCTTGGAACGCACTGGCTTTGAGCCCACGAGGTCTAGGCTACTTTAATTACTGCAGCTGCTTAGGCCTCAGCTGCTTGGGCTTCAACTGCCATTGCAGCACTATAGGCTTGAATGTGGGCTGCCTTGCGCTGGGCTGGCTGCCTTGTGGCATGGGCTTGGGCCTGCTGCTGCGAGGTGGCCTGCTCAACGTGGGCAGTGGGCTTGCCGAGGGTCGCTGCCATGGTTGCTATCATGGTGGTTCCCCATGGGGGTGGTGCCACTTCACTCATAATCGCGTTAAGCCTAGTGGATCGTCGTGGTCCAAATCCTTGAACGTAGGAAATTTCGTTCGTTGTGGTTTTTGAATTTCTAGTCATTGTACTTTTCTTTTATGTTTTATCAAAGAATTTTTTAAAGAAAATTCTAAGAATAAGAACGTACGAAAAATCTATAAATGAACAAGAAATGAGAAACTCTGAATGCGAGAGTCTTCTTCAAGTGTGTGAATCAAACTCTTAATGAAAGCACCAATTTATGGTTGCAAATTTTCGCCTCCTTCTTCTTGGACAAAAATGCACCTGCAAAACAATTAACACCTAAGATCAAGGCCAAGAGCCTCACGCGCCCACGATGAATGGGGGGCCTTTGGCCGAAGAGTCTCTGATGCCAAAGTTAGAATTTGAGAGAGAAAGTATTTAGAGAATTTTAAGAGAAAATTGGACTTGGGTTTTTGGAGAAATGGAGGGCTATATATAGGGGTGTGGCCGGCCCTATTTGGAGAAATAGGGACCGGCCACTTATGGTAGAATTTTGGCCCTAATTGTAAGATATTGTGTCAACTAATATTTTGCAATCAATTTGGTAATTATTCAATTAATTTGGTGATTAATCCCAATTTGAAAAGAATAATTGGGAGTTAACTTGTGGATGAGGATTTGATGAGGAGTGATGAGAGAGTTTTGAAAAAAAATACCATTTTGATCACCTTTGACCTCGATTGAGCCGTTATTATCTGTTGCATGCGCGTGAGAATCTCGGTGTGCCTCAGGGGTAATTTTGTCTTTTTACCCCATAATTTTCTTAATTATTTTTTACTCTACAACTTGCATGGAACGAATTTGCAGTCTCATGACATTTTGATTCAATAATATTATCAAGATTTGTTACAAAATGTCATTGATTTGTAATCTTTTTGTAGCCGGCTGGCATTGAATGTAATATAAGGCACTAGATATTAACATTTTCAAAGGTTTCTTCCCTGTATTTTGTTTTCTTTGACATTGTAAACTCATTTATTAAACAAATTGATTATGTTAATGTCACTACACAATAAGCAATCTAAAAGTCAAGAAGGATGCAACAAGCAGAGATATCCAAATCCATAATATTAAGTTGGCACCTTGCTCATGCCTAATTTATTAATAAAATTTTTAATATTTAACCGGAAAAATATATATTAAAACAAAATTAGAAAAACGATCGAGACATTTGAGCATGCAATCGAGGGTATTTTGCGGTGGATGCTACAAGACCAAAAGTTAGGTGACCGTCACATCTCTATATTACTCACATTGCTTGGTTATAACTTATACAACTTTTTCTAACATAAGCGTGCCTCTATAGATTTGATGAGACAAAACAATTTATTTTTGTATTTAGTAAGGCTAGAGCAGTGGTGTTGATGCTATATTGGATGTGATTTGTGGGCAAAGCTTGGCCAAAAAAGGCAGAAAGAAAAAACAAATACGTGCTACAAGGCTTAAGCATGATGTAAGAAAAAGACGTGTGCTAAATGGCGAGGTTTAGCTGCCCAGTGCCAACCAATCAGAATATTGCTGGCTGCAAGTTAAAGTCCGATATGGACTAGATATTAGGTTCAGTGATATTTTTATTCAATTTACATAAAGAGTTAATTACAAAAAACTACCTCAAGTAAGGATCAAATGACACTTTCATACCTCATCTTTTAAAATTGACAATGTCATACCTCATCTTACAAATTTGTGTCAATGTTATACCTTCCGTTAGCTTGTTCTCAGTTAAATGCTGACGTGGCTTGATTCGGGACCCATTTTTATTAAAAAATTATTAAAAACAAAAAAATCATTTAATATTATTTAAATATTAAAATAATAAAAAAAAATTATTTAAAAAAAAAAAAACCAATGTCGTCCCTTCCCCCCCCTTCTCTCCTTCTCCTTTCTCCCCATCTGCAACTACAACCCAGAAAAACAGAAGAGAAAAAAAAAAAAAAAACCAATTTGTTTTCCTTGCTCCTCACCCCCTCTTCTCCCCACACCCACGCACCCAACCTCCCCACCTTCGCACCCCACCAGAAAAAAAAAAAACCCATTCTCCTGGCCGAGGAGAAAATGGGCGGCGGCGCCGGGGGGGGGGCCGTGGTGGGGGAATGGGTGTGGAGGGGAGAGGGTGGGTGTGAGGGGGGCGAACTGGGTTGCTACTGTTTGTTTTTTATTTTTTTTCTTCCTTCTCTCTTCTTCTTCTTCCCTCTTCTTCCCTCTTCTTCTTCTTCTTCTTCTTCTTCTTCTTCTTCTTCTTCTGCAGGGGGACGAACTGGGTTTCCAATTGTTTTTTTTTTTTCCTTCTTCTTTTTTATTTTTTTTTATTTTTCTTCTCTCTTCTTCTGCTTCCCTCTTCTTCTTCTTCTTCTTCTTCTGCGGGTTAGGTTGGGGGGGGGGGTAGGGTTGGGTGGGAGGGGACGGGTTTGCTGCTGTTTTTTTTTTTTCCTTCTCTCTTCTTCTTCTTCTTCCCTCTTCTTCCCTCTTCTTCTTCTTCTTCTTCTTCTTCTTCTTCTTCTGCAGGGGGACGAACTGGGTTTCCAGTTGTTTTTTTTTTTTTTTTGTTTCCTTCTTCTTCCTCCTCCTTTCTAGGTTGCAGGGGGTTGAGTTTGTGGTGGGGGGAGGGGGGATGAACTGGGTTTGGTTTGGTTTGGGTTTTTTTTTTTTTTTCTCTTCTTCTTCTTCTTCTTCTTTCTCCTTCTTCTTTTCTGGGTTGCTGGGTTGCAGGAAGATGATGGGGAAGAAAGAGGGGGGAGATGCACGAAAGGAGAGGGAAGATGATGGCTAATGTTTTTTATTTTTTTATGTACTTTTTAATTATTATTTTAATATTTAAATAATATTAAATGATTTTTTTTGTTTTTAATAAATTTTTTAATAATTTTTTTAATAAAAATGGGTCCCGGATCAAGCCACGTCAGCATTTAACTGAGAAATAAACGGCCAAGCTAACGGAAGGTATAACATTGACACAAATTCGTAAGATGAGGTATGACATTGTCAATTTTAAAAGATGAGGTATGAAAGTGTCATTTGACCTATACTTGAGGTAGTTTTTTGTAATTAACTCTTACATAAAAGGTTTTAAGTTCGTTATATTTTGTTATGGATGATTCATTAAAGAGTGATTGTCATTGATCCCATTACAAAGGTCGGCGGCTAAGGGATTTTTTTACAGGAGCCAACCCGAGCCCAGTCCTATTATTCAGGTTATGGGCTAGCCTGGCCCAATTTTAGGGCTAGGTTTTATCCAACCTGATTTTAAATGGCCAAGGCTTGGGCCTCGCATTTTAGGTTCTGGACCATCCATGGGTTAACCGGCATGGGTCGAGTTTAGGCCCGACCCTGTTCTTAGATCTGACTTGGGGGGTTTAAGGATGAACCACTTAAACTTAATAATCTATCATTTCGTCTTCTATCTTGAGTCCCATCGAGGATTGACTATACTGGTGTTTGTTGATCTCGCAATAATTTTGAGATTTAACTTGGGTTTCTTAATTTTTATTTATATTATATGTTTTTTTAATATTGAAATTAACGGCAAACTGGGAAGTAAAATGACAAAATCTTTTTATTGAGTGAACTTAACTCAAATTTGGGTGCTAATGGAGGGGATAGTACTCGGATTGTGAGTACTATTTTTTGATTTTGTCCAATAATATTTTAACAAATGTTTTGTTAAAAAACAAATAATGGACATGTTATTAGTTTTTTTTTTTTTTTTTTGACCTTTAGAAAACAAGGAACACTTGGCATTTCTTAATTTCTTAATAATGAACATGTTAATTTTTCTTCTTTCTTGCATGCAAGCTAAGTTTCTATATCTTTCTGATCACGTAAATGTTATGCGATCACAAGGTACTGCCGATGGCTCAGCATTTCGTTATTGCCAAACATATTCAATGTGCCATGATTTAACGTTTCATTAACATCCTTAATTGCTATTAATTATTTCATAACTTCGGTGTCCCCAATGGAAGAGCATTTTATCCAAAATCATGTATTTTTCGTTTTCCCTTTTTTCAGTATTTAGCTATAGTAATGGTAGGACTTGTGTAAGGTTGTATGAGACCATATAACAAAAGTCTCATAGTCTTTTGGGGTTGGTCAAGCATGTCATGTAGCAAAATTTTTTTATACAAATAAAATTAAGAATACGATTATTATTAAATAGTTTTTGTAGTTAAAATGGTCTCTGAGAGTGACATAACCTGATATTTGAAATTAATAGAAATGGTTTTTGAATTTGTCTACTGTCAATTATTTTGGTCATACTTTTGAAAATCTTTGTTAAATAAGGAACAAAATGACAAAAAAAAATAACATCAATTTAATAAACAACATGCTAGAATGATTTGACAAAAATTGAGGATATTTTTGTTATTTTCTCCTTATTTCATGAAGATTTTTTTACGGGAAGAACAAAACGATTGATGGTAAATAAACTCAGGGAACCAATTTTATCAATTTTGAATCTCATGAATCAAAATAAAGAGTTATATCACTTTCAGAAATCATTTTAACTTAAAAGCTTTATTAAATTCTTGAGGTGCTGTTTGGTGGGAAGTTGTGATAAGTAAACCCAATTAAACCCACATATTCCTTTTCTTCTTTCTTTTCTCAAACGTATTTAGACATGGAAATGGAATGTCAGATTAGTTAGAGATCATGATCTGTAGTCCAATCAATTCAATAACGGAAGCGGTTATGTGACAAAAATATTGCAAATATTTCCAACCCTTATTCAAATTTAAAGCCATGCATAAGAAACCAAAAAATCGATTAGACGTCTTTTCTCTCCATGAATTATTAACTTGTATGAAATTTATTGGAGCATTAGTTATGAACTACTTATAAGTTTTCATTACTGAATTAAATAAACTGATGAATACAGAGTCCGAAAAACACTAAAGTTTTATGATGAAAACAAATGGGTAAATTAATTTTGATGAATTTCATTTTTTTGTCAAGCATAATATATACAAATAGACTCAAAAGTTAGACAATTCTGATCATCTGTAAAACAATGCAATGTGGGCTGCTCAACCAATCCCTCGTGAGCTTGGTTGTATTGAATGATGAGTGATAATTTGATATTCTGTCGAATAGGAGTGGAAAGGTATGACATTTTAATTGAAGTGTGGTGTGGTGCGGTTTTTAAAAGCCAAAATTGAAATCAAATTGTTTTCTATTCTACAGTTCGGTTTCAAAACCACAAAACCAAACCTTTTAGTACGGTCCAATTTGGTTCGTTTTATGATTTTAGCTTCTTACCTTTTCAGCTTTGGAATGAAATAAAAATAAGAAAAACTAATGAAAAAGGCTTGAAAATTTTGAATTTTAATAAAAAAACCATGTAATACTTTTATTTAATGGTTGGTACAAAGCCCAATATTAAGCAAGTTCAATTAAAATGGCCCAACCATATTAGCATATTGATTTCTCGATTTTGCCCCTGACCTTTTTAGGTTCTATTAGTTTTGTTTTCTATTAGTTTAGTCTTGTCGAAGAAAACCAGAGTGCCTTCGATTTGAGAGATGATGGCAAATCCAAGATGATGAGAAGACGACAAAGATGAAGCATGAGAAGATGGTGGGATCCAAGTTTTTGGTGCGGTAGTGATTTTAATGGCGATGCGATGAGGCGATGGTGTGGTGCGGCAGTGAATCACACCCATGAAATTAGACTGGGATTATTTTGAATATCATTGAAGGCACTCCCTTCATCTTTTGCCACCCAGATTATTTTGAGTATCAATTAAACTAGGATTATTCTAGGTGATTTCATGGTGGGTGATGTAATTTTCAAAATTACATCTGGCTGTGATTCTTGCTAGCTTAATTTCAAGTTTTGGGATCTAAGGTTTAATTTTGTTGTTCATGGTGATTTTAAGGGGAGGGGAGGTGGTGATATAGTTTACAGCCAGAGATGTGAAAAAAGAGGAAAAAGATGGTTGGGAAGGTGAAGGAAGCATAATTACTGTTCTTTTTTTTTTATTATACCTTTATTTATTTGTTTTGTGGTGGGTCTATTTTGCCTATATTATGAGGACGTGTCCAGCGATTTCCATAAGACTTACTTGGATGACAAGTTAGCTTAGCATTTCTCATTTTAAAATATAGAATTAATAGTAGAATTTAGAAGCTTGTCAAACTAAATAAAGTGCAGCATTTAATTAAGCATTTTACTTAGATTTTGACACACATGCTGAGAGAGAGCAGGAGAGAAGTCACTCTTTCAAGTGGGGTTCTCATGTCTTTGCTCCAATACAAAATTTAAAAAAAAAAATAATTGAATATTTATATAGTATTTGTTGAACATAAGTCCAAAAGTGTGATTACATATTTTTGTTTGTGATTTGGTGAACGTAATTTTGTATTATTTATGGAACGTCTCAAAACTAAACTAAATAATTCACACTATTTTTGAAGCTACTGCAAAGTAACGCATACTATTTTTGAAATTACAACGAAATAACCCACGCTATTTTTGGAACGAAACCAAAATAACTCACACTATTTATGGAATGGAACAAAATAAACACTATTTCTAAAACTATAGCAAATAGCTCATACTATTTCTAAAATTGAACCAATATAACTCACACTATTTCTGGAAATACTGGAAAATAAACCACACTATTTCTGAAACTACAGCAAAATAACTTACACTATGTCTGGAACTAAATCAAAGTAACTCATACTATTTTTGGAACTAGAGCAAAATAATTCACACTATTTATGAAACTAAACCAAAATAACCTATACCATGTCTAGAACTGTAACATCCCACATCGCCTAGATGAGTGATCTTTGTATGTATATTCCCATCCCTACCTAGCACGAGGCCTTTTGGGAGCTCACTGGCTTCGGGTTCCGTAGGAACTCCGAAGTTAAGCGAGAAGGGGGTTAGAGCAATCCCATGATGGGTGACTCACTGGGAAGTTGCTCGTGAGTTCCCAAAAACAAAACCGTGAGGGATTGGTAAGCCCAAAGTGGACAATATCGTGCTACGGTGGTGGAGTGGGCCGGGGAAGTGATCCACCCTGGGTCGGGATGTAACAATTGGTATCAAAGCCTAACCCTGACCGTGGTGTGCCGACGAGGACGTCGGACCCCTAAGGGGTGGATTGTGATATCCCACATCGCCTAGATGAGTGATTCTTGTATGTATATTCACATCCCTACCTAGCACGAGGCCTTTTGGGAGCTCACTGGCTTCAGGTTCCGTAGGAACTCCGAAGTTAAGCGAGAAGGGGGTTAGAGCAATCCCATGATGGGTGACCCACTGGGAAGTTGCTCGTGAGTTCCCAAAAACAAAACCGTGAGGGAATGGTAAGCCCAAAGCGGACAATATCGTGCTACGGTGGTGGAGCGGGCCCGGGAAGTGATTCGCCCTGGGTCGGGATGTGACAATTTACATATTTTTTCATATTTTTTTGCACATGTAAATTAATTATTATAATTTTTTTAATGTGTTTGGTATTTTTAAATTACTTGATATTTTTATTTTTAATGTGTTTTATGATTTTTAATCTCAATCTTTGCCTATAATATACTATAAAAATAAATAAAACTTAAATTTTAAAATTTATATAGAACAATAATTAATAAACAATATATACATATTCATTATATCTACTGTATTTTATAGTAAGTTTTTTTTAGTAGTTTAAAAAATTAAAATCATCAAAATAACTTTTTTTCTTATCGTGTCGAAACAGGTTACCCGCATGTCACTCTCGTGTAAACCTGTTAAGGACCCGTTATTAACGGGTTATTATCATGTGACCCGATAATGTCCCGATTAGTTATCGTGTTGACCTGAAAGCCGTTATTTTCGTGTTGTTTACGTGTCGTGTTAACGGGTCGTGTAAGAAATTATCAGGTCTAATTCAAGGCATGGCTAATGGCATTCCTTAAAAAGGAAACTAATGAAAAGTCCAAAAAAACTTTAGTTTTAATGAAAAATAACAAATAAAGGTACAATGAATAATATCAGGGAAATGTAAAAATGTGATTTTTCGTTAAAAGTGAACAGTATGTCGTTAAAACTCCCTTCCTTAAGGGCTTAACCCAACTAGACCGACTATTTATATATGAGAAATTATTAAGTAGTACAATATTACCACGTCAGCATATGATACTTCCACTCAAAATTTAACACAGGCACAATTATTATCCAGCTGGACTTAAAAACTTAGGGGGTGTAGTCAATTTTTATTTCATAGGATTTTAAAAGACTTTTTTTAAGTTATAAATTTCAAATGATTTTAACTGACTTTACAATTCTATATGGATTTTGACAGATTTTTGCGGATTTTCATTATAGATTTGTATAGATTTTTCTGGACTTCTTTCATGAATTTTTTAGGATTTCTTAGGATCTCAAAAAATTAACCTACAATGTTTGCACCTGAAACTCTTGCCAACTGTTGTTGCAGTCACCTTGTTTGTCTCTCCACATGTCCATAGTAATAATTCTGGCTTTCAGATGATAGTTGGAGACTAGTTTTCTAAAAGACGTCCTATTGTACAGGTCTCTATACATTTTGCTACATGAACTTGGAGCAATTTGCATACATTTGCATAGCCTTTTTCTTCATTTGGGGTTCAAATACTCCATTATTTGGGGTTAATTTGTCCTATTTCACTATAATTCGCTGCTCTATACAAATCAAAATTACCAAACCACAGTACCAAATCAAAATTATCTATTAGCTGTTCAAATCGAAACGAAAGAAATAAGAATCCAATTCTGTAACAGGAAAATGGGTAATTTCCAAAGGAGCCAAATTCAGCTTAGCAGCCAAGCAGAACTGCAAATTCAAGCGGTTTGTTATTGGAAAAGCCACCAAATTAACAAATGGGTTTTTGAAGAAAAGCTTACAGCTTTCTTACATTTCCTTCAACATGCAAAGATTTGTGTTCCTAAACCCGAATTTTTGTCGATAAATCCAGCTTGTGGCAACTGGGTTTTGCTAATTACTTCACCCTAAACCAAGCAAAACCCACAATATAAACGCTGACTCAAAGAACCAAAATTTTATATATGAATTGTTCATGAACGAATTGTCAAATATTAGAAATTTATATATAATTTCTTTGCTCTTTTGTGAAAAATGAATTTGGGGTGGGGTGGGGTGGGGGGAATTATGATCATCGAGAAATTAGGGCATACAATGGGTGAAGGCACTGCCAAACAACAAATATGGTTTTCCTCAAAACTTGGGTTTATCAATCTTGGAGGTTTTAGCACTAGGTTTGCATACTGAGTACAACTACACATAAGAGAAAAACAATACCGATTGAGCAAGACTGTTCTTCTTCTAACTGAGAGAGGGAGTTTGATGAATGTGAAAAGAAATTTGAAGGGGGAGGGTTGGATTCTTGATGGCATTGTTATTTATACAACCCACTCTCAAATCCATCAAAATCCTTCATTCATTAAAATCCTAACAAATCTTTGATGTTCTCACTACACTTAGATTTGATGGACTTTTTTAGAAATGTAATTGACTATTCATGGATTTGGTTGTATTCTTTAAAATCTTCTTAAATTCTAATTTGACTACACCATGATTTCAAACTCCTTTAAAATTTTGTTTCAAATCATAATTGACTACATCCTGATTTTAAAATCTATTAAAATCCCACCAAATCCTAATTTGACTATACCCTCCTTATTTTAACATAAAAAGTAAAATTTAAATGAAATCAAAACCCCAGATTCGCCTTCTTCCTCCTCCCCTCTCTCCTCTCTTTAATGCACTAACCCTCGCAAGGCTCGCATCGTCATCTCGATTGCCATGGCCGAGACCTTCTCCAAATTCTCCAAGGCTGTGCTCGGACGGCAAGCCCATCTCGTTCATTGGTTTTCTACAAACGCTGAGCTCTTCCTCCATCTTGTCCATTGATTTCCAACGGCCGGCAGGCATGGCTGCAAAATTGGAATTATTTTTATTTTCCTCTTTTAAGATTTTGATTTTGTTTGAACAAAGTAAATATTTAAGCCAAGGGTAAATAAATTGAATATACGGCAGATAGAGGAAGTGGCGGAGAAGTGAATTAATGGGGATCCCACGAAGGAATTAGTTAGTATAATACGGAGGCGTAGGTCTGAAACCTGTTTTGCTCCTACGAAGGAGAAAACTCATGTCACCTGCAAGCAAAGCGTTGATTGGCGTTTCGTTTTTCTTCCTTCATTTTGGTGCATATATTAGTCTTTGAATTTCCTTGTCCAAATTAGATTCAGATTTGGAGAATAACCAGACTTTAAATAGAAGAAAATCTCAAATTATTGAATCCAATCTCCAAAACTAGAATTAAAATAAAACGAACAGGAAAAGAGCTGTGCAATTAAACTAAAGAGGAGGACACTCAAACTGAATCCATTTTCCATGAAATTGGAAACAACCAAAAATCTCAATTCCTTACACCCATTTCTCCATAAAACTAGAAAGAAAAAGAAATCTCAAATCATTGAACCCATTTATCGATTTTCCCAAAAATATCTCTAAATTTGAAAGACAACATACAAGGATTTTTTATTCGTCTTGTTCGAGGTTGGGTTTCGAATTGATTTGCGCCTCCTTGTTCTTCATGCCGTCCTTTCCCCCGTTGAAAGACGAAAAAAAAAGGCATGTTAAATTTACGCCGCAGGATCTCACTGAAAGAAATCCGATTGCTGAGCACGTCATCCCTATTTTTTTCACTTAGTTTCAAAAATAATGAGTAATTTCAATATAGTTTATTAGTTATTTTACTATATTAAAAATAGTATGAGTTCTTTTGGTTTTATTTCATAAATATTGTGAGTTATTTTGCTGTAATTCCAGAAATAGTATGTGTTATTTTTAGTTTAGTTTAAAAAATAGTGTGGGTTATTTTGCTATAGTTCTTGACACACCCCACCAAGATCAGGGCATGCTGGCCGTCATGTGGAAGTAACGTAACCATGTGCACAGTGCGGAAGCTAATAAAATAATAATAAAAGTACGATTAAATAAAAACCAGCTTTACACAAGGTAATAACATACATGTGCAAGCGTAAATGTGAAAACAAAGTTCAGAGCACGAAGACCTAATGCAGTGTGACATCCCACATCGCCCAGGGGAGTGATCCTCAAATGTATATTCTCATTTCTACCTAGCACGAGACCTTTTGGGAGCTCACTGGCTTCGGGTTCCGTAGGAACTCCGAAGTTAAGCGAGAAGGGGGTTAGAGCAATCCCATGATGGGTGACCCACTGAGAAGTTGTTCGTGAGTTCCAAAAAACAAAACCGTGAGGGAATGGTAAGCCCAAAGCGGACAATATCGTGCTACGGTGGTGAAGCGGGCCCGGGAAGTGATCCACCCCGGGTCGGGATGTGACAAATTGGTATCAGAGCCTAACCCTGGTCGCGTGTGTGCCGACGAGGACGTCGGGCCCCTAAGGAGGGTGGATTGTGACATCCCACATTGCCCAGGGGAGTGATCCTCAAATGTATATTCATATCCCTACCTAGCACGAGGCCTTTTGGGAGATCACTGGCTTCGGGTTCTGTAGGAACTCCGAAGTTAAGCGAGAAGGGGGCTAGAGCAATCCCATGATGGGTGACCCACTGGGAAGTTGCTTGTGAGTTCCTAAAAACAAAACCGTGAGGGAATGGTAAGCCCAAAGCGGACAATATCGTGCTACGGTGGTGAAGCGGGCCCGGGAAGTGATCCACCCCAGGTCGGGATGTGACATGCAGTCCGGGAGAAACAATACTACATAAACACACCCGAAGGTGGTCCTACACTAGTGATGATCTATCAGATATGCCGAGGAAATCCTCTGGGGAGCCACTAAGAGTGCTAGCTAACTAGAACCTGCAGGGGCGCAAAACAAAAGTGTGAGTGGGCAAAAACAAAGCTTTTCAAAAACCATTTCAAAACAAGATTCTAACCCCTCACCGTAAAACCTGTATACTTCTCAGAAAACATAATATACATATATAAATCATGCTCGGAAATATGCCATGTCAAATATCTCTAAATAGAATGCAAGTGCTCAGGAATGTCAATTCAATGTCATGTAATTTGTCAGCCGGAGTCACCTAAGTGACCTGTACAGCTGAATCTAGAGCTCAGATCTCCATCTCACTAATTGTACCTGCACACGAGTCGGAACCACTTAAAGTGGTCTGTACGACAGGACTGGGTGTAATATATATACGCTCAAGTGCTACGATCACGTGAAGGCTGGGCGACTAATCGCTGGTCTCCTACGAGTCGGAACCACCTAAAGTGGTCTGTACGACAGGACTGTGCACCTAACTTGGATCCAAGATGAGCATGTGGTGCGGGAGGTGAACATCACGTGAAGGACTGTGCCCAACTCTGGGCGGGAGCACTAACACCTGGGGTGCAGGTTATGAGCTCTCTATGCATCTTAAATCACTACTGAACATAAACATAAATCATAACTCACCTGACACTTACTTGTACGTCCGCAGCACCAAACATATATATACATATGCGACTAATAATGCGTAAATAAATGGCAAACAATAAGCATAGCATATAAACGTATAATGTTTCACGTCACTTTCTGGGAAAAGTATAAGTATATAGGTATATACGGAAAACCAAAAATCCACTCACTGGTATGTAGAAAGGTCGTAACCCCCTTGCCTCGAGTGACTGCGCTCGTCCTCGGGATAGGTCTCACCTATATGCGAAACAACTATAAAAACGTTAATTTTAAAACACATAACCAACCTTAAGAAATAACTTCTCATACAATGCTCAAATGGGGTGTATGAATACACCAACGTGATCTACTCAACCTCAGGAACATCCTTATATTTTTAGAAAAATTTTCCACCACTGCACACGCCCCCACGCGCCGGTCAAGGCACGGCCACACGCAGGCACGTGCCTGGCATACTAACGGCGTCAGTTAACACCGTTAGGACTATTCTGTTAACTTTAACGGATTCCGTTAAAGCCGTTAGGAATATTCCGTCCAAACTGACAAAATATTCCGTCATCTTCTCCAGCGAAGCTCCGGCGCCGGAAAATCGTGAAAACTTCAAAACCTTATATCTCACTCGTTTTTCAACCAAATTTCACAAAATTGGTACCAAAATGAAGCTTACAACAAGAGGAACAAATTCATACCACTTTCAAGCACTAAAATCTACGGAATCTCGTCGGGAAAACACCACCAACTCCGGCCAACCTTGTAACTCACGATCCTGACATCCAAAACCTTCAAACGAACCACCCCGAGCCTCCTAAGGACCTCACCAAGCTTCCTACAAGCTTGAAATTCCCAAAAACACAAGGATTAACGTATGCATGAACAGTGATCAAATCAGGGTATCCCGAGTTCGACGTGAAAACGAATGTATCCTTACCTGAAATTGGTATGGTTGAACTTCTACGGACCTCACGAGTACGAATATGTAATTTGTTTCCTCGATCTATGAAGGTTTGGATGGTTTTTGGTTGTGTCCGTACATATTGGATAGAAATGGGAGAGAAAGGGGACTCGGGACAAGGGTGCAGGGCAGGGGAAATGTGAGGGGGTGTGGGAGTGTGTGTGTGTGGCCCAAAACCTGCCAACAAAATCCAAAAACAACCACACAACGAAATAACCATATTAGGGGCAAAAACGTCATTTCACCTCTACGGTACGAAAAGTCTGGGATGGGCTGTCACATAAATGCTCGTAGTCGCATCCTCTACGCTTTGAGGATGGGTATATGATCGTTTGAATTTTTAAAACCATACAAACTCTCATGAATAATATTTTTAAGGGAGTTCAAAATAAACAAAATTCATAATCATTAATGTATAAGCCTTAAAGATTTGAAAACATAATAAATGTTCATAATTGCATCCTCAACACTTAGACGATGGTTACATGGTCGTTTAGATTTTTAAAACTCTCCAAATCTCATGAATAGTGTTTTTTTTTTTTAGTGCAAAATTAATAAAATTAATAATAGTTATTCTAGAAGTGTGAAAAATATAATCACTCGTAATGAAGAGCTTTACAACTTTCATGAAGAGGTCAACTTCAAAATTTAGTATGTATACACTAATTTAGTATTATGTTTTACATTTTTTTTGGATCAAATTATGTTTTTCATTTTCATTTTTATTGATTTAAAATATACTTTTCTTAACAGGTAATAGCTAAGGTCATATTATCTGATAATATTAATGGGTTGATTTCGGATCGGATCATATTACCCGTTAAGCTATCGGGTATGATATGAACACAAGAAACACTACTCGAATGCCAGATCTACCCTAAATGCATTTGACATATTACACGGGTGCATTTTTCTCAATTTTTTTTGTGATTGCGTTCAACGCCCTGACGGAGCCACAACCGCCATTTGTACATCGTCCATTCCGGTAACCAACTGAAGCAACTGTGAATTCACGATTAACATCACCACGAAACTCCTGAGCAGTGTCTGGCGATCCACAAACTAGTTGAAAATAAACGAAGAACAAACGAAATATAACCATGAACATCGTTTTATCATCAGATAACAAATAAACGAAATTGTTTAAAACGGCTACAAACTGAGAGCTACATCTTGATTGACTTACTCTCGCCCTCCGAGCTACATTTATAAAGAACCACCACCAAAAGATCTCTGTAGTTTTATTTCATTTTATTTTTACAATGCAAGTGGACTTGTTGGGTCCCGCTGACGTACACAGAATCACCGGCAAAAATATTTCACAAAAATTTCTCAAACTTCCCGAGCAAAAATTACATGCCATCATCTCTAATTAAGTGAACCGATGAGTCGCCGATTTAAGGAATATTATATTAAACGGGTAAAAAGCAATGAAACCTCCCCTCCCCATCAATGGGGCATAGACGCATAGTAATGGTTGAACTTGTAAAAATCGATAAACTCATTACCTCTTCTTGTTTCTCTTTCTTCCCTTCACTTGCTTCTCTAAACTTTTAATCCTTTGACTAAGAACTGATGATGACGACGAAGATGATATACTTCGATCTTGAACCTTTGATGCGTCACCAGGTGAGGAGGTTGAGCCACGAGCCCCTTCAGCGACTTGTTTCAGTGTGGATAATAGTGAAAATGCAGGTTGTGATCCTTGAGGGGGTGCAGTATAAGGCGGCGGTTTAGGAATACCCAAGGCCTCCTTCAGCCCAGTATATTTAAGCACTGAAATCAAAATTCAGAATCAGTAAACGGGGAAAAGTGCACCAGAACTTTCAGCACAATAAGTTGAGATATACTATCAATTTCTGAAGCTTCACAAATAATGTGCACAGTTGATAAAAAGTATAAAGTAAAAGGACTCACCCAGTCCATACGAGAGCGAAAACAAGTTGGATGTAACCCAGTAACAAAATACAGCCTGCACAGTTGATAGACCAAGCATAATATATAGTCAGCCTGGCTTCAAAGTCTATGATTAGCCTTCGTCATCATGTGACTTCGGTTTACAACATAAAAGTTAAACAAATCCACCACATAAAAAGAATTTAAGCACCTTTTTACTGCTGTGCAGGTACTATCATAATTAAATTAATACATATAGTCTTAAAAGTGGCCTGCACTATGGTCTTTAAAACTACATTCAATTGACCAGGAGACAGGAGACATATACGAGACCTTTATTTAATTGTCTGTCGCTAATGACATATATGAAACAACTATTTGACTGTACATCCTGAAATGTAACTATGTGCCTTTATCCATACTGACGTCTACTAACAAAATGACAAGAGATAGCACAGAATATATCAGAAGCCACTAAAATTAGCAAAGATACCTTTGGAAAGCTCATGGTAAATGGAACTGTAAGAACAGCAAGGCCTCTTGAAACATTTTTCATGGTGCCAGCAGCAGGATTTCCCTCCATACCTTCTTGCAGATTGCACTAAAGAGCAAATTGAAGCAAATAAATTCTCCCATTGGTTTAACTAAGGTTCAGAATCAATCTGATTGCACAAGTACACACACATGCACCCTAAACTTGACAGACTATCGGGGCAGGGATTGACTGCCATATACTACAACTGGTCCTATTCTTTCAAAAGTGTTATCCTTTCCCATATATTTAGAATGCCCTTTACCTTCCATGACCAAATTTAAAGAAAGCAAAAGCCTTGGTTTCAGATCTGTCGATCGAAACCTGTCAAAATTCATTCTACTGTAAATAACAAAATGATTTCCAGGTGTTCAGCACATATATTACACTATTTCCTCATGGAAGTAACCCTTCTAAAAGAAAGCAACAAAATTTAAACATATTATATGAAAATGCAATTGGCTTACCTCCACAGTCAGTAAGAATGTCATGGCTGCCAAAACTGGAAAAACGTACATGGCATCTGGGGTTGTAAGATCAAGAAACCAGTAGGCGCCACCAGTTTTAAAGGATGGCACTTTCTCTGCCATGTTACCTATCTGCCAAACCAAAAACAAAGCTATATTGAGACCTCCAAAGACCACAACCAAAATCAAACTTCATCAGTTCGAAGTGTTAAGAGAAAGATCTTACAGCAAGGAAAAAGCTGATGAATACAGGACCTTGAATCAAAAGTCCCTTCATTGGAGTCAATGGGGTTACACCATATCTGCAAACCCGATATCATAATAAATAAAATGAAAATTTTCAGGATGATTTGGGAGGCATAATGATGGGAATACAATTAATACAAAAACAATGGATAATAAGGAACAAGTTTTTATCCCAGCTAACTGCACTGGATCTCATATTTCATTTGTCAAAACATAATATTTGGAAAACCAAAGTATGGGGGAAGGACACGAAAGAGTTCAAAGCGGCCAACAAAGAATTTGTACATAAATTTCTGATTGGTGCATAAGATTTATGACCAAAAGTCTATTACAGCTGAGACACCTAACGATAAGGAATCACGTAACTACCAAGTAATGCTTTTTAAAGCTTCATTTTATATACTTCTGTCTTAGCTGAAACATAACTACATGAAAACAGATATAGAAGGCAACAAACAACGAAATTTCTGTACATTTCTTAGTCTCGAAGAAAAGGTTGCTTACTCCTTAAATAGCTTCTTTGTTTTCTGTTGAAATTCAAGCTGAGCAGAACGATCTGAACCCTGATAAAAGAGTAAAGAGCATTGATAAACATACTCGAAAGAGTAATTTCTTAGGCTCCTAGACAGCTCACTAACACAATCCATGCCCTGGATGGTGTTCTCTAAATTTGTCTAGTAGAAAGAATCATTTCGTAAAGCACGCACCATCCTATTACATTCATTGGTCACATGATCAAGTAGAAGTAGATAAGCACAACAAAATGAGTGTCTATCAAAGAGATTGCTGTAACAAAGGTGACAGTGTTAATTCCACTAACATACATGTATATATATCTTAAGGCAAGGACATTAGATAGGAATGACCTGGGCAGGAGAGGCTAAGGGATGCATTAACAATTTAACATGTATTCACAACAGTTTTGTAAGTTAATAAGTGGTAGCATAATAAGGAAGAACCAGACATCATACCCTGTCTTGCATCTCTTGCTTCAATTCTTCAAGTTGAGGCTTCATGAGCTGTAGAAAGCACAAAAGTCAACAGAAGAACCACCTCCAGGCGAGAAAATGAACACTTACTAAATTATGAGCACAGTCGCTTAAAGCTTGTAAAATATGACGCACTGAGAGACTATAAGAGGTGGTTGTGATCGTACAAGTTTAGAAGAAATGCACTAACAACAACAAACTTACAGAGAGTTTTGAGGTTGCTTTAAGTTGATTAATCAAAAGTGGAACCGTGGCAGTCCGAATCAAAAGAGTTGTTATCGCTATGGCAGCCCACCTGTAGAGTAACCGACACAATACATATATACACAATCATAATGTAATACACTGCCAAAACCGAACATACAACTGTGAATTCATAAAAAAAATAGATTAAGAGACTGCTCTAACTAATCTAGTCACATTATCATTGAGCTCTACCGTCTTTAACAAGATGTTAATAACAATCAACTAACTTTAACAAACTCGGAGTTATGATCTGCTATCTATGAGGTCTATGGTTTCATCTAGTGAGTTACTCCCTTTACTTTTTTCAATTTAAATCATTCACAAATTAAATAATTGGTTTAATATCACAACGACAAATTTAAATTTAACAAAAAAGCATATGCAAATAGCTTTCTAACCAATTCAAGCCAGTGTGAACATGCACAGCTTCAATAAAGTACTGCAAGCCCTTAACTGGCAACCACGAATCCGCGGCAGCAACCGCCACCTCGCTCATTGCCGGTACCTGAGAAGTCAAACCTTCGATCCCAGTGTCGGATAAAACTCCCGATACATCACTCAACAGCTCAACCTTCTCCGAAGCTGACGACATGGATCGAGAGAACGCGAATCCCGAAGTGGACGAAAGCAGAGCGTTCGAAATCCTCCTATCCTGAGCGAACCCACCGCCGAAACCCGACACTCTGCTCAAATTGTTTCCAAAAAACCGCTTCTGGTTGAGAAATTGATTCAATATCGGCGAAGCAGATGCCTGCTCGGAAACGACATCTTGCTTGCGGTCGTCGTCGCGGAGGATGTGAGTGACGGATGGATGGTACTGGTGCCGTCGAGCTATACTGCTCGTCGTCGTGAGGCTCCGCCGGTAAGACATTGATGTATACGAATACCTCTATCCGCCAAGATTTGAAATGAATTAGGGAGAAAAGATGGAATCTTTAAACCCTAATAACAAATTCTCCAGGAAAATGGGATCTTGAATCGGATTGAATTTTTTTATTGGGTTGACGGTTGGAGCGTACGAGAGAGGGGGAGAGAAAAAGGACAGAGAAAGAGGACAGAAGGGAGGGAGGGAGGGATGGAGGGAGAGTCCGGGATTTTCTGTTCGAGAGTGGTGGAACTGAGATGAAGCAGAGCAATGGCGGCGCAGGTAGGTTTGTGCCCGCGTTTAAGTTCGTTGGCCTTTTAGTAGTTGAAGGGTATATTAGTCTTTTAATGTTATATTTTTTGAAAGGATTTGGAAAAATAATTTCGGAAAATCTTTGAGAGATTTTTTTTATATTCACCTAAATACCCCAACGTCACATACAAATATTTCATGATAAGCTATTCTGTTAAAGATTTTTTTTTTACAAACGATATCATTAGCGGGTTAAATGGTTAATTACTAAGGGAGAGGAAGATTGGTTATGATCGAGTTTATTCCGAAATGCATAGACATAATTATTTTCTGCCACTACGAAATAAAACACTTGAGTGTGTGCCATGTTGAAATTTGATTTTGAGCAAAAAGAAAGAAAAAAAAAAACTTAGAAGTGAATTTTTACCGCTAGACTTGTTAGTTTATGCCAGTTTGCAATTCGTTTTACAAGGTGGTTTTGAGACTTCTAAAACCTAATCATCTTAGATTTATATTTAGAGAGATTCTACAAATATATATTCATGTTAATATCTATCACTTCACGTAAAAAGATTAGTTGCTTATTAGAAGATTATCAACTTCTGACCATAGCAAAAGATGTCAACATGTGCATGCAAATTTAGAGTTGGAATTGTAAGTACTATCCCAAGGAAAAATTGTGCCGGCTTTCCCCTTTTTTGCACACACTCAACTTATGCATGTGGTTTAATATCCTAGTGGATATGGTGTTAGGTTTCTATCTGGGCATTCTAGTTTTGAAACTTCCTATTCCTCTAATTATTGTAATAGTTTGGAACCATTCCACCCCTTACCATCTCCAATCCTTGGGCTAAAATCTAAAATTTTTAATTCAGAAACAGTTTTTCTGCTCCAACCCTTTTGGCCTAAATTTTTTAGCCTGAGATTATTAAAGAATAAATTTAGGCTAATTTTTTCCTTTTAAAGTAATTTAAAAAAAAGTTATGTACACTATCATAATTTAATTTTATGAACATTTTGATCTAAAAATATTTAAATTATGATAAATATTAAAAAATTACTAAATTTGGGTGAATTTTGAGTTAAATAATTTTTTTTAAAATTATTTTAGCCGTTGGATTTAAATTTGGGCTGTTAGATCTTTTTTCTACCGTTAGATTTGATTATATTCAATTTCAACTGTTGGATTCAAAAATCCTGGGAGACATGCACATGTGAGTGGGGTCCCGCTAGTGGTGCCTACACCATTTTCTGGGCTAAATCCTGGAAGGAATTTGGCTTTTAACTTTTAGCCCACACATTTAGCATGGGTTGGATTGAGTTTTTTTTTTGGAGGGGGGTGGGGGGTGAGAATAAAACCTAAAGAATAGCATTTAACCCAAGGTTGGGTTTGGTCTAATAATAATAAAATTAAAAAAAAAAAAAGTAATGATGTTGGAGTTGCAAATATACGAGTAGATGCAAGCAATTTCACCTTCCACAAGTAAAACAAGCTGGTATTCATATGATCTACATGTTCCATTATTTTCAAATGCAATTTCTTTTTCCACACATTTGTTTTACATTGCAAATCTATGTAATTAACCCCACTAATTTCCTTGAACACAATCACATCTATTCAAACATCACTAAACTCTCATTCTTCTATCTTCAAACCCTGCAAAAGAAAACCAAAATCAGTGTTTCCCTTTCCATATATAAAAGGAAGGGGAGAAGGTTAATTATAGCAATTCAAAGAGTATTTACTGGGAACAATCGATGTTTCTTGAGATAGGTGGAAGGTTAACACAAACACCACACTTGCTAGGCAGATCAGAAATGAGAGAAAAATCAATAGACCCCATCATATTAGCTGCACATTTGATGCAGCCACATATAGCCCGCATATCTTCCTTGCCGTTTGAGTACTTGGTGAGGTATTGCACACCGTTACAGCAAGCCGGAGGCGGCTTTGCTACCCATGCAGCAGGTAGGAGATGCACGGGGTCAACCGGTTCATAATGTCCAGACAGGAGGGCACAGTGCCCCTGCTTGAAGCAGAAGTCACAAAGAAAAGAACAATAGCAATGATCTTAGTTAGGCGAGTCATATTTGGGGCTCAATATTGATTAGTTAAGTTGATGTGTTGTGTTAATGCGATGAAAGTTTAATTTCAGATAAATGGGGTGTTTGTTTGTGTGGTTAAAATTTAATTATTGTCAGTAAATGTCATGAACCATATTGTGGGGGTTATTGTTAAGAGTTGAGACAAGAAATTTGTATAATACGCAGGAAAAAGGATTTCATGGTTGGGCTGTTGCCTGATCAACTGAAAGTATAAAATTTTTAAGCCAATTGTCTAGAGCATGTGCTCTACCTTTACACCTACGACTGAATTTCTCTTCTCGTAATTTAGATAAATTTAGTATTCTACATCGCTTATATCAAAAACAATAAATTTTCAATGTGAAATTTAACGGCTACAAAAGAGGCGGGCCGGCGGTGGTTGCCTCTCTGTGTTTATGTTTTGTTTTTGGTATGTTTGACCAAATTTGAATTCAAGCGTGATTATAGATTCTTTGTGCAGGTTGTATTGTGAATGTTGTGAATATTATTCTATGTATGTTCATAACATGATAAAGTAGATTGTAGAACCGTGAAATGAAATTCATGCTTTTACATACGTCGATTTTTCTTTGAATTAAAGTAATAAGACGCGTTTTCAAAAAGAATTATATGTTATAACAAGATTTTAAAGAAGGTTTTCAAGGAGAGGATTTTCTAAATGCATGCATTGGTTTAAGTCAAATCTTATCACATGGCATGGCATGTACATAGGTTGTAATTTTAGTTTTGTTGACCAATATTTCTTTCGTGGTATGATTGTTTGTTAGCCATTCACTAAGTTTTGCTCATTAAAGTTTCCCCTTTGTGTGTTTCAGGCAAGGGATGAGACTAGATGATGGCGGTTGGCATTGAACAAGCTTTGTGGACCTAATTTCTTAGAGTTTACAAGAAAATAATGTTAGTGATGTTATCACCTTTCGATTTACACAGTACTTTTCTCCCTTACAGTTTGTATCAAAATTTTGTTACGGCACTTTCCTTCCTTCAAATAAAAGTTCAATGTTATATAATAGTTATGATTACTTTTTACCCTTGTTCTATACATAGTCGAGTATCATCTCGGAACCCTATTTTTTTTTTCTCTTCCATTTTTCCTGGGGTGTTACACTTTCTTATAGTTATTCGTACCTAGGTTCCATAAGGATACGTTGAGATCATGTTCATAAGCTGTATATTTAGTATTTTGAAAACTACTATACTGATAAGGTAGCGGAACGTTATGACGTCCATTACAGGCGAATAAGTCTTCTTGTAGTCAATTCCAGAGTGTTGAGAGAAGTCTTGCGCCACAAGGCATGCTTTATATCACAATATTTCATTATTTTCGTACCCTTCCCTATGAACACGCCCTTGTAGTCAATGGGCTTCACATTAGGTGAAGTTGAAACTACAAGTTCAAACACTTTACATTTCGCCAAGAAATCAATTTCACCTGGATTGCTTCCTTTCATTTTGGCCAATCAGTTCTACATCGTCATTCATCAACTGAATGAGGTTCGACGTCACTGCCAATTAAATTCTGAATAGCTACTGCAAATGCAAATGCATTGTCGATGATAATCTAATTTTGATTCCAAAACACATCCAAGCTAGCATAATGGACCAAAATCTCTCGGGAGGCAGTTGTGCCTTTTCCAGGACACTACCCTAATCTAGAATAACCTCATGCAATGGATTAGATAAGACAACAATAGGATCCTAGCTAGTTTGACTAGTTTGTGCCCATTTATTTGCTCTCCAAGGGAAACAAATCCTTCGAGCCAACGGGTCTCCCACACTTTAGGGTGGGTGTGGGTGCATGTGATTAGCTACCTGCTGGTGTACTGGGTTGCCCAATAGGGGTGGCCAACCGTCCAACAGGGGCGACACATCCTTTTTCGACGTTAACTTGATGTCTATTCGGCACGTCTAACCTTGCAAGCACGTTTACAATGAGTATATGTGATCTCATTACTTTTGCTAGATCAGTGAAAGCGTTTGGCATGTTTTGGACAACACAGTGAAAATCTAGAATTCTCCATACTTCAAATTCAGATTGAGCGGTTCCCAGATTGAGTTGAGGTAAAGTGGGTAACATCCATGCTAATTTGCACTGTTCATCATGAACGCTGACGTTCTTATCTTGGAGTTAGAACCTTATTATTTTACTGGACACAATTGCAGAAATTTTCACCTCATCATGGACTTAATATATTCCTTGATTTTATTGTATAAGTATAGTTATGTTTTTTACTTTGAGCATAGACCAAAACCTAGGTTAGAGTACAATGTGAATGCGACAGATTCAATTATACGGGAGTAAAAATTTGAAATTAACATCCACAAGCAAAACATGTAATATTGTTAGATATCCCTTTCAATAAAGGCAAATTCTATGGTACCTTACTAAAAAAAAAAAGGGTATCAGACGTATCGGTAACATTTAAGATATGCTATAATGGTTCAAAATCACACTCCAAGATTACATAATTATGATAAGATTCAAGTTAATGATAAAGAATAACGTGATTATTACTATAACGAGGTTGGTATTGACATTGTGGATGTTTTGTTACATTGTCAAGGTAGATTTTTGTACTTCAACGTGATTGCATTACAAAATTAATGTGTTATTATACCAATGACATGCTAGTTACAATATAGACGTATGTTATTACTGGGGAGCGTTATGAACTTGCACAACATCGTAACCGTTACAAAATGATGTCAACATACAAAGTACTCTAAGGTAAGGTTACACTGTAGTCGTTCAAATTTATACTCCAAAGCTACATAATTATCTTGACATTATATTTAATTACACCAAATTATTAACATTGGTTTTACTATACTAAGGTTGCTATTTACGGTTTGGATGGTAGGTTATACCGTAATCGTTCATATGCTCCAAGGTTACATAATTATTTAACATTATATTAATTACATCAAATGACGTAGGTATATATTACTATACCAAGATTGCCCTTCATGGTGTGGACGTTAGATTACACTGTTAATGTATAATAGTTAAACGTTATTGCATTACAATTTAACGTTCAAATTAAATGGTACTGATACCTTTTTTTTTTTTATTAAAATACTCACGGACCCATGAAGGTTATTTTCTTCTCATTACATTTATTTTTCTTTTAAAAGAAAAGAGAAGACAAATTATTCGTTTTACATCCCAATTTTAAGAACACGCTGGAAATTGGAAACACATTTATTCAGTTGCCAAACTCTGGAAGCACCACTCCTTCACCATTAAATCTTCAATCAACCCTGTAATATATAAAGAAACCAAAATCAGTCATTAATTCTTTTTATATATAAGTAAAAAAAATTAAGATTGCATATAGATTAAAGAGACAGAAATAGAGCTAGAGAGTGATGATTACGTGGAACAATCGGTGTTATTGGAGATGGGTGGAAGGTTGATTAACAGGCCACAGGCTTTAGGGAGAGAAGAAAATTTAGAAAAATTATCAAGAGGCATGTTCATCAAAATAGCTTCAGCCTTGATGCAGTCACATATATTTTGTCGACCTTCCTTATTTCCTGCAGAGTGGCTCAGGTCTAGGACGCCATTACAGCAAACCCTGGCTGGCTTCGCTTCATTTTCGAGTACGTAAGGAAGGCAAGGGGTCAAGTTGTCGAGGACGATAGGGCAGTAGGGTACTTTAGGAGGATCATCTCCATCTCCCATGGCTGACCGAGCAACCAGTAGTATCATCAAAATGGCTATGATCTTTGTCATTGTTTGGTTAATTAATGCTGTGGAATACCAAAATGGGAAGGGAGGAGGTCATTTATATATAGGTTTACGTATGTGTACTTAATTACTCTATGTTGTGGTTAATTAACTTGATTATATTGATGTACGAAACTTGTGTTCCATAATCGTAGGGATTATTGTTAGAATATGTTACTTTTTTGTGTTGTTTGTTTGGTCAGTGAGGGGTTCCGAAGAGTAGGCATTGGGACCCAAATATATGCAGGAAAATGCTTTCTTCATTTCCGAGCTGTTATAACATTACCAGAGATACAAATGAAAAAGAAGACAGCTTTTTGGGTATCTCTCATAATTGGTTACAGTTTCATGTTTAAGTATTTATAAGTTGTTACTTTTACAATTTGGTGATATTTCTTGTAATTTGTGAGTCAGAAGTTATAAATTGACTCTTTTTGATGGCAAGTTCTTTTAATTTGTAAGTCAGAAGCTAATGTATAAATATGTGTGCTTAGTTACTATATGTTTTGGTTGATTTTAAATGAAGTATGATGGATTGATGTGCAAGTCTCATGTTCCATAATAGGAGGCTTATTGTTAGGACTTGGGACTTTGATGTATATAGATGCAAGAAATTGCCTCTTTCATGCGCCGGGTAGTTGCTGTCACACTCCTTGTGCTCAGCAAAAGAAAATAATAAAAATTTGAGATAAAAGAACTTCAATGAATAAAATGATAACATTCAAGAATCTTACCCTAGAAAGTTTAAGAAATTGAGGAAGGGTAGAGAGAAGTTAGAGATTTCTGATTACCGTAGAAAATGGACCACATAGGTTACTTGGTTAGCTTAAACATTTAACACATGTCTTGTTTTTATTGGACCACATAGGTTAGTGAGACAAATGGGTACTAACTAGCTAGTCAGTACCCAAGTATTGTCCTTAATGAAGCAAATTAGCGAGTTAAACAACTAATCAGAATATTAAATGACTGAAAACATTTTTTTATATAAGAAATGATAGAGTTGTATTTCATCCAACATTACAAACAAATAAAAATGTGCCAATTGGGTGGATAGCCTCAGTGACCAAGAAATTAATCTGGAGGAAAAGTGCTTTTAAAGAATTTTTTTTTTTGTTCCAAAAGCACTTGAAGTGCTTTTTGCAAGAAGTACCAGTTATGTGCTTCTTGCAAGAAACAATTCAAGTGTTTTTTCAGTGATGTAGGACCAAATATGGGCCAATTACGATGAAGAAATATAAAGAAGAAAAAAAGGATTTCAAAATTTGAAAAGAAAAATTAAAGTTGGGAAATTTGGATTCAATCGATATGGTGATAGAAAAGGCAGCAAGAAATATTCCGGTTTCAGAATTAGGCGTGTACTACGTTTTGAAGAGAATCGCAAGCAAAACAAAACTCGTGGTTTATCCATGAGCCTGTCATGTTTAAGGCCAAAAACAATATTTTAGAATTCCAAAACCGAATTTTAAAGTTTGTAATAAAAATCAGACTTTTCATTTTACGTCTGATTTGCTTGTTTTACATTCTCTAAGACTTCCCTGAGCTTCGCAAGGGTCAAGTTAAGTCTATTTAAGTCGTATGGCTGCTATTGTAATCATCATTCTAAGTATTATTCTATAAACCTTTTCGTTTTCTCCCAATTCTAGTGGATTCTAGAAAACTTTGTTCTTTGAGGGTTTACGTTTGCTTCCCTTCTACACTCGTGCTACGTCAATTGGTTTTAGAGAAAGGATTTGCCCTGTTCTAATGGTAATTGATCACGGGAGAAAGGCAAAACCCTAAGCAATGTTGTTCGTAAGGGAGTACCAAATATTGAAGGGGAACACGGTATGAGATTTGCTTATAGCCAATGTAATTTAGTTGATGTTGAAGATATTCCTATTTTGCTGGGGAGTGATTGTAATACCCTGAAAAATTTAAGTATATGAGTTTGATATTCATAATTATGAATATGTGGAGAAAATCGAAAATAAATCGATGTATGATTATGAAAAATTTAATTGAGAAATTTTAAAATTTTATTACCAGAAATTAATATAATTTACGTCGTAAAATGTATCGATAAGTGAAAAAATGAAAATGGTCCTAGTTGGTTTTACTTAATTATATGAGGACGTATTTTATACTCATACATATTAAATTATTTCTTGTTAAATGTGCTAGAGCTCGGTCCCACGAGCGTGTAGGCGAAAACCGTTCGTGAAACAGAGCTATAACGAAGAAGTTATTAAAGTTTAAAGTTAGGGACATTTTTGTAAATTTGGCCCCTCATCTAGAAGGCTTCAACAATTTTGGAGCAGGGAGGGAGTGCCACGTGTGTGGCTAGATGTTGTGTTAAGGAGAGATCGACGACTGTGGTGAAGAGAAGATGAGAGAAACGAGGGATTGAGCAGTTGGAAAAGGAAGAAGGGAGGGGAAAGGAGAGAAGAGAGAATGAGGGGAACCCGAACCCTTCCCTATCGACCTGATTACATTTTGACACAACCCGACTTTATTTTTTGATTTCGGCCACCGATGACGACGAAACCAGTACCAAAATAATCCTTACCTCAAACCCAGTTGTTCTCTCTACCAATTCCACCCAAAAATATAGGAAAATTGGCCTTGAATTTGGGAGAAACTGCACAGTGGGTGCGCGGGTTCTTGCCTTCTATCCTCCCATTTCTGAAACAAATTACTTCAATCACCACTACCTATAGCATCCTCTTGATCCCAGGAATAAACCCTAAACAAGTTTGGGGGTGGCGGAGCTGTTTTGGAGTCGAATCAAGAACACCCAAATCAAGGGTTTCTGGCGAATTGAGGGTGATTTCAAGTGTTTCCCGGCTGAATTGGACTTCGACTCAGGTATGAAAGTTGTTCCAATCATTGAACTCTACTTGCCTGTAAAATTTAGTAATTTTTAGAGTTAGTTAGAAAATTGGGTTTTCGTTCGCTGGAAACTGACACCGGTGGCGGTGCGTGGCCAGTGGGCCGATATTGCCTTTTTACATAGAATTCGATATTTGAAATCCGTAATTAGTATCCATTCAATGTAATTTGATTCTTAAAGTTCAATATTGAATATTTTCGCTATTTGAATATTTTCGAAAATGGACTAGAAATGAAATTATGAACTGCAAAACGCTTGATCCCGTTCAAGAAGTCTAACGGGAGTTAGATGCAGCCTTAAAAACCGAGATTAATCTTTATCGAAAATTAGAAAGAAGAAAAGGGATTGGGTGTTTAGTTTAAAGATTAGCCCTATGTTTTTGGTAAATAAATTTAGCTACAGATTTTATGAGAAATTAAGAATTTATTAAATAAATTGTGAGTAATGGTAGTAAGTAAACAAGAGTTTATTTTAGGCCTACCACTAACTGTAAACTCCAAAATTAGTTTCCGAAATAAAAAATTTCAAGCAAGGGCATTACAGTGATTGCATCTAAGTTTTCTCTTGTGGGTTGAGGATGTAGAGACTTTTCATGACAACCAATTCCGGAAGGGAAATGGTGAAGATGTTTGCTTCTTATTTAGATGGTGATGTCCAATTATGGTGGGGTCAAATACAAGAGTCTATGCAACAACAAGGAAAAACGTCTATCAAAACCTGGCATTGGTAAGGACGGGTCAAGCAATCATTAGAAAAGAAGCTAGAGTGATGGAGACTGGTATTTCATTATGCCAATAAGCAATGGAGGTCACGGTGGAAGAAGAAGAACAAGTAATTTTGCTTGTTGAGAATCTTGTTGAAGAAGATCTCTCGAAACATGACAACTCACAAGTGGAGACTCAAGAACTTCAAATATGCGTGATTCTGAAATTGTTATGATTTTAGAGGATCAACGATCTACTAAATTGGAGTTAAATTACATTGTTGACCAAACAAGAAAATTGGGGTAGGAAAAATATTTTGATTCTCGATTGGCATATTTGATCTTTTTTTTTATGGAATTAATTCATGATTATTTCACTTGAGTACACTGGAAGTTGGGCTTCTTGAATTGAAGAATTATTTGCTTAACAAGGGAGTTGTCTACTAGCTATCAAGATCATTTCAAGGAGAACTCAAGGAGGTCGAGTTCTTTTCAAGTGGAAGAGTCTGATATAGGACAAGATATGGGTCAATTCCGAATAAGAAAGATAAAGAAAATAAAATATTTCAAATTCTGGAAAAGAAGAATTAAAGTCGGAAAATATTGGATTCAAAATAGAAAAAGCAGCAAAAAATATTCTGGTTTTAGAACTAGTCGTATAATATGTCGTTTTGAAGAGAATCACGAGCAGAAAAAGACTCGTGTATAATGCCAAAAGCGATAGTATAGACTTACAAAACTGCATTTTAAAGTTTGTAACAAAATCGGACTTTCCGTTTTATGTCTGATTTACTCTTTTACATTCCTTAAGACTTCCTGAACTTCCCAAGGGTCAAATTAAGTCTATTTAAGCCGTATGGCTCCTATTGTAATCATCATTCAAGTATTATTCAATAAACCTTTCAGTTTTCTCCCAATTCTGATGGATTTCGAAAAAAATTGTCCTTCGAGTGTTTACATTCATATCCCTTCAACGCTTGTATTGCGTCATTCAAGATTAACTTATATTTTCACCAAAGATTGATTTAAGCATTTTCTCTAAAACAAATTTCAGTCATTTAAAAGTTTTCCCAAATCATCCCTTACTATTCTCGACGATCAAGGCCAGTAATGACTACCAAAGGTTTCGCATATTGTGATGGAGTTGGAGTCAAACAAATTATTTCTTGGCTCCGTGGCAATGTTGCTGACAGTAACTGGGAGGTTTTCCCCATTCTTGGCTGTGTGTTGGAGTTTGGGAAGACTTTCCAATTTTGCTTATGGTCTTCGATCCTAAGAGCAGCAAACGAAGCGGCTGACTTCGTCAATTCGTATTATGGTTTGAAGATGAGCAATTCAGTTTGGGTCGATTGACTCCTATCTTCATTTGTTAAGATTTTGAACAAGGATGGGCTTCCTTGTCCCCCTCTTCAGTAGTGGGTGTAATGGTAGTTAGGGTGATGCTCGGGTTAGATCTAGCTACGTCGTGTTGTTTTTTACCTCTTCTTCGTTTATTTTCAATGATGTACGTGTCGGAGTAGTCTGACCTATTGTAATGTTTAGCTTTGGCCCTAGTAATGAAGTTTCCAGTTTCTCAAAACAAAACAAAAAAGTTGCTCATGAGATAATTTTGTGGTGATAAATCCACAAAAGCAATAGGATAGAGGGATAATTAAACAATAAACCCTAAAACAAGAATATGAGGAAATTTAAAGTTTCTTTGATAATATGAATAAGATGGTCCGAATACAATTTAAAAATAAATAAATTAGAAAATAATAAAATTATGAAAATTCTTTGAAATATTAAAATCCCTTGGTCAAAATTGACAATGGAGAGTGACACTCCATATATACATCTCTTTTGTCTTCATTAATTAAAGGCACAACATTTCATAGGCGTGGAAATTACGTTTCTATCTCATTTCATATGTTAATTCAAAATCAATTAGAAACCGTACATATACTGGACTACAGATAATTACAAAACAATACAAGCAAATGAAATATATATATTAACTCAATAATGATGCCAAAAGAAGATAATGATGAAGAAACTGAGGGAGAAGGGATGGCAATTCCAAGACATGGAACTTGATCTCTTGCATTCCTACATATAATTAGCTAGGCAGCCCTATTATTTGGGCGGAAGCCGACAAAGTGGGCATGTTGCATTCCTTCTAAGCCATTCATCTATGCAATTAGCATGGAAATAATGGTTGCATTGTGGTATAGTCCTCAGGGTTTCCTTTGGCCGGTACTCACCCAAACATATTGGGCAAGTGTTGTCAGTGAGCTGTTTTGGAAATTCCGACCTCTCACCAAGTTGAATCTTGGGATACAATTCGATGGTCGGACGATCGAGACCCATTGTGAGTACCGAAGGTTGTTGATCGGTTATGATGGACAATTCCATATTGGGTTGGCGGGGCTCATTGCTAGCCCTCTTTTTGTCCCGAACATGAATTGCAATTCCCACAATTAACAATACGGAAATTCCCACGCTTATCATTCGGCAATAAATTGCAGCCCTTGATGGACCTGAGGCAAAATTGCAAAAATTCAATTGCATTCCATGAAATAACATTTTGGTATGATCTTGAGGTACAATTTTACTTTATAAGATACTAATTAAATAAAATAATGTGTAACATATATAGTTTTATACAACATATATAGCATTGTTAATTAGGTTTAGTACACACTCGAGCGCGCACACACACACTCACTCCTTTGTACAGCGTTGTTCATAAAACATACCGGGTTTTGAAGAATCAAAGCACTGAACTGCGGAACCTCTGCCATTCTTTGAGCCACAAACATGACCACTTGATTCACAAAAACGGCAATCAGGCGTGTGCCAAGTCAACTGAGCGCCAAGTTCAAGATGTTGCCAATCAAATGATCTTGGAACTGAAGTTGTGGAAATCACAGTGCAAAATCGATGGTAGGGTTCCTGATCAGGAGGCAATGAAAAACTCGTTGGCACAACAATGACATAGTTCTTCTCGCTGCTGAGGCAAGAGATCAAGGGTGCAGACCAGGTTTTGTTATAGATGGAGCATGTGAGGAACGTGTAGTTTAGAGGGCCATATGTGTATACAAAGGGTGTATCGATTACAAGACTGAGGTCACGGTGGAAAAACCGTCTAGGGAGGCAGTTATCGGGGTCGTTGATCGTTACAACTTGATCCAAGTAGTTGATGTTTTGGACGATGAAGTCCTCAGAAAATGGGAGAGTGAGAATAGTTTGACGTTGGTCGTTGCATGAGAGACCAAACCCTGGATACCCACAATTTTTTGAGAAATGGTTGTTGTAACTTAGCCTGCTGAAAGGGAATCGAACTGACGGGCCTTCAGGGGCGCATTTCGGTTCACCACACGAGGCGGTGGTGATTTGAGGACGGAAGAACAGGAATAAGAAGAATGTGAAGGTATCGATGGTAGCCATGTACGATGAACACTGCCAATACGGATTTGTGTTGTAATTTAATGACCTGAGTATGAGTGTGCCAATTAACCCAACAACCAAATAAGTTAGACTCTACGTTAATTTTTGGAAGCGTATAACAATTATAGTAACGCCGATGTCTCTGTCTCATAGTTTTTATATACAAATAATGTGATATATAATATATCTTGACAGTGAATAATGGAAATTAAAAACTATAATGATATAAACCAAGATAGAAATTTTCTTAGAGGCACATATGTATACAAGTGAAATATTCTACAAGATGTAATTAGTTAAATGTGGTACCACTTTCGTTTTTAGTTCATGAGCTTTAAAAGAGGTTGAGGGTTATAGAGTACTCGTGCTGACCAAGTATTATCAAAGGGTTTATTTATTAATACCCCACATAACGTTGAGTACACCATATTAAAATTTAATATTAAATTATTTATATACCTTATATGCAATGACAATACGCCCCAACCCTTGATGGTCAAGCAATGCGGAACCAAATCCTTTGTAAAATCGGGGCAATAGATGCCTTTCTTGCAACATAGAAACTCATAATCCACATGAACAGTAGCCAAAACGGTTGAGCACACAAGGCAAATAGAAGACTTTCTTCATCGTCTGTGGTCCTGTATCGATCAATAAAAATACATCTCTTCGCTTTGTCGTTCTTTCCTCTCACTTCATTTTCGAGTATTTGTTTAACGGTCCAAGAACAGTCTTTGTCTAGCATAAGACCCTTATGTTCAATGAAGGAGAATGCTTTATGAAAGCATAACATCTCCTCCATATTGAATTCCCTGAAAATACACATATGGCAACCCAACATTTAGTGATAGATCATAAATGGTGGGGAGAAAGCCCAACTCTCGAGCAACTTGCACGGTTTCTACAACCCAGCGCATAAGCCCAACGCTCGAGCCAATCAAGAGGTTTGTAGAGTGAGAAATTTCACCAAAACATTAGGGAAAAAAATGAAATATGTATATGCATTGTATTAAGTATGTGAGGTGTTTTCAACAATATGTGAAGTATTAATAAAACAAGCCTTATCAAAAAGTGCATTCCGCATGAATTAAGGCGCTATGAGCTGCTGGTATTTTGAGCTTATTCGAGGGTGGAATAGGAGAAGACAAGGAGGTCGTGAGCATCAGTTTAATTTTTAATATTGGGGTAATGACCAGCCAAATGCCTAATATATTGTTCAAATATAAATCACTTCCTGATTTTCACATGTAATTAGACTATTGGAGAGTTTATTTTTGTGGCTTTGAAGCCTAAAATTATTACATATGTCATTAGCTCATTGGCTAATAGAATTGAGTGCTGAGATTGAATCAAATTGTAAGCCTCTTTCTCTCTCTTTGTAACGGTCATTTTGTCTTGTTCTCTGAGCTCATATGCTCAGTGTGATGAAATAGAAATCTAGCATGAGAGTCACATTCTCTGAGTGTTCTTTCTCAATCTTTCATCTCTCTCTTTTGCTCCCATATAATCCAAAACCATTGCTAATAAATTTGTGATGTCATTTGATGTATCAGAGTTTGAATTCTAACAAGGCCTCAGAGCTGGTTTAATTTGATTTGAAATATGGGCATCCAACTGAGTGTGAAATCACGAGATGATTCTTAAGCAATCATTTGTTGCTTCGAGCCATGAACTCTGGACTTTTTTTATTTTATTTTATTTTAACGAAGACAACTTCGATTTATGGCATATTAAGATGAAAACGATCTTGAAGTCTCATGAACTCTAAAATTTGGTTGAAAAAGGGTTTTGAAATCCCAAAAAAGAATGGAGAAGACGCTGCTGAGAGAGAATACGGTCAAAGATGCAAGAGTACTATGTAGTATTCAAGGTGCCGTTTGAGATCAAATATTTCAGAATTGCCAATCAAGAAACTACCAAGGCACCCTGGGTTATCTTGAAGCAAAAATCCATTGGAGATAAGCAAGTGAGGTTAGCTAAATTACAAGGCCTTAGATGTAAATTTGAATACATACTTATGGGTGAGGTGGAATCTTTTTCTGTGTATTTGGTTAAACTGTTTGATTTGATTAACCAAATGAAGAGTAATGGTGAAGAAATAAGTAATCAACGAGTTGTGCAGAAATTGTTGATTAGTTTACGTAAATCCTACAATAGCACAGCTCATATGGTAAAAAAAGAAGCCCATAACAAGAGTCCCTAGGATTCACTTAACGACAAGAAGATGAGGTTGATGAAGTGCGCTAATAAATTGGGCGATGGTATTGACGGCATAAGAGATGTCTGACTGAGTGAGAATTAAGTATTGTCGATATTCCTTGGAGAAGACAAAAGAGAACCATCAGAAATTAAGAGAACCACCTTGGTAACTAGCGGTGTGGATGTAGGCTTAAATGAGGAGTGTTGATTGGTAGAACAGATAGAACACCAATTAGCTGCTGGTGAAGGGCCAAAAGTGCCAGAATTATTCCAAGGAGGTTTATAGAAGGGACCAAGTGAAGGAGCAATGCCTTGAGGCCTATTCTGGGGGGCCATCCCCTGATGGAGTGATGATATGGCTGTGCCGTGAGACCCATTGTGACTACCAGCCCACTGTTGTGTCGGATGGGCATGAGCATTCCACCTGCCTCCATGGCGACGCCCACGACCTCCACGAAAGCCATAACCGGCAATGTGACTCCCATTTTAAAATTGTTGGGGCTGAGAATTTGGAGGGCCACAGGGATATGAATACACGTGTGTGAGTAGCGAGGAGAGCATGAACATGAGCATCGGCGGCGGCACGATAAAAAGTCTGTGCCTCAAAGGAGAGAAGCTGGGCACGATGATCCTAAAGAAGGCAATGCAAGAAATTGAAGAATTGTCGTGTGTAGCATGAGATAATCAGCTCCTAACCCACGAACAACCATGGCAACAAAATCATCATTCTCAACAAGTTTATTGATGTCAGCTAAATAGTCGGCCAAAGCTTTAGCTTGTTTGAGATAATCGTTGATGTAGAGAAAACAGTTCGACAGATCCATGAGTTGAAAGTGAAGGTTTGCAATGTTGGCAAAGAAATAATGTGCAAAGTGGTGTTCCTTCTTTAAGTGTCGAAGCCAACAGTCAGAGGAAGAATGTCTTTGTCAAGAGTAATTGTGACGTAACTCACAACTAATTGGTCTTGTTGAAACCATTACTGATAGACATGATTAAGAATCAGTGGCCTGGTCGATGTCGGCAGGAGGAGAGAAGGGAACCATGGTGAGAGAAGGAGCAGGGTAGGTACCATTTACAAATTCGAATCCACCTTAACCAATTATACTCTATTCCTTAATATATTATGAACAAGTAATTCCCCAAATATTGATGATTGATTTTCCTTAAAAGCTTCAATGACATCGCATTTAGTTGCATCAAACATATCCTTACATGTTAACCCTCTGTGACATCTAGAAGAATTTAAACAAGTAAGAACCCATTGTAAACATCAAAATTTCAGTGAAATAAATGTTCACCAACACATTGAAGTTTCGACATGACAGGGCATACATGACATGTGGCATGTGTCTCATAAATCGTACATGTGGATGTGACTCATCAAAATTGGACTAGCCATCAAGAATGACATGGGTCAACACTTGGCAGAAATGAATTATTTGATTTTAATTTAATTAAATCAAATGTTAATTGATGGAGTCAAATAACGAAATGGCCCACAAATCGAGTCCTGGTTTTCTCGTCAATTAATCAGGCCCACAAGTAAGGCCAAATTCATCCGTAGTCAAGACTTGGAGAGTTCATAAGTAGGAGGCTCTAAGACAAAGAAAATGGTCCAGAAAATCATTCACACCAAGCACTCAAACCCCAAACACTCAAACAGTCAAGAAGATTCGGAAATTCCTCTGCGGTCTGCGTCAAACTTGTGAAGAACCACCAAGCACCCCTACACGTGCCCATTCCTCAATTGCCAAGAGCCAAAACCTTGCGGCATCCGTTCATCCAAGATTAAGTCATCGTGACCCTTGGATCAACAACACTACAGAACTTACATTTCAGAGATCAAATTAGAGGATCAAGTTGTAAAGAGATTGTAACCCTACATTCAAATTAATACAATACAATTATTTTGTACATATGTTCTTGTCTCATTTGCTATAGAAAATCCGTGTTTACACCCATTAAGCACTATAGAAATGCTTAAAAAAACACACAAGCCCTAATTGCATGGCATCTACAAATAGCAATTCCCACACTAATGTATAGCCAAAACTGGTCCATGTACAAATCCTTGCACTGCTTCCGCATAACCACTAGATCATCATAGGATAAGCTTTATCTCGCATCCATCCTTTGCTGCTTCTAGTGCATATGCAAGTAGAAAATTACTTTAAGCGCTATTCTTCTTTTTCACGTGATTTCTATATCGAATGCTTAAAAACACAAGACAAGGGTAGACCTTGAGGATAGGCCATCCACCTAGGACCACTTCAAAGGGCCCCTCAAATTTTGTTTAAATATATAATATTTTTATTTTTAAAAATATTTAAAAATAAAATCAAGGTAATAATATAATTTACAACAATAATAACAAGCCTTATCCCACTAAGTGAAGTTGGCTATAGGAATCCAAGAACTCTATTGCGCTTGGTTTTGTGCCATATCTTTTGATAGATCCAATTAGTTTTAAGTCTTTTCTTACAGTGTTTTTTACAAGTCTTAAGGTCTTCCTCTACCCCTTTGGCCCTGAGGCTCTATCTCGTAGTCGCATCTTCTAACTAAAGCGTTTGTAGGTCTTCGTTCACATGTCCAAACCACCTTAACCGATTTTCCTTCATCTTCTCTTCAAGCTTGGCTACTCCTAATTTACCTAGAATATCCTCGTTCCTAATCTTGTCCATTCCCATGTGCCCACACATTCAATTAAGCATTCTCATCTCACTACACTCATTTTGTGTACGTGTTGATGTTTCACCATCCAACATTCTTTGCCATAAAACATTGCTGGCCTTATTACTGTCCTATAAAATTTTCCCATGAGCTTTAGTGGCATACGACGGTTGCACAACACACCCGATGCACTCTTCCACTTTATTCATCCAACTTGTATTTTATGATTGAGGTCTCTATCAAATTCTTCATTCTTTTACAAGATAGATCAAGATAGCAAAAACGTTCGCTCTTTGGTACTTCTTGATCTCCAATCCTCACCCCTAACTCATTTGAACTTACATTCGCATAGAACTTGCACTCCATATACTCTGTCTAAGACCCATGTCTTTGGCCTCAGTCTATGCTCAATTACTCTCTCCTAGAGTTTCGTTGTATGACTCATTAACTTAATACCCATATAATTCATGCAATTTTGTACATCGCCCTTGATGGGCACCAAAGTAATTTTTCACCATTCATTTGAAATCTTCTTCGTTTTCAAAATGTTATTGAAAAGGTTTGTGAACCATGCTATACTTGTCTCTCCCAAGACTTTCCACACTTCGTTCAGTATATCATCTGGGCCCATTGCTTTCCTATGTTTCATGTTTTTCAAAGCTGCAACCACTTTTTCCTTCCTTATTCGGCGGTAGAATGAGTAATTTTTACACTCTTTTGAGTTATTTAACTTTCACAGAGAAGTACTTCTTTCATGTCCTTCATTGAAAAAATTATGAAATTACCCTATCCACCTATCGTTAACCACGTTCTCTGTAGCTAAAACATTTCCATTCTCATCCTTAATGAACCTTACTTGGTTCAAGTCTCTTGTCTTCCTTTCATAACTCGCTAGTGTATGGATATCCAACTCTCCTTTTTTGGTATCTAATCGCTTATACATATTGTCAAAACCCGCTAGCTTCGCTTCTCTTACAGATTTCTTCGTCTCTTTCTTTGCTATTCTATACATTTCACAGCTTTTGTCAGTTTTATCTTTGTAAAAGGCTTTACAACATTCCTTCTTAGCCTTAACTTTTGTCTGTACCTCCCTCTTCCACCACCAAGATTCCTTTTGATGTGGAGCGAAACCCTTAGACTCTCCTAATACCCCTTTTGCCACTTTTCAGATACAAATAGCCATGGAATACCACATTTGGCTAGCATGCCCCTCTGTATCCCAAACGTATTAAGTGAGTATTTTCTTTTTCAAAAAGACTTGTTTTTCTCCTTTTAGATTCCACCATCTAGTCCTTGGACACTTCAAGGTCTTTTTGTTTCTTCTATCTCTTTTGATATGTACATCTATCACCAATAAACGAAGTTAGTTTAGCCAAACTCTCTTCCAATATAACTTTACAAAGGATAAACTCTAAGGTCTCACTTTGAAAGCTCGTCTACAACTTTTAAATTCTCAAGGCCGGTTCGGCCATAAGACCCATTCAATACAACATAATTTAGTACATTAACCCATTCAATCTACAAATTAAAAAAAAATATATAATAAAAATATATGAAAATATGACCTCATAAAAAATAAAAAAAAGGGAAGAATAAGAAAAACATCAAGAAAGTTCAAAGATTTGTAAGGTGGCCATGTGGTGAGTCAGCCATAGGATTAGAAAATATCAATATTTTGGTCGTGTATGTGATGACCATTGACTGACCAATGACTGACATGATTTAAAGCCAATCAATAAGGCCAGATAACTATATTCAATCATCTTTCTCTGCATTGAAATAAAATTTAAGGATAAATATCAGTTTACTACCCTCAAGTTTCGTGGTTTTTAACATTTGGTACATGAAGTTTTTTTCGTCCTAGAGTTATACCTAAAGTGTTAATTTTGGGATAGTCTCATGCATTCGTTAATCTAGTTGTTAAATTAGCCGTTAAATGATGACGTGGCGTCCACATGAACATGACTGGCGCCATGTGTCAATATGGGGCCCACGTAAATATTTAAAAAAATAATAATAATAAAAAACTTTAAAACTTAAAAAAAAAAAAAAAAAAAAAAAAAAATTTCTGGGCGACCTCACCCCTCCTGCACCCATCCTCCCTCCTTCTCCCTCATTCTCCCTCATTCTCTTCCTCTGTCTCTCGCCCTTTTTGAAAACCAAAACCCTAAATCAAAATCAAAATCAAAATCCAAAACTTCTGAATTCGATTCAACAGAGATATGGCGTGCGAGCAACGACGAGCGATGTCGTTCGACAGAGATGACGCTGATGGCTGTGATCTGGAAGAAGAGGTGGATGTGGGTGAGTGCACACCCACCCATTCCCCTCTGTAGAAAAATCCGAGAGCACCCTCCCTTCCCTCTAATTTCTTGGTGCACGACGACAGTCGTTTGACGAGTCGAACATGACAAATCGAAAACCCGAGGAACCTGAAACCAGATATGCGGGTACGATTAATGGTTTGGAGCCAAATAAACCAGTTGAACCAGTCGGTGGGGAGATCTGGTCAGCCGAGCAGTCAAGTAATCCGGCGGTGGAGGATTCGTGCAACGGAAGTTCCGATTTGGTGACGAAAGAAGCGGCGGGTATGGAGTCGGAAAAGGGGAACTTGGGTGAGTTGAGGAATCGATGGCCGAGTCAAAGGGAGGGGAAGAAGGGATGAAGGAGAGTCGTGAAAGGTGCAGAGGTTGGGTGGTGCTCTCGTGGAGAAGGGAGGGAGGGTTGAGGAAAAAGACAGCTTTTTTTTTTTAATGTTTAATTTTTAATTTTTAATTATTTTTTATATCTACGCGGGACCCTTATTGACACGTGGCGTCTAATCATTGTCCATGCTATGTCATCAGTTAATGGAAGACTTAACAGTTTGACTAACGGATGTATGAGACTGTCCCAAAATTTACACTTTAGGTATGACTCTCGGACGAAAAAAACTTGATGTACTAAATGTTGAAAACCACGAAATATAAGGGCAGTAAACAATCTTTTGCCCAAAATTTAAATAGCAATCACTGTAATGTGTTCACTACCATGTCTTTATCTCACACCAGATGTTTTTCCTTTACGGATTAAATAAACAATCATATGAAATCAGAGAAACCTCAACGAGTAAACAAACCAAATAAACAAACCACGTTAAATGTGCATTTTTTAATGCGAGATACCTTAACTGCTCAACTCTTTCCGAACTTTTTCCTCAACACCTTCATATTGGGGGTGGAATCGTAAGATATTGCTGGAATGAGAAAGCTAGATACGCTATAGGGTACTCATGAAACCGAATCCCTTCTGGGCCCAAATAAATTGAGCCTCCTGAGTAAAGGATTCAAACAGTTAAAATTTGATCAAACAGGGGGTCCCTCTAAAAGTTATAATAATTGTAACCGTTGAATCAAATTTCAACGGTCCGAATCTTTTGATCCTTAGACTCAATTTATTTGAGTCTAGAGGGGATCCGGTTCGGGGTGCTCATGATTTGATATGTGTATGAATATATTTTTCCTTTGTCCTTAACCCTTAAAGTTTCTTCTCTTATTCTTATTATTTTTGCATCATCACATTATACAGCAAATTATATACGTACTAGTTGCTTATGTATAGCTCTAATTCATGAGGAAAAGTACTTTTTCTTACACCTAGCTAGCGCCAGGCCAAGTAAATTACAAATCAAACCAACAATATGTGTGTGTGTGTGTAATCAAATGTCAAACGCTCCGAAAGCAAGGGGTAGAACTACCCTTAGGCTAAAATGGGCTCCAATCAAATGCAAAACTTAGAATTGTAGAAATTTAGTGCTAATTTTGTTGAAGTTCACCCCAGTTAATGAGTATCGTCATTAGGCAGAGACAATTCCCAGCTCTCACCAAGTTGAGTCTTGGGATATGATTCGATGGTATGACTATCAAGACCTGCTATGACTGTGGAAGCTTGTCGACTGGATATGGTGGATAATCCGTGATGGGCTGCTGGATCTGGCCATTAAGCCTACTTTTCTGAATAGACTTAACTAATGTACAAACTATGAACAATAGCACAGGAATTCCCACGCCCATCACTATGCCGTATTTTGCAGCATGTGAAGGACCTGAAGTACTCTAACTGCAAACATTTAATCGTATTCCATTAACTAATCAGTTCATAATCAAGTATACAGGACAGTACTTATCTATTCCTATACAGGAATGAGTTTAACCCAGCTATTTCTATTTCAACACACTCTCCACTTTATTTCAGTTTCTTATTTTCGTTTAATTTTTTTCAATATAAAATTCGGAATTAAACAACAGTATGTACAAAAGAAAAAAAATGTATGAAAATTATTTCTCTATACAAATATGTAAAATAAGAAATTAGATGTAATTTTTAAAATACATGCATGTAGATTATTGATATAGCTCTCAATACCTATGAATCTGAACTAACTTAGTTAATTTTGTACTTACCTAAGCATGATGTAAATAACAAAAGACATAAACTAAAATTCAATTAACAATTGAACACATAAATTTATCCAAGCATGAAATTTGAATACGTAGTTTCCGTAGCAGGCACGTTAATAATAAGTTTGATTTTTTTTTTTTTTACACTCAAAACTGATACATCTGATAAATCCTGCCATACTTTTTAATTAGCATGTGGAATCCACATATGTTGAGGTTTACTATTAAGTCTTAAGAGTTGACATCAAGCTTTATCAGTTTTGATGATTTTACATGCCAAATTCTGAAGAACCAAAGCATCGAGTTTCCAAACTTTTGTGATTCTTCAACCCACAAACCTGACCGTTGAATTCACAAGACCGGCATCCGGACACGTCCATGTCAATTCGATACCACGTTCCCAATAAAACCAGTCAAATGAACATGGAATCAAAGCTGTTGAAACGACAGAGCAATTGTGATTTGGTATATGGTCCAGCCCATGATGAATATTCTAGATTATTCTAGTAAGTAAGTAAGGTGGCTGGAGCATGCTAGACAATTCTAGAAAGTTATTAAGTTGGTGGAAGAAGCTAGAAAGTACTAGCTTGTTGCAAATGGAAAGATCCACAAGCTACAATTTTGTGGTCAATCTAGAATTATCTAAGCTAGAGGTTTGTAGAATAGACTAGAAACTAGAAACTAGTTCTAGTTTGTAGAAGGAACTAGAAACTAGTAGCCAAGCCCTCACCTATAAATATGGGTGTGATGTTGTAGTGATGTAACCAATCAAGAAAAAAGCTCAATGAAGAAACAAGGAGAAAGACTTCTGGCATAGATAGCAGCCAAGTATTTGCCATAGAGAATTGTGGAAGAAGCAAGAGTAGAAGGCCTAGTGGTTATGGTAGAAGTCCTAGCCGATCTATGTCAAGGTTCAGGGGTGCATGCCACCATTGTGGCAAAGAAGGCCATATGAAGAAAAATTGTCGAGTTTGGAAGATAGAGCAATGGGAAGGAAACAATCAGAAGAAAGATGATACTGGCAATACCACCGCTGTCATATGTGGTGATATACCAGAAATATTGTCTATTGGTAAATGTCTACATATGGGTTATTCTAACAGAGACATTGAATGGATCTTTGACAATGGAGCTTCCTTCCATGCTACATCCAAACGAGAGTTCTTCAGTACATACAAAGAAGGTCACTTTGGAATAGTGAAGATGGGGAATGAAAGCTATTCCAAAATTCTTGGAATTGCTCATACTTGCCTAAGAACTAATCTCAGTTGCTAGTTGATGTTGAAAGATGTGAATCATATTCCTGATATACGTCTTAATCTGATATCCATCAGTACCCTTGATCGACAAGGTTATTATCACCATATTGGCGAAGGAAAATTGAAGCTTTCTAAAGAACTAATGGTGATAGCAAGAGCACGACTTTGTTGTACGTTGTACTGGTCAAATGCCAAGGTTTTGAAAGGTAAGTTGAATACTGTGGATGACTCATCTCTAGACTTGTGGCATAGGAAGCTAGGCCATATAAGCGAGAAAGGCCTACAAGTTCTGGCAAAGAAGTCTCACATTCCTTTTGCCAAAGGTACGTCGTTAAACTCTTGTGAGCACTGTTTATTCGGAAAACAAAGAAGAGTTAGTTTTTATGTTCTATCTACAAAGAAAGGAAATTTGTTAGATCTTGTTTATTGAGATATGTGTGGTCCCATGGAAGTCGAGTAACTTGGAAGAAATAAATCTTTTGTTACTTATATTGATGATGCTTCACAAAGGGTCTGGGTGTTTTCATTGAAATCCAAAGACCAGGTGTTTCAGACATTCCAAGAGTTCCATGCCATGGTGGAGAGGGAAACTGGGAAACCTCTCAAGTGCCTTCGTAGCGACAATGGCGGCGAGTACATATCTCACCAGTTTAGAGAGTATTGTGTGAAACATGGCATACGTCATGAGAAGACAGTTCCTGGAACTCCACAACATAATTATGTTGCTGAAATAAGGAACCGAACCATCATGGAGAAAGTTAGGTTTATGCTGAGGACTACAAAGTTATCTAAGCAGTTCTGGGGTGAAGCTGTAAGGACAACATGTTATTTGATCAACCGATCTCCATCAGTACCATTAGGTCTTGATGTTCAAGAGAGAGTATGGATTGGTGATGATGTGTCTTACTCTCATCTAAAGGTATTTGGTTGCAAAGCTTTTTGTGCATGTGCCCAAAGAGCAAAGATCAAAGTTAGACTACAAAGCTACACCGTGTATCTTTCTTGGTTATGGCGGTGAAGATTTTGGTTACAGATTATGGAACCCATACCAGAAGAAGTTTATCAGAAATAGAGATGTGATCTTTTATGAAGATCAAACACTTGGGGATTTAGATAGAGAGGCACTACCAGATGGCGTAGTCAGAAAAGTTGATCCATTAGATTCAGATGAAGAAAGTCACGGTGACATCACTGAAACAGCTGCCAATGAAGTGCCTGTAGAACCAGATAATGCTGATTAGGGGGAGCTTGATCAAGATGAGCTGGACCATGAAATTGCTAATCAAGGGGAACCTGAAGAATAGATTCAAAAGGAACCCAATGAGAGGAAACCTGCAGCCCCGCAAGAGAATGAAGACCAGGTCAGAAGATCCAGTAGAAGTCGAAGACCGTTTACCAAGTATTCTTCATCAAAGTATATCATGTTGACTAATTAGGGATAGCCCGAAACTTATGAGGAGGCTAGAGCTCATAACGACAGTGACAGATGGATGAAGGCAATGGAGTCAGAGATGGATTCCTTATTAAAGAATGATACCTATGAGCTGGTGGAGCTTCCAAAGGGCAGAAAAGCATTGAAAAACAAGTGTGTGTTCAAATTGAAAAGAGGCAACAACATGACAAGGTACAAGGCTGGTTTAGTTGTCAAAGGTTTTGGTCAAAACAAAGGAGTTGACTATGATGAGATTTTCTCACTGGTGGTGAAGATGACTTCTATTCGAGTTATCCTTGGTATGGCAACAAGTATGGATCTTGAGCTCGAGCAGTTAGATGTTAAAACTACATTTCTCCACGGCAATTTAGAATAGGAGATATACATGGAGCAACCCAAAGGCTTTGAAGTCAAAGGTAAAGAAAATTTGGTGTGCAAGCTGAAGAAAAGCTTATATGGTCTTAAGCAAGCTCCAAGACAGTGGAATAAGAAGTTCAACTTATTCATGGTGAGTAATGGGTACAAGAAAACTCATGTTGACTCTTGTGTCTATATCAAACAATTTTCTAGAGGTAAATTCATCATTTTATTGCTTTATGTTGATGATATGTTGATTGTCGGTCAAGATGCTTCTATGATTAAAAAGCTCAAAGAAGAGTTATCTAAATCCTTTAACATAAAAGACTTAGGGCTAGCCAAGCAGATTTTGGGCATGGAGATAATTCGTGACAGAAAATCCAAGAAGTTGTGGCTGTCACAAGAAAAGTATGTTGAACGGGTGCTTGAAAGGTTCAAAGCAGTGAAACAGGTAAGCTTACCTTTAGCCAATCATATCAAATTAGGCAAAGAGTTGTGTAAAAAAACATATGAAGAAAATGATAAAATGGCAGTTGTTCCCTACTCTTCAGTGGTAGAAAGTATCATGTATGCAATGGTGTCCACACGGCCATATATTGCTCATGCAGTAGGTGTGGTGAGCAGGTTTCTCTCTAATCCAGCGAATGACCACTGGGAAGCTGTTAAGTGGATTTTCATATATTTAAAGGGGACTTCTAAGATGTGCTTGTGCTTTAGCGGTTCCAAACCAATTTTGGAAGGATTTATAGATGCTAACATGGGAAGTGACCCAGATGGTAGAAAATCTACTTCTGGGTACTTGTTTTCTTTTGCAGGGGGAGCTGTGTCTTGGCAATCCAAGTTGCAAAAATGTGTTGCTTTGGCCATAAACTAGGCTGAATACATAGTCGTTGCAGAAGCATGCAAGGGGTTGTTGTGGCTGAAACGGTTTCTCCAAGAGTTGGGTTTGAAGCAAAATGATTATGGCGTTTATTATGATAATCAGAGTGCTCCGGATTTGAGCAAGAACACTGCATATCATTCACGCACCAAGCACATTGATATCTTTATCATTGGATTAGAGATGCTATCGAGAACAAGCTGCTACAGCGGAAGAAGATTCATACCGATAATAATTCCTCAGACATGTTGACAAAGGTCGTCACAAAATCAAAGTTGGATTTCTACATTAAGGCTGTTGGGATGGACTCCAAGTAACTTAGAGTCATGATCTGAATTTCTCCCTCATGGACTGCAGGGGGAGATTTTTGGTATATGGTTCAGCCCATGATGAATATTCTAAATTATTCTAGTAAGCAAGTAAGGTGGCTGGAGCATGCTAGACAATTCTAGCAAGTTATTAATTTGGTGGAAGAAGCTACAAAGTACTAGCTTCCTTGGTTGCAAATGGAAAGATCTAGAAGCTACAATTTTGTGGCTAGTCTACAATGATCTAAGCTAGAGGTTTGTAGAATATAATAGAAACTAGAAACTAGTTTGTAGAAGGAACTAGAAACTAGTAAAAGGAACTAGAAACTAGTAGAATGCCAAGCCCTCACCTATAAATATGGGTGTCATGTTGTAGTGATGTAACCAATCTAGAAAGAAGTGAGTAGAAAAGGATCAAATCCAAAGCTAGAGTTCCACTCCAAGAGTGAGAGTGAGAGTGTTCCACTACACATTGTGTGAGTGAAGTTTAGAGTGATAGAAAGTATGTGTTATACTTTCTTGTATCCATCAAGCCTTGTCTTTGGCTTGGTAAGACTACTTTTGTTGTAGTCATTTTTTCATATAGTGAAGATTAATCCTATTTCGTGGATGTAGGCATAAATTACCAAATCACATAAATTCTTGATGTCCATTTTCTACTTTATTTTGTGCATTCTCTATCTTGTAGTACCGACATTCCTAACATTTTGAAGCAACAAGGTAGGAAACGGGGTTGGGACTGCAATGACCTTGAAGCCCTCACCGCTGAGGCAATAGAGCGTAGATAGTTCCTTTCTATAAGAGGGGGAGCAGTTGAGGAATATGTAATTTGAAGGGCTACCTAGATTTAAGTTTGGGTGAATTATCTACAAGACTGGTTTGATGCTCGAGAAACCGTTTAGGGAGGCAGTTATAGGGATCGCTAATCGATAGTTTTTGGTCCATATAGTTGATGTTTTGGACGATGAACTCCCCAGACGTTGGGAGAGTGAGAATGGTTTTTTGGCCTTTGCATGAAAGATCAAACCCTGTATACTCACAAATATTACTGGTTAATTGATTGTTTTTTAGTTGGAAAGGGAAACGAACCAATAGGCTGTTGCATGTGGAGCCACCGCACGTGGTGGTTTTGGTGGCGGTGTGGGGTAGGAAAAGGGAGAATAAGAACACGACGTAAAGGGTGAAGATTTGTGAGGAAGCCATGTGGTGGGTTACAATAAACGGTGGAAGCTCTTCCAAGATTTGGGTGGTAATTATTATTAATAAGCTTAATATACGAGGTCTATGACTGTGACGATAATCTCTACTAATTAATAAAACATTAATTGTCAACTAAAATTCTATAAAATTACCAGTTTATCCCTCTAATTAAAACAAAACATGAATAAGAAATATGGAACAGAAATGTATTTCACACAACCAAATTTTGCTTTTTTTTTTTTTTTCAAAGCCTCACTTACATGTAATCCTAATGTATCTTTACTTTAAAAAATAAAAAACTTTACACTCCTACATTCTTTATCACTCCCTCTCTTCTTTTATTTAAAAAACAAAAATAAAAAAAAATTTATGTGTGCCCATATGCTAGTGTTAATAAAAACAATCATCAACAATACTAATAATTTAAAACCACATCTCTTTGTATGCGTCGCTAAATTAAAGCCCACATACCAATCAGAGTAATATGTTAATCATGTTTTTAATTTTATGTATGATACACCTTTGACCTTTGCCTTATTTAGCAAAATATATATGTATATATTTGCCATCATGTTGCTACGTACTATTAACATACTCATTTTCTAACTCTTCCTCCAAAACTCTTTCTTAAGGCAGGTGTCATCTTAGAATATTTTCAAAGGAGATGTAAAATTCCTACGTGAATTGTCACCATGCATATTTGACATCAAAAATTTATCCAACCAAAGTGTTATTTGTTAGTTGGAATTGAAGGCTTTGTGATTTGTAGTCAAATTTGACATCAATATCAATATCAAATTTATTTTTTATTTATTTTAATAGTGGACCCTTGTTCCACTAACATTTCAACCAATAAAAATTTTGTTTCAACATTTTTAATAATTACAAGCATTTAAAGCTCTATTTAAATAATAAAATAATATTTGACAATTGGATTGAAGAAAGTACAAAATGTGACATATGGTTTCAAATTGCCATATCAGCCATCAATTATAATTTGACATTTCCTTTAAAAATGGTCTTTTATATTGCAGATTTGATCATCTATTGACTTGTCAAACTTATTTTATATATATATATATATGTTAGGTGTAAGTATTGTTAGGCCTAATTGGATTATTAGTCTCCTTGGTAATAGGGTAGTCGGAAAATAGTCTCTATGGTAAAAATATTAGGATGTAAGTTCATGTGGTGAAGTCTGTTAGGATTTAGGCCTAAAATTGAAAATTCTGTCAACTCTCTGTTAATTATTAGCACGTAAGCTACATATATAAGGCTAAAACGAAATTTTCTGTTAATTGTTATCACTTGAGGCTTATGTGAGGCTAACTTAATATGTTTAACCTCACATGTAAACCTCATGTGCTAACAATTAATGGAGAGTTAATGAAATTTTCAATTTTGGGATTAAATCCTAACAGACTTTACCATATAAGCTTAAATCCTAATTTTTTTTACCACATGAACTATCTTCTGGACACCCTATCACCACAAGAACTATTAGTCCACTTAGTTCCGTATATAAAATCATTAAAAAAAATAAATAAATAAAATAAATAAAATAAAAAAATAAAAAAGAAGCAAGAGTTCCTCCATTTTGAGTATTGACTTGAAAAATACATGTACCATTGAGGTTCTCCAACAAAAAGAAAAACATTTATAGTTCATTAAATTAATTAAGGCTATTTAAAATGTTTTTTAAAACTGTTTTTGGATATCCCTCCTACGGCTACCAATACCATAATGCCTTTCAACAATCGAACTTGTCAATATTTTAGATGTCATATCTCGGTCCGGGACGGATCACTTCCTGGGCCTGCTCCACCATCATAGCACGATATTGTCCGCTTTGGGCTTACCATTCCCTCACGGTTGTTTTTGGGAACTCACGAGTAACTTCTCAGTGGGTCACCCATCATGAAATTGCTCTCTCCCAAACTCGCTGAACTTCGGAGTTCCTTCGGAACATGAAGCTAGTCCCTAGCCGGAAGTGTGCCGACGAGGATGTCAGGCCCCTAAGGGGGGTGGATTGTAACATCCCACATCGCCCAGGGGAGTGATCCTTAAATGTATATCCCATCTCTACCTAGCACAAGGCCTTTTGGGAGCTCATTAGCTTCGGGTTCCGTAGGAACTCCGAAGTTAAGTGAGAAGGGGGCTAGAGCAATCCCATGATGGGTGACCCACTGGGAAGTTGCTCGTGAGTTCCCAAAAACAAAACCGTGAGGGAATGGTAAGTCCAAAGCGGACAATATCGTGTTACGGTAGTGGAGCGGGCCGGGAAGTAATCCGCTCCGAGCCGGGATGTGACATTAGACCATCGTCAAAGGCCATTTTTTTGAAAAGAAAAAAAAATAGCCAAATTCAATTTTTGTAGCCATCTAAAATTTACAACTACAACAGTTTCTGAAAAAAAAATGTAGAACTACAATAAAAATGTAGATAATAAAACAGCAAAACAATTATTGATTTAGCCAGCTCATTTAATTAGAAGCCACATTCCAGTCATAGTAATATGTAATAATTATGTCCATGTCAGTTTTTCGGCGGTAAGAGAGCAGACTGCGACTCCTCAAAAAGACAAAGTTTCTAATAAAGAAAAACAAGGGGTCTGTTATCCATACACACCATTTTACTTCTTACACACCCCTTGATAATTTCTATCTGTTGATCTTCTTCAATTCATCCGATCCGACGGTCGAAAATTTTAAAAAAGGTGTGTGAGAAGTAAAATGGGGTGTGTGGATATCACACCCTAAAAACAATCATGTCCTTGTCACGCCGAATCTATAATGGAAAATGTAAGAGAGATCATGTTTTATTTGGTAGATTATATAATATGATAGTTGATGGTTGAATACATTTCTTAATAATTTAAAAGTAATGCTAAGAAAATCTCATTTTTGAACCACATTTTAAAAACATCAATGGCATGTGCATGCCAAGTCACTTAATACAATTAAATGTATTTTAATGTTTTAATTCCCTAATTAAATTACCATTATAATATAATTAAAGGGGTGTGATATTCACATATCTCTTTTTATTTCTCTCACACCCTTTATTAATTTATGACATTTGATCTTCTTTAATTTATTCAATCTAACGGTCAAAAATTAAGAAAATGTGTGAGAAATAAAAAAGGAAATATGGATAGCACACCATCAATTAAAATGCAAAAACCCTAGCAGCCAAGCAAACCCTACTCCCTAACAAACCACTAGCCCAACCTTCCTCATGGTAGGGGATAAAATTTTGATTGATGATTTTCATTTTTTTTTTTTTTTTTTGGTTTTTTTGACAAAAAGGTAGGTTTTTTTAATAAATACTAGTTGAAATGCTTATAGCCCCTGGCAAAATATTAAGGATATCTCCAATCGAAGGAGGGCCATATGACTCTCTTTAACCCTATAGCTCTCTAAGAAATTATATTTTAATAAACAGTGCCATACCATATTTCATACTATCTCCAAACGAGGGGGTCAAAGGGCCATAGGCCAAACATAATTTATTATTTCAATTTAAAGACTACAACAACTTAAATTTAAAAACTACAACTTAAATATTAAAGACTACAACAACTTAAATTTAAAAATTATAATCATCATCATCATCATCATCCACCATTTTAGGACTATAGTCAGATATAAACAAGTCCCGTCGGGCCATAATTTCCCTCTTTTTCCTATCAAAATATGCCTTATTCATTAGAGTGTAATCCGAAGTGTTCATTTGCATGTTCCTATCATCCATCTCTTTTTGTATTTGTTTTGCCCGTTCTTCGTGCCTACGCTTCCTTTCTTCTGTGGCAAAGGCATTTTGCTCCGTCATTAATCACAATGAGGCTGCCATTTCCCTATTGAAAGGCGTAATCATCCTTTGCCTTGCCATTTTCCTTCAATTTTCGGGCCTTGTTTCGCCCTGTAGCCCTAGGTATGGAACCTTCATCCGGAGACGAATTTTCTACGCTTGTTTCTTGAATGGTAGGAGATCCATCTTCATCCCCATCTGCATTCGAGGATGCATTTCCAAACACCAGTGTAGGACCAACTCTTTTTTGAGGTGGATCTTCAAATAACACCCATCATTTACAAATTTCCCAATAACCGTATGACTAAAGGGTTTGGAGTTGTCCTCCGTATACAGTTCCTCCGCTTGGCGTACCTAGAAAATATAATTACAAAAATTAAGGGAAATTAATTTATGAAATTAAATGTAATATAATTAAATATTTAAAATAACTTGTAATTGGCTCTTACAAAAACAGTTACTTCATCGTAGTAAATGGCTCCACTTTCATGTCTGCTTGTGACCTTTAACACTGTTTGATGCCATTTATTCAACTTGGATAAAGATGTTTTTTCCATCTTGAAGAACAACTCTCATGGTTTTAGGAATTCGGTGGAATGATGCCTTCATAGAACTCATAGTACTTTTTGGACATACGAATCCAAACACCTTCACTTGCTTGAGAACTCCCCCTCATGCTATCTTCCGAGTCCCAAATATAAGCCCTACAAAGAGTTTCATCTTCTTTTTGGGTCCAAGCCCTACCTTTCATTGCAGATGTGGCCATTTGAAAATTATTGAAAAATCTGAAGGAAAGATTATTGGAAGAGGTAAGAGAATAGAATGTGAAGAATTGAAATAAAATAAAGTAAGATGGTGTGGAATGGTGAAAATCATGTGAGAAATGGTGTAGGAATGGCTTAGGTATTTATAGGAAAAAAGTTAAATTTTTTATTTTTTTTAATTTTGACGCCAGGTAGCCGTTGGCATTTGAAATTTAGGCTGATTGGCCTGATTTGGTATTTTTGGCCCGGTGGGGCCTATAAGCCATTTGGTCTAGCCCTCTGTTGGAGAAGATTTTCGTGTCATTACGGGTAATTTTTAGCCTTATGACCCTTTGGCTGGATTGATTGGAGATCGCCTAAAAATAAATTTGGGACCGATGAAACCCCACATAATGAGAACCACCATGTTTAAACACATATGAAGCCACGAAGTATGCTGCTCAATTACCATTATGAGGGACAAACAACAACTCCACAGACCTCATAGTTTGAGCAAGATACAAAATATCATGAAGAAAAAACTCTATTGTTGTGTCACCTCCAACTTATTTGTTTACCATTTGGATGATAGTCTTCGCATTAGATTCAATCTCAATACAATCTAAGCCTTCCTTTATGCACGTCACCAGAGTTGCACAGATTGCAGCAGCTTCCGCCATTGCAGCATTTTGAAAGTTCAGGTCCCTAGTGCCGCCCACACTACAAGAAAAATGGGAACTCTGCACAATAAATTATTTGTGCCCTTTGAGGCCAAAGAGCACCAACATATGTGCCCATAGACCAATAGCAACAATGCAAAAACTAAGTTTGTATTTGTATCCTCTATGGGTGTCACCTTTGATCAAAGAGCACAATTCTGAGTTCTGTGCTCATGATATCAGCACAAATAAAGGGTGTTTTGTTCCTCTGTTCTGACAAAGTTGTCAGACTACCTTTTCCAACCATGTTGGCACTTAAAATGTAATTGTGCCTGCATGAATTAAATATTTAAAAAAAATAATCATAATTTGAAAATTTCAAACTGAAATTGAGGGGTTTTTTTTTTATTTTTTTTATTTTTTTTATTTTAATTTTCATAGAATGTAGAAAGCCTACAATACATTCTCAATCTCACAAACATATATTGTAATGTTACATATTTCATCTCTAATGCAAAAAGAACTTGAAAGCTGACATTTTTGGACAGATGCATCTTCCCCAGCAAGCCTTGCACCTCATCGAATCTCTGCTGCTCCATAAACGAATTAATGAAGATGATCATCAGGAGAAGATCTTCCATTTCTGTTTAAGTATTCCTTCAAATAGTTTTCCCCTATCCTCTTACACAACAACATCAGTAAACTCAATAATTTAATGATTATAGTAATGTAAAACAAGATAATCTTAACACATAAGAATAGAACCCATCTTTGCTATTTCATAATCAAATTAATCAGATGGTCTATGTGGAATCTAGACCTTTTTCTGCCAAGGTTACGAAATGAAACCCAAATTCAAAGGTTATGAATCAATACCTATTAGTCGGATTCGAAACAGAAGCACATCAACTTCAAATATCAACCATTTGTAACACACAATATATCAAAATGAAGCTGGGACTAAGAGGAGTTCAATTTTACCTAAATTGAGGCCAAAGGATGGTCGGAAGTGGCTGGAAAATGGCTTGAAAGTCACGGCCAGTTTGGGTCTCTATGAATCCATGACAGATTCGACCAACAAAGCTTGAATCTAGTCCCTATGACTGTGAGGAATTTGTTTATGGTGTCAATATCATCGTCTTCAACTAGATTTGGGCAGGAAAAGCTCGGAAAACCTGCAACTCACCAGAATAGTGAGATCGTTAGTTCTTTGTTCAATCTCGCAAACGTGGTGGAAATTTTCACATGCAAAGCCAGAAATCGACTTAGAACATCAAAGGAATTAACCGGAGGTAGTTACAGACCTTACCTCGGTCAGGAAGGCGATGAACTCACCGAAATTCTCTCGGGTTCGAGACCCGTGGTTCTCCGATTTGAGGTTCGAGTCAAGGTTTGGGCACTAGTCTCGTGTTTGGAGACGAGGATGGTGGTGGTTTGGTATTTAAAGTCATCGGAGAAGGTGGTGGTTCATAGTTGTATGGCTCGGGGAAAAGTGACTAGAGAGAGATAAGGATGAGGGGAAAAAAATGAGAGAGAAGTGAGGGAGTTCGACTGAGAGAGCAGAATGAGACCGATAGAAGAGGGAACAGAGGAAGGGAATTGAGGTGTGGGTCTTAGTGGCACTCACTCCAATTCTACATAAAGAAGATAATTTCAAACAACCAAGAAGGGATAGGGGTTGGACCGGCTGGTAAAAAATAGGCGGTTTTAAAAAAATTGTGGGTGCAAGTGGGGCTGGTTTCATGATAAAGTAATAAAAAATTAAATAATTGTGTCCTTTACAAATAGTGTTGGGATCACTTTTCAAAATTTGCTAGTTAGTGTAATTTGTTATTGAGCACAAATATATGTTTTGTGTTCTCTTTCATAAAAAAATATATTTGTGCTCAGATTTCTAAAGTAAGACACAAAGATGGTGTTTGTAAAATAGTTGTCAGATCAGAGGACATAAAAGGTTTGCGTTGCCATGCTGTGAATTCACTGAATTGTGCAGTATGGACCAGACGAGAAACATAATTATAAACAAAAAAATATACAATGTTGGGAGTATCTATATCATGGGCCAATTAGAAAGAAAACATTATTATATTGTAATACTACATAAGTTGAGGACCCAAGAGGAGTTCAACATAGCATAAGATAATTATATTTTCACACACCAGTGAAATATAACATAATATAAAATATATTAATTGTCCTCGTCGTCGCTGCTTAAAATCTCAACGATAACATTCTGCATATTTCGTGAGCTCATATGTGGGAGAGACAGGCCTCTAGGACGAATTAGTGCTTCATAAGTGCGTGGTTCTTCAATAAAAACGACAGAACTAGTAGACTCTTCAGTTGTTGTTTCAACAGAAACCAAATTGATAGGGTATTGTTCTGTCCTACTTGGGTTTGCCTATGCTGGCAAGGCACGTCCTTGAGGTACGCGTACACATCCATTATTGGAGGGTAATGCGTAACCAAGGCAACCATCAACAACAGTAGTAAGAATGTACTAATTATCAATAGAAAGAGGTATGCGCCCAACATTAACAAGTTGTCGTGGACGTTGAGCTGGAGAATTCGCTGTGGAATTTGCTGTTGTAATGTTGGAAGCAATAGACGAATGTGATGCTGGAGATTCGGTTCCAATTCGAACTTCACGACTTCGCCTATCCGTTATTCTCAATGATGTAGAACTTGATCAAATTCAAAAGAAACACAACTGTATGAAACAACCTTATAATTTTCCAAATACAAATTAGTAAGGGAGTGTGGACGTTTTATACTAGAATAAAGGCACAAATCCATAATTGTGCCAGCATATTCTTTTCCTATGGAGTGATTTATTATTTATTAATATTTACTGGACACAATTTCTAACATTTGTGTCATAAAAAGGAATTTATAATAAACACAATGAAAAGTAGAATGATTTATTATTTATTAATATTTAATGCACACAATTTCTATCATTAGTGTCATAAAAAAGAATCTACAATTATTTGTCTATCTAAAGATCAGCTTGCTTTTGCATAGAGACCGACCCTAAGGGCACAATTGTTGGTTATGTGTCACTGCATGAAGTACTTTTAGTGCCGTAAAAAAAAATAAACACTTACTATAAAACCAAAAACCATATCACCAAGCATAAAAAACAAACCTGCAAGAAGATACCAATCTAAAAAGCAGTTCAAAAAGATACGAATCTAACAAACATTCCTTGCAGCTGGAAATGATCCATTGTAAATCTAAAACAAGCCACTTAGTACTATGGTGTAGTGGTATTCTTCCTTACTTGTAAGTGAGAGATCTGAGGTTCGACTCTCGCAAAAAACGAATTTGAACAATATTATTGCTAACTTATTTTGAGGCTAAAACATTGCACAATAATAAATAGCTCCATACCATTATTTACCACAATTTTATAAATTTTAATTATTGGTGTGCTAGAGGAGGTAAAGACAAACGAGAGAGAACATATAGTGCCTATAACAAATAACTTTTATAGACACAAAATGTTTTTTGTGCCCATCTTTAGTAAAAAAGTTGTCATCTGACCCCCACTGAGCACAGTTTTCGTGCCCATTATTGTTTTGTGTCTGCTTTTTTTAACATTGGGCACAATAGATGGTGCCCTCTATGGAATGGGAACTGTTTAAGCTTTTTGGTGATCAAACCGACACAAAATTCTCAATTGTGCCCTTTGTTTTGTACCCAAAGCTTATTTTTGTTGTAGTGCCACTAAGTGCAAAAGTCTAGCAAAACCTCAAATCACCAATCTATTGTACTTAACAAGATTAAATGGGGAAGTTCTAAAAGTGTGACGAAAATCGTGTTACCTTTGGCTCCATTACAAGATTTATGGTTGGAGGTTTGTTTCTCAACTCACCAGGTCTTATAATCTTGTAGTTTATACCAGACTTCCTGATATAATTCTCTGCCTGAAGCTTTGCTATTAAGGTGAGCCCAAAAACATTGAAGAAAGCTGCGTTAAGAATCTGCCCCACTGCTGACCAATTTTGGGAGAGATGAAAGGAGAAGGAGAAGGGGAGAAGAACCAGAGCGACACGGTGAAGGGATGGTCGCCGCCGTTGTAGTAAGGCTGAGAAGGAGAGTGCATGGAGGTTGTGTTGGGGTTGATTTGTTGGGTTGCTCATGCTATCGCAAGAACAGAGTGAGAGGTTTTTGAGTGTGCATCATGTAGGGAAGAAATTTGTGGTGGTGGTGAGGTGAGGAGTAATGGATGGAGAGGTGATGAGTGGAGAGAAGACAAAAAAATGAGAGAAAAGATTGTGAAAGAGGTATAAAGTAATATGAAATGAAGGATTTCACTTAAATTTTGACAATTGCAGGAGTACAGTGAAATTTTAAAGAATGGGGGGAAATATCCCACCCAATATTCCCACCCAAAATTTTGTCATGGAGATACATATTTAAAAAAAAATAAAAACACCAACTAGTCAAGTAAAAGCGACACCATTTTCTTTTTAATTGACATTGGGTTTTAATTAAACAATTTAAAATCTATGTCGGCTACAACCAACACCTGGTTTTAATATTTAAAAAAATTTAAACTCTATGTCGAATTCAACTGACATGGAGTTTTAATATTAAAAACTTTAAAACCTACGTCGGATTATGGGTTTTAATATTTAAAATTTTCAAAATCTTTGTCGGCTACAACCGACACCAATTTAAATTTGGGTTTAATATTTAAAAACTTTAAAGTCTATGTCAGTTACAACCGACACCTTGTTTTAATATTTAAAATTTTAAAATTTATGTCGGTTACAACCGACACCATCTTGGAAAATATTTAAAAACAGTCATTAAAGTGTTGATGTCCATTATAACTGACAGTAATTTCGACACAATAGTAATAAGATGTTGAAAATGTCTTATCCGCTAGTATGTTATGTTAAACCGATACCAACCACCAACACAATAAGGCGGTTTTGTAGTAGTGTCCGAGAAGGAACCCCTCCCCTATTTCACTCGAATCTGACCAAACCAACTTCTAGAAACTTGAACTTCGAGTCTTTAGGACCTTACGTTTTATGAAATGTTATATCTATTGATTTCACACTTAGAAAAGGTTTACGACTATTGCTTTATGCACATTGAGATATATATGATTTATGAAGATTACGAATTTGTGGTTTATGAGACTGATTGAGTTAGAATGTTTTTATGGTTCTATATGATTTATGAGGCGAGGTTTTGATGCTTTTATTAAGATCTAATGTTTTGGCATGATTTCGAAGATACGTTTCCATTGATATCTAGTGGGTTATCATACGGCACATACACACAATACAGGTATAGTCTATGGTCATAGGACACAGTTGATGAAGAGTGAGATATTTATGTCATACCCCCAGCTTCACTGGCGAAACCAATGTCAAACAGCTTCACTAGCCACGGCTAGTGTCGGCGTGTTTGCCATATATAGAGATATGTTTTCTTCTCCGGCGTAACCCAGAGTCGTACAACTTCACCTTAGGGTAATGGGCCTACCATGTTTCTTCACTGGCACAACCTAGTGTAGTACAGCTTCGCCTTCGGGCGATGGATAAGTACTGCCTTCGGGCGACTATGATATCCCTACAGAATACAATTTTGATGGGATTTATGGTTTCACCTTTGGGCATTTCGAGATGCATGTTTTAGAGATGACTTTACGGTTATAAACTTTTCCAGCATGCTAAAGTTTTAGAAAAACCTATATGTAGTATTATATATGTTTTCAAAGCAAAGGGTTATTATGTTCAGAAAGAATTCGGGTTTGGATATTATTAGTATAAATATAACTATGGTCCACTCACCTTTTCTGTTTTGCGCCCTCTGAGGATCTAGCAATAAGGAGTACGACCCGAATATCAAGGCATTTCCCTACCAGTGACTTTGAGCCTTCCATTTGCTATGAATTGTAATCTGAATTCTTATTTGCACTTGTAGTTCCATGTAATAGTATGCTATGGACATATTTGTGTGTCTTTTGCTTCGAATCTGTGATCATTAAACTTTCCAATACCTTTATGTTTAATTCAGGATCTTGTTATTGTTTATGATTTTTGATCTTCAGATGCTGATATTTTCTTGTGTTTGTATGAAATTATGGCTTTCGTCACTTCCGAATGTCGGCCAACACGTGCTATCCAGGTATCTGGGTTGGGGTGTGTCATCCTCACACCTGCTTATTTATCTCATCCAAAACCCAGGTATCATTAGTCTGGTAAAATCTCTCTCGCTCACTTTGTCCCTCTTGTAGCGCCCTTATTCCACTTTCTTGCCTCACCTGCTCTCTCTCATCTAGATCACAAGTTCGTCTTCGTCGTCTTTTTCTTTTTTCTTTCTATATTCCTCCATTCTCCTTACACACACTCTCCTCCTACCTCATCCAGTCGTCTTCAATCTTTGACAACAAAACTTTCCTTAGGGTTGAAGAAGGAAGATGATGATTTAAATTCTTTCGATCTGGGCTTTGAAGAGGATAAATGATGAGGAAGGGAGCTAGGCTCTGACGTGGAGATGGATTGCAATTCGAATCTAGGCTCCAACGAGGAGGCGAACAATGAGGAAGCGAACGATGAGGGAGGGAGTTGGGCTCTAATAAGGAGGGGATAACAATTCAGACCTGAGCTTTGACGAGGAGGAGGATGACAAGGAAGGGAGCTACGCTTCGACAAGGAGGACAACGAGGAAAGGAGTTGGGCTCTAACAAGGAGGACGACGAGGAAAGGAGCTGGGCTCTGACAAGGAGAAGGACGATGCGGAAAGGAGCTGGGCTCCGACAAGGAGGGGGATAGCAATTCGAATGTTTGCTAGACTTTGGTAAAATGTTGGTTTATTACCATTGAACAATTTTACGTATTATATTTTGATATGCATACGTGAGAGTTAAGCATTAAAGCTTTTATTATTTTTTATAAACTAAATGTCTTCTCGACAAAACCAATTTGTCGGGAGAGAGAAGGTGGTGTCGGCGAAATATCCATGGCGGCTAACACATTTTGTAGGCTAAAAAGTATTTTTCGTTGGCTAAAAGGACTTTTACCAACTAAAATGTTTGTCAAGAAAGAGGGAAATGCAAACAAAAAGGATTTTGACGGGAAAAGTTGAATCTTAGCCCACGAAATACCAAAATTCGTCGGAAAAATTCTTAGGCAACATGCTTTGTGTGACAAATTTCCGACAATTTTTTTAGTCGAGAAAGACACTTTGCCGACAAACTATTTTTTCCTGGTAAAGTCAAAAGTATTTGGTGGGAAATATCCTAACATCATTTCTTCCACACAGTTTGTGATTTAAAGAAGAAATTGCTGCTATCGATATTTTGGAATCAAAAGGAGATGATAACCCTTTGAAGAGCTTTCGTGGTTTTGTACCACTTCATCATTAAATAAAATTAACGGGTATATTAAACACACCAATTAAATTTGAAGTCTTGAGTTTGGATCGATGCTTTGAGCCCAAGCCCCTCTTTTTGTAGAGCCGTTTTCCTATTCACCATACTTTTTGGTCTACGCATAAACAAGTGAGCATGCCCATTAGCGATCGGCGAATATCGTGGACTCTCTAGCATTTTTCATATATAATTCAAGTAGAAGGTCTCTCTTACATCACTCATCTATAATATATAGTTAAATCATGAGAATTACACACACACACGCACGATATCATTTTTATTGATTGTTGTTGTTAGCACTCAAAAAAGTCATTTTAGGCTTCAAAATCTCTATATATAAAGCTACCTCCCTAAAATGGTGAAGCTTTCAAATACCCCTAAGATGCCCCCGTTTAAAAATAAGGAATGCAACTAAGGTTTTTATACTAATAGGGACAAAAATGGTAAAAACATAAGCTACGTAGTTTTGAACATTAAAGAAGGGATAAAAACAATTAATACACTAGTTGCAGGGTTTTTTTTAGCGGGCTATGTTATGTTCATTCTCGCGGATAAAAATAGTATTGTTTCCTCGACAACTCCAAAAGGCTCCTCCAACTTATTCAGTCAATTTTCCCAAACAAATTAACAAACTGCATGCCAGGAAAATCATGAATCCGGGGTTTGGAATTGGACTGGTTCTGAAATTATCTCTCTCTCCCTCTCTTTCTCTCTCTCTCTGCATTAATTTATGCATGTGTTAAAGTTTTATATTAATGCATTAGTTTCAAGTTTTTGCAGAATCTTGAGAGTTTGGAATTGAATCAAAATTTTAATTAGAATTTCTACAATTAATTAAATTCCATCAAAATTTATGAATTTGTAAATTCTTAAAATCATTTAAAATTCCAGTTGAATACACCCCCATAATATAGGCAAAAAGACAGACTTTCAATTTTAGAGTCAACGACCTACAAAAGTTTGTTACTCTCCCATACAGTTATACTCATAAATGTTTTATCATTTTAAAAGTGAGATTAAAACAAAAGTGAGATTGCCACTTAGTACTACGGTCTGGTGGTATTCCTCTTCACTTGGAAGTGAGAGGTCTTAGGTTTGAATCTCATGAATGGCGAATTCAATACCAAATTAGGTTGCCCATTGTGTGGCTTAGCCAAACTCCCCCTCCCTCTAGTGTAACATCCCACATCGTCCAGGGGAGTGGATCCTATAAGCCTTATATGTATATTCCCATTTCTACCTAACACGAGGCCTTTTGGGAGTTCACTGGATTCGAAGTTCATCGGAACTCTGAAGTTAACCGAGTAGCGCACGAGAGCAATCCCATGATGGGTGATCCACTAGGAAGTTCTTGTGTGAGTTCCCAAAAACAAAACCTTGAGGGCGTGGTCGGGGCCCAAAGCGGACAATATCGTGCTACGGTGGAGTTGAGCCAGGGTTGTGGTGAGGGCTTGGGCCGGGATGTGACAATTTGGTATCAAAGCCAATCCTTGGCCGGAAGTGTGCCGACGAGGACGTCAGGCCCCTAAGGGGGGTGGATTGAAACATCACACATCGCCTAGGGGAGTGGATCCTGTAAGCCTTATATGTATATTCTCATCTCTACCTGGCACGAGGCCTTTTAGGAGTTCACTGGCTTCGGAGTTCATCGAAACTCCGAAGTTAAGCGAGTATCGCTCGAGAGCAATCTCATGATGGGTGATCCACTGGGAAGTTCTCATGTGAGTTCCCAGAAACAAAATCGTGAAGGCATGGTCGAGGCCCAAATCGGACAATATTGTGCTACGGTGGAGTCGAGCCCGGGTTGCGGTGAGGGCCCGGACCGAAATGTGACACCTAGTTTAAAAATATCGATGTATCAAAAAAAAACAAAAAAAGCAAAACAAAAGTGAGATTAAAACATTATAAAACACATTAAAGATTAAAAATATCAAAGCAATTTAAATATACCAACACATTAAAAAAATGTTATGATAATTAATTTACAAGTACAAAAGATGTGAAAAATATGCAAATCCTCGTGATCGGATCCTCTACGCTTTGAGATGGGTACATTGTCGTTTGAATTTTTAAAACCCTACAAACTCTCGTGAATAGTTTTTTTTTTTTTTTTTTTTTGAAGGACACCAGCTGGTGGCTTCGTCACCGCATTCCACCCTTTTGCGGTCCAGATTATAGAAAGGAACTACCAACGCTCTAATGCCTCAACGGTGAGGGCTACAAGGTCGTTGCAGTCTAAACCTCATTTCCTACCTTGTTGCTACAAGGTCATTGCCCCAACTAGTGAGGGCTACAATCAATGGTTAAATTTAGATTCATAGTTTATGTGATTAAGTGACGAATTTCAAAGTTGAGCCTTCACGAAAGTTGTAAAGTTTGTTATTATGAGTGTTTATATATTTTCTTTTTATTATTTTTCACACTTCTACATAATTATATTTATGTGATACTTGAAAGACAAATGAGTTTTTATGTTTTGAAGTAATATTATATTTTTCATTGGTATTTATTGGTTTGATTATATTTCTTTAAGGGGCAGCGGGTTGGGTCATATTAGTCTCCCTAGCATTATCCTATGCTAAAATACCATAATGTTAGGTAGACCAAATTTGTAGACTAAATTTGTAAATCAAATGATGTGTCACCAATAAGAAATAAGTACGTTAATTAACATTTACTTAATAATTCAATCATTAACTTCCATGTCATTTGGTTTACAAAATTTAGTCTACAAATTTAATTTTCCTAGCATTACCCTTTAGGGGTGGGTTCAAAAAACCAAAAACCGAAAAAAACCGAAAACCAAACCGAACCGAGGCTGAAAAAAACCAAACCAAAACTAACAAACTGAACCGAACTAAAAAAAAAAATCATATATAAATACTAAAAAAAACATGTTGGCGTCAAGGTTTGAACCCCTTCCCTGCAGGTTGGGATTTGTTGCTGCAAGCCAATTTGACTATAGGTTTTGTGTTGTTATAATTGTACCAGTAATTTATTTATAGGTTTCTTATGTTTAATGCTTTATAAAATTTCTTAACTTTACAAACCCTAGCCGTCTCACTCTCATTTCATTTCAGATCTCAAACACTTCTCTCTGTTCCGTCAGCTGCTTCCTCTCTCTCTCTCTCTCTCTCTCTCCTTTCTTTCTTCCTCCAAATCACTCTCTCTCCAATCTTCTCTTGTCCTCCTCGCGGATTCCTTCTTCCAAACCATGATTTTCCCTCACCCCTTTTGAGACCTGACGAAAAGAGGAATTGAAAAAGCTTGCGACGATCATGGCGATATCGCTACAACAAAGGTTGTGGGTTTTATATATTTGTCAGTTCATAGGTTTTTTATTGTATGGTTACCCATTTGAAATTTATGTAATTTAAGGTGAAAAAGTTTGTATTTTTCTCTAAATATGTTTTGGAATTTTCTAGATCTATTGTGGACTTGACTATGAATTTGAATGTGGGCACTGGGCATGCGTAAAGTCCGATTATGGCATTTAGACGAACCCAGTTGCTTTTTTTTTCTTTTGGATCTGCATCAATCAATTAATTTGTTGAGTTATTTCATAATTTTGTAAATTTTAAGTTTTTGAATTTTGAATCCTGGCAATGTACATTTCCTTGAAGAATATATGTTTATGTATTTGCTTAACTTTTGAAAATTTGAATTCGATTTGCTTGATCACAAGTAGTTGAATTACTTGAATATATTCAGGATTTTGAGGCTCTCAATTCTCTGATATATGAGTACTGGGAGGTTGATAGGTAGGTTCCTTCCATTTACATCATTTAAAAATAAAAATTAAAAACAAAAAAAAAAACCAAAACCAAATCATAAAAAACCGAAACCGAAAAAAAATGAACCAAACCAAACCGAACCGAAATTAAACCAAACCGTTTTGAACTGAACCCAGCCCTATTACCCTTTGATAAATAAATGGAAAACACTCATCTAACTCTTCTTTTTCCCTCAAATTGTTATTTGTCGCTAAATTAATATGCAGATTACATTTATTAAACATACAAGACAGGCATTTGAAAAATCATGTCTAAGACGCACTTAACTTAATATCGTCCGGTGCATTTCGACAAAGAGGGCACGTCGCGTTCAATCTAAGCCACTCGTCGACGCAACTAGCATAAAAATAATGGTTGCATGCCGGGATGGTCCTTAGTGTTGCTTTAGGCTTATACTCACCCAAACATATGGAGCAAGTCTTGTCCTTCGGCCCCGGCAATTCCAAGTTCTCACCAAGCTGAGTCTTAGGATATGACTCGATGATCAGACCATCAAGGCCCGTTGCGATTATGGGAGGTGGTCGACTGTTTACAGTATTGAATTTTGAATGTCTATATATTTTGTATTATGTGAAACAAGTACAAGGAAAGCTCATATAAATGAGCGGAAGAAAGGAAAAGAAACAGAAGCCGAAAACAAGGAAAAGCAAAGCAGAAAACAAGGAAAAGCAAAGCAGAAAACATGGAAAAGCAAATCCTTGATTTATGGCACTGCAATGTACCATACATACACCCATGCTTGCCGACTAGGATTTAGACTAACCCTAGAACTTCTTCCAATACTCCCCCTCAAGCTGGATCAAAGGGATCAATTGATCCGAGCTTGGATAGGAGATGATGAAAAGTAGTAAATGCCAGTCCTTTGGTGAAGATATCTGCTAACTGATCATGACTGCGAATGAAGTGTGTAGCAATTACCTTGGACTGCACTTGATTCCGAACATAATGACAATCAACTTCAATGTGTTTAGTTCGCTCATGAAAGACAGGATTTGATGCGATGTGCATTGTTGCTTGATTGTCACAGTGAAGGGACATAGGTTGCGGATGAGGAAACCCTAGATCCGAGAGTAGAGTTTTGAGCCAAGTGAGTTCACATGCCGTTGATGCCATAGCACGATATTCTGCCTCTGCACTTGAGCGTGCAACCACACTTTGTTTCTTGCTCTTCCAGGTGACAAGATTACCCCCTACGAATGTGCAAAAACCAGTGATAGACTTGCGATCGAGAGAGTTCCCTGCCCAATCTGCATCTGTATATCCCGAGATCTGAGTATGACCATTATTGCGCATGAGGATCCCTCTACCAATGGAACCCTTCAGATAGCGAAGCACACGGTGAACAATCTTCATGTGATCTGTGTTTGGAGCATGCATGAACTGACTAACAAGGCTCACAGCATATGATATATCAAGACGAGTGATAGTTAGGTAAATAAGCTTGCCAACCAATCTCTGATAATACTCTATATTAGGAATGAGATCACCATGAGACTGCAGCTTCAAGTTGCTATTCAAAGATGTCCGAGCAGGTTTATAATCTGTCATGTTTGCCTCATGGAGAAGATCAATGATGTACTTGCGCTGATTTAGAAAACAGCCCTTGTGGGAATGTGCCACCTCGATTCCTAAGAAATATTTAAGAGTGCCGAGATCTTTGATAGCAAATTTGTGACTGAGATATTGTTTAAGAGCACTAATCTCAGAAACATTATCACCTGTAACAATTAGGTCATCGACATAAATAAGCACCACAAGTTTACCAGATTTGCTCGATCGCACAAATAGGGAGGAATCAGCATTGCTCCGAGAGAAACCAACTCCCTCTAGGACATGACTGAGCTTGGCATACCATGCTCGGGGACTTTGCTTGAGGCCATAAATGGCTTTATGAAGTCTACACACCAGGTCTGGATTGTTTGATTGAGGATGACCCGGAGGGATTTTCATGAAAACTTCTTCTTCTAGTTCCCCATGTAAAAAGGCATTTTTAACATCCATTTGAAAGAGAGGCCATGTATTGTTAATGGCAACAGATAACAGCACCCTCACTGTATTCATCTTTGCCACAGGTGCAAAGGTCTCTTTGTAATCTACTCCATAAGTCTGAGTAAATCCACGAGCAACCAATCGAGCCTTGTGTCTTTCAATTGTGCCATCTGAATGGAACTTGATCTTGTACACCCAATGACTTCCTACAGCCTTCTTTCCTTTAGGAAGCTTCATGATGGTCCAGGTGTTGTTTTCGTGAAGAGCTTGAAGCTCTTCTGCCATAGCAGCTCTCCATTCGCTATGTAATTTAGCTTCTTGAAAGCTTTGAGGTTCATAGGTCTCAGTAACTGTATTGAGGAATGCAGCAAATGAAGGTGACACTTTGCTGTAATTAATAACAGAAGTTAAGGGATGCCTGACACTGTAAGTTACATAATCATTTAACTTGGATGGGAGTCTCCTCTCATGAGAAGGATTTCGACGAACTGTGGGAGGTTGAACCACTGGTAGTTGAGCAGTCTCTTGGTTGGAAGGACTTCTTGAGGGTTCAGATAGGATAAGTTCATCAGGTGCCACTGGTGGTGTGTTCTGCAGGTTGTGAGACTGAGAATGGACCTCATTCAGTGTTTGGTCCCTTATGACACCCGTTGCGTCTTCTTTACATGGATATGGTATTGGAAACAAGTCAAGCATGTTCTCCTCCTCTTGAGAGTAGTCCAGAGGTTAAGTGAAGTAAGGCATTGGTTCCTCAAATCTTACATCTCTTGAAACAACCATTTTCCTAGTTGCGGGATTGTAACATTTGTAACCCTTTTGAGTGGAAGAGTAGCCCAAGAAAACACATTTGGCAGCCCGTGGTTCTAGCTTGTCACATTTTTGTGCTTGAATGTGAACAAAGCATGTACATCCGAACACTCGTAAGTGTGACAAATCAATTTGTCTGCCTTTTAGGATCTCATAGGGTGATTTAAAATTCAAAACCTTACTGGGCAATCTATTGATAAGATATGCAGCAGTAAGAACACCTTGAGACCAGAATTTTTTCGGCACATTCGAGTGAAACATCAGGGCCCTAGTTTTTTCAAGTAGGTCTCTATTCTTCCTTTCTGCTACCCCGTTTTGTTGGGGTGTTCCAACACAACTGGTTTGATGTAGTCTGCCATGTGTGCTTAGATAATGAGACATATTATGGGACATATATTCGGAGCCATTATCTGATCGTAAGACATGAATATTTGAAGCAAATTGAGTGTTTACAAGTCTATGAAAATCTTGAAAAAACTTCCAACACTTCATTTTTAAATTTCAAAAGATATAACCAAGTTATCATTGTGAAATCATCCACAAAGGTTACAAAGTATTTGTATCCGTCAAAGGACTCTAGAACTGGTCCCCAAACATCGGAATGCACGATTTCAAAAGGATTACTAGCCCTAGATAGAGAGGAGGTGAAAGGTAATCTAGTGAATTTAGAAAAATGACACACATCACAAGAACTTGTAACCTTGCACAGGTTTGGAAACAAAAAGGATAGGACTTTATCAGAAGGCTGTGCAAGGCGTCGGTGCCAAAGTTGTTGTTGCTGAATCAGGCTTGAGGTGACTTGAAAAGCCTTGGGAGTTTGAGCATGCTGGAAAAGATAGTAAAGGCCGTTTAGAAAAAAACCTTCACCAATCATCTTCTTGTGGTGATATCCTGAAAAATCACAGTTTTTGGAGAGAAGATGGCAGTACAGTTTAGTGAGTTTGTGATTTTTCCAACAGATAAAAGCTGAAAAGGGAATGAAGAAACATATAGGGCCTCAGACTCGACATTACTAGAGATCAAATGTATTTTTCCTTTCCCTACAACCATGGCACCCTTGCCATTAGCAACTGACACTTGGGATGGACGTGAAAGTTTTTTAAAATCATACAGATTTGTGGACTTGTTGGTCATATGATCAGTGGCTCCTGAATCTATAATCCAATAATCATGCATATTACCTATTTTAAGAGCAGTTGAGAAGGATCATAAGATACCTGGAATATCTTGTTGTGTCACACCTTCTTTCCCAGCCAAAAAACCAGCAAACTGCCCAAGTAGAGCAGCTGGTTTGTTGTCAACATGACTGGTTGATCCTTCATTCTCCCCACCACCTTGTTTCTTGTGAAGGAAGGCAGCAAATTCATTTATCAGCATGGCCGGATTAGAGGTGAACATCTGTGCTTCCTCGGAATGAGAGGTCATGGTATGATTTGCCTTGGGTGATGAGTTGTGTGCTCCTCTAATAAAGCTCTTGTTGCTGTCCCTCGAATGCTTGGGCCTTAGTTCAGGATGGAGAATCCAGCAATGATCTCGTGTATGTCCACCATTATCACAATAGCTACACTTCACAGTGGGTTTCTTTCCTTTATATCTCCTCTCTTCACTAGCCTTGTGATTTGAGAAATATACCCTAAATTCTGGTATATTTGACTTTAATTCCACGGTCATGATTTTTCTGCGAGTTTCTTCCCTTTGGATAGTGGCACACACACTTGAGAAGGAAGGAAGTTCAGGATTCATGAGAACATGACTCCTGAGATCTTCGTATTCAGAGCTCAAACTTGTTAGAAGCTGAAAGATTTTATCTTCCTCAGCTCTCTTGATCAACACGGCAGCGTCAATGGTGTGTGGCCGATAAACATTCAACTCATTCCACATGGTGGTCAACTTGCCAAGATGATGCACAAACGAGTTCCTTTCCTGTTGTAGACTAGCAATATCCTTCTTTAGCTGGAACACTCAAGCTGCGTTATTCTGATTTCCATACATCTCTTTGAGATTTTTCCAGAGAAGGTATGAAGATTCCGCATAACTGAAGATTTCTGCAATCTTTCGATCCATAGAGTTGAGTAGCCATGACATGACCAGCTGATCCTTGCACAACCAATCATTGTAATCGGATGAGGACACATCAGGTGCTGGAATCACACCATTAACATAACCAAGCTTCGATCGTCCTCCTAACGCAAGGGAGACAGCTCTCTCCCACGGGAGATAGTTGAACTCATTTAGTAGGACCGAACTGAGACGTTGATTTGGATTAATATCAACGTCTAGATGAGATGAAGAAGACGCAGCATGCGAGTTTACTTCTTCGCCATGCACGGAGCTCTCTTCAGCCATGATGGAGAAGAAAGGGAAACAGGAAGACGGTACTTAGAAGCAGGTCGATAGAGATCACTGCTCTGATACCATATTGAATTTTGAATGTCTATATATTTTGTATTATGTGAAACAAGTACAAGGAAAGCTCATATAAATGAGCGGAAGAAAGGAAAAGAAACAGAAGCCGAAAACAAGGAAAAGCAAAGCAGAAAACAAGGAAAAGCAAAGCAGAAAACAAGGAAAAGCAAAGCAGAAAACAAGGAAAAGCAAATCCTTGATTTATGGCACTGCAATGTACCATACATACACCCATGCTTGCCGACTAGGATTTAGACTAACCCTAGAACTTCTTCCAATATACAGAGTATAGTTCTGTAGCAGGATGGTGAACTGTACCATTCATAAAATCACAAAAACAAATCACAAGGCCAATGAGACACCAAAAGCTTGGGATTCCCACGCCTACCAATATGCTAAACTTTGCAATTCTTGAGAGACCTGAAAAGACTGAAATTGTAACAGTATCTTCATCAAGAAGTAAAAATCTTGGGGCACCAACTCATGTTTTAACTTTTAAAGCTACACAACTGATCATGTGACATCATTTTATTTGTTTCAATTTGAAGTATCTTCGTTAACTAATATGTTATATATCACATCAATTGGTATTAAAAATATTGGATAAGAATTAATGCATGTAGTGTTAGATCGTCGTCAAGCATAATGATAATAATTAATGTAACAATATTGTTCATAAAATTAACATACAAGAATTTGAAGAACCAAAGCACTTTGTTTGCGAACCACTCTTCAATCCACAATAAAGACCAACTGCTTCGCAAGAAAGATAATCAGGCTTGTCCCATTGCAACTGAACATTTTCCAATGGATCAAATAAACTTGGAACCGATGCTGTTAAGATCACAAAACACCTGCCCCTAGATGATTGGTTAGCCGGTGGCAATAACAAACTTGTCGGTACTGCAACGATCTTGTAGATTTCACTGCCGAGGCAAGAAATGGGTGCGTAAGTCCATGCTGCTACATCTTGAGACGAGCAGTTGAGGAACGTGTAGTTTTCGAGGCCATGCGGATAAAAGAAGGGTGAATCTCTAAGACTGATGTCATGGTCGAGAAACCGCCTAGGGAAACAGTTGTTGGGGTCGTTGATGGATATGATTTGGTGCCTGTAGTTGATGCTCTCAACGATGAACTTCCCGGATAATGGGAGAGTTAGAATGGTTCTCGTTTGGTTGTTGCATGAGAGATCAAACTCTGGATACCCACAAATTGAGAGTTGAAAGTGCTTAGCGGAAACGGGAATCGAATTGGTTGGCTGCCGGCTGTACATTTTGGTATACCACAGGTGGTAGCTGTATGAGGGAGGAGGAACAAGCAGAATAAGATGGTGAAGATTTCTAAGGTAGCCATATGAGCTAGGCGGTGAAAACCAGATTAATATTGGGTACATAATGATTGTAATGCATATAGGATTGTCATTGCATTAAGATTGTCAATGCATTAGGATTGTCATGACAATAAACCAAATAAACCACCCTCGTTTAATTCATCAACTAATTAAAAGCACACATATAGTATTTAGAGTATTAGTATAAAACAAATAACCACCTCTGTCACAACGCCAAACATAATATATACAACCCAAATCACAACGATACCTAAATTATGACAAAATTTAACAAGAAAAAAAATATATAGATCATCAAATTCTATGGTGATGCTAAAGAAAATGTTGATGAAGACACTAAGGAAGAAGGGGTAGCAAGAGATGAGCCCTCCGGTGAATTTCGACAAACGGGGCATGTTGCATTCATTTTAAGCCACTCGTCTATGCAACTAGCATGGAAGTAATGGTTACACTCTGGTATAGTCCTCAACGCTTCCTTGGCCTCGTACTCACTTAGACATATTGAGCATGTGTTGTCGTTGGGCTTGGGCAATCTCTTGCTCTCCCCGAGAAAAGTCTTAGGGTACGATTGAATGGTTGGGCCATCAAGCCCTACCGTGACGAAGGCAGGTTGCCAAGACGCTAAGGTAGAGAGGTCCACAGTTGGTTGGTGGCGACGACCGCAAGCCTTTATCCTGCCGAAGACATAACTTGCGAGTCCAATGATGCATAAGAGTCCGGGTATTCCCACACCTACGATCAAGCCATATTTTGCACTTCTTGGAAGAGCTGAAAGTGAAAGATCAATGGAATTGCAAATGGTTAGTTCATATTCACTTCGTTTTCAATGGAATGGACCTCAATATTAATCTATAACTTTCATTAGTAACTAGATGGCAGATCTGTATCTTTGGAGTTTGACATATATATGTGAACATAATTAAGTTAAGAAAATTACATAAATTTGAATATTTTGCAAAGTACAGGCATTCTTTAAAAGCTTTTTTTTTTTTTTTTTAATTTATAAATCACTTATACCATATAATGTGACTCACTTGTCTATACAGTGTAAAAAAATGATAATGCATTCAAGTCAACACACACAATTTCTTTAAGAGGACATGATCATGACGTTAAAGATTTTGAATCTGTAAGTTGGTAAGCATGGAACTTTCAGTCAAGTTCCGAATAATAATCCAAAATTCAAAGTGGGCACTTTAATTAAAGCCGCCATGCTACAGGCCATTACCTAATGCCACGCAGTGGATTTGCTAATGACCGAAGGACAAGAAATTAGACCCCTCCCCAAGCATTGACTTATTCAATATATATTTACTTGACTAGACACTGTGTCATACGTTCTCTCTTGATCGAGGTTCATTCAACTCAGGGAACGTTGGCATTCTAAGTCACAATAGTCAACAAATTCCTAAACACAGAAAACGTAGAGTAATCTCACATCAAGGTGGATGGAGTTCAAATGGCCGCACATTTTGCTCCATATATAGCACCGATCGAACTAGTCTAGAAAGTTAAAAATAATTACAAGATTGTAGGAAACTCTAATTACAATAAATCAACTAAGTTTAATTAGCCTTGGCTCACTTAACATCATACCACAAATTAATTAGTTTCATGTATCTTTCGTTTTTTAAGTTTTCTTTATTTTGACATGTAAAGTTTATGTCTCTAACAAGGTGTAACTTTCTTATTTTAATTCCTTTCGTATTGCTAAGTTTATAAAAATAAACTAAAAAAAAAAAAAGAGACTTTGGATACGGTCTTTAACTATGAATATTCTTTGATTGAAACCTTATTGGTTTTTAATTTTTTATCGAGGTCCCTGAAATCAATGTGATAATTTATTTCTATGTACGTTTCTATATTTTTTTAAATTAAAAATTAAAAATTTTAGTTGTTTATATAAATGAGATTTTAAATAAACCATAATTTGTGGGATTAAAAATATTAAAATATAAATATAATATTGTGTGTGTTTATATATATATATATATATATATATATATATATATATATATAAACATGGGTACATTCATCAAAATTAATCAAAAAATTATTGTATGTATATTCTTCAAAATCACAAAAAAACAAAAAAAGATATTAGGCTTTAATAACATTAGTAAATTTCTTCAATTGACATGGATACATTTTAAAATCAAAGAAAAAAGAATGTTCCCTTATAAGTTTAAAAATGGATTAAAAAAATGGTACATTTTACATATAACAAAATAAAAAGTTTTATATGAATAGGTACATATAATTAGCATGGGTGCGTTTAGCAAAAATAAAAAGTACAAATATAAAAAATATATGGATCCAAATACAAATAAACTTTAAAAAATATGGGCACAAAAAGAAACTAATATATGGGTACAAATTAAAAATAAAAAGAAAATTGGTACAAATTAAAAAAGAATTACAAATTAAAAAATTGGTACAAACTAAAACTAAAAATGTATGATAAAAAATTTAGTCATAAATATAAATACACTAATGGTAACATTTTTCACATTAAATGAATATATTTAGAAATAGAAAAAATATTATATTATTCAAATAATTAATGATGTTATTAATACCTAAGACCTTGATCAAAAATTAAAAAAAAATAGGATTTTAATCAATGAAATAGTAAAAGAAGGATGAGAACCTAATATATCCTTAAAAAAAAAATTTTTACTGCCAATCTCAATTATATTGTTCGACAAAACTAAACTTGATCAACTATCTAAATCAAAAATTTATAACTCAAAAGAACATATATATCGTACTTAAGTTGTGTATGTATGGTCACCCAACCTTGTAGATTATAACCATAAAATGTGTTTAAAGATGTGTTTAAAGATGTGTTATTAATATAAGCCATGAAAATCAATAATTTTGAAGATTTGTTTAAAGATGAAAGATTTATTAGTATAAGCCATGAAAATCAAGAGTAGGGGTAGCAGCTTAATTATATGCAAGTAACCTATAAAATAGTACATGTAGTGGAGTCATTGGAAAGTTGACCTACCATCCCTCTTAGCCACAGGAATATTCGAGCACACAACCCGATCAGTATCTCCGCTAAACCCACAATCTCCACCGCGGGCTTCACAATCACGACAATCAGGCGTTGACCAAGTCAACCCAACACCACCCACATCCCCAAACATATCCAGCATCTCATTAGCAGCTGTACTCGGAACCAAAACACTCGAAATCACCGGACACAAAGCCTCTGACGGTGACGGTGATGGTGACGGTGACGGCGAAGTTGACGAAGATGACGTTGACTGAAGCCATTCTTCATACGCCCTCGACGGAACAGCAAAGACCGTGTGATTTTCAGTGCTGAGACATGAAATACTCACGGCCATGACGGGTAACGACGTCGCTTGGCTTGTTCGTGCCTGAGAGGAGCAGTTGAGGAAGGTGAGGTTCTTGAAACTTTCTATGTGAAACGGCGTGCCTTGGAGCTTGAAGACGTTGTCTAGGAACCGTTTGGGGAGGCAGCGGTTGGGGTCGTTGATGTAAAGCGTTTGAAACTCGTAATCGATGCGTTGGACTATGAAGTTGTCGGTGGCGGGTGGGAGGCTGAGTGTTGTGATCTGGGTTTGGTTGCTGCACGAGAGGTCAAACCCTGGATTGTACCCACATCGTGAGGGTTGGAGGTTTCGAAGCCGGAAAGGGAATCGGACCGGCGGTCCGACGGGGCAGTTTGATGTAGGGCAGATGGAAGAAACCCTTGTTGTATGGACGAAGAAGATCAAGAAAAGTAAGAATAATGAGAAGAGTTGTACGGTAGCCATTTGATCTGCTACTGCAGGAAGTTGTTTGGTGAAAGCTTTAGCTAGGTAGGCACAGAGTGGTTCATAGCTAGCCTAATGCTATATAAATGTGTGGGTCTTAGAAATAAGGGTAAAATACTGACACGAAGACATAGGTAAATGTGATGATATTTGTACAAACGTAATGTTTATATCAAATGTCATATCGAATTAATTGAAAAAAAAAATAATAGGTTCAGAATTAACAAGAATGAATGAGGCAAAAATATATGTATGAAAATCACTTTCATATATTAATAAAATAGGTTAAGAATTAACATAATCAACACATTTATTAATATATTATTAATATAAATTATGTCACTTCTATCTATACACACATAATCAAATTATAAGATTATAATTTAGAGAGAGACCAAGTTTTTATTTATTTCAAAAATGCACAGAATTTATTTACGTGGCAGGTCAGTTCAATGTCACGATTGATTTTTTTTAGGTAAAGCAAGACCCCTAATATTTAGACCTATTCATTTCATCTTTCAAATAAACTATTTTACTAATAAGAGTCTCAGATAAGATTTATTGTTAAATATATTCGAGGTTGGTCAGGTAAAATGCATACTCATAATATTTTGATCATAATTAGTGTAATAAGTGGACTAGTCCAAATATCTAAGGATATGACAAGAGAATTTAAGTCCTTTGACATTTTAGCATTATGTTGGAAGCAGTTGGACGTCGGAACGTGCATGTGGGTGCCGTGGGAGAATATGTCGTTGACTTCAGAGCTCACACTGTAGACATATTGGGATGGCTTGGAAGAAGTAAGCGTTTGATTATTTGTTATAAAAGACAAACTCAGGAACTTGGGTATGAAGGCATTGAATGTCTTCCAAAATGACACAGAATGAGAGGAAAGTCTAATCTTTACACTTTACCAACACCTAATACTTCTTCTTAATCTTCTTGATTATGAAAGAAAAACTGGAATCGTGACCTTCTGGAATCCTGGATCTTCCAAAAAATTGATTAACAACAAGAAACCTTATTTGACAAGATCAAATCTACTTTAAGAGTATTTTGGATGGTTTTGGAGAAACTAATACATAATATTGAGTAATATAATAATGTCACATCCCAAATGTTTTGGTCAAAAATACCCATTGTTCGAAATAAAAAATTCCTTGGGATTGAAACTGCACATATATGGATCGAGTCAACTTATTTCCTTAATGGGGCACACAATTGGTCACTATTAACTTTATTACTGAATACTATTAATAACTCAACAAATAATTAATGACAATGATTAATATTAGTAAGAAAAAAAACAAAAATAAATGGCAATTTACAGCTAGTTTGGGGTTGCTTAAACTTTTCAAAAGCACCTCCTTAAAAAAGTTGGGAACTTAATTGTGTTTGAGAAATTTAAAAAAAAAAAAGTGTTATTTTTCACAATCATTGGTCCAAAACTGCAGAAAGCAGAAGAAGCTCTACACATGCTTCTTAAAAAGTGCTTAACAAATAATTAAAGACAATGATTAATATTAGTAAGAGAAAAAAAATAGATGGCAATTTACGGCTAGTTTGGGGTTGCTTAAACTTTTGAAAAGCACCTCGTTAAAAAAGTTGGGGACTTAATTATGTTTGATAATTTTTTTTTTTTTTTAAAAAGGTCATATTTTCACAATCATTGGTCCAAAACAATTGAAAGCAAGAAAAAGCTCTACACATGTTTCTTAAAAAGCGTTTTTTTTCATTATAGGCAGGTGAACAATACCTATTGATGAAACTTTCATATTGACAATCATACCCCTATCTTTTTCTTACTAAAAGCACTTTAGCACTATAGTTTACTAAACACTTCCCTTTTATCACAGTTGTTTATTATCACAACACAATAGAAACGGTGTTGAAAAAAGCACAGCAACCCCGAACTGGCACCCATGAGTGATTTATCAAGTTATGTTTAATTTTCAAAAGTCTTACCTTTTTGTTTTGATTCTAAAATATTTTGATGTTTTTTTTTATTCTAAAGGCATTAGTCACGTACGAGGCTACTTTCACACCCCTAAGACTTACCCCAACCCTTAGAGTAAAACTCAAAATTTAAGTTATAAACTTACTCCAACTTGTTCCAACCCTTAGGATAAATATGAGTTTTAACCCAAAACTCATTTCTTGGGCAAATTTAGCCCAAGATTCTCCCTGTGTTAGTGGAGATGGCCCACCATATATGTGTATTTTTTTCAGTTTTATATTTATAAATTCATTTAATCCAACGGCTAAGATCTAATAAGATCAAATTCAATGGTAAAACTAACGGTTCAAATTTAAAATCTAAGGGCTAAAGTAATTAAAAAAAAATTATTTTATGTGTTTCATATTCATTCATAGTGTTCCACGAGTTTCATAGTGTCAATTAGAGATTCTTCAATATTTATCGGAATTTAAATATTTTTAGGTTTAAATGTCTATAAAATTAAATTAGGATAGTCCATAATCTTTTTTTTTAAGTTCTTTTATGACAAAATTATCCTAAATTCATTCTTTAATACTCTTGGGTTGAAGAAGAAAAACTATATCTAGACTGAAACCAAAATTTTCTAAGCTAAAAATTTTCTGAGTGAAATGTCATGGCGTGGAGTTTGGCCGTGAAATCCATGCCATGGGCATCCATGTTGGCGGCAGGGCGCACCAACGAAATTGACAAGGTCAGGGATCGAGGTCTCCAGGCTTCGGTAGCATGGAGGCATTCTAGCAATGTATGTTCCATGATCAGTAGGACATGGAGTTGGCAGACGAGAAGAGTGGAGGTCATAATTGTGCGTGCATGGCGTTGTTAGATGACATTAAGGAATGCTTTGGTAGGATTGAATACACTTTGGATTTTAAGAATTTGCACGAACTCCTCTAATTAAATTTATGTTTGCAAGTATAGTAATTCCTATATATGCATGCAGCGTTATCCAATTCTGATTTGGCCAATGCCTGGCTTAATTAATCCTTTTGAAGTACGCAGAAATGGACCTCAGTAATAAAAAATGAGAAGAAAAAAAAAATTGTGGCAATTGAAAGTCCGCATAATAAAACAGAAAAAATTCATACCATTGACAAAAACACAAATATTTTTTGTTAATTGATAGTTGTTTGGTTGGATAAGATATTGAAGTCGCTTACATGACTTCTAATAACACCGATATATATATATATATATATATGTTGTAAAACTGACGGTGTGTGCAGTGGAATAAATAAACAAGGCACAAAATTTACGAGGTTTCACTATAGTCAGTGTGACTGGAGTACGTCCTCGGGGCAGCATTGATGCTTTCATTATAATCTGGAATAATAAGATTACAAAGATAACTCTTTCTATTATCTCCTCTCTTCTTCCTCTCTTTTTTATGTCTATCTGTGTATATTTGCTCTCCTTCTTCTCATCCATTTTATAGACAAAGCTTCAGACAAAGTTGTGGTGGGATGAATAGTGGATTGGTAGTGGGATAGGTGGCCATCCACAATGAATAGCTTGTGAATTACAATACTCCCATTTGAATGGTCACAAGTCTTCAATTGACTTGTTAAAATCTTGATTTGTTTTGGATGCTCGCCATGATGAGTATCTCCCCCTGATTTCAAATTATTTAGGTTGATCATTGATCCTTCTGCTTTAGTCTCTTAGCGGGAAGAATTGCCGACTGAGGTGTTTTACTTGTTGTTAACTTTCCACATGCTTTTTCTTGAACTGGGCTGTAAGACTTTCTGCTAGACTTGCACCAAAGGTCTGAATTCACTCCTTTTATCTGGAGCGGAATTTGATTCAAGGGTGGTAGACACTTGATCTTGAATCAAACTTGTGACTTCTTCAAGATCCTTGGGAATTGTTCTTGAATGAAATGGAATCACGAGCAGCTCCACATGACAAGTAATCTTCGGCTCCGTCGGGGATGAATCAATTCGTGTTTTGTTGTGCTTGTCTCCACATGCTTCAATGTATCATTTTCGTTTGCCTTATCTGTTCCCCTTGCAAAAATGGTATTTTCCCTATGCAGGTTTGGCATCTTCTCTTGCAGTATTTGTCATTTGATGCAAGAGTGGAGTGCAAACCTTGCATTTGAAAGGTCCTTCAGAACATCACTTCTCAGCGACTCATCATGCTTGGCAGCTCCAATCATCATATCAGCAGTTTGAAAATGAGTACTCGAGAGCAATGCTAGGTAAACAATTATGAAAGTTTCTAGGCAATCGGTTCCTAACTGGAAATTTGATTTCAAGTTCCGACTGATTGCTTTCTTTCTCCCTAGTCCTCCAAGTGAGAATAAGGACAAAGAAAAAGATATGGAGATTGTATGATATGAGATATTTTTGCTCTCGTCCCTGATGATATGAGATATTCTTGCTTTGGCGTGACTTTTTTGAAGAGGTATTCTCGGAAAGGAAAAAAACTGAGTATTTCGAGATGCTTTGTTAAAGATGCATTATTGGAGATGAAGAAAAGTTAGATATTGGGATGCATTGACTTCAGAGCTCACACTGTATACATATTGGGATGGCTTGGAAGAAGTAAGCGTTTGATTATTTGATATAAAAGACAAACTCAGGAAGTTGGGTATGAAGGCATTGAATGTCTTTCAAAATGACATGGAGTGAGAGGAAAGTCTAATCTTTACACTTTACCAACACCTAATACTTCTTCTTAATCTTCTTGATTATGAAAGAAAACTGGAATCATGACCTTCTGGAATCCTGGATCTTCCAAAAAATTGATTAACAACAAGAAACCATATTTGACAAGATCAAATCTACTTTAAGAATATTTTGGATGGTTTTGGAGAAACTAATACATAATATTGAGTAATATAATAATGTCACATCCCAAATGTTTTGGGCAAAAATACCCATTGCTCTAAATAAAAAATCCCATGGGATTGAAACTGCACATATATGGATAGAGTCAACTTATTTCATTAATGGGGCACACAATTGGTCACTATCAACTTTATTACTGAATACTATTAATAACTCAACAAATAATTAACGGCAATGATTAATATTAGTAAGAAGAAAAAAAAACAAAAATAAATGCCATTTACAGCTAGTTTGAGATTGCTTAAATTTTTGAAAAGCACCTCCTTAAAAGAGTCGAGGACTTAATTGTGTTTGAAAAATTTAAAAAAAAAAAGTGTTATTTTTCACAATCATTGATCCAAAACTGCAGAAAGCAAAAGAAGCTCTACACATGCTTCTTAAAAAGCGCTTAATAAATAATTAACGACAATGATTAATATTAGTAAGGGAAAAAAAATAGATGGCAATTTACGGCTAGTTTGGGGTTGCTTAAACTTTTGGAAAACACCTCCTTAAAAAAAGTCGGGGACTTAAGTGTGTTTGATGAACACCTATATTCAGAAAACATTGTCCATATTATGTAGGAAGTGTTCTCTTAAGGTCAATGGATTATTAAAAGCGTAGTTAACTTTGAAAATACTTTTGAGATTAAATGTTTGGTTCTATGATTTTAAGATGGCTATCCAAATGGCTATCCAAAATCCTTTCTCTCATACCTTGACACATCAATGCATGATTATGAGCTTGTGCTGATCTTATTATTAATGTTTGTGTATGTCTTTGAAGATTTGTCCATTGAAAACTGCATTGCACGTCTACTTTTTTGTTTTCCTCAAATTACATATCTCTTGGAAGCATAGATATTCAAGCTACATTGTAGTTCATTCTCATCTGGTCATTATGTTGTTGGTTGTCTATTAGTGCAAAGATTCAATTGTTATCTTAATCTCTATCATTTGAATGAGCTACCTTCGGTTGTTTGGGTACATTTATCTATACCTGTGCTCAAATTTATGTTTCAATGGGCATCTTTTCTTTCCGTTAAGTCACTGTCCCTCATCAGATAAATAATGTTCTAATTTAGAATTATAGGGGAGTGTTTTCATGAAGAGCTTCAATTTTGGGGGAGTTTCCATTATGGGGGAATTAGTCCACAACACATGCATATTTTCGTGCTTACTTGTTGCTATTCTAATTGTTGCTACACTTTGTTTGGGCATATCCATATGATCTTTTGCATATTCTCTATATGATGTGCTCTTGTTATCCTTGTCATGTGTATTTACAGCAAATTTGACTGTTCTCTATCATTTTCCACCATTTTTTTGTCTTACCATGACAAAATGGGGAAGAAAAATTTCATTGTACTCATATCTTGCAAGCCTTTACCCATGATAAATTTTACTTGTTCTTGTCAAGAGTTGTTCTTTTGTAGGAGTTGTTACTTGGTCTTCTTCTATTACTTGATGTTCTCTTGAGTATGGGTTTTGAGTGAAATTGGTTATAGGCTGGGATATTTTGTCAAGGAAAGCCAAATGTGGAGATTGTAAAGTCTAACTTTAAGTGTTTGGTTTTCCTTGTCAAATATTGTAGTTGAACCATCACACATGCTCAATCTAGCTTTAGAATATACTCTGGTTATGGGTTGCTGCTGCTAGAGGAAATGTTCATAAAGTGGCTCATTCCACCTCAAAAGGTTTGTTCATGCATGTGCATTTCAAATCTCTATTTGTGTTGCATTTTGTCTACTTTGATTGTCTAGTTAGTTTTTGTGTACTGACTTCCAACGATCTAGGCAAACAGATTAAGACAACCCACATGGGCTAACTGACACTTTTTTTATGGTAGTCAATTTCTGGCTATTGATTTGCCTAGATCTCTTTTGTAGCCGACAAATGTCCTTGAGACAAGTTGCCTGATGAAAAATATGATCTCCTTGGGTATATTTACTTCTAGGGTTTTAGATTTGTTCTTAGGGGTTTAGAACTTAGTTTTAGAGGTATAGAGTTGCTTTAAGGCTTTGAAGCTTGCATCTTCTCTATTTATGAACCCTAATTGCCAAACCTTCCTCATTCATTAAACACTCAATCATTGTCTATTAGGGTTGCCTTGTTTTTAAGGTTTTGCATTCATGTTGTGGTCTAGTTTTAAGCTTTAAATTCGTTTTTAGACCAAGCTTTTGGATTCAAGTAATATTCTTCCTTCAACAGTTTGACTGGAGAATATGACTGGTCATTTGATCCAGATTTCATGTGCACATCATAAAATCATATTATATCATTGATCGTGTTAATCTCAGTGCCACAAGGTGATGAGCTTAGGAGGAGCTGCCACTTCATTAAGACCGAAGGAGTCCGTCTCGTGTAAGGCAAGGTTACACAAAGGTAAAGCTACTCCGTAGATAAGGATCTAAGAATTGAGCTTGTGTGATCTTTGTATGAACCTTTGTTTACAGTAGTGGATTATACTCAGTGGAGAGTCCTTGGTTTTTTAACCCAGATGTGGGTTTTTCTAGCCAAAAATATCTCATGTTTAAGTTATGTTTATTGAGTTCAAGTTATATTTATTGTGTCACACATCCCACACACACATACATGGTACATATATCTGTTGAACATCTAAATGGTATGTGATCACTGTTAGTTCACTTAACACATTGATAACTTGCAATGAACTACAGCCTTGTTGACTAGGATAGTTTTTGAAATCTGAAATTAGTATTTGAATTTTAGATTTATTGACTAACAAATCTATCTTAGTTGACTCGCGGGCTTGACTAGTCAGTCCAGCAGATTATAATTTTTATATACAGGTTATTCCACCTGTTACCAATTTCATCTTCTTAAAGAAATCATAACTTAAATTTTGACCTCTGCCCAAAACAATACTGTACACAGTAAAATCTACAAATATACTGAGTGAAAAGTGCTGTAATTTTGTCCAATAATTTTCTATAAGAATGTGGTAGTTTCTGTAAGTGTATGGCCTCCGGATGAAGAAATACCAAAGCAATTTGCTTCAAATTAATCACAATCTTTAAGAACTCAAATATTTTTATAAGAGTAATATTAGGAGATCATCTATTTAAATTATATTTTATAAAGCATATGACCATGTTGTTGATATTTGGATTATCACTTGAAAGTTAATTAACGTGTTTATTTCCTATTGGTTACACATTACATGATTTGCAAACTTGATCTGAAAAGTTAGTTTATCTAAACTTTACTCTTTTTATAACATGCAATTTTGATGTAATTTAGTGTCACATATAAGTTATCAACTCAGCTATAAGTTTAGTAAGGAACATTTTTGCTCATTACCATTAACTTTAGTATATGCTCACCTCCCTTTTAGTAACTTGCCATGTGTCTCACTAACTAACCAAAGTTCGCTTTAATACTAATTTTTTTAAAAAAGAACTAAGAAAATAAATTATACATAACCAAAAAAATAAGAATAAGAAAACCCAACAAATTGAGAACCACCCTCCTCTTCCTCTCCCTTCGACTCTACAGCCACCACCGCCACCCCATCGCCCAACGAATACTGCAAAAAAGAAAGAAACAATATAAGCAGTGAAACGAATATTCATGGAATTTGAAAACATAAACAGAAAATAAGAATTCAAGTTTTCAAATATCGCTTTCATTTGCTATCTATTTGAAACATTCATTCATTAGTTTTGAAATTATTTCATTTTCTGGGAAAATATTTTCGTAAAAGTTTGTAGTTGGATTGATTGTTTCGTTTGTAGGTGGAGGAAATTTAAATTATAAAGGGAGGTGGAATTTTTTGGCTACATCAAATGCATCAGGAGTTTAGATATCTAATTGAATCCGTAAAAGCACTTTTGATTGAAGTGTGGTGGATGAGAGAGGAAGATGAGTGTGTGTTTCTGGACTAAAAGGGAAAAAGATGAAATGGGGTTTGATCTCATTAAAGAAGTTGAGGTTCCATCATAAAATTAATTAGCAATACGATAAATCATCCAACTTACTTGTAAGCACATGCAAGATCTCTCCTCCTATCTATGTGGAATTCATTCTCAACACGTCCCCTCAAATATAGCGAATTTTTAAGAAAAATTATTGTTTTTTTCCTCTTCAATCATATTTGTTGGAAGAGTTATTGTTTTTTTTTTTTAATCTTTTAAAAAGAAGAAAATAAGAGTGATTTCTGCAATGACCTTCTGCACAATTTTTTTTTTAATTTTAATTTTTATAAGGATAAAAACTTAAAACCCTCCAACTTTTTAGTATTATTCTAAATTGGCCATAATTTTTTTAAACATTACAAACAAGTATCCAACCTATAGTAAATGTCACATCCCTTAAGACTTAGTTGAATTTTTGTTAAATTAACTACAACTTACTTTCTCTCCAAAATCAATAGAAGGTCATCAAAGTAAGCCTCCACCAACTAACAGTCACCACCTCCCCTATCATGTCATCACCTCTAAACCCAATGCACAATCACCAACTTCACCTTACAACTTAAGCCACCAACATCGAAAAGATAGTCATGGAGGTTGTTGAAATGCTATGGACTGTCATGATGTAGTCACTACCATCTTCATCGCTCACAAAGAAAACTGGAAGCTTTACGAGCCGAGAATTGGCGAATGAAATCATATGACTAGAAACAAGCTCCTTAAAACCCTATATGAATTCGTAACCCTTTTCTTTATTAGGAGATTGCCCCCTAATGTAATTTCAGTTTGAGTCCATTTTCGATTCAATTCACTACCTGTTTGATAATTGGGTTCTAAATTATATATTCTATGTTTGAAATTTAGATTCTGAGGCAACTAATATTAGACCTGGATTTTGTGTCGTGTTTCTCGTGTTCATGTTATTTTCATATCATACCTAATATCTTAATGGGTCGTCTCGTGTAACACCCGTTAAAATAAACGGGTAAAATGACCCGACCTGATAATATTAACAGGCAATATGACCCAACCCGTTATCCATTAAGGAAAATATATTTTAAACCAATAAATAATCAAATGAAAAACATAATACTAAATAAGTATATACATACCATATTATAACATTCAAAACATAAAAACGCATTTGTCTTTCAAGTATTACATATTTACATACCCAAAATAAGAGCATACTAAAAAATAAAAAATAAACATTAAAACATTACAAAATATCAAATGTTCAAAAGATTTGCAAAATTAAGGGAGTTATGTTGTAACATCCCACATCGCCCAGGGGAGTGGATCCTGTAACCCTTATATGTATATTCCCATCTCTACCTAGCACAAGGCCTTTTGGGAGCTCTCTGGCTTTGGGTTCCATCGGAACTTCAAAGTTAAACGAGTTCGCAAGAGAGCAATCCTATGATGGGTGACCCATTAGGAAGTTCCCGTGTGAGTTTCTAGAAACAAAACCATGAGGGCGTGATCAGGGCCCAAAACGGACAATATTGTGCTATGGTAGAGTCGAGCCTGGATGTGGTGGGGGCCCGAGCTGAGATGTGAGAATTTGGTATCAGAGCCAATCCCTGGTCAGAAGCGTGCCGACAAAGACGTTGGCCCCTAAGGGGGTGGATTGTAGCATCTCACATCACCCAGGAGAGTGGATCTTGTAAGCCTTATATATATATATTCTCATCCCTACCTAGCACGAGGCCTTTTAAGAGCTCACTGGCTTTGGGTTCCATTGAAACTCCGAAGTTAAGTGAGTTTGCGCGAGAGCAATCCCAAGATGGGTGACCCATTAGGAAGTTATCATGTGAGTTTCTAGAAACAAAACCGTGAAGGCTTGGTTCGCGCCCAAAGCAGACAATATCGTCCTACGGTGGAGTCAAGTCCGAGATATGGTGGAGGCTTGAGCTGGGATGTGACATATGTTTCAAGGTTTGGAACCTTGCATATTTTCTTACAATCAAACTCTTCAATTTTCATCAATCACCATGAGAAACAGTATTGACACTTTGGCTTGATATATTGTCTTCAGGAGTTATATTGATGATATTTTAAGTGAAGTTTTCTACATTAGCACTCTCTTCTCATTTATCATATGGCTATTGTTTAAGTAAAGTCTTTAATAGTTTTTTAATTAATTTAGAAGTGTGAAAAATATAGAAAAAAATATATAAATGCTCTTAATGACAAGTTTTACAACTTTCGTGACGGGCTTAACTTTGAAATGTGACACTATAATCATATAAATCATAGATAAAAATTTAACCGTTGATTGTTGTTTACATTTATGCTTTATTTTTCTCACCAAATTTTGTTTTTTCAGATTTTCTTTTTTGAAAACATGATCTATTAGAGGATATAGGAAGATGAACAGTTCAGATCGTTCACATTATATTTAGAGTTTTACCGTTAGTGAAAATATTGCTTAGTGTTTATAAAATCTCTACAAACTATATAACATCAACTCATATTTCAATTAACCGTAAATATCGGGACGTGATATCGAAGATCTGAACCGTTCATCTTCCTACATCCCCCAAAAGATCATGTTTTCAAAAAAGAAAGTTTAAAAAATGAAATTCAAGATAAAGAATAAAGCCTAAACGACAATCGAATGTTAAATACAAATTTAAGGTTTATGGATTATAGTGTCGGATTTCGAAGTTGACCCCTTCACGAAAGTTATAAAGCTTATCATTACCAGTGATTGTGTGTGTGTGTATATATATATATATTTTTTTTTTTTTTTACATTTCTTACATTTTTACAATAATTATTATTAATTTTATTACTTTTACACTCAAATAAAAAACACTATTCATGACGGTTTGGAGGGTTTTAAAAATCTAAACGATAATGTAAGTGTAACTATTGTCTACTCGTGGAGGAATGATGAATCATGAGTGTTTATATATTCTTTCACATTTTTCATACTTGTAGGGATATCTTATTGCCTATACTAATACTATACTAGTTGAATTTAATTTTGGACAACAACATGTTAAGTAAAATTTATTCTATTAATGATAATAAGAAACTCCCATAATAAAAATAAATAAATGAATAAAACTTAATTTTTTTTGCTTATATAGAATAATAATACAAAAAAATATATTTAATATAGAATATACCAATATATACAATATGGCTATTGTATTTTATAATAAATGTTTTAGTAATTAAACTTTAAAATTATAATTTATTTTTCTTAACGAGTCGAAACGGGTTACCCATGTGTTATTCGTATGAATACCGGGTTCTTAACATGTCATCCGATAATGACCCAATTAGTTATCGTGTTGACCCGAAACCTGTTATTTTCGTGTCGTTTTCATATTGTGTCACCGTGTCATGTAAGAAACTGCCGAATCTAACTAATATTAATGTTGACCATGATATATCCAATTGGTGAATTTTGAATATAAAGGTTGGGATAGAGTTTCAGTGGTTGTAGGTTGAGCTTGGAGGTGGCGAAGGTTTGATATTTTCCAACCTTCATTTTTATTTTCATTTTATTTGTGAATTTGTTTATTTATTTTTGTTTCTTGTATATTCATGTCTTTTTTGCAGATATTTTTATCGTTATTTTAGTTTCCATTTAAGCTAAAAAGTAAGACCTATTGAATTACAAGCTGGTGGCCAAGTGATAAATAATGGATTGCGAGGCTTCCTCCAAACTAAAAAATCGAGATCTCAGGTTTGAAACTCGTTACTGGTGTGGAAGCCATACTTGTGGCTAGAGGGCTGAAATGTCTCTATAAGTCTTCTCGGCCCTCAGAAAGGGTAAATAATCGTGGTTTGCCACCAGTTGTCCCCCTTTTTTAGAGAGAGAGAGAGAAAAAAAAAAAAGGAACCTTAACGAAAAGCTCTTGATACCATTCACTTTACCCTTTATTTTGTCTTTATCATTAAAACTCAAAGGTTTCAAGTCATTTTCATTAGTTTTCTTAAAAACAAAAGGTAAGACCTATTGTTGCCACATGTATATTTAATGGAAAATTAACTGGGACTTAACGGATGTGACGTTTTCAATAAGTTGAGTACTTATTTTGACTGTTTAAAAAGATTGAAACTAATTTAGAATAATACTAAAAGGTTTAGAGGTTTAGGTTTTTTTTTTTTTGGTCAGTTTAAAAATTGAAAAATAAGGCAATCATTAAATAGATATTTCACATATTTGGAGGGAATGGCATGTGAAAAACGCAACACCATTCTCTGTACTCTATTCTCCTTTTAGTGGGATCAATATGGCGGGAAAATGTCCTTATGGTCCTTAACAGAAATAAAATCCCTAACCCTATTTCTCTCCTATTCTCTCTCCGAAACCCCTCTTCCGTGCTTCAGTCCCAACCCGCTTCACCATTCTATTCGATCTCTGAGTGCTCTAATCCACGTCCCCCGAAAAATTGGTACTTTTCTCGACATCCCACTTCCTATTTTTCGAAATCTGGGGTTCTTTCTGTTCTACTGCGAATTAGTCCTTTTTTTTGCAATTACGTAATTGTCGATTAATTTTCTACTAATTTCTACTTTTAAATTTTGGGTGCAGAGGCTTTGGCCCGGAGCAATCGGTTGTCTTTGCGAAGATGGACAGTGCATTCGAGGATGAGGCTGAGCACACCGTTTCGATCCAAGAGTATCTTAAGGATGTTGAGGAGCAGGAACTGGTTTGCCACTTTGATCATAATTAATAACTAATCTTTTCATGTTCAATTGGCTTGTGGAATTAATTAGTGTGATTAAATGGTTAAAAATGTAGCATTTTTGTGTTTCTGATATTTTGAAGACAATATTGTGTTTATTATTGAGTAGATTTTCTGTGTTACTTGTGATAATAGGCTCATCGGATCCCAAGGGAACGATTGGCTTAAGGGGTTGTGTAACTTCTCTTCCATTGAGTCGTCCTTTAAAGATTAAAGATTGTATTTTCATCATGAATTTAAGAATGTTTGTTTCTTGTAAATACAAAATAAGTATATGTTGAGAATGGCAATTTTTAAAGACAATAAACTTTGTAAGGGGGGATTAAGTTGCGAGGAATTGCTGCTTTTGAGGTTGTAAACAAGCTCAATTTAGTAAAGTTTAATAATTTTGATCTCTTGGTAACTTATCTAAGAGCTTCTCTAGAGATATAGCTAGGCACAGAACAGCCTGGTTCACAAGTCTTGAATAAGTTAACAATGATCATGTGTGGTACTCTAGAACAAGATGATGAGGAAGGATTCATCTAAATGACAATGGATTCTGCAATAGGGCTAATATAACTATTGAGCTTCAAAACAACGTCCTGTTTTTACATTTGTTTAATCAACGAGCCAAGACAAATCGTTCAAGGATCATGAGCAAAAATCGTCCGGGACTGCTTTGTCTCTGTTCGTAGTCTCGTAATTTTAAATTTGAATAGAATACAAATAACGAGTTACTAATGTTTTCTATTATTTCCAACTTTTTGGTGTTTGATCACTTTTAGGAAGCTGATTTGGTTTTGGGAGGCGATGAAGGCAAGGTGTGTACCTATAATAATGGTTATATGAAGAGGCAAGCAATTTTCTCATGTCTGACTTGCACCCCAGAAGGGAATGCTGGAGTTTGCACAGCTTGTAGCTTGTCTTGCCATGATGGCCATGAGGTATTTTGATATCTTTACTAGTGTGAGCCATTATCCAAACTCAATAAAATTAAAGCGGGTTCTTTTGTTTTGTGATGTGATTATTATTTATAACCAAACTAGTTGCACAATTCAAATCACTCCAACTGAGAAAGAACCTTATATTGACCTTGTCGACTGAGGGAAGTGATGAATATCCTTAGAGGGTTTGCAATCTTTGTTTCCATATTGGCTTGAAAGATTTTTGTTCTCTCACCAAAACAAAAAGATTTTGTTCTAAAAACACAAAAAGATGGTTAGTAGCTTATTAATAGAATATGAATTGATTTAAATTTAAGACATAGAGAGGAACATAGATTATATGGAGCAAGACCGGTGGAGTTTATTGGACTGGGGTGGAAAGCATCTTAGATGGTTGTCTCGTACCCTCTGAGTCTCAAAAGATACCTTTCAAGTTGAACCCTTTGGTTTTATTTCTGTTTTTTCTTCCCAAACCTAGTAGCTCTTGCTCCCCCATTCTAAGGCCGTTCAATTTTTGTGTCACCTTGATAGTTTCTACCTCTTGGGCTGGAGAAAATGACGTTAATTTGGGATCTAGTATTCCTGGTTTGTTATATGTATTGCTTTAAATTTCAATTGTGCAAAATTATTATACATTGATGTATTTGTGCTTTATTTGACTAGGTTATTTTCTTTGATTTATCTTCCTAAATCTAATGATGGCTATTATTGTTACTTGAAGCAGATTGTAGAACTGTGGACCAAAAGATATTTTAGATGTGATTGTGGAAATTCAAAATTTGGAGAGTTCTTTTGCAAGCTTTCCCCCAATAAAGATGTAGAAAACATTGAAAATTCTTACAATCAAAATTTCAAGGGATCATACTGCACCTGCAGTCGCCCCTATCCTGATCCAGATGTTGAAGAACAATTAGAGATGATACAATGCTGTGTGTGTGAAGACTGGTTCCATGAGGAACACATCGGTCTTGACTCTTCTGATGAGGTTGGTAGCTTGGGATACATGTTTGCCTTGTTTTCCGCTTCTTTTGTATTATGTTGTAGGTGTTATCTCGACATTATGCATGTTCATTCTATTAGGCAAGGCATGTTCAAGTGGTTTAATTAGTATAATGGTGATGGGCTTTGGGTCTCTCTGCCATTTTGAACTGCCAATTTTTAGGTGTAACATAAACTAAACTCATATTGACGAGCAGGTCGCAATTTGAAGCATTGGATGAGCCTCACAATTTCTCACTGTTCTGCTGATTAATCATTAGAAACAGTGAATCTAATATTTTGGGGATCACCCTATGCTCCTGATTGTAATTTGATCTCTGTTGACGAGCTATACTCTGATACTGTTCCTTATCAGTTAATCAGTCAGTTCTCCATCAATCTGGAGAAAAGTTGATCAACGTAATGATAATTTTAGTATGGTTGTACAGATCACCAAGTCTTTAGCTTCTTTGAATCTAGACATTCATGAAAAATTGAAATTTAGTATGGAGACTTATCGGACTGTTTGTATACGGTTAGAGTCTACATAGTTGGAAAGAAATTATCTCACCTCTCTCAATTGCTAAGGCCACATCCCAACTTTTTATCAATTTTCAAAATGGCCGATATTCTATCCAAAGTACTTTGCTGACATTCTACTTGTCCCTTTATGTACTACAGATTCCAAGAGATGAGGAAGGTGAACCACTTTATGAGGATTTTATTTGTAAGGGATGCTCAGCAGTTTGCTCTTTTATCAGACTATACAATCAAACCATCTTGGCATCTGGCAGACAAAAGGATGCTCCCATCGAGTCTGCCAAGGATAAAGAGGTTTTGAGCAATATGCCTTTAGCTTGTGGATCTAGAAAGCTAGAGAATGATATTTCTCAAAGTTGTAATACCATTTCTGAACCTGTATCTGGTGGGGATAGATTGCTACATGGAGAAAATTCTGGGAAGAATACAGATGCGGGTCAATGCACTACAGATGCCAATCCACCTGTTACTTGTGTTCTTGGAGTTAATCTGGTGGTTGCTTCCCCTGTTTTAGAGTGTAAACCAATGTTTCTTTCTAAAAACTGGAGGGATGCACTGTGCAAGTGTGAAAAATGCAGTGAGTTTTACGTACAGAAGCATATTAGGTTTCTGCTTGACAAGGAAGACTCGATCATGGAGTATGAGAAAATGGCAAAGCTGAAGAGAGAGGAAAAATTGCAGGAACAGGAGGGGGCTGAGTTGACTATGCTCGATAAACTTGGCCATGTAGAGAAAATGGAGATTCTGAGTGGCATTGCAGACATGAAAGATGAGCTTCATTCTTTCCTGGTATGTCCTTGATGACTATAAACTTTAATTTTGTTCCAAGCATTGCTTTATGATCTAAAATCACATTAGAGACCATTTTAAGTTCTGATCAAACTATGTTACCTAATTTTGCAGGGATCGTTTGATCCATCGAAGACAATCACCTCTGCTGATGTTCACCAGATGTTTGAGAATCTAGCAAAGAAACGCAGGCGTGTAGAGTGATTCATAACTGGATCTTTACTGCAGTCATATGGACTAGTTAAATTAACCTTGTGTGGTTGCTTTTGGAGTTAATCCTGGTTTCAGTAACATTAAAAAGCCTACGTAGCTAGGCTGTTCGAAATTAGAATGCTGTACTAGTATCGGTGTTGCTACCTTGCAGACTTATCTTCTAACAAATTACGATGTTTAATTTGAGGTGCTTTTTTTCAACTGCTAGACACGCAATGCTTCTATTGGCACAACTGGATCATATAATTTTGTATCATTGTGTTGCAATCTATGAGTTACCTTCCACTTTTCGCAGTATGAAATGTTCATTAATTATGCATAGTTTCGGGTGTGTGCTTCGCACGGGTGAATGCATCGGGGTGCTTTTGTGTAATCACATGATTGTATATGAAGCATGTGAAACTAAACTAGACTGCAGAACTAGCAAATGAATCAAATCTTGTGAGAAAAATAGTAGGAACCATACCTGGTTAGCGAAGCTTCTGCATCATATACCGATTCTGGAGAATTTTAAGTCTTGGTTGGTTTCATGCTATGCATCCTCTGAATGTGTATATGACAGTAAGCGCAAGACTCAACAACTGTTGTGACAAAGTCGGCCACGCGTGGGTGATTCCTAGCCGTTGATATAGTGTGGTGATCATACTGCAATAACGTCTCGGAATCACCCACGCTCACGTGTGACTTGTGACCTCGTAGCATTCTTCTTAGAGCCTATGTGACACTTAAATATTGGTGTGGGGCGACTTGGTAAATCTAGGGGCCGTGATTTTCTGATTTGACAGAAACTATTCTCCTTGTAAATTGCAAATTTGTCAAAGACCTTTTTAACAAGAGGGGACAAAAGTAGTAGTTTTTTTTTTCTCCCTTAGAGTTAGTCCAACTAGGGTTGGAAAAAAATTCCCTAAAATTTCGAACCAAACCAAAAAAATCCCGATCTCAAACCAAAATTTCCAAAATTTTCAGGATGAAATACCTAACCGATCTAGAAATTTCGGTACAGAATTCGGTATTGTCTATTCAATCTTTCAGTGATCCCATTCCGAATCGAAAATAAATAATATATATTATTTATATATATTATATATTTATATATGTATTATTATACATTTGAATTGTTGCTAACTACTAGTAGCGATATAATTGGTGTGGTCTAATGTAGTAACCATAGCTTTTTATCACCACATTTGCCGTTACAAACCTCCTACAAATGTGTCTATTTCTTCAACACAAAATCGAGAAATTGTATTGTTAGTTTTCGAACATATTAGGTTTGTAACTTATTTTTTTTGCTTTTGGGTTTGTTACTTATTTTATTTTGATTGCATGTTAATTTAACTTGGTATGAATGATTGTTATTTTAATTTGTATGAAATTTGGGAATACCAAACCATCCCAAAATACCAAAAATATTTTGGGATTGGTCTTCAAATTTTCATCTCGAAAATTTTTGGTGGGGGATTCGGGATCCCATTTTCAGTTTGGAATCCCATACCGAACCACCCATTGGGATTACGAGGGCAATGGCATGTAAATTATCCTCTAAAAAGTGATCGTCTTTGTGCAATTTCACCCGTCATGCTTGGGCAAGGGTAATGACGACTATATATATATAAGTCTGTTTAAGTGTGAACTTTGTAAAGTTTACTTTTTGAAATAAAATTCCATGTGAACTTTACAAGTGTTTTCTTCTTTTTTTTCCCCATTTTATTGGTGTGTTTGATTTGAAGTATGCTGTTTGTGAGTGTAGTGAACTTTGTAAGTTTGTTAAGTGTGTATAAGGAGTCACTTAGTACTACGGTTTAATAGTATTCCCCTTTACTTGTAAGTGAGTTGTCTTAAGTTCAATTCTCGCCAAAAGCAAAGTTGAACTACATTATTATGACAATGTCATTATAAGGCTTAGTCCACTCCCTGACCCCCTTAATGTAGATAAAATCATAAATTGTGTTTTACAGAGATTGTAGTAAAAATAAATATTGAATTGTGTTGTGGGGAATGAATATTGAGTTGTAGTAAAAAAAATTTATTTTTACCTTTGAATTTACCATGCCCGTTGATGTCCTTCCCATTTGAAAATCAAACACCCCAAGTTGTGCCACATGGCAAAACTAGAAATTTTCAAATTTTTTTGCCGTTGGATTTTATCAAACCATTGGAAATCCAATGGCCAAGGCGATAGGCATAAAGAGTCGTTGCCTCGGGTGCCCTAGAGGGCTGGGGTCTTTGTTTGCTCCGTAACGTGCCTAAACCCTAAACCCTGCCATAATAGCGAAAGAATTCATTCTTTTATTTTGTTTAATTGAGATTTCCTAATTAGTATTAGTAATCAGGAATATCGATAAAAAAAATCTAAATGATTCTTTCTACAATTCAATTTAGATGATTCTTTCTCTAATTCAATCTTATGTTACCAAAATCAAAACTGACGTCGCCAGCGGGCTCAAGGCTTTGCGAAAAAAGGTTGGGCAGTTTGACGGAGTCAAAAACTTGGGGAGCTGGAGGTAGTTTTGTGGGTTATGGAACCTTTTGCTCAACGGTTTGACTTACTCTTAAGAAAGGGAAATGACTGTATGCATGTTGTGAATTTTTATTTTACAGTTGATCGAGTCTTAATTGATAATTAAATAATAAAAAGTAATCATTTTCTTACCTAAACAATGGAGACTGTCTGAATGTGGACTAATGCACCATTGAATTATGATAGTGAAATTCTCTTTATTTTTTAACCCTAAATGGAGGAAAATCTTGTATTTTTAATTACAAACTTTGAAATTTTAATCAGATATTGTGGAAGATACATATAGTTTATAGTTTGTGGTTGTTAGTGAACTAGTTATGTTAAAAAACTATCACTGTTCACATGAATTATTCCAAAATTACCTTCCATTTTGTGCAAGTCAATTTCTTTTCATGCGTGTTATGACTCGTACGTTTTATTTTGGTGCAATTACCATCGTCATCTGTGCCGCGTTTACTTTAAGTTTTCAACAGATGCTTAATTTATGTAGATGAGAAGCTTGCATACAATCCAAGCATAGTGAAAACTTTATCCTTAATTAGTTAGCAAGGGACTTACGCCTCATTTGCAGACCCAATTCAACGTTCTGTAGTCTTTGATTTCAAACGTAACTTTTTCCTGAAGTCTGATGACATTGTTCTTCTGTTTGTTACAAAATTTGCGCTGCATATCACTGTATTTAGACAGTGACTAAAGTTGAACCTCCCTTTAACAAAATAAATTAAGATTACTTTTATCATTGAAAAGAATATAAGCTCCCTTTTTCACCGAATTATGACCTGATTTGGTACTGAAGTGATTTTGAAAAAAGTGGGTATCAAAAAAAGTTGAGAGCTGTTTTTGTGTTCGGTAAACATTCAGCTTCAGCTTTTTTTCACAGTTTTGGGTGAAAAAAAGCCAAAAAAAGAAGCTGCAAAACCCAGCTTTGAAAAACTGGCTTTTTCACATCTGTTTTACATAAAAGTTTACCAAACACTATAATACTGCTTTTTTTTTTCAAAAGCACTTTTACAAAAAAAGTTTACCAAACATTATGTTGCTTTATTTCACAGCTGCTTATTCTCACAGCATAGCAGAAGCAGCTTTTTTTTAAACCACAGCAATAGCAAACCAGCATGTCTTCAATCAAAAGCTAAATGGTAATCATTTTCTTGCTTTACGATTTTCTAGTTCTGCCTTTGAAATTCTTTCTTCTTTCACAAAGAATAAAGGGTAAAGTGATTTGCATTGTCCACCGAATGTTGATCACATCAAACATGTCACTGTTCATTTTAACAAAATCTCATTTAGGTAAATCTCTTGAAAGACTTTTTCTACGTAAATTATGGTACACCACATGCACGGTATGAAAAAATGGACTTAACTTTTCCTTTTCTCTTTTCTTTTCCCTCAGTGGGGTGACGGATGACCACTTGTCTTGAACAGTAAAAGGGATAAGGACAAAAATAGAAGACAGATCAAGTCCAGGGAGTTGGAGGGAAATATATATATGTTTTTTAAATATATTTTTACTTAGTGCTACAGTTTAATAATTTTCTTTTTAATTATAAATGAGAAGTTTTGGTATGAATCTTATAAATAATGAGTTCAATATCAATTTATTCCCTTTGATATATAAATATATTATTGTACCGAAAATTAAATATGCTTCACTCCTATCTTGTAAGGATTCTTTCTTTCTTCTGCACAAATTACGGTTTCATACCTTTACAAAATCATAATTTATTCTACAGTCTCCTTCACCTCCTTAATACTGGAGAAAATTAGGGTTCCACCATAAAATTAACCAATTGATAATATGGGAAGTAGCTTAATCTCTTATAAGCTTATGCAAGATCTCTTCTCCAATCAATGTGGGACTCATTCTCAACACACCCCCTCATGTATGGCGAATTTTCAAGCCTAACACGTGGATAACATAATGAGGTGAAGTGGAGCGTGTGTGGCCGTTTGGCTTCAAACGTGAGATAACCTGCTTTGATACCATGAAAAAAGTTAGAGTTCTACTATAAAACCAATTAGCAATATGGAGAGTAGCATAACATCTTATAAGTCCATACAAGGTCTCTTCTCCCATCAATATGAGACTCATTCTCAATAAATATAAATATATTATTACTTTTAGAAAAATTAAGTTGTCAATAATTCTAAACTGTGATTTACTAATAAAAAGAAATTAATTACATGTAAAATTTACACGATCAAACCATGTTTAGTTATTTTTCAATAGATCCTCGTGATTGCTTTTGGGTTAACGGAAGACGGAATCGGAGATTTGGAACTAGGGATACATTGATTCCACGAAAATGAGGATGGTGCTGGTTAAACCCTAAAATTTGATGGAACAAGAAAATGGAGGCATTGCCATAATTTTGGCAAGGGATAAATGATTTTCAGTTGACAACAAATAAAAGAAATTGTAAATAAGAAATTGAGACGACTTAGGCAAAATCGTAGAAATATATAGAGGGTGTCGGTGACTGCATAATTTTCAGCAATATATACCATCCATATCCATGCATAAAACAAAAGCTGTATTAGATAGTTTATGAAAAAGGGCGCATACCTACCGCCTGTGACTGCATATCTGTAAATTTTGGCACCTTGTCGTCGTGGTGGTGGGCAGGGAGGTTAGGTTTACAGATTTCCTGTATGTCCGTGACATGTCGGGGAATGGGGTCTCTATTAATATGAACATGAAACTTCTATTATTGATACTGTTGTTACACTAGTAAGAAATTGACAAGAGAAGAAAATAACAAGATTAATAACAAGCAAAAATTCTTACGTAAAGTTCTTCTGATGTGTCGGTATCTAAGATTCCACACTTTTACAGAGAGAAATTCAGTAATGCGTTTGATACATACGAAAGTTTCTCCTGAACAAAGTATCGTATTATCAGATTCTAATTAGTCTCTCGACCAAGAGGTTTTTTTCGTTACAAAAGATGGTATTTTCTTTCCTTCTTGTTGTATATCCTATATATCTTACATTTTTCAAAATTTTCAATCAATTATTTGGTGAATACAAGTATAGTTTCAACTGTTTTATATGAAGAAAAAAAAAACAATAATGAATCAATCGGCCTGAAATTTGGGGGCGACATATGATTATGTTCTTTGATTGTTTTTTAATCAAAACACAATAAATTATATGTTCCAAGTATTATAAAAACAATAAAAAAATAGAATTTTTAAAAATATATCGGACAATAGTTATTGACTCGTGAGAGCCTTAGCTGTACATCATGGTCCCTTAAAATATCACGAACAAACACATATTTACATGACAGGGGCAGTGAGAAAATAATTTTCTCACAATATTTTATGTAAGAAGAATCAACACTCGTGAATAAATAAAACAATTGTAGGTAATCTTTTTCTTTGTACCTATTTAATTATTGGATTTCACACCTATATCAATAGATGGTCTCCCTTCACATGAACCAACTATATGTATAGTGGTTCTCTTGTTTCCAACTAATGCTTTACATGGTTTGATTTAAACAAAACAAAAAAGTTTTATAATTTCTTGTAGAGGAATTAAGGTGGTTAATCATGGGAAATTGTGTGGAGACATGCACACAAAAGCAGGAGCAAGAACATATTGAAATGCAGCAGCAGCAGCATGAGCAAGAAGACTATGAGAGAGAAAATGAAGGTAGATTTGTGAAAGAAAACATTTTGGGTAAAGATGGAAACATAAGAGTTAAGATCGTGTTGACCAAAGAAGAGCTGGGGTGGTTGATGCTTCAGCTGAAAGAAAGTGGAGGGAAGAACTTGGAAGATGTTTTGCAGGAGATCCAGAAAAGTAGAGCCAAAGCTATTGAGGGGTGGAAGCCTTCTTTGGAGAGCATCGTGGAGTGCCCTGAAGTAATTGAGATGGATAGATGAGTCTATGAATATTCCAGACTTTTGCTTCTTCTTCTTCTTCATCTTCTCTCTTTCCTTTTCTTTTTGGTTGTCTATTTTCAACTTGTTTTTATGGTTTTTAAGTGGGTGATGACCCAACTGTGTAATTAAAATTTTTCTGGAATGGTGAGCCCTGAAGTTGTTTGTGAGATATCCATATAAATTCAAGTTGAAAAGTGGTTTATAGTCTTCTTGTCAAGATTGTTGATATATTTATAGAGACTCCTTAAAAAATGAGGAGAAATTATTTCTCATTTCATTTCGCCGGTTAATAAAAATTCTTGTTTATGATCGGAATCATACATATTATAAATCATTATTATCATTTATGCAAAAATTTAATTAAAGTAAGTATTTATTCAATCAGTAATATCAAATAGATAAACGGTTTGTAATACTTTTACTGATTCCGACCATCTATTTTTATACAGTTCGATGACTAAACGTTCTTATATTTTATTAATTTTTTGTAGAGACAATCTTTTAAGATCATATGCAGTGACTTACGTGAATTGGCTATAAAGTTGTATGAGGGAATTCATCCTCATCCTTTCGAGGAGTCAAGTTAATTCTGTATTTTTTTACCTACCATCTTCTAGTATCTGGTTAAGGTTCATCAACGGAATTGCGCGTGGTTTCATACAAACGCTCGTCTATAGCAACAAGTTCTCGACTCACATCTTCAAAACTTGTTAGGTTTGGTATTGCAACTCGCTCTTCTGCCATCGAATCAAAAACCCGAGGCTCGGATACCAATTGACACAACAGAAGTATTCGGTTCAGGATTCACGAACGAGTCTCCTTTGATATGACTCTGGAAATCCAAGAATTGAGAAAAACTCTCATTTAATTGATAATATGATGAAAGTTGAATCAATGCCAACCCTAAAAGTCGGTTAGAAAGTCTTAGAGAAAACTCTAGTTGCAAAAGGAATTAAAAAGGAATATTACAAATTAGAGTTAATTACAAAAAACTACCTCAACTATGGGTCAAATGACACTTTCATACCTCATCTTTTAAAATTGACAATGTCATACCTCATCTTACGAATTTGTGTCAATGTTATACCTTCCGTTAGCTTGGCCGTTTATTTCTCAGTTAAATGCTGACGTGGCTTGATCCGAGACCCACTTTTATTAAAAAATTAATAAAAAATTATTAAAAACAAAAAAAATCATTTAATATTATTAAAATATTAAAATAATAATAAAAAAGTACATAAAAAAAAAAAAAAACATTAGCCATCATCTTCCCTCTCCTTTCGTGCATCTCCCCCCTCTCTCTTCCCCATCATCTTCCTGCAACCCAGAAAACAAGAAGGAGAAAGAAGAAGAAGAAGAAGAAGAAGAGAAAAAAAAAACCCAAACCAAATCAAACCCAGTTCATCCCCCCTCCCCCCACCACAAACCCAACCCCCTGCAACCTAGAAAGAAGGAGGAAGAAGAAGGAAACAAAAAAAAAAAAAAAAACAATGGGAAACTCAGTTCGTCCCCCTGCAGAAGAAGAAGAAGAAGAAGAAGGAAGAAGAGGGAAGAAGAAGAAGAGAGAAGGAAAAAAAAAAACAACGGGAAACCCTTCACCCACCCACCCAACCTGCAGACGAAGAAGAAGAGAGAAGAAAAAAAAAATACCCAGTTCGTCCGCCCCCCTCGCACCCACCCTCTCCCCTCCACACCCATTCCCCCACCCCCCCCCCCACCCCCTGGGCGCCCCCGCCGCCCATTTTGGGTGCGAGGTTGGGTGCAGAGGGTGGGGTGCGAAGGTGGGGAGGTTGGATGCGTGGGTGTGGGGAGAAAAGGAGGTGAGGAGCAGGGAAAACAAATTGGTTTTTTTTTTTTTCCTCTTATGTTTTTCTGGGTTGTAGTTGCAGAAAGGGGAAGAAGATGAAGATGGGGAGAAGGAAGAGAGGGGGGGGAAGGGACAAATTGGTTTTTTTTTTTTTTTAAAAATAACTTTTCTTTATTATTTTAATATTTAAATAATATTAAATGATTTTTTTTTGTTTTTAATAATTTTTTATTAATTTTTTAATAAAAATGGGTCCCGGATCAAGCTACGTCAGCATTTAACTGAGAAATAAACGGCCAAGCTAACGGAAGGTATAAAATTGACACAAATTCGTAAGATGAGGTATGACATTGTCAATTTTAAAAGATGAGGTATGAAAGTGTCAGTTGACCCATAGTTGAGGTAGTTTTTTGTAATTAACTCTACAAATTATTCAAAACTCCCAATAAATTTGAAATTTATTTTTGACCCATTAAACGATGTTAAAACGTCAAAAAAAGGTCTTTTGTCACATGAAAGCAGTGAGTTGGACTCATCTTGCCATTTACTTTCGAAAAATATATTATGGGCTCAAAATAGACATCGGAAAATCAAAATTCACTAATAAAACTTTGGCGCTTGCCGTTCAAATCACTTCTTCCAACCCCTCGTCATATATACCTGTTAAAATTAACCCTGAGAGAGCTCTCTTAGTTAATTTTAGGGTTTAGAGTTGGAATTAACCTTGAAAGAGCTACCTGGGTTGATTTTGGGGTTACAGAATTTCTCAAGTGTGTTTTTCTATCTTAGAATTACAGTCACTCCAAAAGAACTGAATTCAAGGTTCCTATTACCTGTTAGTCTGTTACGGCTGAGAAGATAGTCGGTGATAAAACTAGTTAAAATTCAAATACTCCATCAAACTTCCAATCATAAATCAAATCAAACTTAATATTTGGGGCCCTGTATGTTGAAGTAAGCAGGCAAAATGCATGTGGCGGTTGAATTACGACTACTGACATATCTCAAAACTATTGCCAGTTTGGCACCGGCATTAACTGATTCCGCACAGACTTGTGGTTGAGCAGTCCATTTCAACAATTTAATCAATCATACGTAGCAAGTAGACACGCATAAATTTCAAGGAATCTGTGGCCTTCATGTAAGTCACCTACACTTGGATCTTAGCCAAAACACCGAGAAAAGTATACGATAGCTCTGCTAGTAATGAATATACTTAATAGCCACAAACTCAGTTATCAAATAGTAATAACTGATACTAACTAGGAGTTTGATTTATTTCATAATTTCAAAGACATTAAATTTTTCGGCGTTGAATCGAGACATTAAGAAAGAACAAGTTGTTCCAACTTGTACGATCAGGACTTAAGGATTTTTTTATATTAGATATCATGATCATCCCAGTTTTTTCAATGCATCAAACACGGGCCATGACACTTGTCCAAGTTAATTGAAATAGTTAGTTCAAGCCGTCCTGCTAAATGAGAGGTTAAAAAAATAAATAAAAAATAAACATTGAGCACAAACCCCTATTTAACCTCTCACATTACAAAACAGTAGCTAGTTGGCTTTTGATCGCTGGACACCCCCACAAAGACAAGTCGTTGAAGGTCAAAGCCCAATCAACAGATGTGTCTTACTGATTTGCCTACCCAAACCATGGTTGGGTAAAACTTTGAACTCAATTAATATCAAATTAAGCCCATTCAAAAAACTATGCAAACTAATTATTTTGAAAATAGTATTTACTGCTTAAGTACTAGTTTGGTAGTGAAGTGATTTTATAAAAAGTGGGTATAAAAAAATTGAATTTAAATAGGTGTCTGGTAAACACTTAAAAACAGCTTATTTTCACAGTTTTGGGTGGAAAAAAGCTGAAAACGCGAAGCAGCAAAAATGAGTTTATTCTCACAGTACAGCAAAAACAGTTTTTTTTCAACGTACAACAATACCAAACCAGCCCTAAGCCTACATGATCAGTTAAAATCGGACTCATATCCTCTCCGAATCATTCCCGTGGGGATCCTCCTGACTGATTAATCTCATATGTTGATACAAATCTAATGGCTAAATGAGTTTCGCGTCTTTTCTCTCTCTCCGCGCTACTCTCTATTCCCCTTGCTCTCTTCCCTCAACTCCTCTTTCTCCATCATTTCGAAGCATCCGACCCACCGCCACCATGTTACGAACTGAATTTGAACCAACATCCCAGACTTCTCCAGAAAACTTCCATTTTTATTCTGATCGTGACTATGGTCTTCCACCGAGTGTTGGATCCTTCTACTGGCCCTTAAAGAAATAGCCATTTCAGCCAATTCTAAAGCTAATCTCCAATAGATGTATATATACTTCAAAATCTTTTTCTGGACATCCACCCTCCCACTGTAGTTCCACATCTTACACAACCCAGCAACCTTTTCCGACTCTCTCCTACCCCAACCTCCCCTGCTTCAAATTCTTCATTTTCCTGTTGAATAAAGTCCCAATTTAAAGGACCTACAAAAATACAACTGAACATACTGCAAAAATTAAAGATTCAGAGATAAGAAATACAAAAGTTAACAAGGAATTTAATTGGGGTGGGTTGGGGCTGAGAAGATTGAGAAGATGCGGGTGTGGCAGTGGTGGGTGCTTCGAAGTGAGGGAGAAGGAGAAGAGTCAAGGGGGAAGAGAGAGAGAAGGAGGTGAAAATAATTTGGCCGTTGGATTTGTATCAACGGTTGATATCAATCGGTCAAGAGGATCCCCACGGAAATGATCTGGACACGATCTGAGTCTGTTAAAATCGATATTGCAAGTTCAAATTTCAAGTGTAATTCCACGGTTGATAAAATAAGGGATAACTTGATATAGATCCAATTTTGTGAGCCATTAGTAGAATTAGTCCACTTCATTGAAATAGGTCCAATAATTGAGATTCCAAGTATACTTGTTTGTGGTTTGTACCATATTTACCCCTTAGACTTACGAATTGTTGTAAATACACAAAATTTCTTAATTATGGGATTATTTGTCGTTTAACTAATCCCTTAATTGTAGGATTAGTTATAGCCATATAATCACCTCAACCCCCAGTCCGTTTCATCCCTCATTTTTTCCTTCTTCCAAACAATTCCCTCTATCAATCCTCCTTTTTTTTGTCTCTTCTTTTCACGGGTGATATTTTTGTGTTCTTCCCTCCAAATTCGAGCCTTTAATGGAGGTATATTATATCATATTTATATTTATATGTTCTGCCATATAGGTTCCCAGCATTTTTCTTCCAATACAATAGGTAGTTTATTTTTGTATTGCGGGTAGATTATATCTGCTTTGTAGGTATAAAGCATTTTTCTTCCTATACAATAGGTAGGTAGTTACTAGATTATATTGGTTTTGTTTTCTTCATAAATAGTAGGTGGTTACTAGATAATATTTTAGCTTGAGTATTTAAATATTCAAAATTTAAAAATTGAATAAATGATCCAAAATTAAAGAATTTAAATATTTTTATTCGAAAGGTCAAAATTGATATCAAAATATGTAATTGGATAACTGGACTCAATCCCAAAAACTACCTATATTTTTGGACCTAGATCCAAAAGCCCCATAAAATAACTACTTTGACATAATTAAGAGTGTTTACCCATACACTTACGGTTCTATGTTCGAATCTCCCCTACCTTAATGCTATAGGTACAGGGAAAAAAAAATTTGAGAGAAAGGAAAATTCATACCAACACAAGATAATTACAAGAAAGGAGGCCCAACAACAATATGCACACTCAAAATATGGGCCACCAAAGGAAACAAAAAGAAAACCCCAAAACAGACTTTTGAGCCCAACAAAGAAAACACTGGAAGAACCTAGCAGCTTCCCACCAGCACCACCACCGGACCGCTGCATTCCAGCCTCCAGAAACCAGCATCTCTTGCAAACAGCAGAAATCAAACCGTGCAGAGCCCCAAAAAAGACTAAGGGGAAGACTCCAAACTCCTTCAATCAGCACGACATCGTTTGCCACCACACATAGAAAGAAACCAGTGGGAAGAAACCCACGAGCAACAGGGAAGGAGGTAGTGTAAACACCCGACCCGGAGCTCTACACACCTTCCCGAAGAACCGCGAAAAATCGCGTTTTAACTGCACGAAATCGCAGTGAATAAAAATGGGTAACAAACCAGAATACGAGATCGATGTAGGAAGCAGCCGATTGGTAAGGAAAGGGAGTGATTTAGAGGTGGAAAGAAGTGGATAATGGAAATAGGGCCTAAGCACAGTAAACGCAGATGCAGAAGAGGTTGGAGGACAGGGACGTTTGAAACAAAAAACAAGGGAGAAAGGAAGCTGCAGGAGAAGAAAAGAAAAAGGGAAAAGAAAAAGAAGGAGAAGAGGACTACCACCAACCCTAGCCATAGCTAGGGCCGGCGGCAAGGAGGAGAAAGACAAGAAAGGAGGGCACTCACACAGAAACACTAAAAATTACAAATAAACAACTCTCATAATTCTTCAGGGATGCTCTTCAGGACTGGACCTATAACACATAAAGTGCTAGCCGGAGACGACTCAACAGTAATACGACCTGTCGGAATCTGCGAAAGCTCACGAGCTGCATCCTTGAAGTCAAGAATGCCTCCATTTTTGCACTTCGAAAGCATTCGTGCCGCTTCTTGCTTTGTCATCTTGACTTTCACTCTAATCCCCCCTCTTTTCCCATCTTCTCTCTCCTCCTTGATCAGTGGTTCCGAGTTTCCATAGTAAGTGCAACTGCCATTAACTTTTTGCTTCCTCGACAAGGGCTTGTTACTAATTAACTCATCTATGTATACAACATTCTTTACGTAGGGTTTCCTAAGTTCTAGCATGCCATCTATTGGTTTGATCCTACTGAAGAAAGAAAGCAAAGAACTCAACATTATTGGGAGAGAGAGAGAGAGAGAGAGAGAGGGAGGGAGGGAGTTATGCAACATGTTAGCTGGGGTTGAAAGGTATATATAGAGAGATTAGAGAAGCCATATAATGTAATAAGAGAGATTACTGGCAAATGGAGTGTTAATTGGGTGAAGACGTGGTGCACAAATGTTAAATCACCTGGCGGGTCAAAAACTTCTACAAGTGGATGGACGAAAAGTGTACTAGTCTCTGAATTGTGTAGTTTGGTCAAGCATAAGTGGTAGACTGTCTTTATGACAAAGGGGACCCCGAAGTTTAAGCAAAACTAATGTTGGACAAGAAATCAGACCATAGTTTTGGAATTGGTCAATACTCTTCGAATGTGTTAGTATTAGCTATTAATGCGAGTAAATTGGTAACACTTTGTGAAAGTGTTACAATCAACTGAGAATTTCTCCTGCATTACTAATGCTTATCCATTTTGTTCTTATTTATTGTTCTCATTTATAATTGTATTTCTAAAATTGATTTTTGATTCCGATATAAAAGATTAATAGCAAAACCGTCGTAGTTTTAAAAATACACATTAAATCATCCAAGTAAAATCTTATGTAACCAGAGCGAGTTGGAGAAATTCTCTAGCTAGTGCAGAGGAAAATATGATATGTGTACATTTTTTTTTCCAACATTGAAAACAAAAGCGCAATCTTGCAGTGATAAAAAAAAAATGATATTATTGGTTTTATAAGATCATGCACAAAAGCAGGAAATTTAAGAAAATATAACTTATGTTGTAGAAATTTCAAAGCCAAATTAATTGAAATAATTATATCAGTGCCTATCATGTGCCCCATGAAAGACGGCGATATTAACACTCAAAAGTTTAGTCAGCCGGAAGAAGCATATGATTGGTCATCGTGTGTTACGTTCTGCAATTCTGATCGATTGTACGCGCTTTCGATAGTAGTAAAGTCATACAACCAATGATGCTTGAGGCTGACTTAACTTGATAATTGTCACGATTAGTACTCAACTTGATCGAAGGGGCAGGGTGAGGTTGAACATGATAAACGAGGTTTGTTCTATTCACTCAAACTACAGGCCCTAAATTTTATTCGATACGAAAAGTAAAAGATATCTAATCTAATATTACTGGAAAACTCTCCAGTTCTTCAAATAATTATATTTATTGTTTAGATTTTATTAAGAGAAGTAGAGAGCGAGAATCAAATTCATGCTGAGTATAGGTACTCGACTATATATTAAAGTTGATCACGATATGTAAAATATGTTAACAAACAAAAGTTATAGTTAATTTGTATTTTCACGAATCATTAGAACTAAATCTCAGTATGTCTGAATACGGTTATTTCTTTTACAAATTATATGATTTTTACAAGAGAATACATTCACAATAGAAAAACGCTACATTACAATGACACAACTCCTTAAATATGGAACTTATCACAAACTTTTACTGTCCTCGCATCCACGTCATTACGAGGAAAATGCAGATAGACTGCATGGTTTCAATCACTTAAGCCTCATGGAATCAAGGTCTAATAGAAGAATCGTTCAATAAGACTAATTCAAACACGTAACCTATACACTGCCAAATTAAGAAGAGGAAATTTCCACTTGTGCTCTCATATTATAGGATTGTGATTTGGGAGACAAACTACATTAATATCAATATCAATAGCAATAGAATCCAATGACTCCACCCCTTGGAAGTGATTCAAAGACATTTTCTTCGTATTGTCAGGGAAGTTTAACAAGTACTTTTTGGATCTTAGTTGGAAATTTTGCAGCACAAGACAAGTGGAATTTGTACTTTAATTGTGCGGCGGACATGTAATTTGGAAAATTTAGGGCACAAGGCCTCGCAATTTCTTACACAACTTGTTAATCAGACATAAAATGACATGAAAATAACAGGTTATGGGTCAACTTAATGAGTCGACTTTATATTATATATTTTACCCTAATCTTAGTATTAATTTATTAGTTATTTTATTAGAATTTTGATACTTTGAAGTATATTTCCAATGGAGGACATTCGACTTCCTCTTGAGCAAAAGTAACCAAACGGATGAATTTTGGAGTGATTCTAATTGGAGAATGTTTGTGAGTCTCTTAGCTTGATTGTACAAAGTTTTAGATTTTTGTACCGAACGGTTTATTTATGGCAATGAAACAAAGTAGTAGCGTGCAATGTTGTCAAAGTGACGTTTTTGGCGTATGTGGGTTTTTTAGAGTCCAAGATGATGTCTTTTGAGTTCGAGGCCTTCTGCAATTATGTTCAAGACATCTCAAGCTTTAATTCAAATGGTTTTACGCTTGTTTTGAAGCCCTAAAGGTCCAGAAATGTGGTTGATTTGTGGCTGGACAGATTTCCCATATTTGATTAAGATTCTGTTTCCTAATTTCTCTTAAGTTATTATGTTTCCTAGTTTTTAGAAGAACTTTTCTAGTAATGATTTTATTTTCTAGTAGTATAAATAAGGCTATTTAGCCATTAGGGTTCAAGGAGAGAAGGGGAGGAACACATCAAAATTTTGCTAGGCTTTGACGATTTGTGTTTCTCTATCAAGGTGTTTTCTATCCTTATTTTTAATAATATTTTGTTTTATGATTGTTCGTAACTAATTTCTTTTTGCTAGGGCGAGGTCACAAGACTTAGCAAGAATATGTAGTTTCTTTTCAATTTGCTTGTGATATTATGCATGTAGGTTTGAATTATTAATCACCGGTTATACTCTCTAATTGTCTTAATGCTTAGCTACCATTCGGATGTTTAGAAAAGTAATTTGATGCAATTTTGGTGGAGGGCTGTCTCTGAAATTGATGAAGCCTTCTTGTGGTTAATAAGTGCAAGTTCACTTAAGATGAATACCACATCTTAAGGGTTGTATGGTTTTTCAAATGGTTTTCATAAAACTTAATGAGTCATGCATGTTTAGATTTGATATGAATACCGCAAACGGGTTGCATGTTTGATATACGCTCTATGTTAGGGGTCCAAGTAGGCATACTTTAGGAAAATCTAACTTTCAAAATATGCATGTATAATTCGTAAGTAATTTGAAGAATTACGTAGGATTGTTAAGGTGACGGCGGAACCCTAGTGCTTAAATAGATTTTCAAAACTATTTTATTTTCTTTTGTTTACTTTCTCAATTTATTTAATTGTTTTTAATTAAATTCATTTTTAATATTTTTAGATCACAAAATCAACATTTTGTCAAACTTTGTTTTAAATAATTAATTAAGATTTGGTTTTTATGTAAATTATTCATCCAATTCATGTGGAGAACAACCTTATTAGAGCCATTTATACTACAATTACCTTATACTCTTGCAAGTATTTTAAGTTTTTTTTTTTTTACCCCTACTTTTGTAGGTGGTAAGAATCCTATCACAACTCATTAACGAGTTGTGTCATTATCAGGTCACATGTTAAAAACTTGTCAAGATAACAGGTATGACACATAAACAACACCAATACGATCCATTTGTCAAGTCTAGACATTAGGCATGCAATTTCTTGCATAACCTATTAACCCGACATGAACGACACAACCCGTTAACGAGTTGGGTCGTTATCGGGTCACCTATTAAGAATCCATTAAGATAATGGGTTTGACACGATATAATCTGCTAAGATAACGAATATGACACAAAAACGGCACGAACAAAAAAACACACGACTCGTTTACCAGGTTTCAAGACAAGTGAAATTTTGAAAAACCAAGGTTCTAAAATACGCTAGGCACTAGTCGGGCAGTTGGCTGGGGCCTAGCACTTAGACAACTAGGCGAAGCCTAGGCGGATTTAAGTAAATCTATTATATTTTGTGTAAATAAGTGTCTGCTTATACTTAAATTATATAATTTCATCATAAACTACAAAATAGAATGACATATATATTATGAAGTATTAGAATATAATGAAACATGGGCAACCAGGATATAATGTGTGTTCATTTAAGTATGCAACAAGTTTTTTACAATGTATTGAAAAAAAATTGCAAAATGAAAGTATCAATTTTCAGTCTCTAAGTGGGCCGCGACCTAGGCGGGTGCCTAGACGGGTACCTCAGCAGGTTTAACCGCTATTTATTAATTTTCAAACACCTAAGCATTTATGGAGGTGGTGGCCAGCCGCCTAGCGCCTAAATTGAGCCTATGCAGGGATTTTTAGAACAGTGTTAAAAACCAATGAATCCTAATGACAACAAGTTTCATACGTGCAAAGGTCAAAAATGTGATCAGTACATGTGGAGCCGAGGATCACATGCAAAGCTCATTTGGAAGTACTTTTAAAATGGCTGATGGCGCTTTTAGTGAAAAATATTTTTGAAACCAATCCTTAGTAAAAATGCAAGTAAATCTTGAAAAATTACTTAAAATGCTTCCTATGAGAAGTAATTGATGCTTCTTACAGAAAGCACTTTAAATGCTTTTGGAACACAAAAAACATTTTCGGCAAAAGCGGTGTAAGTCATTTTAAAAGTCTTTCAAATGAACCCGTAGACTATTGCATGCTAAAACAATTTCCAAGTAAATTTTCAACTAACTCAGTTAGGTTCAAATGGGTTAAGGCTACGAACTAATTAGTTGAACCAAAAAGCTGAATGCCAACCCTTTCTAGCTACATTAAACCATGGCCCAAATTTTAACTAGGGTTGGCTCTGGCCCAAGGCAGGTTGGGCTGCTATCCAGGGTCCCAAAAAAATTAGAGTGGTGGTTTCTACTCTTTAAAATTAAAGAGGAAGTCTCGGGTCTAAAACGTTAGGTGCGTTTATTGACTTTTTAATTTTTTTCTAGTTTTTACGAATTCCTTTTCATAAGAGTATAAATTTGTAAAATTTGGTCAAATGATCAAGCAGTTTAACTAGAAGTGCTGGTTTTTGCTTTTTAAATTTACAAGAAGGTCTTGACTCAAAACTCTATGTGCATTTTTTTTACTTTCCAATTTTTATGAATTTATGTCCATAAGAGTATAAATTTATAAAAGTTGATCAAATGATTAAGAAGTTTAACCAAAAATGATTGTTTCTGTTTGTTTTTTTTTTTTTTTTTAAATTAAAGAGGTCCCGAGTTCGAAATGCTATGTGCATTTTTATTCTTTCCAATTTTTACGAATTTCTATTTGGTTGTTGATTTATATTTACCTCGTGTTTGATTATAAGACATTCATTCCAATTCGGTACATTTTGACCAAAAGTCAACTCCTGGTCAATGTGGTTAACGAATAGTCAATAATCCTACGTAATTCAATCTGAAAGATCTATACATCGGATTTCCGATTCATGAATTCCTAAGATCCTCAAATATTACATATAACCACATAATATAATTTTGTGACAATCTAATGATCAAATTTTCATCTACTACGAATGTCAATAATCTAAGATTCTTCAATCTAAAAGGTATGAGCACAGGGTTTTCTGTTCCACAATTTCTTAAAGGTCCGTCAATTGATAACTAGCATGCTTATTAAATTTAATGACAATCCAACAGTCGGATTGGCGTCAATTAAAAAAACCGAATGCTAGTATAATTGCCTCATAATTCGAATAATCGAACCATCATATCAAGTTCCAACAAGCGAACCTTGAATAAAGGCTTAGGACATTGAAATTTTCCTAGAAGGACAAAGTTGGCCCGTTAGCCACGCTACGGTTTTTGGTGAATAGAAACTCAGTTTTTTGACCAACTTCGATTTACACCAAATTTTTTAGGCAAGTGGATCCAAGTATAAGGAACAATTTTCATACTTGTGACGAAATCCAAGAATGTGGTTGGAGGAATCGATGCGCCACAGTGCTGCCGTCGCTACACGAACGTCTCATCCAAGGCTAAGGTTTTCCTCCAGACGTCAAGAGCTTCTCAGGGGTGGTGGTGGTTGACAGCGTTAACAACGGGACGGCAAGATCACCGTTCGTTGGTCCTCCAACTTCGTGCGGTCAATACGCCTCGTACGGTGGTCAAACGGTGTAAACATTGGGCAGGTTTTACTTGGGGTAAGGTAGGGTGTTAACTAGAAGTGGTGGCTAAGATCGGCGCAGTCAAGGATCATTGAAATTGGCGTCTGAAATACTTGCAGGGGCTCAAGTCCGAGTGAAAGAAATCGATTCATGGGGTTAAAACGAGTCGCATAAGTCCAGTTGTCTTACACAGGATTGGCTGTTGTCCCACTAAATGGGACTTGCTATTTATAGTAAGTCCCTAGATTACAATTTAGGTTTGACTTTCGTTGCTCGTAACTTCTTCGTTGTAACTCCAATTCGCAAATAGTTTTCATCCACTCATTCGTGGAATTGAGCTCTATTCGAAACATGAAATGTGACCCGGAAAGGTTTACGGATTTTAAATGACTATTTACAAAAGTTCAAACTTTGTAATCAAATAACTAAAACTCTAAAATTAATGAAAACAAAAATAAAAATAAAATGACTTAAATACGTACTTAAATAATGAAATCGGGGGATGGGATTTCACATAAGCCTTTTACAAAATTCTCATAGGAACGACCCCATCGATCACTCAAGATAGGTGACTTCCCATTAAGAGTATCCTGCAATACTCCACTTGGACTTCTAAGTCTTTCAAGTTATAGGAATCATTAAAAAATTAAAGCTTAACCTAATCTTAATGGCAGGCAGCACTAGTATATCACGGGACATGGGTAAGAGAGTACATCTCCACAGTGCTAGGTTGGGTTTCCACTATGACTACTCTGATTATGGTTTTTTAACTCATTCCCCTCGATGATACAACTTACTCTCTAATCAATCTTTTAATAATTAGATCCATTAGGTTGACTGTTTCTTATGGTATGTTATGAAATTAGATTTCATTCGAGAGTAGTTATCTTCCCACATTAAATCCTTGATACATATGCTCCTTGAAACCACTACAAGAAAATATGGCTTAGGTGGCGACAAACATTCGTCGCATAAACATGACAATTCGTCCCATTTGATTATATGTGACGAAAATCCAACGTCACTATTTTCGTCACATATACTAAGTCACCTATAGTTTAGTGACGACTTTTTGATTCACCACATATTTTTAGTATTTGTGATGTCAAATTCGTCACTTAATAACTTTAACTGTGACATAATAAGCGTCACAAAACACAGAATTCAATGACCTATTAGTTTTTCACATAACAAATGTATAAATGAGGAATTTATCATCACCCAATCTGACCCTATAATGCTATAGCTGATGATAAGTGAGATGAAAGCGTCAATAAGTTAGGTTACACCCTGGGATACATACACATTTCATAACAAATATGAGGCAATACTTTGGTTAATCACATTTCATTGATCAATAAGTTAGGTTATATCCAATACATACACTAAGTGTATATCTCAAAAGCTAACATAAGCATCCTAACACCTCTAAACATATTGAGATGCTAACAAGATTCTAAGGCATTGAGTCAGTAACAAAACAAGTATACCGTGTGCATGTTTGAAACCAACAACAAAATACATAATATAAGTCATCAGCCATATCATGGTCTTTACTTCAGCACAAGTACCATTGTCATTTAGATCACCATCACTATCTCAGGTGCTTCTTGAATACTTTCTCCTTTTAACTCCATCCTTCTTTTTCTTTATCTTATCCTTACATAATAAAAGAGAAGAAAATAAACATTGGTGTCTAGAGAATAGCAGGTGCATTGAGATTTTGATTAACAACTTCTAAGAGCTCAAAATCCAAGGTAAGTGAGGTAAATATTAAATTTGTAACTGAAAATAACAGCGAGAGATTTCAGCCAACTAGGTATCAACCTATAACTGAAAAGTATTACCTAAAATTTAACGAAGAAGAAGAAATTCATTCATGCTAATTGTGGGGTTGGAGATGCAACCCCAGCTATTTGGACTGTTATTATATAATCTAAGAGCTCAAATTCGTATAAACATTACTTATGGCTCAACACTTGCTTTAATCCTTGTAAATTTTCATAAGATTTCTACAACACCAAGTTCAAGAAAAATCATCATCAACAAGCAAAAGCACAACAATCATACCCCGTCGAAAGCAAAAGCACAAATTATTCATAGAAGCAAGCTAAGGACAACAATTATGTATAGGAAAATTATAATACTTGAAAAATTAATAGGACTTAATCTCAAGTTAGTGAAAAAGTTACCTAGGCCTTATCAAAGGCTAGAGCTCTATGGGAAGAGATGGGAAGCACGTCTTGGATAAGCATACCATCAAACAACCTTTCAGCTTCTACAAAATTCAAACAAAACACAACAACGTAACAGAGACATCGCACCATTATTTTACAAAATACATAGGAAGCAAGCATGTATAATTAATTTGCAATTTATCAGCAAACCTGCAATCAATCGAGATTAAGAAAACAACAGCCCACAAAATCACAGACAACCCACGAACCTGCTTGCTATTACTGCATCTTTACTCATTCAACACAATCACTTCACACACTTAACTTATGTGGCTCTTTTACTAATCCTGAATCGAAACGGGAAAAATTGAAATACATGATAGAATTGCATTTTTTTCAGAAATTTCAAGCCCAAATAGAATCCCCAAATTGCAACCCTAATTCCCAACCTCGAATTCTAAATCATAAACCTAAAAACCAAAATTTTCAACGTAGAAGTTCGAGTTCACAAATTGAAATCAAAATAAAAACAAAGTAAAAATTAGAAGAAAAAAAAAAACCAAAATCAAAGATCGAGAAATTGATCGAAATAAGAAAAATATAAAGCACACCTGAAAATCAGAGTTCGAAAATGTTCCAACCGCTTTTAGAGAGAGACCGCTGCAGAGAGAAAGGAATTAGTGAGATGAAGAGAGAAATTGATGGAGAATTCGACTAAGGTAAGAAAGCAGAATAACCAAAGATTTTTCTTTCCCCAATCTTCGTGCTAGGTGTGAGAGAGAGGAGATAGTGATGAGCGAGGCGCAAGGGGTTAGAGAGTGGGTGAGAGTGGGTGAGAGAGGGAGACGAACGAGAGGTGGTGGACGCCGTCGGTGGCAAACCACTAGTTGGTTGGTCGTCAGGGTCGATAGGAAACTGAACAGTCCAGAAATGAAGGAGGGGGTGAGATCGTGAGAGAGCAGAACATATCAGATCTACGATTTTGGGTTTTAATTTGATTAGGTTTTATTTTATTTTATTTATTTTTAATTTTAATACAATAGGTGACACACGGCCTATCCTCACATGTATTTATGTTGCTTTCTTTAATGTTATGTGACCAATTATGTATTTTCATTACTTATTCATTATTCAATGGGAGGTAAAATTTCCCGTATAAGACTTTGTGACAAGTTTAAGATTCTTATGTGATGAGTAGAAGCTTAATAAAAAATTGTGTCCTACAAAAATCTTTATGTGACGATTTTTCAAAAGTCCTCACTTATTTTATCTAAATGTGCTGAATTTCTGAGCATCACTTATTTTTCAAAAGTCCTCAAAAGTCCTCACCTATACCATGTTTTCTTGTAGTGAACATATGTTCAAACTTACTAAGTAATTTGCTTTACTAACATTTGGGTACACTCCCCTACATTTAAGGTACTTGTGGAAAGAACTTCAATCTTTCCATATACCTTAAAATATTACTAATCATAAGCGATAATTTATGAAGTTTAGTGCATTAATCACTATGCATTACAAAACAAATTACTTTTTCTTTCTTCTTAAGTTGATATGTAATCTCAAGATAGCTAAGTCATTCCCCCATAATTTTCACACTGGTTGCTTTCATATAACTCATTCATCAATAACATATTGTGGTTAGAGATGTCAACGGTTCGGTTTGGGAACGAAAATGCTATATTTATCCACATAACCACGAAAATTAACCATATCCATAACCGCTAATTAACCATCGGATATTATCTATAACTATACTCACCGGGTAACGGATTCCCCATCAGTTAACGGTTATACCCATCTTCGTCAATACAAAAGATTTATTCATTCAATTGACGCATAATAATTTAGTAAATATTAATTTCGTCATTAAATATTTGATGTATAAAATGATTTAATGAATGGATTTTGTGGGGTATAAAAATTAAAGGTAAACATTGATAATGTTGACTGATATTTGATATCTCCCATAAGTACTATTGGTCGGGATTCTCAAATATTTTTATTCATATCAAAACTTTTTAACTGGCCCACAAAATGCAACTCACACAATGCAACTTTTGTATTCTCAACGTAATCGATACGGTGAATAATATCAAGGGACAAATATTTTTACAAATACTTTTACACTCTTTTTAAGCCTTTTGATTACATGACATCCAATGGTTCTTATTTATTCATTAAATGACATGGATGTTTGTGTGAATTTTAACTAATATTAAAGATAAAATAAAACTAAAAAAAATAAAATAAAATCTGGAAAATTAAAACTAAAATTAAAAAAAGGAATAAACCCTAGTTGTACTTAGTCCTCTGTCTCCCCCTTTGCTGATGTGGTTTTGCAATTTCATGTCTTGGATTGATATGAAATTCTGATGCCTTCTATTAGGAGTCAAGTTATTATTCTCTTGAATCTTCATTAGGTAAGCAAAACGAAACCCTAAATTCTATACTATTGTTTATATGTGTGGGGTGATTAAATTGGGTTTTGCAAAAAAATAAATAAATAAATTAGTTTTGCCAGTTCATGTGTTTCAATTGAACTCGAACTTATGTTCTAGGGTTTTAAGTAAGAAAGCAACAAAGTACGAACGAAGCCAAAGACTACAAAGCCAACAAGAAGACGACGATAAATATCAAACCTCAAGAAAATGCGACTCAATTGTCGTCTTCCGGTCAGTCAATCTTTTGAATGCGATTGCGTTTCTTGTTTATGGTTTAATTTCTTGGTTTTTACCAATTTGAATAATGCCATGCGAGTTTAATCCGATCATAAAACTTTAGACTTAAAGAAAAGACTTGGTGATGATTCTGTTTCATTCTTGTTTTCAGAATTTGGGTTCTCATTGCAAGCATTGTAACTGAATGCGATCGTGCTCTTGGAGTTTTCTCGATTTGGGGTTTTTGTTTTTGTAATTTACCAGTTACCACCTTCAGTTTCTTGGGTTTCCATTGAAAAATGACTCATCTTTTTTAATCCCAACTCCCAAGTTTCCTTCTTTTCGTTTCTCGTCGAAGTTGACGCTTTTAAAGGGGTTTTTCTACTTTTCGACTGGGATGTCAATGTCATGACACATCTGCTTGAAATTTTGGAGGGAAACGGAGAAATTAAGTGACAATTGATGGATTGAAACCCTTAAGTTTAGATTTAATAACTTAACATGATGCGGTTTTTAAAAAATAAAAAAAAATAAAAAAATAAAAAAGGAGAGAATCTTGGCGTGAAGATGGCAATATAGGAAGAGTGTTGGCAATAGAATGTGTGAATGCAAAATCGTAAAGTGAGAAAGCTAGAAATATTCTGACTGATTGCTATTGTTAGTGCAAGTCTTGTAGATTCAATTTGAGGAGTGTATATTCTTAGTCCAACTCGTATTATCTTATAGTTTCTTTACACCATGATGAAGAATGTTGTTGATCAGAGGATTCAGAGAACGAACAACCATGAAGAATGATGCTAATTTTCTGTCACAATCGAGATAATAATCAAGTTTTTAATTTGTATGGTAATTACATGAAGTTGAATATATTACCCTTGTTCATGTTATTTCATTTGACCTAATTCCAAGCCTTGTTGTGTGCTTGGTTTTGATAATTTGAGAAAATTGACTTCGGTTCTTCAAAATTACTACCTCTGGGAACTGCTAACGAAGTTTCTCAAAAGATCATAGAATATGGAATCTCTCGTCTTAAAACACAAAGATGTAAGATGTATTTTCTCTTATGTGATACCAATATCACCTCTATAATATTGTGCATTCCCATTCAATTTGTTCTTTTAAAATTACCGATAGAACGAGGAAAATATTTGTCAAGAGCCAGAATACGGAAAGGATGAAGCCTGAATCCAAGTCTGGAAAAAAACACATCAGTTAATGATTTTTTTTTTTTTTATTAAGGTTCAAAGTCTGAATCCAAATCTTGATCGAAATGGGAATGGGAGAACCAATTTCAATTAAAGTTGCTTCCTTTTTTAATTTTAGTTTTAATTTTCCAAACTTTATATTTTTTTTTCAGTTTTATTTTATCTTTAATTTTAGTTAAAATCCACATAAGCATCCATATCATTTAATGAATAAATAAGAACAATTAGATGTCATGATCTATGGCAAAACTCACTTTGTCCCATTCATATATTTGCAAAGATAATGCTAAGGAGGCCAAATTTCTAAATCAAATTTTATAAATAATGATATGGATGTTAACGATTGGATTATTATTTAAGTATTGATAACGTGCTTATTTTCTATTAGTCATAAGTTGATTCATCATCTATCGTGTAGTCATATTGATTCTGTTATGAAATTCTTATTTACAACCCGATAGAACCCGGACTTGATCACAAGCCCAACCCAGTTTGTGAAAGCGTGGATTAGGATTTAGATTCACTTTCCGACCCGGCAACCCGCACCCTTGAACTAATTGACCTTTGTACGCAACTTCTGTCCATCCCCGAGTTGCCAAACAAATCGTTGGTGGAAGATTCTCGCTCTTTTTTTTCAATCGTCGTCTCCGGAGGAACTGGTACAACAGAAGAGAGAGAGAGAGAGAGAGAGAGATGGGTGGAGCCCAGGCGATGAAGAGGATACCTCGCATCAAGTTTCCTCAGAGACACCCAAAACCTTCTGGTCCGTCTCTCTTTTCCTTTTCTCAAACCATTGTTTCGATTTTCATCCTTAATAAATTTAATTATTTATGCATGTTCGTTTTTTTTTTTTTTTTTTTTTTTTTGAATTTAAGCTGTATTTATGCTCCAATTTAATGGGTTTCTCTTGAATGTCCCAAATTTCTGTGCTTTTCTTGTAAATTTAGAAATCTATCGTTCTCTGTATTTAAATTGAAGCATAGATTGGATTTGTGATGTCATAAAAAAAGGACTAATTTTGTAAACTACTGTGTGATTTCAATTGGATCGTTTGTTAAGATTGGCTGACTCGATTTTTCGATTGAATTTTCTGCTTGTTTGAGCTTGGGTTCATGAAACAGTCCAGATTGGCTGCATCGGGCAAATGCTGAATTAAGGGTTAGGGTAGGTGCTAAAATCCCATTAGGAAGTTATTTCACTTAGATTATGATGATGACGCGGACATTGACGATGCCAATTGCGGAGTTTCTGAATGCACGTTTTGAATTTCTGCTGGTTCTACAATGTTTAAGGTCTTGAATTTTACTTTCTGAGGTTGGGGGTGGTGGTGGTGGTAATGCAGCATCCAACATCCAATTTTATCCGTAGTAGCCTGATCTTTAGTCCGTTGGGTAGTTTCTTGCTGATGCATCGATAAGTAGGTGAAACAAGTGGGAAATCCCAAAGTGTTGGAGAGATAGCATGCGGTCATTTGTTGAAAAATATCAGAAGTTCATTCACTGTTTGCCCTCATGCTGGTAGTCACGTACTCTTTTTTGTTGGGTCATGATTTGTTTCCGTTTAACACTTGTAATTGTTTACTTGCAGGTACTGAGCCTCAGACTCAAGGTTTGGCTGGTGATTCTTCTCACACTTTCTTCTCCGGTTCAAAGGCCTCAACCACCTTGGGAGGAAAAGCTTCTGAACAACCCGAACGAACACCGTTGTCCAAAGAGGAGATTGAGGCCATTATGGTATGTGGAATTTGTGCTTTTGCTGTGAAAATTTCTACACTATTGATTTGATATATCAACTATACCTGCAATGAATTCTTCAGCCTTAAGTGCTCCCCTTGTCTCGTGATATGTAATCATTATTCTTTACTAATCATAGAAAAAAAATCAGCTTGGTGAAAAAGAATAATGATTACCTATTGACTGGCTACTAATGTGGCATATATTTATTTGAATGAATTGGTGAACGTGGTGGGAGTCACCCTTTTTCCCAATTCATGCAAATAAATTTATGTTGAGCCAGCAGTACGGAGGAAATTCCTCCTCACTGTTTAATAGGCGAGTTCTGTTTGCCTGAAAGCTATGCTATACGATGGATGGTGATTCATTTGATGTGCGAGTCATAATGCAGTGAAACCGGAAGTCTGACTAGATAGTGCTTCTGAAATAGTGCGGTAGGCTATATTCATGTAAACCGTTTAGAAGCTAAAAATTTCATGCAGAAAAGTTATAAGTTAATCTGCATCTTAGTTTGTAGACCAGTTTTGGATGTGGGCTTTCCAGATGTATGATGGCTGAAAATAAACATTGTCAGGGGGAGTAAATAAGTATAATTTCTTATTCTCACGTTAAGTGGCTAGATTATTCGTTGCTTGATGTTCACGTTTTGTTATGAGGTATCGAATGTGTGAACTAAACATCTGATCTTGATCAGTTTGGGGTGGGTACTAGTCCATTTTGAACCACTAATAACATGAAATTAATTTTCTTGTCTCTCTTTCCTTTAGGCTTGCAATTCATTTACTTATATGTTGTAACCGTCTTTTGGCAGTTGGGTGGCATCTTCTGAACTTGTGTGGAGCTTCAAGAACATAGGACTATGTGTTGGATGTTATTTTGACAATTTTTAAGCACCTGGAAGTATCCAGAGTTTGACGTCTTTATATATTGTTTGAAGAACAACCTACTCGCTGAATTCGATAGCAATAGGCAACACATTGAACAATAAATATGTGATTTAAGATGTGTTTTCCCTGGTTCATGCAATTTGCAATGAAAGTAATTGCCATTTAAGCTACGAATTTCAGTACTGCACAGTTCAAATTTAAATTCATACTCATGCGTTAGAGAAACTAAGAGAATGTCCCCATTCAGGAATCCTTTTGGAGAAAAGGTTCGAGGACGCAGGATTTGGGATTTTTCCCCGGAGGGCCCTTGTCTCTGCGCATGAGCTCTCCCAGTCGGAAAGTAATCAGCCTGTCCCAATTCCCGCCCTCAAAAAGAACCCCAGCTTTCCCATCGGTGATTCGCTGAACAATGCCACAGTACATGTAGTAAGGACTATTTGGGTTGTTGACAATGGCAATCATACCAGGTAGTAACAATGGCAGTTCAGGTGCTTTCGGCTTCTTTGTGCTCACGAGTGCTGCTGTTGATCCGGAAATTGCAATCGACGACTTCTTGGGGGGTGGGTTTTTCTCAATGAACTTTCGCAACCCCTTTTCCCCACCAGGAAATCCACCGGTAAGTCCCATCAGCTCCTTATCAAAACCATCTTCAACACTTTCGATCGCAGCTGTTGCAGAACCATCTGGTTTTTCTTCCTCTGTTTTGGCGGCAGCTGCTGCTGATACTTGTTCTTCTTCGACATTTTTCTGTTCTTCGACATTTCTCGTAAGCTCTTGCAGTAGACCTGCTTCACCGTTGCAGAGCCCCCTGCCTCCCAAGATTTCGGATAGGTTAAATTTGGCAGAGGGTCTCAGGGAGTGCGTCGATGGCTGCTTGTGAACTGCGAAAGACGATTTACGAGCTTGATTCGAGAGATCATTTCTTCCAAGAAAATTGGATTTGAGAAGAGGGCCTTGAAAGCTTGGAAGATTGATGCTAGAAGCCATTGTCTTACAGCTTCAATCAACACAGAGAGAGAGAGAGAGAGAGAGAGGAGAGAGAGGAGAGAGGGGTAAAGAAACGTATGTACGTTTGTAATTTGTGGCCACAAAGAGATCCCTGTTGGATTATTTTGCTGTGATCCTATCTTTCCCAACCATATTGATGTTGATATTCATCTGCGATAAAAGCCCACACGTGCCATGCCAAACTCATTCATACATTGGAAATTTGGAAGGGTATTAAATGTTTAATGTGCACACATTTTCACTCACAATAACATTACGATTTAAAAGTATTCTTCTCAAAGTGTAAATAGAACTACATGAGATCTTAGGTTTGACCCTTGTAGATGATATTTTTCTCACCACATGAATAGTCATATGTTAAGAGAAGGTTTATAAGTCCGATAGAAAGGGTAACTCTCATATCGCTGTGAGACTGTGAGGTCGATTAGGATGAAAATGCAGGGGCGTCAGACATTTTTTAGAGGTGTCATAAAGATAATGTCAGCAGGGGCACTCCACACAAGTTTTTCTCGTTTAGAGAAACAATAATATGATTATATTCAACTAGTAATCAGGGCCGGCCCAGGCTTGCTAGCAGGGCGACCGTCCAGGGCCCAAAATAATTGACGGCACCAAAATTATTAGGGTAGTATATTTATATACATTTTCATAACAGTATAAATTTATGCAATTTGGTTCAATGACAAAGAAATTTAACTAGAATTAGTGGGTTTGTTGTTTGAAATTAATGAAGAGGTCTTGAGTTCAAAACATCATGTGTGCTTATTTACTTTTTAATTTTTACAAATTTCTTTTCATAAGAGTATAAATATATAAAATTTGGCTAAACGATCAAGAAGTTTAATTAGAATCAATAGTTTTTGTTGTTTAAAATTAAGAGAGGTCCTAAGTTCGAAATACTAAGTGCATGTTTATTCTTTTCAATTTTTATGAATTTTTGTTTGGTTGTTAATTTATTTTTAGGGTAAAGTACAAAAAATTACCTCAACTATTGATGTCACGACACTTTCATACCTCATTTTTTAAAATTGACAATGTCATACCTCATCTTACAAATTTGTGTCAATGTTATACCTTCCGTTAGCTTGGCCGTTTATTTCTTAGTTAAATGCTGACGTGGCTTGATCTGGAACCCATTTTTTATTAAAAAAATTATTAAAAACTAAAAAACATCATTTAATATTTTTTTAAATATTAAAATAATAAAGAAAAGTTATTAAATAAAAATAAAAAAAAAAACCCAACATCAATTCGTCCCTTCCCCCCTTCTCTCCCTTCTCCCCATCTTCATCTTCTTCCCCTTTCTGCAACTGCAACCCAGAAAAAAAGAAGAGGAAAAAAAAAACCCAGATCTCATTGAGGTGGAATTAGGAAACCTTCGCCAAACCTATTCTCCTAGGTGAGGAGAAAAATGGGGGGGGGGGGGTTTCCATTGTTTTTTTTTTTCCTTTTTCTTTTCTTCTCTCTTCTTCTGCTTCCCTCTTCTTCTTCTTCTTCTTCAGCAGATTGGGTGGGATGGGGGGGACGGGTTTCCCGTTGTTCTTTTTTTTTTTTTTTTCTCTCTCTCTCTCTCTCTCTCTCTCTCTCTTCTTCTTCTTCTTCTTCTTCTTCTTCTTCTGCAGGTTGGGTGGGTGGGTGGGTTGGGGGGGGGGGGGGGGGGGGGGGGAGGGGGGACGAACGAACTAGGTATTGTTTTTTTTTCTTCCCTCTTCTTCTTCTTCTGCAAGTTGGGTGGGTGGGTGAGGGGGGGATGGGTTTCCTATTGTTTTTTTTTTTCTTTTCTTCTCTCTTCTTTTGCTTCCCTCTTCTTCTTCTTCTTCTTCTTCTTCTTCTTCAGCAAGTTGGGTGGGTGGGGGGGGGGGGGAGGGGGGGTTTCCCCTCTTCTTCTTCCTCTTCTTCTTTCTTTCTTCTTCTTCTTCCTTTTTCTTCTTCCTCCTTCGGGTTAGGTTGGGGTTTTTTTTTTTTTCCTTCTTCTTCCTCCTCCTTTCTAGGTTGCAGGGGGTTGGGGGGATGAACTGGGTTTGGTTTGGTTTGGGTTTTTTTTTTTTTTTCTCTTCTTCTTCTTCTTCTTCTTCGTCTTCTTCTTTTCTGGGTTGAAGGAAGATGGTGGGGAAGAGAGAGAGAGAGGGGAGATGCACGAAAGGAGAGGTTTTTTTTTTATTTTTTATGTACTTTTTTATTATTATTTTAATATTTTAATAATATTAAATAATTTTTTTTGTTTTTAATAATTTTTTATTAATTTTTTAAATAAAAATGGGTTCCGGATCAAGCCACGTCAGCATTTAACTGAGAAATAAACGGCCAAGCTAACGGAAGGTATAACATTGACACAAATTCGTAAGATGAGGTATGACATTGTCAATTTTAAAAGATGAGGTATGAAAGTGTCGTGATACCAATAGTTGAGGTAGTTTTTTGTACTTTACCCTTATTTTTAATTAGCAACTAGTAGCCATGTAGTTATTATTTTAAAACATTTGTTTCAATTCAAATCTAATCTTCAACAAAGAGTAATGCGTTGACCAAATTTTTATACCAAATTTGCAAATCATATGACATATCATCAAAATGTTTAATTTAGTACCCATTTATTACTTATACATATCAATTAAAGACTCAAAAACATCATTATTGTTTTAGTCCCATATTGACAAGGTTAGTAAATAAGAAAAAACACCTCACGATTTATACAAAAATACTTTAAAAGTTCAGATGGAAAACAAAACTCATATCTATCTACTTGTAAACCCGGAGTTTTTTGTTTCATTCTCACGATACAAAATAAATTAGTTTTTATGTGTTTCTAAATTATTAAACTTGAAGTTTTTTTCTAAGTATAATTGTATCGATGTCTTACGTGTGAAAACAAAGAATTTTCTTATATAAAGTGATGGCACATTTTTTGACGTCGTCCTGGCCCGCAAAAATCTCTAAACCAACCCTGCTGGCAATAGGAAAGTTTCCTCATGCAGAGAGCGTAAGGTACGGTCGTAACATCTTGGGCTTGGGCTTGGTAGATATTATCCAATAAAATTCAAACCCAAAAAAATATGTGGCCCAAAGAAACAAGGCTAACCTCATGGGATAATAATGGAGTTGAACCCTAGTATATCCATTAAGGCCATTGGATCAAATGATCTGGACATTTGAAATTTCATCCAACGGTCAAAAATTATTATAGTTTTTAAGGGGTCAAAATAGGTGGGTTGTTGGATGAAATTTCAGAAGCCTGGATCACTTGATTTGGTAGTCTTGGTGAAAAAGATTTAGAGAAGATCTCTTCTCATGACTTGGAGGATAAATTTAGTATATTACCTTTGGCTTCATCATCATATGTTTCGTCATCATTTTGGTGATGTTACATTACCAATTTGGTGATAGCCAGTGCTTCTTCCATGCATGTAGTTGATGCAGTGGAAGAAGTTAGTGCGAAGAGGTCGTGTAAAGTGTATAGATGATGCAGTGGTGGAGTCTAATGTGCCATCCAATCTCGATGGTTGTGAGTGAGGCCTCCAAATGATTTCATTATTTCATGTTTACTAATTAACACGTATTAATTTTAAAATAATCAACGTTTTATAAGTAATAGTTCAGCGACATAACCGGCTCGCTTTGAAATGCATTTAAAACAACTAAAAGCGTTTTTGATGAAAAAAATTTTAGAAGATATTCTTAATAAATATGCAAGTGAATCCTGAAAGCATTTTAAGTACATTTGGAACTCGAAAATATTTTCTTTAAAAATGTGTAGTCATTTTAAAAATATTTTCAAACGAGTCTAACATTATAGTGAGGAGTTCAAGCACAAGCAAAGACAATAAACAATGGGTTTCATGGAAGAAGAAAAATAACAAATGCTTGGGATTTGATTATCGAATATACAAGAAAGTATCCACCAACCGCTTGGTGGATAATCACAATTGAGACATTATAATTACAAAGTTTGGGGCATAATCATCATTAAGGTTGTGTTTATCTATCCAATTAGCAAATCAAGCGAAAAAATAAATAAATATAAAAATATAAGCACGCAAAATTCCCTCATACGTAACCAAGTGGAACATGGTCCCGGCGGGGGTAAAACAGTCATATCACATCTAAAGCTGAACTACTTATACCAAATAGTCAACATCGAATGGGGTCAAACGTTTTCCCATGAACACAAGGACCCTCCTTCCTTGTCTTCCTGTAATTCTCTCTTTCCTTGTACGGGTACGATTCCATCTCTCTCCCCATCTCTTTTAGTTTATTTAATAATTTAATTTAATCATTTATCTCTGTCCAAAGTATTTCTTTGTTTTTATGCTGCAATTTGCTTGGTGGTGTGTGCTGTATGAAATTCATGTAAGTTTTAATCTTGTGTGTGTGTGTGTGTGTGTATTTTGAGGAATTTTAATTAGATTTATTTGGATTATGAAGCTTCTTTTAATTAGAATTAGTGTATGCAAATTAGCAGATTCCGGTTGGTTGTGTTTTTCTGCCCTTTAAATCATGTATGTTTTGCTGCTTGTTCTTTTCCCCAATGTTTTGATGTCTCAGCTTTTGGTGGATCTCATGTAATTTAGTTTGAGTGATGAGAACAGCTTTTTGGGTGGTTGTATTAGAAGTGCAAGAGCATAGCTGTTTCCTGTTGGTAAGGTTGATGCCGGATCAGAAGGCGAAGGAAAGATTTGTTTTTTGATTCGAAGTAGGTGTTAAATTTTTATGAGGCGTTGTTGATTCGGGCCGAGTTGTATCCCAGTACTAAATTACTGATATATCAGCAACATAACTTATTTCTAGCCTCTATGATCGAAAACTAGGATTCCCATTTCACAGCATAGTTGATTACATGAGATCCACAACCATATTTCTCTGCAATTGGTCTTCATAGCACCTGTGTATGTATATGATGGTGTGGTTGGATGAATAAGTTATTGTATGCTAATTTGCAGTCTGTTATTCTATACGTATTGATCATCGATTCTTATTAACATGGTATGAACATAGGTTTGCACTCGCTTCTAGAAGTGTAATTGAGCTTCATGGATGATCGTCTTGGAAATATAAAGATCATAGGAGATCATTTTAAAGCATCTGAACCCAATATCGACTCTTCTCAGGACATAGCTTCATCTATCTCGCGACCAAGAACTGATAAGTATCCAAGGTATTTCTTTTTCTTTGGAGAAAATAAAAGAACAAAAGAAAAAATCAAGGAGTTTTGTCATTCAAATTAAAAGATTGTATGATTTTAATTCACTTTACTTAATCTGGTATAGCATAGGTCTCGCTTGTGGAGTAGGAGAAAATTAAGAAGTGCAGCATACATGTTGAAATTGAACTTCTTTAGTCTCCGCGGACTGCCATGGGGGTCTAGCGCAGATGGCGAAGAAAAGGTTGATTCAGTATCTCTTTCAGTTGCTCAATTGAGTCTTGTGTAATTTCCACGTTCCTAACCGCTAGAATTGTTCAGGTTGAGCTAACTGCTGTAGAACTAGAATCACTTCGATCGGAGCTTGCTGATTTAGAACAGAAGGAAGCGCACTTGAAAGCTCAGTAAGGGAACTTGATACTTTAAACATTAAAATGTGAATTGCGTCTCTGCACACTACATGATACTGCCACTTACAATGCTTTTGAACTTTTTCAGTTTTTAACTGAGGTCTTATATTACTTTGTGGTATTGGACCAGAATTTGTTTCCCTTTTAGGATAGGCTTTGAACTGAAATTCTGTCCTCGTCATATCAATCATGAACTGCTTATGTTTTATGCAGATTGGAACACGTTGATGAAGTTTTGCGATCTGCTCGTCTCGCTGGCTATTTGTACATCCGAACTGTAATGACGACCCCAAGTCAATTTTTTTACTTTGAGCATGTATTTAGTGCATACTGCATAATGCTAATTACGGTTTGCTTATACTTTCTCTTTTCGATTTGATAGAGGTGGAAACCACTACCAGGAGAACCTCCCCCTCTTGATGATACTGACGTTGATGACTGGCTTCCTCGCTTTGTTGTCTTGCAAGGGCCGTGCATTTTCTTCTTCTTGTTTTCCACAGGTAAATATTCAATGAATCATTATCCCCCGATGTCCTAGCGCCATTCTCCCCATACGGACTTGAACATATTCTGACCGATGGGCTCTTTCTTCTTCCAGATTTGAGTCCTCAAGACTCCACCCTCTTAGCTGATATTGTTGAAATAGGCCCCTTGCCAAGCATTACACGAGACGATGAAGGAACTCGACATGCATTTTGTATATTAACTCGTCAAGGACTGCGATTCGAGTGCTCAAGCGCTTCTAAGGAACAGGTAAGCGAGCTATTTTTGTTTTGCGGTGTAGTGTTCTTAAAGCTACGCCTGCATTCTATGTTGATTTCTTGCCTTCGTTTTTCTTAGATCCAAATTGTCTCATTCCGTATAATCAATCGTACGATTAACTTCCCTCTTTTTTTCAGGTGGACTCGTGGTTGTCAGCATTACGAACAGACTGCAAATTCGAGGGTTCAGATGCCGCCGCAGATCCAAACAACTCATGTGAGAAACAAAGTTAAGACAGCTTAGGAGCAGTAAGTTGTAGATATGTAGAAATTTAAAACCTACACTTACATTAGTTAATCCGACTGTGACGTCATAAAATTCATTCATATTTTGTGTACATAAGAATTAATAATAGAATCTAATTGAAGCAGCAATGTCTAAACTCTTCTTCCTCAATTCTTTCTGATTATATCATTACCTGTTTCTTTTTCATTTACTTTGTTTGAATACATATCGTTGTCTCTTTCCTCTCTAAACGGGTGGCAATGGATCTTGTTCGGGTTTAACCATGTACATCTGTGTTTTGTTCGTGCCAAGCTCGCGGATTGATCAAAACGCGAAGCCTATATTCGTGCAGGTTCTGAGTCGAATGGTCATCCCTAATTTGAGAATAAAAAGCAGAAGGCATTCGCCCTAATTGAATAAAAGCTATATCTATGGAATATGCTCTAATGATGCAAAAACAGAATAAACACAATTCACTTCACCACGTAAACAATAATTGAGTAGAACATGGCTCTATGCAAAGTGACACGCTAAAGCTTCAAGCTTTGGAATGAAGAAAGATTTGAGGTTGCGTCCGCCAGAGATTGACTGCAACGACAAGGCAGAGCTCTCTTGGGTTGGCCTCATCATTCACGCTGGAGCCTTTTTACTCTCAACTTCAGTGTGTTGACCTAACCGATTGTTCCTAATGGTATTCTAAAGGGCCCTTTGATAACCACTAATCAAACTTTAATTAAATTAGCAGTTCATTATGAATATATTACTCGATATCTACATCTTTGAATTGATACATTTGGATAACTAAATGATCTTCGATTTGAATGATTTTTTTATATAGATGATCTTGAAATAAATATTAAAAAGTTTTATTTATTTATTTTTTTCTTTTGTCAAACGATAGATTTTGTTAGATTAGTTACCGATAGGATTTGAACTCACGCTATCATGCAAGGGCTCAACACATTTCCACCATTGTGGTAAAGGGCCACTTGCAAAGTTTTATTATTCGATTATAAAATTCTACAGTGAAGATACATTATTAGAAAGTAGAGAAATTAGTTCATCCCAAAGAGAAAATGCAATATTACTCATATATTCATCCCAAAGAGAAAATGCAATATTACTCATATATTCTTGTATTAATTAATTAATAATTTAAAATTAAAAATGAACTCTTGTTTGATAACTATTTTCAGTTTTTTAAATTTGGCCTTAAGTTTTCACTTTTTTTTTTTTTTTTAACTAAAAGTAGTTATCAAACAAGATTTTAATTTTCAAAAAGGTGAAAAATGAAAACGAAATAGTTATCAAACGTAAAGTAGGGGGCCTTAGGAATCATTTTTGTTTATCTAGTGTTGTGTTTTAAAAAAAAGCTGTCTTCAACGGAGGTTTGGTAAGAAAAACCTGAAAAAGCTAAGTCATAAAAAATTGTTAACAGGTGAAACGGGTTGGGGTTCAGATAATCCGTTAGTTTAACAGGTTAGGTTTGAATGATCCGTTAAATTAATAGGTCAGATTGAACCCGACCCGTTTATAGGTCTAGCTATAGCCTGGGTAGCTCTTGTGGGTACAAACCAATTATTCCCTATATTTCATTTATTTTTGTATTCATCTTACTATTAGCCCATGTATGTTTTTTATTTATTTACTTCATTAACCAATACTATTTCCTAACAAAATCTATTTTACACTTCATATACAATCCATTTATGGTTAATCATGACAATAATGACTTAATCTAATAGTGCTTTTACTTCAGTTTTTGAATTATTTTCTGCATGACTTTTATCTATTTAAAAAAGTTCAACTGTGTTTACTTTTTTCTGTTTAGAGTACTAGTAACTATTTCCTTAATTTATAGTTCTTAAATCAAAATTTTTTGGAGTACTAATCCTTTTTTTGTTTACAGAATAAATTTTTTAGAGTGTTAGTAACTATTCTCTTAACTTATGGTTCTTAAATAGAAAATAATTCATCCGACTCCTTAACCCTAATTTCTTAACCACAAATTCTCCCCAGTTTCGCCAAATCCAATTTGTCTCTCTCATTTGAAAAACATTTATAAAAAAATACTTTTGAACAAAAATAAAAAAGGAAAATAAATACATAAATAATAATAGAACCCTTGTTCTAACCTTCACTTATATGCTGATAATTTCCTTTTGTATTACTAACAAACTTCTGTTACAAATCATAACCTTGCATTTGCACAAATATCCAGTACTTATACCAGATTGCAAGCTAAGGCAGTTACACGCAGTGGTGGAGCCAATGCGGGGACATTGGGCTCCCTTGATCCCAATAGATTTGTAACTTATCCCTTTAAAAAAAAAAAATTTGACCCCTTTAATGAAAGAAGCCAGTTTCACTCAGTCCACACCAGATTTGAAAGAAGCCATCCTTCCTCCCAGCGATCTCTCCTTTTCTCCAGTCGCGTTCTCCTTGCTCGGCGTCCTTCCTCTGGTAAGCTTCTCTTGTCTAAAATTTCATTATTTATTTGTTTACAGAGTCTAAATGTAGGGTTTTTTTTTCAAAGAATGTTAAATTTGAAATCTTAATCTTGGATTATCTCAATTGGGATTATTATGTTGTACTTTTGTCTATGGTAAAATTATTCATTGGACTTTAATGAAGTTCCTTGTATAGTTGGTGTTAATTTTTGTGATTTGATTGGGTGTAGTATTGAAATATTTCTTAGTTTCTGCTTTGATTTTAGATGTTGGGTCATGCTGGGATTTTCTTATCAAATCTGCATTATTGGTTCTTCTGTTTTAGATTTTCTTGTGATGTTGTATTTGGCTGGTGGTTCCATTGGTAAAGCAAGTAAGATTAACTCTTAAATCTACAGGGTAAATTTGTAATCAAACGCAAACGCACTTGCGGTCGTCTAATTTGAAAACTTATCTTCAAGATATTTGAAACCATGTGATTTTATTGGTAGTATTTGTTTTGACCATGACATGCATAAGACGTTTTCATGCTCTCCAAGAAGTGGTTGAGAATAAGGGCTGGTTTGGTGTTGCTGTGCTTTGAAAAAAAGCTGCTTCTGTTGTGTTGTGAGAATAAGCAACTGTGAAATAAAGTAGCAAAGTGTTTGGTAAACTTTTTTGTAAAAGTGCTTTTGAAAAAAAAAAAAAACAATATTAGAGTGTTTGGTAAACTTTTATGTAAAACAGATGTGAAAAAAAGTCGGTTTTTCAAAGTTAGGTTTTGCAGCTTCTTGTTTTTGGCTTTTTTTCATCCAAAATTGTGAAAAAAAGCTGAAGCTGAGTGTTTACCAAACACAAAAACAGCTCCCAGCTTTTTTTGTTAACAGCTTTTTTCAGAATCACCTCAGTACCAAACCAGATCTAAGAATGAGGATTTGTTGTAGCTTCATTGAGGCTGGTGCCTTAAAACTGTTAGTTCTACTATGTTAACTTTCCCATAGATCATTCATGTCATTCCCCGTTGACGGCATGTTTGCTTATACAGGAAAGAGATATCAAAACTTCAGGACAAGGAAACTGAAATGAAAAAGGCAGCTGCCAAAGGGAGCAAGGCTGAACAAAAAGCTAAGAAAAAGCAGGTGGAGGAAGAGATTACTTGGCTTTCTGCTAATCTTAAAGAAAAACATGTTGCAGAACTTGCTTCGATAGGCTATAGTGCTAGTAAGGAGAACGAGAAAAGTAAACTTGACACTTTAGTGAAGGCCATAGCTGGTGTTCTCAGTGGCGGATCTAGGATTTCAAGCTCGGGGGGGTCACAACATAAAAGCTCAAAAAAAGAAAAAAAATATTAGACTAATTTGGTTTCGTATCACTATTTTTTTTACTGAATTTGGTACATTGAATAAATCAAGATTAATCTCAAAGGTAATAAAACAAACAAATTCTCCTAAGCAACATAACGCAATTAGTGACTCTACAAAGATAAAATTTGTTAATGTAACATATATATTATTAATTGGGAGTTACGACTAGAGTCTAGGATTAAAAAACTTATATGAATTTGGAAGAAATAAAATTAGACAGCTAAAGGCGGTGGAAGGGCAAATGGTGGTGGGGAATAGGGTAACTTGGGTTTAAAGTTGGAAGGTCGCGACGATTGGGGCTAGGAGTTCTTAAATTTAATTTGGAGATACTAGAAAAGACCAAGGTTCTCGGGCTCTATAGAGAAAACAAAGATATTTTAGTTTTTAAATTTTTTATAACGACCTGACTCAAAAACACTATCGATTTGGCTAGGTCTTTTAAAACAAAAATTAAAAACCTATTATTCTTCATTGTTATAAGCACTGCTGCCTGCACATCCATTGGAGGCAACAAGCCTCTCCACTTCACCTGCCCAAATTGTTGGAAGGTCCTGAAGATCGATCACAAGTGTTTCTTTGAGCTTCCGAAAGGTCCCGGGACCTCCCAAATCCCTTTATGGATCTGCCAATGGGTGTTCTGTCACCGATCAACCTGCGCAGGCAAAGCCGAGCAAGAGTACGAAGACGCGAGACAAGAGGGCTCTCAGCAAGATGCAACCACGGAACAAAGAATTCAAGAAGAGCATAGCAACCTAGTAAGTGACAAAATGATTGAAAGCTAGTTTTTGAGCTCATTGTTTTAAATTCCTGACTCTGCCACTAGTTACATGATATTTTCCCAACTAATCATCAACTAACAACCATAACATTCAACCAATGATTGTAAGACACTTGTCAACTAACAATATCATCATATCCCAACTTTGAACAAATGTCACCAACAGTCCACAAATATCGCCAATACAAATATCACTAACATTATCCCATCAAATAATGCCACCTTGTACTTGTCCAATCCCATGAAAAACTTACAAGCCCATCCGCATCATGCAAACCAACAAAGAAAGAGGGAACGAAAGTCGTTTTGAAGACCACTTACAAATGAAATTATAACGTCATGTTGAAGTAAAACAATTATCAGCCCACTAATTACTGTGTTAAAAAATTGATAACAATTCATATCAAGTTTTTCATTATTAAACACATGACTAAATTGAATTGACACGTTAATGACGAATAATAAATTACCCGCTAGTTTGCTAGCTTGTAAATATGAAAACATAACGATACTTTTCTTCTAAAGTAGTAACAGATTCCGAGTTCAAATTTTTTTTGTCCTAATAATTGAATCAATATGTCAATGACGAATAATTGAAAGTGTTTGAAATGTATTATTCATTATTAAGAACTAGATTAATTAGAACACTAAAGTGGAAATATCATATTATGTCATGGCATACGTTACCGGTAGCGACGCATTGACTGGACCAACTTTGACAAATCAATGCTGATTAACTATAAATACAGCCTCAAGAACACCAAGCAGTGAAGCACAAATAATTGAAGTCCTTGTAAACCATCTGAAATTTATCATCCACATCCAAGTCGACGACAAAAATGGCAGAAACCAGTTTCGGGTCTAAGAGGTACATCAATCTTTCGTCTATTCGTTAGTGAGATGAGTGAATGATGATTATTTTGGAGTGTTAACTGCTGAGAACGGTTCCGGATTAGTAATGATTTGAGTAATGTTCCGTTAATTTTTGTTTTTTTTTCTTCATAGGATTGCGGTTGTTACTGGAGGCAACAAAGGGATTGGATTTGAGATTAGCAGGCAATTAGCAGCTAATGGAGTTGGGGTGGTGTTAACTGCAAGAGATGTGAGGAGGGGAACAGAAGCCGTTGAGAAATTGAAGGCTTCTTATGGCCTCTCTGATGTGGTATTTCATCAGCTTGATGTAACTGACCCATCTAGCATTGCCTCTCTGGCTGAATTTCTCAAAACTCAACTTGGAAAACTTGACATTTTGGTAATTTCTCTAGCTTATTTCTACGCATTTCTAAATGGCTTGTAGGCTTGTAGCTCAAGTAATTAAGAGCGCCGGACGTCCTGTTAAAAATATATGTAATATGCTGATTATAATATATAAATATTTTCTTCATATTGCAGGTAAATAATGCAGCAGTCCTCGGATCCGTGTTCCTCGAGAAGTTGGCAATTGGGCCTGATGGTGTAAGTTCTTGAAAATTCATTGTGTTTAGAGAATCGGCAGATCTCAAAAGCTTAAACCGTTGAACGGTTCTAAAAATGTCGGTCGAGCTATCTAATACCCTCTCTCGTGTATGTTGAATCTACAAGCGGAGAGGCATACAGATTTAGACAACCATATACATAATAAATAATATGTAACAGGGGTAGGGATTGAGGGATTCAAACCAAGGACCTCGACCGTGAAAATAAGATGTTAGAAAATCGATCGGAATACATATATCAACTTTAGTGAACATTACTCTGTAATACACATCATATTCACAAGAGCAAATAATCATGCAGCTTATGGGTCCCAAAGCAGGAAATACGAATCTAAAACAAACCTACGAGGCAGCAGGGGATTGCTTAAAAACAAACTACTACGGAATTAAGCAACTCACGGAAGCACTCATTCCACTTCTTCAACAATCCGACTCGGCAAGGATCGTAAATGTCTCCTCCAAATTGGGACAATTAAGGGTACACTTCTGAAACCTTTGTCTCAAATCTCGCATCCACATTGTTAGACTGACAACATAACATAAGATGCAAGATAACATCACATTATCGAATTAATTTTTCAATTTTTGTTAGGTTATTCCAAACGAGAAAGCGAAGAAGGAGCTAGGAGATGGTGATAGCCTTACAGAAGAGAAAGTGGACAACCTCGTTGAGGGATTTTTGGAGGATGTGAAGCAGAATTTGGTTGAAGCCAAAAGCTGGCCAACCAATTTCCCTGCCTACACTGTATCCAAAGCTGCTCTGAATGCTTATACAAGAGTTTTGGCTAAGAAGTATTCCAACAAAATTGCTATCAACGTCGTGTGTCCGGGTTTTACTGACACAGACTTGAACAATCACACCGGAGTTTTCACAGTTGAAGAAGCTGCAAAAGGTCCTGTGAAGCTGGCCTTGTTGCCTGATATTGGAGTTTCTGGCCTTTTCTTTGCGAAGACTGAACTGTCAACCTTCGAATGAAAATTTGAAACTATGAAATAATTGGTCTGCTTTTCGTCTCTAATAAATCTGTATGCACATGTGACATGTACTCCTAAGCACAATGTGTTCTCAATAAAAGGATCTGTTAAGTTTTAATGAAGTTTCAATTCTAAATCTCTCGTTTTAGGTCACAACTCAACCAACTTTTGCTACGTCTTCAATCATTTGGGTGTTTTAGTTGAATTTCTTGTTTGCTACATCTTCAGATTCTTTGTGGATTTGGCTAAAATAATTACATGTATTTAATACAATCAAATTTTGAACATTGAATTTGTGATTGTATTAAATACATGTAAGTATTGTTTAATGATCAATTCTTAATATTGATTTTTTTTTTTTGATCAAAATGAAATTAACTTATTGATTAGGAATGCATATTCATGATTTTGCTACGTTGAGGCACAATTACATCTTTTTTTGTGCGTGGTTTGCTTGTTCTTCTGTCGATATCATTTCTTAGCAACATTTTGATATGTTTGGTTTAAAGATCTAACGATGATCTTATTTGTAAGGACTTTTTAACCAAAATGGTCCTTGATATTTGTATATCACATCATTTTGGTCCTTGAGATTTGGAATCAAATGAAGTGGTCCCTAAGATTGTCCATCATCAATCATTTTGGTCATTCCGTGTGAAATTATGTTAAACAATGATCAAAATGACAAATATACCCTCAATTTAATAAACAATGTGTCATAATGATTTGACAAAAATTAAAGGTATTTTGGTCATTATGTTCTTATTTAATGAAGATTTATCAAGGAATGACCAAAATGATTGATGGTGGACATACTCAGTGACCAATTCTATTGATTTCAAATCCCAAGGATTAAACTAAGGAGTTATACAAATCTCAGGGACTATTTTAGCTAAAAAAGCCTATTACGCATACTCATTCATACAGCTCGTATTAATATCACGGGTAAAAAAAACACAAGCATTAAATATCTTTTCAAACATTCTAAATGCCTAATGTTTAGAAAAAAAATAACTTTAACGAAAAATCACATTTTTACAAATGATAAATCATGGACTCCTCATAGGTTTGACCAACTTTGACAAATGACAAATCAGTAGCTTAATAATTAAACTATAAATAGCCTAAGAACAAAGAGATGAAGCACTACGGAGTAGTCCCTGTAATCATTATAATCATCTACATGGCAAGCATTTTCTTTTCCTCCTCCAAATCTTCAACGAATGGAAAACAACCATTGAGTCCAAGAGGCACATCAATCTTTTGTTTTATCGATCCGCATCCTCTCATAAAGCGCTACGGTCCACGAAGGATCAGTAGCGATGCCAATTAATTAGTGATCACAATTTAATTAACATTATTTCTTAACAGGATTGCAGTTGTCACTGGAGGCAATGAAGGTTGTAACGGAAAAAGTAGAGAGAATGCCTCACCAAAACAGCAAACAGAGCCAACATGCAAGTAGAGGCCTCAAACAAGACAATCCTGTAAAGAAAAGCAAGCGGACGTATGAGTCGCCTGGATTTCTATAGGCACTATCGCACAACTGTTCGAAAAGCAACTGGGGAAACCCCATTCTCCATGGCCTATGGGACAAAAGCCATCATTCCCAGTCCAAGTTATCACGATGCCTAACTTTTATACTGACGAACAAACCACATTGGAGAATGCCGGAATCTTCAAGTCTGACCTGACTTTGCCGAGAAACGCAAAGAATGTGCCCAAGTCGGGCTTGCCGCCCATCAATAGCATATTCGGTTGTAATACAACAAAGGCGTTGAACCTCGAAGTCTTTAAGTTGGAGAAGTGGTCTTAAGAGAAGTCTTCAAGAACACAGAGTACCCAGAGAAGGCAAGCTCAGAACAAACTGGGAAGGATTAGACAAAGTCGTCGGAGTAGGAAGGAAATGAACCTACAATTTGCAGCACATGGATGGAACTTCGATGACCAAAAGTAGGAATATCCCCAAGCTTAGGCGTACTACCAGGAATTTCAACACCGCAGTTGGCGCGAAGACAAGTCCATGGAGAACTAATCTCTTTAACACCCCCAACATATTCGTCCTAGATGATCCTCAATGTAAAACTTACGTAGTATCATCTTTCTAAATAACTGCACGAGTGATTTTATTCTCCTTCCCAGAGATATGTAGGCAGTCATTTTCGTCATCCAGTGAATTAATGGGCACTCTCCTCTTAATGATCTTCATACCATACTTTCCCAATGAAGCACTATTCCCAAATCTCATCACATTTCTCCCACATTTCGAATTCTCATTTGAAAACGGCTGTACGGACTCACTGTCCGAATCAAAATCCGAGTCATCGGAAGAACTATCATTTCTCCGAAATCACCCTCGACTCTACGCCGAGTGGTTCCAACTCCCAATATAATTGCCACCCAAATTACTCAAATTTACACTGTCCCTGTTTCTCGCTAAATCACGACCTTTCGATATCAGCTTCCTCAGGTCCAGCGGCGGCGCCGCAATCGATCTCGTCGTTCCGTCCGGTCGACCCGACTGGGGCGGTTCAACAATCGGCCTGTCCTTTTCGTTCCACAAATCTTCTGCGCCTTCCTTCATGAACCGATCGGCAAGTGCCTTCAGGTGCTGGTTCGGGTTCATCGGGTTGTGCCCGGTTCCAGTGCTCGAATAACTGTTTCTCTTGGTCTAAAAGGCGTTTCTCTTTCTCTTTGGCTCCCTTTTCGTGCATGCGCTTCCATTTCCACTTGCTGACGCCGCCTGGGAAGGTCCGAGGCCCGCCGCCCAAGGGTCGGGTCAGAATGAGCCTGCAGAGAAGCTTGGAGAACTGTCTCGGACGCTCCATGAGCATCAAGGTGGACATGGTTTGCGGTCAGCAGGGTCGGATCCACCAATGGACAATGGGGCTGTCACTGGTCTCTGACTCTCAGAGTCGGTAATCAAAGAGAGGGGAATGAAAGGATTTTACTGGTTTTGGGGTTTAAGGAGGACGTTTGGGCTAGGCCTACATTCGGGGGTTGTTCGGCCCAAATTGACCCAAACTGGCATCTTGGTCGTGGGCATGACCCAGTTTGATCGAATCTGAGCCTTTCATTTTGATACCTGAAATTCAGCGGCTGTGATGGATTTTTATAGAACAAGCAGAAGTGAAAGAATGAGTAGGGTATTTGACCCAGCTCTATCTCTTTCAACGTCTCTCTCCGCCGTTGATTTCGGGAGTGTGGCCCATCGGTGCTCATCGGCTATCATGTTTCTCATGCCAACGTCGGCACATACGATGTTGTGGGGGGATGACCGTGGGGTGACATCCGCATTTAATCATTCAAGCTTCTCAGCATCGATTCGGACTGGGCCCCATCTCGAGTAGAAGGAAAGAGAATAGACTTTATTTATTTATTTATTTTTAATTAAAAAGGGTTTTGCAGAACCTGCCGTTGTCGATCTGCCGCTACACTCTTTTATTTAATTAATTATTTAGATATTTTTAATAACACGTGACGTTCGGTCATTGTCTACATGGACGTCACGTTATCACATAACGGAAGAATTAACAATTTGACTAACAGATTTATGAAACTGTCCTAAAATTAACATTTTAGGTATGACTCTGGGACGAAAACAACTTCATATACTAAATGTTGAAAACCATGAAATTTGAAGGTAGTAAACTGATATTTATCCTTTAAAATATTAATTGCAGCCCAACATTTAAGGGATTTAAATCCAAGAATTTATGTAAATCGAAATCCTTGTATTATGAGATTCAATCAATCGATCAAGTCTAAAAGAAATTCAAAATTTTAAAAATTCAAAAATTTATGGGATCATATATGCACAAATTTCACGAATTATGAGATTTAAAAATAAAAAAAATAAAAACAATAACTACAATAAAAATTCATGCACACTGCACATATTTTTGTGAATTTTATTGAGTAGTATTAAGGGAAATAATGTACCCCATGAATTCATACATAGAAAAGCAATGTACCCACGAAATTAGACCAAAAATAATGTATGTACCCATAACATAAATAGCATATGGGTACATACCGAATTTACAAGAAAGGTCATGGGTACATTTAAAAACTCAAGGAAAAGAATGTATATCATACCACATTGTTTTATAGACATGCATATGTGGGTACATAAAATGCAGCAACCTTAAAAACCATTTTACATAATATTCTCCAAAAACTTTGTACCCATATATTTATGTAAAATGAATTTGAACCAGCCAAAACATATTATAGCAATAGACATATTAGAACGAAACATGTAGATTAAAAATGTAACCATGGGTATAAGTGTAGCCAACCAGACATTGAATAATCAAGATTAATATATAATAATAAAAGGAAAAGAAAAAAAATATAAAGAACAAAAGAAGTTGATTTCGGAATGGGGTACAGTTTTCACATAACCCGCTCACTGTACAGTCTCTGCATGGTTGAATCAACCAGATTCCTTGAGAAAGCGATGCCTGCATTGCCTTGCCTATGCCACACAAATCTCACAAGCCGATAAAACCATTGATGCTAATTTGTGTTTTAATCACAATAGGTTTATTCAACATATATGCATTGGATCAATTGAGGAATGGAATAAAATTGGAGAAAATTGGGTTTGGGTGTTGTAGATTCCGGACGTGCGCATAAGGGAAGAAGAAGAGAGGAGTTCGAATGGATTTTCCTTGTTTTAAACTTACTCATATAGTTTATTTTGCCTTAAATGCACAAAGGAATAAGATTTCATTTATGATGATGTGTAATATTTTAAATACTAAAATGATGACATGGAATAAGTCAAAGGACCTTGATCTAAAATAAAAAAATAATAAGGTTTCAATCACTGTGATATGAAAATAAGGGATGGGAACCTCATTTTTCTTATAAAAAAACTCGTCTCAAGGCGTGCCTAGGCGGCCTTGGAGGCAAGATGCAACCACGGAACAAAGAATTCAAGAAGAGGAGAGCAACCTAGTAAGTGATAGAATGATTGAAAGCTAGTTTTTGACCCCATTGTCTTAAATTCCTGGCTCTGCCATTAGTTACACGATATTTTCCCAAGTAATCATCAAATAACAACCACAACATTCAACCAATGATTCTAAGCCACTTATCAACTAACAATATCATCATATCCCAACTTTGTACAAATATCACCAACAGTCTACAAATGTCGCCAATACAAATATCACCAACAGTATCCTATCAAATAATGCCACCTTGTACTTGTCCAATCCCATGAAAAACCTACAAGCCCATCCGCATCATGCAAACTAACAAAGAAAGAGGGAACGAAAATCGTGTTGAAGACCACTTATAAATGAAATTATAATGTCATGTTGAAGTAAAACAATTATCAGCCCACTAATTACTGTGTTAAAAAATTGATAACAATTCATATCAAGTTTTTCATTATTAAACACATCATTAAATTGAATTGACATGTCAATAACGAATAATAAATTACCCACTAGTTCGCTAGTTTGTAAATATGAAAACATAACGATACTTTTCTTCAAAAGTTGTAACAGATTCCGAGTTAAAAAAAAATTTCTCCTAATAATTGAATCGACATGTCAATGTCGAATAATTGAAAGTGTTTGAAATGTATTATTCATTATTAAGAATTAGATTAATTAGAACACTAAAGTGGAAATATCATATTATGTCATGGCATACGTGATCGGTACCGACGCATTGATTGGACCAACTTTGACAAATCAATAGCTGATTAACTATAAATACAGCCTCAAGAACACCAAGCAGTGAAGCACAAGTAAGTGAAGTCCTTGTAAACCATCTGAAAGTTATCATCCACATCCAAGTCGACGACAAAAATGGCAGAAACCAGTTTCGGGTCTAAGAGGTACATCAATCTTTCGTTTATTCGGTAGTGAGACAAGTGAATGATGATTATTTTGGAGTGTTAACTGCTGAGAACGGTTCCGGATTAGTCATGATTTGAGTAATGTTCTGTTAATTTTTGTTTTTTTATTTTTTCATAGGATTGCGGTTATTACTGGAGGCAACAAAGGGATTGGATTTGAGATTAGCAGGCAATTAGCAGCTAATGGAGTTGGGGTGGTGTTAACTGCAAGAGATGCGACTAGGGGAACAGAAGCCGTTGAGAAATTGAAGGCTTCTTATGGCCTCTCTGATGTGGTATTTCATCAGCTTGATGTAACTGACCCATCTAGCATTGCCTCTCTGGCTGAATTTCTCAAAACTCAACTTGGAAAACTTGATATTTTGGTAATTTCTCTAGCTTATTTCTACGCATTTCTAAATGGCTTGTAGGCTTGTAGCTCAAGTAACTAATTAAGAGCGGCGGACGTCCTGTTAAAAATATATGTAATATGCTGATTATAATATATAAATATTTTCTTCATATTGCAGGTAAATAATGCAGCAGTCCTCGGATCCGTATTACTCACAGACGACAAAGAGAAGTTGGCAATTGGGCCTGATGATGTAAGTTCTTGAAAATTCGTTGTGTTTAGAGAATCGGCAGATCTCAAAAGCTTAAACCATTGAACGGTTCTAAAAATGTCGGTAGAGCTATCTAATACCCTCTCTCGTGTAGGTTGAATCTACACACGGAGAGGCATACAGATTCAGACAACCATATACATAATAAATAATATGTAACAGGGGTAGGGATCGAGGGATTCAAACCAAGGACCTCGATCGTGAAAATAAGATGTTAGAAAATCGATCGAAATATGTATATCAACTTTAGTGAACATTACTCTGTAATACACATCATATTCACAAGATCAAATGATCATGCAGCTTATGGGTCCCAAAGCAGGAAATAAGAATCAAGTCCTAAAACAAACCTACGAGACAGCAGGGGATTGCTTAAAAACAAACTACTATGGAATTAAGCAACTCACGGAAGCACTCATTCCACTTCTTCAACAATCCGACTCGGCAAGGATCGTAAATGTCTCCTCCCAAATGGGACAATTAAGGGTACACTTCTGAAACCCTTGCCTCAAATCTCGCATCCACGTTGTTAGACTGACAACATAATATAAGATGCAAGATAACATCACATTATCGAATTAATTTTTCAATTTTTTTTAGGTTATTCCAAACGAGAAAGCGAAGAAGGAGCTAGGAGATGGTGATAGCCTTACAGAAGAGAAAGTGGACAACCTCGTTGAGGGATTTTTGGAGGATGTGAAGCAGAATTTGGTTGAAGCCAAAAGCTGGCCAACCAATTTATCTGCCTACACTGTATCCAAAGCCGCTCTGAATGCTTATACAAGAGTTTTGGCTAAGAAGTATTCCAACAAAATTGCTATCAACGCCGTGTGTCCGGGTTTTACTGATACGGACTTGAACGATCACACTGGAGTTTTCACAGTTGAAGAAGCTGCAAAAGGTCCTGTGAAGCTGGCCTTGTTGCCTGATACTGGAGTTTCTGGCCTTTTCTTTGTGCAGACTGAACTGTCAACCTTCGAATGAAAATTTGAAACTGTGAAATAATCGGTCTGCTTTTCGTCTCTTAATAAATCTGTATGCGCATGTGACATGTACTCCTAAGCACAATGTGTTCTCAATAAAAAGATATGTTAAGTTCTAATGAAGTTTCAATTCTAAATCTCTTGTTTTAGGTCACAACTCAACCAACTTTTGCTACGTCTTCAATCATTTGGGTGTTTTAGTTGAATTTCTTGTTTGTTACATCTTCAGATTCTTTGTGGATTTGGCTAAAATAATTACATGTATTTAATACAATCAAATTCTGAACGTTGAAATAATGATTGTATTAAATACATGTAAGTATTGTACCCAAATTCAAAAATTAATAAGGGATATTGTTTAATGATCAATTCTTAATATTGAATTTTTTTTTTTTTTTGATCAAAATGAAATTAACTTATTGATTAGGAATGCATATTCATGATTTTGCTACGTTGAGGCACAATTACATCTTTTTTGTGCGTGGTTTGCTTATTCTTCTGTCGGTATCATTTCTTAGCAACATTTTGATATGTTTGGTTTAAAGATCTAACGATGATCTTATTTGTAAGGACTTTTAACTAAAATGATCATTGAGATATGCATATCAAATCACTTTGATCCTTGAGATTTGGAATCAATAGAAGTGATCCCTAAGATTGTCCATCATCAATCATTTTGGTCATTCCTTGTGAAATTATGTTAAATAAGGATCAAAATGACAAATATACCCTCAATTTAATAAACAATGTGTCAAAATGATTTGACAAAAATTAAGGGTATTTTGGTGATTATATTCTTATTTAATGGAGATTTATCAAGGAATGACCAAAATGATTGATGGTGGACATATTCAACGACCAATTCTATTAATTTCAAATTTCAGAGATCAAACTGAGTAATACAAATCTCAATGACCATTTAGCTAAAAAGCCTATTATGCATACTCATTCATACAGCTCGAATTAATATCACGATTAAAAAAAACACAAGCATTAAATATCTTTTCAAACATTCTAAATGCCTAATGTTTAAGAAGAAATAACTTTAACGAAAAACCACATTTTTATAAATGATAAATCACGACTTCTCGTAGGTTTGACCAACTTTGACAAATGATAAATCAGTAGCTAAATAATTAAACTATAAATAGCCTTAGAACAAAGAGATGAAGCACTACGGAGTAGTCCCTCTAATCATCATAATCATCAGTTTTGAGTCCAAGAGGCACATCAATCTTTTGTTTTATCGATCCGCATCATCTCATAAAGCGCTACGGTCCACGAAGGATCAGTAGCGGTGCTAATTAATTAGTGATCACAATTTAATTAACATTCTTTCTTAACAGGATTGCAGTTGTCACTGGAGGCAATGAAGGTTGTAACGGAAAAAGTAGAGAGAATGCCTCACCAAAACAGCAAACAGAGCCAACATGCAAGTAGAGGCCTCAAACAAGACTATCCTGCAATGCTTAAAGAAAGGACTTGTAAAGAAAAGCAAGCGGAGATATGAGTCGCCTGGATTTCTATAGGCACTATCGCACAACTGTTGGATAAGCAACTGGGGAAACCCCATTCTCCATGGCCTATGGGACAAAAGCCATCATTCCCAGTCCAAGTTATAACGATGCCTAACTTTTATACTGACGAACAAACCACATTGGAGACTTTGCCGAGAAACGCAAAGAATGCGCCCAAGTCGGGCTTGCCGCCCATCAATAGCATATTCGGTTGTACTACAACAAAGGCGTTAAACCTCAAAGTCTTCAAGTTGGAGAAGTGGTCTTAAGAGAAGTCTTCAAGAACACAAAGTACCCAGAGAAGGCAAGCTCAGAACAAACTGGGAAGGATTAGACAAAGTCGTCGGAGTAGGAAGGAAATGAACCTACAATTTGCAGCACATGGATGGAACTTCGATGACAAGTCCATTATGGAGAACTAATCTCTTTAACACCCCCAACATATTCGTCCTAGATGATCCTCAATTTAAAACTTACGTAGTATCATCTTTCTAAATAACTGCACGAGTGATTTAATTCTCCTTCCCATAGATATGTAGGCAGTCATTTTCGTCATCCAGTGAATTAAGGGGCACTCTCCTCTTAATGATCTTCATACCATACTTTCCCAATGAAGCACTATTCCCAAATCTCATCACATTTCTCCCAAATTTCGAATTCTCATTCGAAAACGGCTGTACGGACTCACTGTCGGAATCAAAATCCGCGTCGTCGGAAGAACTATCATTTCTCCGAAATCGCCCTCGACTCTACGCCGAGTGGTTCCAACTCCCAATATAATTGCCACCCAAATTACTCAAATTTACACTGTCCCTGTTTCTCGCTAAATCACGACCTTTCGATATCAGCTTCCTCAGGTCCAGCGGCGGCGCCGCAATCGATCTCGTCGTTCCGTCCGGTCGAACCGACTGGGGCGGTTCAACAGTCGGCCTGTCCTTTTCGTTCCACAAATCTTCTGTGCCTTCCTTCATGAACCGATCGGCAAGTGCCTTCAGGTGCTGGTTCGGGTTCATCGGGTTGTGCCCGGTTCCAGTGCTCGAATAACTGTTTCTCTTGGTCCAAAAGGCGTTTCTCTTTCTCTTTGGCTCGCTTTTCGTGCATGCGCTTCCATTTCCACTTGCTGACGCCACCCGGGAAAGTCCGAGGCCCGCCGCCCATGGGTCGGGTCAGAATGAGCCTGCAGAGAAGCTTGGAGAACTATCTCGGACGCTCCATGAGCATCGAGGCGGACATGGTTTGCGGTCAGCAGGGTCGGATCCACCAATGGACAATGGGGCTGTCACTGGTCTCTGACTCTCAGAGTCAGTGATCAAAGAGAGGGGGAATGGAAGGGTTTTACTGGTTTGGGGTTTAAGGAGGACGTTTGGGCTAGGCCTACATTTGGGTGTTGTTGGGCCCAAATTGACCCAAACTGGCATCTTGGTCGTGGGCATGACCCGGTTTGATCGAATCTGAGCCTTTCATTTTGATACCTGAAATTCAGCGGCTGTGATGGATTTTTATAGAACAAGTAGAAGTGAAAGAATGAGTAGGGTATTTGATTCAGCTCTATCTCTTTCAACGTCTCTCTCCGCCGTTGATTTCGGGAGTGTGGCCCATCGTTGCTCATCGGCTATCATGTTTCTCATGCCAACGTCGGTACATACGATGTTGTGGGGGGAATGACCGTGGGGTGACATCCGCATTTAATCCTGAGAAGCATCGATTCGGACTGGGTGGAGATCTAGCTTAGAAGGAAAGTGAATAGACTTCATTTATTTATTTATTTTTATTTAAAAAAGGTTTTCCTAACGTGTTTTTAATAAAAAAAATTTACTTTTAACTATTTTGTTTCAAATGGTTTGGCTAAAAATGACATAGTTTTGGTCAAGTCTTTTAAATTTTGTAGAACCTGCAGCTGCTGGTCTGCCACTACACTCTTTTATTTAATTAATTATTTAAATATTTTTAATGATACATGGCGTCCAGTCATTATCTACATGGGCACCACATAATCACGTAACAGGAGAATTAACAGTTTGACTAACGGATGCATGAAATTGTCCTAAAATTAACACTTTAGGTATGACTTTGAGACGAAAAAAACTTCATATACTAAATGTTAAAAATCACGAAACTTAAGGGTAGTAAACTGATATTTATCTTTTAAAATATTAATTGCAGTCCAACATTTAAGGGATTTAAATCCAAGAATTTATGTAATTCAAAATCCTAATATTATGAGATTCAATCAATCGATCAAGTCTAAAAGAAATTTAAAATTTTAAAAATTCAAAAATTATATGCACAAATCTCACGAATTATGAGACTTAAAAATTAAAACAAAAACAATTTCTAAAATAAAAATTCATGCACACTGCACATATTTTTGTGAATTTTATTGAGTAGTATTAAGGGAAATAATGTACCCCATGAATTCATACATAGAAAAGCAATGTACCCACGAAACTAGACCAAAAATAATGTATGTACCCATAACATCAATAGCATATGGGTACATACCGAATTTACAAGAAAAGTCATGAGTACATTTAAAACTCAAGGAAAAGAATGTACATCATACCACATTGTTTTATAGACAGCATATGTGGGTACATAAAATGCAGCAACCTTAAAAACCATTTTACATAATATTCTCCGAAAACCTTGTACCCATATATTTATGTAAAATGAATTTGAACCAACCAAAACATATTATAGCAATAGATATATTAGAACGAAACGTGTAGATTAAAAATGTAACCATGGGTACAAGTGTAGCCAACCAGACATTGAATAATCAAGATTAATATATAATAATAAAAGGAAAAGAAAAATATAAGGAACAAAAGAAGATGATTTCGGAATGGGGTACAGTTCTCACATAACCCGCTCACTCTACAGTATCTGCATGTTTGAATCAACCAGATTCCTTGAGAAAGCGATGCCTGCATTGCCTTGCCTATGCCACACAAATCTCACAAGCCGATAAAACCATTGATGCTAATTTGTGTTTTAATCACAATAGGTTTATTCAACATATATGCATTGGATCAATTTAGGAATGGAATAAAATTGGAGAAAATTGGGTTTGGGTGTTGTAGATTCCGGATGTGTGCATAAGGGAAGAAGAAGAGAGGAGTTCGAATGGATTTTCCTTGTTTTAAACTTACTCATATAGTTTATTTTGCCTTAAATGCACAAAGGAATAAGATTTCATTTATGATGATGTGTAATATTTTAAATACTAAAATGATGACATGGAATAAGTCAAAGGACCTTGATCTAAAATAAAAAAATAATAAGGTTTCAATCACTGTGATATGAAAATAAGGGATGGGAACCTCATTTTTCTTATAAAAAAAACTCGTCTCGAGGCGTGCCTAGGCGGCCTTGGAGGCAAGATGCAACCACGGAACAAAGAATTCAAGAAGAGGAGAGCAACCTAGTAAGTGATAGAATGATTGAAAGCTAGTTTTTGACCCCATTGTCTTAAATTCCTGGCTCTGCCATTAGTTACACGATATTTTCCCAAGTAATCATCAAATAACAACCACAACATTCAACCAATGATTCTAAGCCACTTATCAACTAACAATATCATCATATCCCAACTTTGTACAAATATCACCAACAGTCTACAAATGTCGCCAATACAAATATCACCAACAGTATCCTATCAAATAATGCCACCTTGTACTTGTCCAATCCCATGAAAAACCTACAAGCCCATCCGCATCATGCAAACTAACAAAGAAAGAGGGAACGAAAATCGTGTTGAAGACCACTTATAAATGAAATTATAATGTCATGTTGAAGTAAAACAATTATCAGCCCACTAATTACTGTGTTAAAAAATTGATAACAATTCATATCAAGTTTTTCATTATTAAACACATCATTAAATTGAATTGACATGTCAATAACGAATAATAAATTACCCACTAGTTCGCTAGTTTGTAAATATGAAAACATAACGATACTTTTCTTCAAAAGTTGTAACAGATTCCGAGTTAAAAAAAAATTTCTCCTAATAATTGAATCGACATGTCAATGTCGAATAATTGAAAGTGTTCGAAATGTATTATTCATTATTAAGAATTAGATTAATTAGAACACTAAAGTGGAAATATCATATTATGTCATGGCATACGTGATCGGTACCGACGCATTGATTGGACCAACGCCCAATATAATTGCCACCCAAATTACTCAAATTTACACTGTCCCTGTTTCTCGCTAAATCACGACCTTTCGATATCAGCTTCCTCAAGTCCAGCGGCGGCGCCGCAATCGATCTCGTCGTTCCGTCCGGTCGAACCGACTGGGGCGGTTCAACAATCGGCCTGTCCTTTTCGTTCCACAAATCTTCTGCGCCTTCCTTCATGAACCGATCGGCAAGTGCCTTCAGGTGCTGGTTCGGGTTCATCGGGTTGTGCCCAGTTCCAGTGCTCGAATAACTGTTTCTCTTGGTCCAAAAGGCGTTTCTCTTTCTCTTTGGCTCGCTTTTCGTGCATGCGCTTCCATTTCCACTTGCTGACGCCGCCCGGGAAAGTCCGAGGCCCGCCGCCCATGGGTCGGGTCAGAATGAGCCTGCAGAGAAGCTTGGAGAACTGTCTCGGACGCTCCATGAGCATCGAGGCGGACATGGTTTGCGGTCATCGGATCCACCAATGGACAATGGGGCTGTCACTGGTCTCTGACTCTCAGAGTCGGTGATCAAAGAGAGGGGGAATGAGAGGGTTTTACTGGTTTGGGGTTTAAGGAGGACGTTTGGGCTAGGCCTACATTCGGGTGTTGTTGGGCCCAAATTGACCCAAACTGGCATCTGGGTCGTGGGCATGACCCGGTTTGATCGAATCTGAGCCTTTCATTTTGATACCTGAAATTCAGCGGCTGTGATGGATTTTTATAGAACAAGTAGAAGTGAAAGAATGAGTAGGGTATTTGATTCAGCTCTATCTCTTTCAACGTCTCTCTCCGCCGTTGATTTCGGGAGTGTGGCCCATCGTTGCTCATCGGCTATCATGTTTCTCATGCCAACGTCGGTACATACGATGTTGTGGGGGGAATGACCGTGGGGTGACATCCGCATTTAATCCTGAGAAGCATCGATTCGGACTGGGTGGAGATCTAGCTTAGAAGGAAAGTGAATAGACTTCATTTATTTATTTATTTTTATTTAAAAAAGGTTTTCCTAACGTGTTTTTAATAAAAAAAATTTACTTTTAACTATTTTGTTTCAAATGGTTTGGCTAAAAATGACATAGTTTTGGTCAAGTCTTTTAAATTTTGTAGAACCTGCAGCTGCTGGTCTGCCGCTACACTCTTTTATTTAATTAATTATTTAAATATTTTTAATGATACATGGCGTCCAGTCATTATCTACATGGGCACCACATAATCACGTAACAGGAGAATTAACAGTTTGACTAACGGATGCATGAAATTGTCCTAAAATTAACACTTTAGGTATGACTTTGGGACGAAAAAAACTTCATATACTAAATGTTAAAAATCATGAAACTTAAGGGTAGTAAACTGATATTTATCTTTTAAAATATTAATTGCAGTCCAACATTTAAGGGATTTAAATCCAAGAATTTATGTAATTCAAAATCCTAATATTATGAGATTCAATCAATCGATCAAGTCTAAAAGAAATTTAAAATTTTAAAAATTCAAAAATTTATGGGATCATATATGCACAAATCTCACGAATTATGAGACTTAAAAATTAAAACAAAAACAATTTCTAAAATAAAAATTCATGCACACTGTACATATTTTTGTGAATTTTATTGAGTAGTATTAAGGGAAATAATGTACCCCATGAATTCATACATAGAAAAGCAATGTGCCCACGAAACTAGACCAAAAATAATGTATGTACCCATAACATCAATAGCATATGGGTACATACCGAATTTACAAGAAAAGTCATGAGTACATTTAAAAGTCATGAGTACATTTAAAACTCAAGGAAAAGAATGTACATCATACCACATTGTTTTATAGACAGCATATGTGGGTACATAAAATGCAGCAACCTTAAAAACCATTTTACATAATATTCTCCGAAAACCTTGTACCCATATATTTATGTAAAATGAATTTGAACCAACCAAAACATATTATAGCAATAGATATATTAGAACGAAACGTGTAGATTAAAAATGTAACCATGGGTACAAGTGTAGCCAACCAGACATTGAATAATCAAGATTAATATATAATAATAAAAGGAAAAGAAAAAATATAAGGAACAAAAGAAGATGATTTCGGAATGGGGTACAGTTCTCACGTAACCCGCTCACTCTACAGTCTCTGCATATTTGAATCAACCAGATTCCTTGAGAAAGCGATGCCTGCATTGCCTTGCCTATGCCACACAAATCTCACAAGCCGATAAAACCATTGATGCTAATTTGTGTTTTAATCACAATAGGTTTATTCAACATATATGCATTGGATCAATTTAGGAATGGAATAAAATTGGAGAAAATTGGGTTTGGGTGTTGTAGATTCCGGATGTGCGCATAAGGGAAGAAGAAGAGAGGAGTTCGAATGGATTTTCCTTGTTTCAAACTTACTCATATAGTTTATTTTGCCTTAAATGCACAAAGGAATAAGATTTCATTTATGATGATGTGTAATATTTTAAATACTAAAATGATGACATGGAATAAGTCAAAGGACCTTGATCTAAAATAAAAAAATAATAAGGTTTCAATCACTGTTATATGAAAATAAGGGATGGGAACCTCATTTTTCTTATAAAAAAAACTCGTCTCGAGGCGTGCCTAGGCGGCCTTGGAGGCAAGATGCAACCACGGAACAAAGAATTCAAGAAGAGGAGAGCAACCTAGTAAGTGATAGAATGATTGAAAGCTAGTTTTTGACCCCATTGTCTTAAATTCCTGGCTTTGCCATTAGTTACACGATATTTTCCCAAGTAATCATCAAATAACAACCACAACATTCAACCAATGATTCTAAGCCACTTATCAACTAACAATATCATCATATCCCAACTTTGTACAAATATCACCAACAGTCTACAAATGTCGCCAATACAAATATCACCAACAGTATCCTATCAAATAATGCCACCTTGTACTTGTCCAATCCCATGAAAAACCTACAAGCCCATCCGCATCATGCAAACTAACAAAGAAAGAGGGAACGAAAATCGTGTTGAAGACCACTTATAAATGAAATTATAATGTCATGTTGAAGTAAAACAATTATCAGCCCACTAATTACTGTGTTAAAAAATTGATAACAATTCATATCAAGTTTTTCATTATTAAACACATCATTAAATTGAATTGACATGTCAATAACGAATAATAAATTACTCACTAGTTCGCTAGTTTGTAAATATGAAAACATAACGATACTTTTCTTCAAAAGTGGGAACAGATTCCGAGTTAAAAAAAATTTTCTCCTAATAATTGAATCGACATGTCAATGTCGAATAATTGAAAGTGTTTGAAATGTATTATTCATTATTAAGAATTAGATTAATTAGAACACTAAAGTGGAAATATCATATTATGTCATGGCATACGTGATCGGTACCGACGCATTGATTGGACCAACTTTGACAAATCAATAGCTGATTAACTATAAATACAGCCTCAAGAACACCAAGCAGTGAAGCACAAATAAGTGAAGTCCTTGTAAACCATCTGAAAGTTATCATCCACATCCAAGTCGACGACAAAAATGGCAGAAACCAGTTTCGGGTCTAAGAGGTACATCAATCTTTCGTTTATTCGGTAGTGAGACGAGTGAATGATGATTATTTTGGAGTGTTAACTGCTGAGAACGGTTCTGGATTAGTCATGATTTGAGTAATGTTCTGTTAATTTTTGTTTTTTTATTTTTTCATAGGATTGCGGTTATTACTGGAGGCAACAAAGGGATTGGATTTGAGATTAGCAGGCAATTAGCAGCTAATGGAGTTGGGGTGGTGTTAACTGCAAGAGATGTGACTAGGGGAACAGAAGCCGTTGAGAAATTGAAGGCTTCTTATGGCCTCTCCGATGTGGTATTTCATCAGCTTGATGTAACTGACCCATCTAGCATTGCCTCTCTGGCTGAATTTCTCAAAACTCAACTTGGAAAACTTGATATTTTGGTAAAATTTCTCTAGCTTATTTCTACGCATTTCTAAATGGCTTGTAGGCTTGTAGCTCAAGTAACTAATTAAGAGCGGCGGACGTCCTGTTAAAAATATATGTAATATGCTGATTATAATATATAAATATTTTCTTCATATTGCAGGTAAATAATGCAGCAGTCCTCGGATCCGTATTACTCACAGACGACAAAGAGAAGTTGGCAATTGGGCCTGATGATGTAAGTTCTTGAAAATTCGTTGTGTTTAGAGAATCGGCAGATCTCAAAAGCTTAAACCATTGAACGGTTCTAAAAATGTCGGTAGAGCTATCTAATACCCTCTCTCGTGTAGGTTGAATCTACACACGGAGAGGCATACAGATTCAGACAACCATATACATAATAAATAATATGTAACAGGGGTAGGGATCGAGGGATTCAAACCAAGGACCTCGATCGTGAAAATAAGATGTTAGAAAATCGATCGAAATATGTATATCAACTTTAGTGAACATTACTCTGTAATACACATCATATTCACAAGATCAAATGATCATGCAGCTTATGGGTCCCAAAGCAGGAAATAAGAATCAAGTCCTAAAACAAACCTACGAGACAGCAGGGGATTGCTTAAAAACAAACTACTATGGAATTAAGCAACTCACGGAAGCACTCATTCCACTTCTTCAACAATCCGACTCGGCAAGGATCGTAAATGTCTCCTCCCAAATGGGACAATTAAGGGTACACTTCTGAAACCCTTGCCTCAAATCTCGCATCCACGTTGTTAGACTGACAACATAATATAAGATGCAAGATAACATCACATTATCGAATTAATTTTTCAATTTTTTTTAGGTTATTCCAAACGAGAAAGCGAAGAAGGAGCTAGGAGATGGTGATAGCCTTACAGAAGAGAAAGTGGACAACCTCGTTGAGGGATTTTTGGAGGATGTGAAGCAGAATTTGGTTGAAGCCAAAAGCTGGCCAACCAATTTATCTGCCTACACTGTATCCAAAGCCGCTCTGAATGCTTATACAAGAGTTTTGGCTAAGAAGTATTCCAACAAAATTGCTATCAACGCCGTGTGTCCGGGTTTTACTGATACGGACTTGAACGATCACACTGGAGTTTTCACAGTTGAAGAAGCTGCAAAAGGTCCTGTGAAGCTGGCCTTGTTGCCTGATACTGGAGTTTCTGGCCTTTTCTTTGTGCAGACTGAACTGTCAACCTTCGAATGAAAATTTGAAACTGTGAAATAATCGGTCTGCTTTTCGTCTCTTAATAAATCTGTATGCGCATGTGACATGTACTCCTAAGCACAATGTGTTCTCAATAAAAAGATATGTTAAGTTCTAATGAAGTTTCAATTCTAAATCTCTTGTTTTAGGTCACAACTCAACCAACTTTTGCTACGTCTTCAATCATTTGGGTGTTTTAGTTGAATTTCTTGTTTGTTACATCTTCAGATTCTTTGTGGATTTGGCTAAAATAATTACATGTATTTAATACAATCAAATTCTGAACGTTGAAATAATGATTGTATTAAATACATGTAAGTATTGTACCCAAATTCAAAAATTAATAAGGGATATTGTTTAATGATCAATTCTTAATATTGAATTTTTTTTTTTTTTTGATCAAAATGAAATTAACTTATTGATTAGGAATGCATATTCATGATTTTGCTACGTTGAGGCACAATTACATCTTTTTTGTGCGTGGTTTGCTTATTCTTCTGTCGGTATCATTTCTTAGCAACATTTTGATATGTTTGGTTTAAAGATCTAACGATGATCTTATTTGTAAGGACTTTTAACTAAAATGATCATTGAGATATGCATATCAAATCACTTTGATCCTTGAGATTTGGAATCAATAGAAGTGATCCCTAAGATTGTCCATCATCAATCATTTTGGTCATTCCTTGTGAAATTATGTTAAATAAGGATCAAAATGACAAATATACTCTCAATTTAATAAACAATGTGTCAAAATGATTTGACAAAAATTAAGGGTATTTTGGTGATTATATTCTTATTTAATGGAGATTTATCAAGGAATGACCAAAATGATTGATGGTGGACATATTCAACGACCAATTCTATTAATTTCAAATTTCAGAGATCAAACTGAGTAATACAAATCTCAATGACCATTTAGCTAAAAAGCCTATTATGCATACTCATTCATACAGCTCGAATTAATATCACGATTAAAAAAAACACAAGCATTAAATATCTTTTTAAACATTCTAAATGCCTAATGTTTAAGAAGAAAGAACTTTAACGAAAAACCACATTTTTATAAATGATAAATCACGACTTCTCGTAGGTTTGACCAACTTTGACAAATGATAAATCAGTAGCTAAATAATTAAACTATAAATAGCCTTAGAACAAAGAGATGAAGCACTACGGAGTAGTCCCTCTAATCATCATAATCATCAGTTTTGAGTCCAAGAGGCACATCAATCTTTTGTTTTATCGATCCGCATCCTCTCATAAAGCGCTACGGTCCACGAAGGATCAGTAGCGGCGCTAATTAATTAGTGATCACAATTTAATTAACATTCTTTCTTAACAGGATTGCAGTTGTCACTGGAGGCAATGAAGGTTGTAACGGAAAAAGTAGAGAGAATGCCTCACCAAAACAGCAAACAGAGCCAACATGCAAGTAGAGGCCTCAAACAAGACTATCCTGCAATGCTTAAAGAAAGGACTTGTAAAGAAAAGCAAGCGGAGATATGAGTCGCCTGGATTTCTATAGGCACTATCGCACAACTGTTGGATAAGCAACTGGGGAAACCCCATTCTCCATGGCCTATGGGACAAAAGCCATAATTCCCAGTCCAAGTTATAACGATGCCTAACTTTTATACTGACGAACAAACCACATTGGAGACTTTGCCGAGAAACGCAAAGAATGCGCCCAAGTCGGGCTTGCCGCCCATCAATAGCATATTCGGTTGTAATACAACAAAGGCGTTGAACCTCGAAGTCTTTAAGTTGGAGAAGTGGTCTTAAGAGAAGTCTTCAAGAACACAAAGTACCCAGAGAAGGCAAGCTCAGAACAAACTGGGAAGGATTAGACAAAGTCGTCGGAGTAGGAAGGAAATGAACCTACAATTTGCAGCACATGGATGGAACTTCGATGACAAGTCCATTATGGAGAACTAATCTCTTTAACACCCCCAACATATTCGTCCTAGATGATCCTCAATTTAAAACTTACGTAGTATCATCTTTCTAAATAACTGCACGAGTGATTTTATTCGCCTTCCCAGAGATATGTAGGCAGTCATTTTCGTCATCCAGTGAATTAAGGGGCACTCTCCTCTTAATGATCTTCATACCATACTTTCCCAATGAAGCACTATTCCCAAATCTCATCACATTTCTCCCAAATTTCGAATTCTCATTCGAAAACGGCTATACGGACTCACTGTCTGAATCAAAATCCGAGTCGTCGGAAGAACTATCATTTCTCCGAAATCGCCCTCGACTTTACGCCCAGTGGTTCCAACTCCCAATATAATTGCCACCCAAATTACTCAAATTTACACTGTCCCTGTTTCTCGCTAAATCACGACCTTTCGATATCAGCTTCCTCAAGTCCAGCGGCGGCGCCGCAATCGATCTCGTCGTTCCGTCCGGTCGAACCGACTGGGGCGGTTCAACAATCGGCCTGTCCTTTTCGTTCCACAAATCTTCTGCGCCTTCCTTCATGAACCGATCGGCAAGTGCCTTCAGGTGCTGGTTCGGGTTCATCGGGTTGTGCCCAGTTCCAGTGCTCGAATAACTGTTTCTCTTGGTCCAAAAGGCGTTTCTCTTTCTCTTTGGCTCGCTTTTCGTGCATGCGCTTCCATTTCCACTTGCTGACGCCGCCCGGGAAAGTCCGAGGCCCGCCGCCCATGGGTCGGGTCAGAATGAGCCTGCAGAGAAGCTTGGAGAACTGTCTCGGACGCTCCATGAGCATCGAGGCGGACATGGTTTGCGGTCATCGGATCCACCAATGGACAATGGGGCTGTCACTGGTCTCTGACTCTCAGAGTCGGTGATCAAAGAGAGGGGGAATGAGAGGGTTTTACTGGTTTGGGGTTTAAGGAGGACGTTTGGGCTAGGCCTACATTCGGGTGTTGTTGGGCCCAAATTGACCCAAACTGGCATCTGGGTCGTGGGCATGACCCGGTTTGATCGAATCTGAGCCTTTCATTTTGATACCTGAAATTCAGCGGCTGTGATGGATTTTTATAGAACAAGCAGAAGTGAAAGAATGGGTAGGGTTTTTGACCCAGCTCTATCTCTTTCAACGTCTTTCTCCGCCGTTGATTTCGGGAGTGTGGCCCATGGAAATTTCCCATGCCAACGTCGGTACATACGATGTTGTTGGGGGATGACCGTGGGGTGACATCCGCATTTAATCATTCAAGCTTCTGAGCATCGATTCGGACTGGGCTCCATCTCGAGTAGAAGGAAAGAGAATATACTTTATTTATTTATTTATTTTTAATTAAAAAAGACGTGGTTCAATAAAAAACTAACTTTTAATTATATTGTTTTAAATGGTTTGACTCAAATGACATAGTTTTGGTTCAGTTTTTTTAAATTTTGTAGAACCTGCAGTTGCCGATCTGCCGCTACACTCCTTTATTTAATTAATTATTTAGATATTTTTAACAACACGTGACGTCCAGTCATTGTTCACATGGACGTCACGTTATCACGTAACGAAAGAATTAACAATTTGACTAACAAATTTATGAAACTGTCCCAAAATTAACACTTTAGGTATGACTCTAAGACGAAAACAACTTCATATACTAAATGTTGAAAATCATGAAACTTGAGGATAGTAAACTGATATTTATCCTTTAAAATATTAATTGCAGCCCAACATTTAAGGGACTTAAATCCAAGAATTTATGTAATTCAAAATCCTAATATTATGAGATTCAATCAATCGATCAAGTCTAAAAGAAATTTAAAATTTTAAAAATTCAAAAATTTATGGGATCATATATGCACAAATCTCACAAATTATGAGACTTAAAAAAAAAAAAACAATTTCTACAATAAAAATTCATGCACACTACACATATTTTCGTAATTTTATTGAGTAGTATTAAGGGAAATAATGTACCCCATGAATTCATACATACAAAAGCAATGTACCCACGAAACTAGACCAAAAATAATGTATGTACCCATAACATAAGTAACATATGGGTACTACCGAATTTACAAGAAAAGTCATGGGTACATTTAAAAACTCAAGGAAAAGAATGTACGTCATACCAAATTGTTTTATAGACATGCATATGTGGGTACATAAAATGCAGCAACCTTAAAAACCATTTTACATAATATTCTCCAAAAACTTTGTACCCATATATTTATGTAAAATGAATTTGAACCAACCAAAACATATTACAGCAATAGATATATTAGAACGAAACATGTAGATTAAAAATGTAACCATGGGTATAAGTGTAGCCAACCAGCCATTGAATAATCAAGATTAATATATAATAATAAAAGGAAAGGAAAAAAAATATAAAGAACAAAAGAAGATGATTTTGGAATGGGGTACAGTTTTCACATAACCCGCTCACTGTACAGTCTCTGCATGTTTGAATCAACCAGATTCCTTGAGAAAGCGATGCCTGCATTGCCTTGCCTATGCCACACAAATCTCACAAGCCGATAAAACCATTGATGCTAATTTGTGTTTTAATCACAATAGGTTTATTCAACATATATGCATTGGATCAATTCAGGAATGGAGAAAAAATGGATAAAATTGGGCTTGGGGTGTTGTAATGGATTTCAAATGGATTTCCTTGTTTTAAACTTACTCATATAGTTTAGTTTGCCATAAATGCACAAAGGAATAAGATTTCATTTATGATGACGTGTAATATTTTAAATACTAAAATGATGACATGGAATAAGTCAAAGGACCTTGATCTAAAATAAAAAAAATAATAAGTTTTCAATCAATGTAATATGAAAATAAGGGATGAGAACCTAATTTTTCCTATAAAAAAATTCGTCTCGAGGCACGCCTAGGCGGCCTTGGAGGCAAGGTGGTTGGATTTTCACCTCTGTTTTGTGGGAGGTGGCGTTGGGGCGCACCCAAGCGTTCAACTTGGGGTTTTTTTTTTCTTTTGAGATGCCTGTTTTTGAAATGCATGAGACAATGCCATTCTAATTTCAATGAAGAAGAAAGTTTTCTCTCTCCAAACCCTACATGACAAAGTCTAAGTCTAACTCTAACTCTTTTTTTCTTTTTTTTTTAATTGTTGCCTTTTTTTTAATTGTTGCCTGTTTACGTTCGCCACCTAGCATTTGAATTAGCAAAACTTTATTTCTTGTGACGAAGTCTCACGTCTCAAGACTTTCGTTTAAGTGAAGATATTCATGAAGCGCCTCACCTACACCTTCACCTTTTATAACATTGATCTAGGACAACTAGTGCACTGAATACTTCTCTTATCAAAATTTCAACTTGAATTACGATTATTTACTTGTATTTGGTTATATGGGCTGCTAATAAACTTATTGGTAAAAAAACCATTACATGAAATTGTAAAATCAATATAAAACTAACTGAAGAAGTATCATGTGTTTTTTTATGCAAGTGATAGTCTCATAGATAGTAGTAAAAAAAAATATATATATCATATCTAGAACCTCAAATATAAAAGAACATGAATTAAATCATTTGAGTCACGTCGTTTCATTGATAACAACGTTACATATTGAATGCCTTAAAAACATCAATTATTAGCAAATATTTACTTTTGATATGATGTTGCACCTTACCTTACTCGCACCAGATATAAGAATAATAACTTATATGGAACAGATTAATTCGATATGTAGCGTTTTTTATCCAATAATATATGATTGTGTGCAATTTGTTCTTCACGTGATAATGAATTATTAAATCGAGATGTCATATAACAGTGAGCTCGTTCTATGTAAGTTGCTCTCACACAGTATAGAAGCCCACTGTCACCTAAATGGGCCAATTGCTTCCAATTGTAAACCGGTCGACGGCTTTTACGCATCGTATCGTATTTGCATCCGCATTGACATTCGTTCCTCATACTATGGAATAGGTTCACCCATTATGTGACATTCTTTGTCTAATAATACATGATCATGTGCAAATTTTTTTTTCACATAACAATATATTATTGAAGAAAAACGATACGTGACAGTAAACACATACAACATAAAACATATTAGAGAAGCCCACATCCACCTAAATGGGCCAATTCCTTCCAGTTGTAAACCGTTAGTGCCCTTTACGCATCGTATCAGATTCGCGTCCGCACTGGCATTCGTTCCTCATGCTTCGGATAGGTTTTTTGACTTAACCACAAGCTAAAAGCTCTCTCACTCCCTCACCCACCCACCCACTCTCACCTCTCTCCCTCTGATTCTCTCTCTCATCTGAACTGAACTGAGAAAATGACGTCTCGGATTTGCAGGTCCGCTTCCAGAGCTACGAGGTCCTTCCTCTCTGCTCCCAAGGCCTCCTCCCGCTCCTACTCCGGTAACGTTTCATCTCCCTTCTGTTTTCACCTATTGTTTTCAGAGTTGACTTCTCCGTGTTCATTTCGTTTCAGCTTTCTACTATATTGATTTCAATCAAATGTTTGATTCTCACAAATTCGGATCTCGATCGACGATCTACGTCATGAATCGCCATCTGTTTGTTTTCATGGAAAATGAATAAGAATTCGAGCTTGACCAAGAAATGACTGGATTCTTTCTAGTTATTGGATTGTTTGGATGGTTCAACTTTGTTTACCTTTCCATGAATTAATTTATCGTCAAAAACAGTAAAAAATGAAATATTTCTTACATGAATCATTGTCTTTCTCTTTTTGTTATGGGAAATAATTGTTGGGTTTTGCTTGCTTCTTTGATTTGATCTGTCGTCTCTGGATTTGGCATGGATGATCCACGTAGTGGGACCTCGATCTTGTGGGACTCACCTACCGACAGTTGATGTACTGATTGTTTGATTGTTTGATTTTTTAATTCCATGATTGATAAGTAGGAATGCATCTGAAATCAGTGATTATTCCTATCAACTGTTGTACATATAAAGGTCGTGGCTTTGTATGCGTTACGTTAGGCCTTTCCGACATAAAAAAATCAGTGATTGTTTCACTTGTTTATTGTAAAAATTAGGATGATGCTTGTGTTTGTGTAAATCGGAATGCAAGTTTCTTTTTTTTTTTTTTTTTAATCGTGTACCATGTCGTCCACATTGCAGCAGGGCGAACTGTAGCTACCGCAGCAGCAGTAGCATTGGGTTCGAAGGCTCCTTTCTTTGCTTCAAGTTTTGGAAGAGCTGGTTCTGACAATGCATCTAAAGGATGGATTTCCGGAGCCCTTGCCGTTCCTGCAGCAGGTATAGCGGAATAAAACTCTATTTCATTCATATCTGATCTCCTAATACAATTAATCGTGTTTTTTATATTCTTAGATTTTGTTTCAAAAGTGTGACCTCTGTTTGCGTTGCTATATAAACATTTAGAAGGACATGATGTATAAGTAGAAGTACAGTACTTCATCTTAAAAATGTGATGTCGATAAGTTTGGGTCCGAATGAAGAAGGGCCTTGCCCCTTGCCCAAGTTTTAGAAATGTGGCTTCCGGATCCTCTTCAACAACAATTAAACTGTGCTTAAGCACAGTAATGGGTTGGAATTGTTTAGCTTGGGATGTGTTCTTGACTTGACTTTCTTCCTTAATTCCTTCCAACCTGACATTATGCATGAACCCCCAAAGATATGTTACCTACTGTCAAAACTCTGCAATCATCAAATTTTGTGTAGTTCCATTTATGTTTATGCGTTCTTCTCTCTCTACTTCTCCTTCCTGTCTTTTCGTCTCTCACGTGCACATGCACATCTGCACTGGAAAACCTTCTGGTACATTTTCTGGTCTTAAAGTTACTAGACGAACATCTTTGTAATAGCATGGCCAGGATGATTCTTTAATTTCGGTCTCTACAAACTAAATCCTAACACATCCTTTGTTTTCTTTGCTCTGATCTCTCTAGCTTACATGCTCGTCGACCAGGAGGTTCATGCTGCAGAGGTACTTTGGATACTTTCTGTGCCATTTTTTCTCACTGTTAGTACTTATTTTATTCTAGTTATTTACAAATTGTTCATTCAATCAGTTGGAACGCACATTCATTGCTATCAAGCCAGACGGAGTTCAAAGAGGACTGGTAAGTTAACTGTTTGACCTAAGATTGTTCGCTGAAGCATGTGCTATGGCTACCATGACATGTTTTATACCTTTTTTGTGCTAAGCCTTTTTTTTTTTTCTTTCCAGATTGCAGAAATCATATCTCGATTTGAGCGGAAAGGTTTTAAACTTGTAGGCATTAAAGTGGTTGTTCCTACAAAGGATTTTGCGCAGAAGCATTATCATGATCTGAAGGAGAGGCCATTCTTTAGCGGCCTCTGCGACTTCCTTAGTTCCGGCCCTGTTATTGCAATGGTTAGTAGGACTGACTATAATACGCTTGAATGTGAGAATATCCTTTCACCTGGCCAGTCTCTTATTCCTAACTCTTGCAGGTCTGGGAAGGAGAGGGTGTGATCAAGTACGGTAGAAAACTTATTGGAGCTACAGACCCCCAAAAATCAGAACCCGGAACTATCAGAGGCGATCTAGCCGTTGTTGTCGGAAGGTAATAGCTTCTTCTTGATAACTTTATCGCATTAGCACTTACCTTTTATCTTCAATTTAGTTTTCAATCTCTGTGTTGTTCACTCCGATTCTAACTTGGAACCCACAATGCCATGCAGAAACATCATCCACGGCAGCGATGGTCCGGAGACTGCCAAGGACGAAATCAACTTGTGGTTTAAACCAAATGAGTTGGTTAGTTACACCAGCAACCAAGAGAAGTGGATCTACGGAGAAAACTAATCAAAGTTTTTGTTTTCCTTCATGTTCCGGCAATGTAGGTCTCCCCATGAAGTGTGGGGCGAAAGTAGAGATTATTGTTAGAATAAAACGAATTTCAATTTGAGGTGAGTGAAATCATTCGCCGCTGTTTAGTACTCTATTCAATAAAATTCTTAGCTGATTTCTAATAATAAGCATGATATTTACAACAGTTTTGTATTTTTATTATATTGGCAAGTAACACATTAGCGGGAAAAATGAAAAATACACCAGAAAAAAAGAAAGATTTGAAGCTCAATATTGTTTTGTTTTTAATTGATAATATTGGCAAGTAACATTTCCTTATCATTGTAAAATTTAGGTTTCCTTGTCGAAACAAATTTAGGTTTTATGTATTTAATGTCTTTAAAAACTGAAAACTAACACTATGTTTGGACGAAGGAAATAAACTTGGAATTTGGATAAAAGTCAGAATTTATAAATTGATATGCACTAGTTCTATCGTTTGAATTCATAAACATAGAAACTTAGAATTTTCGCATGGAAAAAAAAACCTTGAAATTTAGGACCTTTAATTCCCAAGTTTAAATTTCATTTAAATATGTGTCATTACTCAATTTCTATGACAAATTCTATATTCAATTCTATTGTTCTTTTACATTATGTTTGGATGAAGAAATTTAATATTACTAAGGAATTTTAAAATGACAGAAATTAAAATGTAGGGATTTTATTTTCTAGAATTTATAAATTTTCTTATTTGGTTAACCTAAAAGAATAATTCCCAAACATAAAAATTGACAAATTGTAAAAAATAAAATCTCATCATTTTAAAATTTTTTAATAATTTTAAATTTCTTCCAAAAGGTAAGAGAAGAGAAAAAGAAACAAGGCCCAGCAAAACATCTCCACCCAACCAACGGCCGCTTGCCGGCGTTTGTCGGCGACGACAAAGACCTGCGCCTCTATGCAACTACAAAGGCCTGCGCCGATTCATATAATTTGGAAATTTCCATCACTTTCTAGGAAAAAGCAGAGGGTTTTTGGCATAGTTGGACAGTTTGATACTGGGTTTGATCTCTTTCTTCATCCCCGCGGAATCGCGTCTCCACTGCCAGGGTTGTCTTCTGGTTCCGGAATTGAAGAGCAAGATTTGATAAAGAAACAGAAGAAGGAAGCAAAGGCAAAAGAGAGAGTCGAAAAAAAGAAAAGAAAAGAAAAGAGGGCTTTAGACAAAGCTCTGCAGCAGCAAGCATGGGCTGCTGCTTCTACTTCGACCAGCAAAAAGATGAGGAATGCAAGGAGTTGGGATGACGAAGACGAAAACGCAGAGTACCCCGAGACTGTGTCTGGCGAGAAGAAAAGACCTGCAAGTCGTATTACTAAAAGGAGTTAGAATCGATATGGATTAGCAATAGTACCATTTAGATTTAGTGGTTGGATTAGCAATCGATATGGCTTATTCACCTCGCTATATTGGGTTTGCCAGTGTAATTATCTTGCTTTGTGCAGTATTATTAGCAGCCATGGCTCAGACGGTCCCGAACTGTGTGCCACTGTGTTTCACGAGTTCAGCTTTTGTATGTCATTTGTCCGGGGATTGTCTTCTGAACCGCTGAAGCAGTGCTGTGACTCCGTCAAGACTTTGAACGCGATTGCCAGACATGATGAAGGTGGTCCACAAATGATCTGCGAGTGCATCGAGAACTTGTCTTATTGGAACAACTGTAAGAACAACCCAAGTTCGTATTAGCATGCTTTGCTAGGTCACAATCAAATATAATGAGAAAACTTACCTGGTGTAGCCATGGTGGTTGTTAATTGTACACAAGAGCTCTGAAGAAGAGATGGTTAGTTGCACAAAGAATCCTTCTACTCACTCAAGACCTTTATATCCTTATGGTGACAGAACCCTATGTCGAAGAATGTCTTCTTGGTGAGCAGGGAACTCCTACATGTATAGAAACAACGGCTGCCAACTCCCATCTATCGTGGGTGAGTTGGTTATTGTCCCGTTGTATCAAGTTCAATGGAAAAAGGGTTAGTGGAAGGCAGTTGCATCCCAAACATTTCGAATGTGTTTCCTAAATTATAAGACGTTAGTTTTCCACGTAACGAACTCTTATTGAAGTTGTATTATCCACATGTAATTCCACCTTTATCACAAGTAGTTAAGTCCACATAGGATTCTTACATTCTCCCACATGGACGCTAACTAGTTGTGGTTTTGAAATTTCATGTACTACATAACTTCATTCCTTAGTGATGACTTGAGTTCTACGCAACTAGCATCTTATACACATTGACCAGTAATCATTTGGAGTTTGAATCTCAGGAAATAATGCATACAATAATGTTGCATTCACCCTGAAACCACAATCCACAAATTCATACCGTATAATGCTAATGATGACATACATTTATACACATTCTAAACACGGTTCTTGATGCATACCCCATTTCGTTCCCATTTATCCAGTTTACCTTTATTGATTGAAAGTGGTTTGCCATCTTCAATCATTGGATTCTTTTCCTTTTTCCTGCATAACAAAACTCAATAAAATGTTCTTTGGAACAAAGATCATACATTTTACTGCAAGTCATAAACTAAAACCTCATACATTCAGCAATGACAAACTTAAAGCAAGTAGACCGAGCAATAGTAAAACACATATCAAGTTGTTACTCCCACACTTCAACGGAACCCAAGTTGTCATGCACTCCAGAACCACAAGTATTTAAACCCAAACTGTATGATGCTTCCTTATACCATAAATGGATTTATCGTGCCTTTATTTAATCATACAAAACCCAGGTTTCTTCATGTATCGTCTTTGGACAGACACTTCGAACAACAGATTTCAATCTACTATCAATCATCTTTATGAATCAAAGATATAATAATGATGAAGTATCGCAACATTATCAAGCATTGAAATTGATTAATGCGTACAATACATTCATTGCATTTAGTTGACAGAATAAGAAACATGATTCAACAAGAACAACAAGAACACAAATACTTATGCATGTCAGAATGTCGATCTCACTCCCACATTTCCACTATTTGACATGTAACCTTATTGTATAACAACCATGTAAAGGATTAAGAAAACAACCAAGATTTCAAGTCTTTGGACAAGAAAACGATCAACTTAATTTTCTTCAAAATGTTATATCCTGAAAACATCTCAAACCATTCATACATTCCTCTCTTTGGAAAAGAATATTGACATGTTATGAGTTTTAAAACCATAATTTACATAATCTAGTACCTAAAATCTTTTACACAAGTATGCACTATAAAATCTTGCTAAGAAGTTCTCGTGAAGAAGTAAATGTTTGTGTAGAAAATATTATCATAAAAGACTTTATTGTTATAATTGCAACCATCCAAAGAAGTCAAGAAACATTAGGTAAAGAAGTCATCCATCACAAAGTGATTATTTAGTCAAAACCATTTAAACAATCTTTAACTCAAAATTACCTCAAAACTCAAGCGGCCGTAAAAACAAGTGCATATAGTCATGCATGTTTATGTCACACTTTTGAGCAAGAGACATAAACTGCCTTAACTCTTTAATGTACAGCCATCACACAAGAGATTAAGATAGAATAACGCTTTAATAACCTAATGCCCAAAACTTTTTAAACAGTATGATTAGAATAACCAAGAACAACTCCCATTAAGTTTTCTAGAATTTATACACTTATTGTAAATAAATTAATGAGTGTGAAACCCAATTTTCTTTCACTAATTCTCCCACTTGGGCAAGCAATCATTGATTATCTACTTTCATCACTAGTATTCATAGTTATAGGATCAACCTGTGTGAAAACAAATCCAATAAAGCAATGCGAATTGCTGGAAACACTCTGGAGCACTTGCATAGACAGTTCATTCCAAAACAAAAAATATTAGACAAAATTTCAGATTTGAATGCAGACCAGATGAAGTCAAATGTATATTTAGAGATTTATCGCTCTAACTCATGAACTGTTTCCTGCCCGCACTCCTTTTACACTATATCACTGTTAAGGAAGTCCAGAATTGGTAAATTACTATCAAACAAACCAAATGAAACGACTTTCGCAGAGCAAGGAAACAATGACTTTTTCTGGGAACTTGGTTAATACGGTACCATTGTATTCAACAGTCATATAAAAACATATCATATCTTTCACATAAGCAAAATGGATACGTATAATTATTATCATGTATATTTACACACATGCATACATAAATGTATATAACACTTGCATAATTTTAGTATGTGACCCATGAAATCCCAAACAACATCAACTAAAGCTAATAAACAAAGCCACATCCAAATAATCAGATAAAGGCATTACTTACTTCATGAATGGTTTCGGCACAAGCATGCAGTATCACCTCTTCCACCATCCTATATGTTGGCAAACATAGAACAGCACCCAGACCAAAATTTCCATAAAATCTCACTTTGGTGAAGATTTAATAAACATTTGTCCAATGGTTAAATAACATGATTATTTGTTCCAGATGTTGCAGCCTTAGTTGTTTTCCGTTGGGATCATTCATGTACAAGACTTACAAAGAAAAGCATTATGTGAAAAATTATAATCGCAAACAATTATAATCACAACCAAGAAGAGTATTAGCCAGAAAACCATTGAAGTTGTGTACATTAGTCCACCAAGCTGGTACCATTCGGAATATCAGAGGCAACCCAGTAATCTTCTAGACCAATATCCTCACCATGGTCTCCATCCCCACGACACCACACTCCACGGAGAGAGTCATAGACAGACTCAAACAGGGCAGTTGAATCCAAACTAGGACTAAGAGGAGCTTAAGTCCCACTATTCAAAAGTAAGTTGAAACATTGCAGCGATAACAAACGTGGCTATACAGTGATTAAAACTTCTAACAATTTATACATCCCCTTCTTTGGAAAGGAATGTGAACATTTCATGAGTTTTAAACCACATAGACTTTACTGCAGTCGACCAATATTCACATCATTTTGCAGCCATATTCAAGTTCAACATAAATCCCAATCTCCACTCCCCTTTGCTTTAACATACATACACAACATCAAGTTCAAACTGTATGCAAAGAGTGCAACATCAAACAACACCGATTTATGTTACACCTTTGGGCAAGAAACACAAACTGTCAAATATGCATTATGCAAATACCGAAACAAATTTAAAGCTCTGTTTCCAAGCTCCCACTTATCAGAGTGCTCCACCATTGTCAAGCTTTTGTTTAGCTTCAATGGAATGCTTATAATACCAAGCTCATTCGGTCTAAATCTTTCATCAGTCCACAATATTTCAATATACTGCATACATATATTTGTACATACACACAATAACTGAAATAAAACCTCAACCATTAACATGGTAAAATTCACCAGCACATTAGTCCATGCTTTATTTAAAGCATAAGGCAAAATAAAATGAAAGAACAACCTTTACTTTCAAACAGCAGCTAAGTCAAATGATTCAACCACACCCATGTTTGCAGCGTGATTATTGAATATCCCTACTGCCAAACTCATCAACCAAGCTCATCAACTTTTGGCTTCATCAAAACAGAGTTCATGGAAGCAGCCCACGGCTACAAGGCAGCTGGTGCAGTTCAAGACAGCAATGCCCTTCAACCAATGGCCTGTGTTCAATTAACCACTGTGCAAACACAAATGTCCCAGAAAAACAAAGAACTCACAAACATTAATCGAAGAATTATAGTGCCGAGGATCAAAATATAATCAACGACAATAGTAATTAAAAGAATCGAATTTGTTTAACATTCCATTAGATACAATGACCAAATTCATAAATCAAACCACTCAAAATATCCCCTCCTAGGCTTAATGATAAATATATTCCAAAATCCAAAGTGATCAGATCAACTTTGGAGCTTTTATCGAAAGCAGTTAATGCCTGATGATTTCTCTCAGTAACGATTCTAATCAATGCTATACTTTATATGTGTTCTCCTAGTAAAGACCATAATCAAAATTTCTCAAATAAACATTGATATAAGATCACCCCCTTGAAGGAACCCTCTAGTTCAAATTTTCACGAAGATTCAAAGACAATGATTCCATATTAATGTTACCGTGACAGTACTTCAACTAAAAAAAAAAAAAAAAAACCTGAAATTCACTTTCGACTCGAAAAAGGTTTATCAAGTATGAGAACCACAACTCTAAGATCAGAATAAAAACAACACTTGCCACCATAAACCAAAAAACATCATAAACCCTCAAAAGGGTTTATCGAAAAGAATGGATCAGATAGCATACATGTAGGTATGTTCTCATCCATACATTACATATATTAGCAGTGATAAATCTCAAGGTTGAGGATATGTTTGATATGACAGTATGTTATTCGAAGAAGAGTTCTATTTGGAGAAAATTGATGTCCTGTTACAAGTTTATGCATATTGGTTGCAACATGAATATCAAATAGTTATCAAGAAACTGATTTCAATCAGATACCGAATTTCAATCAGATACCAATCATCGTTTGTGAAACTGAAGCAACCATGACTACCAACTCCTGAATGACAAAAGCACAATGCTTATAGTGGTCTAATCTTCAAACCATATATTCCTTTTCCTGCAGTGAATAAAACTTTGGCAGCAGCATATGGCATTAGAACAATTAATCATGCTATAGAAAAACTGCAACAATCATCATACAAATTTCATACGTGCATAAAGCATTGGGATTTCTTATTAATTCATCGGACCTAGGGCTTACTAACATGGCTCTGATACCAAATGTAAGAACAATCCAAGTTCGTATTAGCATGCTTTGCTAGGTCACAATCAAATATAATGAGAAAATTTACCTGGTGCAGTCATGGTGGTTGTTAATCGTACACAAGAGCTCTGAAGAAGACATGGTTAGTTGCACAAAGAATCCTTCTACTCACTCAAGACCTTTATATCCTTATGGTGATAGAACCCTATGTTGAAGAATGTCTTCTTGGTGAGAAGGGAACTCCTACATGTATAGAAACAACGGCTGCCAACAACCATCTATCGTGGGTGAGTTGGTTATTGTCCCGTTGTATCAAGTTCAATGGAAAAAGGGTTAGTGGAAGGCAGTTGCATCCCAAACATTTCGAATGTGTTTCCTGAATTATAAGACGTTAGTTTTCCACGTATCAAACTCTTATTGAAGTTGTATTATCCACATGTAATTCCACCTTTACACAAGTAGTTAAGTCCACATAGAATTCTTACAACAACATCTCTTTCGACACCTCCCGCATCCAAGATCTTCCTACCAAATGCCAACTCCACTTGAGTTTTCTCATTTCTAATAGCATGGATTGCTTCAGGTAACGTTCATTTCTTTCTTTGGTTCTCCCGTACGACATCATTGATCACATTAATCCCGATGCCTACATCTCTCCGGTAATTAGGTGCGATCTATACTTGTTTACGTTCATGAGAGAGATGTGATTAGCAGTTAACCCAAGTTTATCCTTTTTTCTGCAGGATTCACTGAGAGAATTGCTGAGAGAGAGAAAAGAGGCCGGGGAGTTGCAAATGGTTCAAAGATCCTCCACGGCAGCCAACAACAACTACATCTCAAAGGAGCACCATAACTTCAATTTGTTAAAGAGCCCAAATGCCGTGTTTACAAGAAATTCTCTTAACTAAGAATATAAAATTAAGTCATTCATCATGAATAAAGTCATTCATCATGAAGCATGCATGATGATGATTTGTTTGGTGGCGACCAACAAACTAACTGATTAACTGTTTCTTGGATTACTAAGAATAATTAAAGCTTAATGTGTTTATCTTTATATCTCTCCATATATATATATATATATATGTATATATATAGCTTGAAATTAGTGAAGAATAGTTTGTGTTCGATGGCTCTCCCGTTGGGTTTTTGTGCGATGACCATTTTTCTCTTAGTTTGTGGATTCGCCAATGCTCAAGCAAGATCGCATATCTACGAGCATGCTTGGCAAGAGTTCAGCAATTGCTTCGGTTTTTCTACGGGGGTAGAATCTGATGTATCGATTGAGTGCTGCACCTCTGTCACGACATTGAACAGGATGGCCAAAAAATTTAAGAACGCACCGGGTGTTATATGCCACTGCATCGAGGACATGGCTTGGGCATATCGAACTCCTTATGTAGCCTCCCGTATCCCAGACATTCCCATTCAATGCAATGAACATCTCAGTTTCCCTATTTCTAACAACATGGATTGCAATAAGTAATACTCTCTCTCTCTCTCTCTCTCTCTCTCTCTCTCTCTCAACATGGATTGCGACAAGTATTACATATTTTGCTAACTTAATGATTAATCTACTATTTTCTGCAGACTCGGCCGATGATTTATGAATAAAAGCAAATATTTGAGTGAGCATGTAAACGAATAAGACTAAAACATTACTAACCAGCATATTATGAATAAAAAAGATTGCCTACAAAGTTACAAGAGCTGGTATATATGAAAATTTCCAAAAGAATGAAGTTTGCAAAATTCAAGTGCCGGTGATTTTGATTTGATGTCGACACCATTTTACTAGGTTGTTGTGACTTTCGACTCAGCCATCTCGTTCCATACAATCTTCTCTGTTCTTTTTTTCTTTTTCTTTTTTTTTTTTTTTTGGTCCTCGTTCTTCTCGGTTATTTCCCTCCATTCTTTTTGGTTCCCTTGGATTTCTCTACTCTTTGTCACTGTTGGTGGATAAGCATGGCAGCTCGATTCCAGGTGCATTGCAGCTGAAGAAAGGAAGAAGAAGTTGAAGGTCGAAATGCTTAAGTATTAGAGTAGTTGGTAATCAAATAATGTAATGAACGAACAAGATTAAAACATCTCAATGGTGTGTATCTTTCCACGTGTCTAGTTTGTTAGAAGTTAAGTGAAAACATATGACGTGCACATGCTCACATTCACAGTGCAAGTTTGTGTGTGAGGGTAGCAATGGCTATAAACCCCTCATTGTATGCCAACTTTGGTGGATCAAATCCAACGTAGATTCGAGGAGCAACATACTCCATTTCTCCCGAAAGTTCATCTCTGATATTTCTTCTTCAAATCCATTTCAATTACTTGTTGAATTGATTACAAATTGATAAAGAAATTTAGCTTAAAAGTAGCTTAAAAACTAACATGGTATCAGAGCCAAGGTTCGGGCCCGTGTAAGCCAACGAGCTTGTCACCAGGAAGGAAACAAGCCAGGACTCTTAACATAGAGCCGGTCTCTAAGTTCTATTAAAAACAAGTTTGGACTCTTAACATAGAGCCGACCTTTGAGTTTCAATTGCCAATGTGTGGATCTCCACGTGTGAACCACTAAATGGGGTTACATGTGAGGGGGAGTATTGGAATCCCACATAAGTGGGTGCAAAAGAAAATAATGAGTTTAAATATGATTACCTTACTCTAACTAATATTAAGTCCTTTTATGGTAAAACCTCACACCTGACAAATTGGGCAAGTGGTAAAGCTGAGATCAGTATCGGTGTCGTTATAGTAGGGTCCAACGGGCTCCCCAATCCAAAAATCCAACATGGCCTCAAAGCCAGGTTCGATTTGAATCTGCGAGTGAATCTATGAATCCATGAATGCTCGTCTGGGTTTTCAACGAAGAACTCAGAAGTATAAAAATGGTTGGATCTTGCACCAATCTTCGTGCACCCATATTCACTGGAGTCAATTATGAATTATGGTGTATCAGAATGAAAACGATTTTCAAGTCTCACAATCTGTGGAGCTTTGTTGAAGATGGCTTCACATTATCGAAGGAAAGGGAATGAGACAGATGAGAAGCAAGTTCTCATCTCAAGAGATGCAAAGGCGTTGGGACTGATCCAAGGAGCTATGAGTGATAAGATCTTTCCCAGAATCACAAACCAAGAAACTGTAAAGAATGCTTGGGATGTTCTTAAGCAAGAATTCAAGGGTGATGCTCAAGTCATGGCTGTGAAATTACAAGGTATTCACCATGATTTTGAATATGCTAGGATGAGAAATAATGAATCTTTCTCTGAGTATCTAGCTATATTATTTGGTCTTGTGAATAAGATGAAGATGTTTGGTGAAACCTTGCCAAACAAGAGACTAGCTGAGAAAATGCTAATTAGTCTAACTCCTACATATGATAATATTGTTTCTGTCATTGTGAGGACTAAGAAATTGGATAAGATTGATCCAAATTAAGTTGTTGCAACTCTGAAAGGATTTGAGCAAAGATTGAAAAGACATACTGAAGATGAGTAAGTGAGTGATAAGGCATTTAGCAGTCTTAGTATCCAAAACAAAAGTGGATCACAGACCACTGGATACAAGGGGAAGAAACCTCTCAAATTCAGAGATAAGAAGAGTGATTTTAAGGCTAATGATAGGCCTTAATATGCTGCCAAACCCTGGTATAACAAGGAGAACACAAGAAAGGCATGTAAAATTTGTGGGAATATACACTATGGTGAATGCAGATTTGAAGGAAAGCCTAAGTGTCACAACTGTGGTAGATTTAATCATTTTGCCAGAAATTGCAGAAGCAAACCAGTTCAATAGGTTCAAGTGGCACAACAAATGGAGGAAGAAACCTCTATGTTCTTTGCTTGTAATTCTGCTACAATAGTCAAAAGTAAGCATGTTTGGTATATTGACAGTGGATGCAGCAATCACATGACTTCACATGAGTCTATTTTGATTAACCTGGACAGAAGTATCTCAACAAGAATCAAAATAGGGAATGGATAGATTGTTCAAGCTAGTGGAAAAGGAACCTTGGTGATTGAAACCAAGAAAGGTACCAGACACATCAAATAAGTAATGTGTGTGCCACGACTGGATGAAAATCTCCTAAGTGTGGGGCAAATGATGCAGCATGGGTATTTATTATTATTTGGAGATGATTAGGTTGCAATCTTTGAAGATAGGAGCTTGAAGAGTCATGTTGTTACAGGTAATAGGTGATGCCCACTACTTATGAAATATATGAATGGTTCTGCACTAAAAGCTAACATTGAGGGTGATGTTTGGGAATGACACAAAAGATTGGGGCATTTGAATTTTAATAGCTTGCAACTATTGTTTGATAAGGAAATGGTGTTGGGATTACCAAAACTTAAGAAGTCATCAGGTGTCTGTGAGGGGTGCATTGTAGGAAAGCAACACAGAGATGCCTTCAATAAAAAGCTAACTTGGAGGGCAAGCAAGCATCTAGAACTAATTCACTCTAATGTGTGTGGACCAATGCAGGTCACAACATTTGGAGGAAACAGATACCTCTTAACTTTCATTGATGATGCAACCAGAATGTGTTAGGTTTATCTTTAGAATCACAAATCAGAAGTGTTCAAGAAATTCAAAGCCATGGTTGAATTGCAGAATGGCTACAAAATTATAAAGTTAAGATGTGATAGAGGTAGAGAGTACAACTCTTATGAATTTAATCAATTATGTGAAGATTTTGGGCTTGAGAAATAGTTGACAGTGGCTTATTCCTCACAAAAAAATGGTGTTGCTAAGAGGAAGAACAGAACCATTGTTAAAATGGCTAAGAGTATGCTTCATGACAAGCATTTGCCATTTGAGTTATGGGGAAAAATTGTTAACACAGCTGTGTACTTGCTCAATAGGTGTCCAACCAAGGTTGTGGAACATAAAGCTCCATTTGAAGCTTTCAGTGGCAGAAAGCCAGGTATCCAACATTTAAAAGTGTTTGGGGTGTATCTGTTACCTAAGATTAAACATGGCAATTAACTAAAATGGAGCAAGTGTGTAATACATGAATTCACTGATTCTTAAACTAAGAGTGGTGAGTTAAATACAGCTAAAGCCACACTAGTTAAAGAGCGATCACTAAGTGAAATTTATGCTAGATGCAATGTAAGTATGATTGAACTAGAGAATTTCACTGATGCTGCCACTGATGTAGCTTGGAAGAAAGCAAATGATGTTGAAATTGAGATGATGGAGAAAAACAAAACTTGAGAATTGGTTAATAGACCATCAAGCAAACCTATTGTTGGAGTGAAATGGATATAAAAGACCAAATTGAATCTGGATGAGACAATTAAGAAGCACAAGGCAAGACTTGTTGCCAAGGGTTATACATAAAAGCTTGGTATTGATTTCAATGAAACATTTGCTCATGTTGCAAGATTGGATACCATAAGGACTCTTCTAGCCTTAGCAGCTCAAAAGAAGTGGAGGTTATTTCAACTTGATGTGAAATCAGCCTTTCTTAATGGAGTGTTGCAAGAGGACGTTTACCTTGATCAACTTGAGGGATTTGCTATGCAGGGTGCAGAAGACAAAGTCTATAAACTGAAGAAGGCCTTGTATGGGTTAAAGCAAGCCCCAAAGACATGGTATGAAAAAATTGATACTCACTTGCACAACTGTGGATTCACCATAAGTCCAAGTAAAGCAACCTTGTATATGAGGTCAATGTGAGAAAGTGAATGCATCATTGTCACTATCTATGTAGATGACATTATCTACACAGGTAGTAACACTGAGTTGCTAGAAGAGTTCAAGGTTGACATGATGAACATATTTGAAATGACAGATTTGGGATTATTATATCACTTCCTTGGCATGAGAATTCTTCAATCTAAATCTGGGATCATTAATTAAAGAAAATATGCAGTCAACTTGTTACAGAAATTTAGATTAAAGAAATGCAAACCTGTTAGCACTCCACTGGTAGTGAGTGACAAACTTAAGAAAAATGATGAATGTGAGAAAACAGATGAGAATGTATATAGGCAATTGGTTGGGAGTCTGTTCTACTTAACTGCAACAAGACCAAACATTATGTTTGCAGCTAGCCTAATTGCTATATTCATGCATGGACCTTCAAAGAAGCATTTGGGAGCAACAAAAAGGGTTCTCAAACATATACAAGGCACATTGGACTATGGGATTGAGTATGAGAAAGGAAAATAATTAATTCTCATAGGCTATTATGACAGTGATTAGAGTGGGGATGAAACTGATATGAAAAGCACATCTGGATATGCTTTCTCATTTGGAAAGTGGGGTTTTCTCTTGGGCCTCGGTTAAACAACATAGTGTAGCTCTATCAACAGCTGAAGCAGAGTACATGAATGCAACTAAAGCAACCACTCAAGTTGTGTGGTTGAGGTTTGTGCATAGGAGAAAAACAAACTGAAGCTGCTCTTCTACTATGACAATACATATGTCATTGCTATAACAAGAAATCCAGTGTTTCGTCATAGAACAAAGCACATTGGAAAAAGGTATCATAATATTCGTGAAGCATTACAGTCAAACATCATCAAGCTAATCTATTGCAAATCAGAAGATCAACTTGCTAATATTTTCACCAAGGCACTTCCCAAAGATCGATTCTACACACTCAAAGAGAAGCTTGGAGTTAAACTATCTACTAGCTTAGAAAGGAGTGTTGGTGGATAAGCATGGCAGCTGGATTCCAGGTGCATTGTTGCTAAAGAAAGGAAGAAGAAGTTAAAGGTTAAAATGCCTACGTGTTAAAGTAGTTAGTAATCAAATAATGTAATGAACGGACAAGATCAAAACATCTCAATGGTATGTATCTTGCCACGTGTATAGTTTGTTAGAAGTTAAGTGAAAACATGTGACGTGCACGTGATCACAGTCACAGTGCAAGTGTGTGTGTGTGTGTGAGGGTAGCAACGGCTATAAACCCCTCATTGTATGCTGACTTTGGTGGATTAAATCCAACGTAGATTCAAGGAGCAACGAACTCCATTTCTCTTGAAAGTTCATCTTTGATATTTCTTCTTCAGATCCATTTCAATGACTTGTTGAATTGATTACAAATTGATAAAGAAATTTAGCTCAAAAGTAGCTCAAACACTAATAGTTACCACGTTTTTATCAATCCAATGGAACTAGTTAGTGTAGAGAGATCCAATAGATATCGTAGAGGCAAAACAATACAAAATGATAAAGAACGGAGGTTATTATAGTAGGACAGAACGATAGAGAATAGAGGAAATAAATGAAGGGCTACATAACGCATGGTACTATAGGAATAGCAGGGTGGTAATCGAAAGCCCTCCATGTTTTTTACAAAACATGTTCATCCTATCCCGGGTGTTTCATGACACAAGGCTTTTTAAGACACTGGCATTCATACCTATTTAGGGCATAGTTGGCCGGAAAGGAGAATTATACTAGTACTAAGCCTTCATATTGAATAACTCAACCGCAAGCTCCAACCAAAACAAAGGTATGTCGTCTTGTTTGCAGGAGTTAGCAACTTTGTATTTGGAAACCATATAATCAATGAAACGTAATGCAAAAACACCATAGCTAGCTCCATCATCTTATTGGAGGATATTCTTATTAGGCCTTTCTACCGCTCAAGCGATGGTACATTTTCTGTGGACAATTTGAAGGAAAAATTTTGTCCTAGCTAAGAACATGTAAGAACATTTGAATACATATGCAAACTAATAACACTTTAAAGTAGGCATGCATTCAAAAACAATTCATAAAACCCATGACTTTCAAAGCCTAGTATATGGTGAACCATAAGACTCTTTAACAATATTAAAGAGAATCAGAATTTTAGAGATTCTTTACCCTTGAAGCTCATCCTTGATTGCACAAGGGATTCACCCAAGTGGAGGGCCTTCAAGTCACATCCTTGCTCCTTGGATCTTCCTTGTGATTTCCTCCCTTTTAGTGCTCCTTTTCTTCTTTGAGGATTTGAGGATTTGTTCTCCAAAACACCAAAAGTTTGGTGTCTCTAAGTCTCCACACCAAAGATGTTGTGTGAAGATGAAATGGATGACTTAGGGAAGAAAGATTGCTAGATGTTCCTCCCCTAAGGTGGCCGGCCTCTATGTAGAAAATGAGAGAATAGGTTTCACCCAAATTCAATTAGAAAACCCTAATTTGAAACAAAGCTATAATGTTGATTTTATACTTCATTTCATGTGAGTGGCAAACTTGTAATTAATACAAGTTTGCTATCCCTCACCCTAAGTGGCCGGCCATTTGTTGTTATTGGGCTTAATTGCCCATTTTGTTTTAGTTGTCATACAACTTAAACATAATGGGCCTTGTGGCCCAAAACGTTTTTGTGCCCCGAAGCCCAAAACTAGCTTAAACGCCCAATACGAACGTTTCGTATAATTAATTAACTATTTAATTAATCTTGACCATTCTTCAATTAAACCATTTAATTGCTTATCCATTTCATATAATTTCTTCACTTATATCCTTACTCGGTGTACGATCCATTAGGTTCCAATTAGCGAGGTAGTGGGCGATGTTACTCTTAACGATTGATTGTGAATTGAAACCACATTTCAATTCTCCCTTAAAATTAGTGTTTGCTAATCTTTAGGGCTTCCACAAACCATGGGTGACGCCTAGCAGCATGTCATGGTTACCCAAGCTAAGTAGAAGTGGTTGGAGAACCTATCCAGTTACAACTACAATGCAATACGGTCCTTCTCTAATACAATACTCTTAATCACATTGTTTAAGTGATAGTTTGTTTCATGTCTACTATCCAATGTGATACTTCTCTATATGATTCAATTGAATAAGATTTGGAACATCTTCCTTAGTCATATTCATATGCTTTGGCCAAAGACTCTCGAATCATATCTTAGAGTATTCTCCTTCCATCATGGAAGGTTAAAGATCCCTTGTTGTGCATTCATATGCCTACATGACTAGATAGCTTGACCCCAACAATGCCGTGGACACTCCAATGGAATGCCGTTGACATAATCAAAGATCAAGGACCTAACCATTAGACATCAATGATGCCTCAGGTCAAAGGACTACTTTGCATATTGCAACTATTGAGTTCTCACATGACATGTATGTTCGAACTCTCGTTTGATCGTTGTTCAGTGTACTCGATTACTCTTTTGAGCACCTATGTGTTTGCCTTAGTGTCCAACACCAAATGACTTGAGACTAGTTCATACTCACGCTTGAGTCGACATAACACATACTAACCTTAGCGGATTGTCAATGCCCAATTGGCAATCCTATGGCTAGGAACGTTTTAGGAATGAACATAAGAGAAAGGTCTCGTTAATTTAACTAACTTAAATCACTTGTCTCTTAGATCAAATACATTCCTTGGATTCCCTTGTTACTTAAACACAAAATACTATAAATAGTGATTAACAATAAGCTTTGCCCTCTATTAAACATATAAAAGTTTAATACAATAAGTATTCCAAAAAGCTATTACATCAAATGAGTGGCTTTGTGGGCATACTTCCAACACAATTCCTCAAAGTTACCAGCTACATTTGTCATGTAGTTGTCTAACTCTAACAACTCTTGGTAAACCATGTGAAAGTGGCTCGTACAAGGATTCATGATAAGTGACATTTTGCTTAACAAGGTTGACCTCAACAGCAACCTAATGCTCTTTGGCACATACACTTCCCTCACGTTTGACCATGGCAGCAAATGATGGGGTGGCCAATTTGCCATGATATATTCTTTGATACGCTTCAAATTGTAGGGAAGGTATTCCTTGTCTTTCAGATCACCTTAGCTCACATTTGCCACCTTGGTCATCATTTTGCACAGCGTTGGAAGAGTCGTCAACTTTTTTTTTTCTTGACTTTTGTCCTTGTTCAACAAGATCTCGAAAAAGTTTGAGATTCACTGAATACGGTTCGAGCAAAAGGAGATTCATGTAAGATATATTTTGTGAAGGAAAAACCACATTAACTGCAGAACTGGAGTATCGGTGGCATTTAATATAAGCATGTCGTCGTTCTGTAAACTGTCAAAGTGGGGAGAAAGAGGAGATATATATAGTTGGGGTGTTTGTTTCTTTGAATTTGTTGGAAGTTGGAGAATAAAGGTTGGTGCTGGTGAAGGGTGGATAGGGAAGCAAATGAAAGGAAATATTTCCTCACATTTATTGATTATCGTTGGATGAGTATGACTTTATCTATCTACTGTATAAATTTTGAAACTAATATTAATCTAAGGTCACCAATTTGTTGATGGGCATTACCACCACTTTAGAGTGGTGAGCAAAAATCACTGCACATGAAATATAAAAGACCAAATTGATGAGTTGAAATAACATAACATAACCATTTGTGATAAAAATCCCGTTAGTAAAAATAAACCAAGATAGATTATACAAAAACCAGTTACAAAGCTATAATCCTCAATGCACGGAGTGGCATGACCAGCTAGTTGGTTCTCCTACTATATTTTTTAGGGTGCAAGATTTTGGAAGTAGGGTGGGTATTTGGGTCTTGTATCCACCCTGGGGATAAGATTTTGGATGAAAATGGGGCCTACTGTGTTAGCAAACCCTTGTGAAAAGGGGAACAACAAGGCTTGTGCATTAATTTTACTGACACGAGATAATCCAATGTGGCACAGCACACAGTAGAACGAAAATGTGTATAAGTGATTATGACCGTTGTCATCTATCGGTTGTTGCGCCTCTTGGGTTATTTTTAAAATCTAATTTAATCAAATTTAACAGTAATAAAAAAAATTCAATGTCCAAATTTAAATCCAATGATCAAAATAATATTATTAATTAATTCAAATCAAATTCAACACCAAAATTTTATAAAATACCAATTCATTTTTGTGTAATTCCATAGAAAATTCAATTTTTTACATCAAAAGGTTCGTAAAAATAAAACAAGATAGATGATACAAAAACTAATTCCAAAATTATTAGCAAACAAAAAAAATTAAAGAAATACAAAAGTTAACAAATTAAAAGTTGAGGGTGAGAGGTCCCTTACTTTAGAAGAAAAAACTGGCCAACCTCATACATATGGATGAATAGTTAAAACTATGTGTCACTCAAGTATTACAGTCTGGTGGTATTCCTCTTCATTTGTAAGTAAGAAACCTTACGTTCGAATCTCTGGATGGTGAATTTGATACCAAATTAGGTTGTCCATTGTGTGGCTTCCGAACTCTCCCTCCCTTTAGTGTAAAATTTATTGTTGTACTAAAAAAAATATATGTGGCTAAATTGTTGAGATCGGTTGGAGATAATATAAGTTTCCCGATCCATGGTCGATCAACTTTTTGGCCTTATGCTCTGCTAAAGTCCTTCTTTTGAGGACCTATGAGAACCAATTGTAGATTATATAAATTTAGATTCAAAGGCTTAAAATATTTGACAATTTAATCTTGTGGCTAATATACATTTGGTCATCACAGGTTCTCAAAATAAGAATCTTAAGCCATCTCCAATGGAGAGGGTTTGCATGTCCAGAAGCCAAAAAGCTCATCTTCAATAGATAACTAAGCTATAATTTTATAGAGCCCACAAAACCATTTTTTGGCCAATAGGGCATTAGACTAGCCAAATGTAGCCCCCTAGCGCTTTTTTTTTTTTTTTTTTTTTGCTTAGCTCCTCAGTGACAATAATTGATTCAAATTAACGGTTAAATTTGAAAACATCTAATGGTAGTTTACAAACATCCAACGGTAATTAAATTAACCAATAAATAAAGTATAAATTTAAAAAATTAATAAATGATTGAGGGGACTTTATTTAACCCGTTCAATTAAAAATGATGTATAAGTATAGTATAATACTATTTTATTTAAAATTAATTTTTTACAGAGTTATAATTCGAAACAAAACTATATTTAGCCTTTTTTTCGATTATATATGATCATATGTATCATTAACCTAAGTTGACACATCCAATGCCAAGTCAGCATGGGCCTGTATTTAAATCACAGCCCATTTATCTCTCTCATTGGATTCCCAAAATTCAAGACATCCAGCGGTATCACACCTTTAACCGGCCTTTCTCTATAAATACCTCCCTCTCTCTCTCTCTCTCATCTCTGTGTCTCCCCAAAGCCCTAACCCTAATTTCGTACAATATCTCCGCTCGATTCACGATTCGCAATCGAATTTCTGCGCTCCAATAACCGGTAAGATTTCGTTTCCAAAGTCTCTGTAATGTTGTGTTCATTGCTGCAAGGTTTTGCAGCTTCCAGCTGAAGTTTTAGATGCATTATCGCTTTGGTTTCTGAGAAAAAATTGAGGGAAAGCAATTTGACTTTTCCATGCGTTAGTTTTAGTTGCGATTGAGGGCTTAAAAGTTAGAGTCTTTGGATCCGATTTAGGTATTTTTAGGGTTTTTTACTGAACGAATAATAAACTTGATATTTTATTTTGATTTCTGTTTCTGATTTTTATTACTTTCTTAGTACCCCAAGCAGTATTATTGTTTTATTTTGATCTTCGGTTATAAAATTAACTTTTTTCATGATTGTTTGGGTTTATTATCGCATCTAGGGTTTATTGTCATGCTTTTTCTGTCGATTTAGATGTGTGAACTTATTTTTTGGTTTTCTGCAGATGGCGACAAAACCACTTACAACTGAAGCAATTGCTCTTACAGAGAAGAAGATGGACATGACATTGGGTATGCTTTCGTACTCCCGCTAGTCGATTTAAGATAATTGTGCTTTCTCTTTTTTTCAACCCTTTCGTGTTAACCTGTGGTGATGTTTGATGATGTAGAGGATATCATTAAAATGTCGAAAGTTGCTCCCAAGGGTAAGAACCAGCGGAGAGCTTCGGTAAGTTTCTTTCTCTTACTCTTTCCTATTTAAAAAAAAAAAAAAGAAAATTTATTTCTTAAATATTCTTGTAGAACAAATTGTTGAGTAGTATCAAATTTCTCCATGCAGAATAAATCTCAGAATTTTGCAAAGGTTGCTGCTCAAGATAAACCAACAAAGCTGCGGCGCTTTATGGACTCAAGATCTTCCATTAGACAGGTAAGGATGATATTTCAAAGTTGAATTCTCATAATTTTTTGGATTATGATGTGCAATGTCACTAATGTTTTTGTTTCTTCATTTGATTCTATTATGGTAACCAGGGGGTTCTAGCTCAGAGAAGGTCAAATTTTCAGAGAAACCAATTCCCCATAGCAGCTGAGGCTGCGCGAAGGGCAGCAGTTGCTCCTCCTCGCAATAGAGCTTTTAATCGTAACCGGGTGCCCAACTGGAAACCAAGGTATGCTTGTAATTACCTTCTATCTTTTGAGTATGAAAATTCTTATTGGTTTTTAGTTCTTAAGTCTTGGCGGGTCCCCATAATTTGTACCTAATGTTATTATTTGATTGTGAATATACCACAGGTAAATATTGGTGCTTCTATTATTAGTGATGACCTTCTGCCATTTGCCTCGGATAAAACATTTCAACTCCCATTATTTTGGAACTCCTGCATCTGTTTTGTTGATTCAGCAAGCAGTCATTTTGGGAGTGTGTCAACTTGTTGATTGTTTCTGTAGATGCCATCGACAATAGTATATCTGCATCTGCATTATAAATTCTGTGCTTCTGATCTGCAAAGTTTGCCATATGTTGAGTGGTCCATCTCTTATGATAAAGGGATATTCTTACAACTGGAGAAGTGTGGGGTTAAGTTGAATGTTCAGTAATGGGATCACAAGACTTGGATAGCAATAAGTTTTGCAGGAGAAGGAAAAAATTCAACTCAGTTTGTGTACTTGATGTGTGTAGTATGTAGTGCGGGCATTTGCAACATATTTTAGAGGATGTACTGACTACCGAGGACTACTAACCGTTGTGCATTCTAAGTTGCTCAATGCTTGCTAGGATTAACTTGTTTACATGTTATTCTATGTCAAGTCGGTGTTCTGTAGTTCCCTTTACGGGTCTGGAAGTTGACACACATTCCTTGGTTTTGAATTGAAGTTATCACTTTGTCCAGTTTTTCAGTTCATGCTGAATGTGCTGGCTTTCCTGCAAGCTTGTGAGTCACTAGTCCTTGGGATTTGATAAGTCCAGCTATCCAACCCATCCTTGGTTTTGAATTGAAGTTATCACTCTGTCCAGTTTTTCAGTTCATGCTGAATGTGCTGGCTTTCCTGCAAGCTTGTGAGTCACTAGTCCGTGGGATGTGATAAGTCCAGCTATCCAACCCATTTTCCTTTAATCTCTTCAGTTCTTGGCCTTGCAAATAAGTATTAAAAGATGTTTATGATCCGGGAGGCAATTGTTGAGGGTTCAGTTTCATTGTTGTGAGACATAGGGGATTCAGGAGGCTTCTGATTGATGGAAACTTTCACTGTTTCTAGTTTATGCTGACTTATACTTCACTGCACTCTTTGTTTCCTCTGGTTTCTTGACGTCTAAATGGATTATTGAGTCTCTTCTACTTTAACGTGCCATGGGCTGGAATTAAAATGGATAGTTGGGGAACCAAGCATCACTTCCAGATTACAAATGAAAAACTAAGCAAAAGTTGTGTTTGAGGTTTTTTCTGTATAGAAGTTTTGTTGCTTTGGTTGGAAGCTGTGTTGGTCCTGTAGCATGCTTTGTGGTATACAAGTGGTTCAAGAATCCATAACTTGTCTCGAGTAGGGCTTCCATTCACGACGTGTTTTCCTGCTTAAGCGGGGATGGGAAGTTCCTTTGGGAAGACATTTTGTTTATTTGACTGAATGGACTGTTCATTTAAATGATTGGAAGACGGAACCCTCTGTTGTGATTTCACCTATTCTGCTCCATGTAAAGGTCTTTTCTTGAGTGTTTCTGTGGATAATATGTTTTCTTGGTGAGGCTCGAATACAGATTATGGTTTGGTTAGAGAGACCTTCTGCAGATTAAGATGGAGTCACACTGCTGAGAAAACATCATATTTTCCTACGACTGTTTTGTCGTCAAATGGTTTGTCTTGTTAATTGGATTAATTTAGAATTACGATGGTAAGGCACTTTAACCTCTCATCCAGGCGAATGCATATCTACTCGTGATCCTTTTGCAATTACATGGTGTTGGTATAGGCATAGTAATAGCTATCCTCTCTGTTGTCAAAGTTTTCTTTCTGAAGGCACATGGTATTTAATTCCTCAAGCATTTTTTTTCCATTTCTGGATGCAGGGCTGGTGCACCATTTGATCAAAGAAGGGTTGCAAATGTTGGCTTTGGTAGCAAGGTATTATTATTCTTCATTTTGACCTCTGTTATTCTTTCCCATTTGACATGCGTGAGTATTAGTGGGTTTTATAGTAAACGATTGGCTTTCCTTTGTCAAGTGTCTTTCCATCAATGCGGTTGGAGTCATGGCTTCGGGATTCTTTGGTGTATAAGTTCATAGTGTACAGTTCAGTTACTACTGTGGCTTTAGGATTCTTTGGTGCATACACACTATTCTGTTTATTTAGAACTGTGCTTTGGGATTCTTTGGCGTAAGAACACAAGTAGTGTGCAGTACGGTTAAACTGTAGAGTCCCGTACGTGTATGGCATTGGTTGATAGTTGATCATCCGCTAGAAATGGCTTTTAACTTGTATTATTAGTGGTGGTCTGCGTCAGAACTGCTACGTGAAATCATGTTTAATGTCCCGTCTTATTAAGTCTCTATTTTTTGTCAGCTACCACTGCCGCAGCAGCAGCAGCATCAGCACCCTCGGCAGCAAGAGAATGCACTTCCTAAGCAGAGGCCTCAAACACTCGATTTGCTGTTTGCAAACATGAAGGAGCAGAGGATGAAAGCGCAACCACGCCAGAACAATGGCGTACCGCGCACCAATAGGGGTGGCCAGCAGAGGCCCCCTTGGGGAAGAGGCGGACGGTTTGGCAACTAATTCATCATACACAAAAAAAAATGCCCTGCTGGAGAGGTACTATTCTTGGTGAAAGAAAGAAGGCAAGTGCTGGAATTGATGTCTACATCTGGATGCGAGTGTGTAGATGATATGCAGAATGTACTGACCGACTTTTGTCACCTTCATTTTTTCTGTTTTTACGCGACTTTGCAGTACTCAGGGTTTTCTTTTCGTTTCATTTGCCATCAAAAATGTGTGTATAGTAGTGATCTCGTCTGTTGTGAACTAGCAATCCATGCTTTCAAATATATCATTGTTTCTAGATATCGTCAGGTATTTTTACGATTTCTGACCGGATCATTTATAATTGTTTGTTCGATTTCTGATCAAATCAAATTCTTTACTGGTATATGATTTCATCATTTGCCAGTTAAATAATAGCGTAAATTGTAGCAATGATTCCTCAACTTTAATTAAATTGGAGCAATGGTCCGTTACCTAAAAATCCATTATCATTGGTTTCTCAATTCATCAAAATACGTAGCTATGGTTATTTTCGTCAGAATTTTGTTAAAATGAGTTATGTTGGAAGGACTATTGATACAATTGGGGTTTCTCAACTCATCAAAATGTGTAGTTATGGTTAACTTTGTTAGAATTTTGTCAAAATGAGTTATGTTAGAATGATCATTGTTACAATTGGGTTAAAGTTGAGAGATCATTGCTCCAATTGGATTAAAATTAAAGGACCATTTCTCCAATTAGATTAAAGTTAAGGGACCAATAGTAATAGATTTTTAGTCGAGGAACCATAACTGTACGTTTTGATGAGTTGAGGAACCAATGGTAATGAATTTTTAGTTGAAGGATTATTGTTCTGATTAAGTTAAAATTAATAAACCATTACTACAATTTACCCTAAATAATATTGGTTTACAGTGCTCGATCTACCGTCATCGTTCATCCATCCAAAGTCCAAACGCGTATTTAGGGAGACACTAATGAAAAACTACATATTTCTGAGCTTAAGAACTCAACTCATTTGTTTACAATGTAAATATATGATAAGACAATGTTGAAACATTGTTTCAAGCTGTGTTGTCGCTCGGTAGTGTTGAGTGGAAGAGTAATTCAATTAACATGCGACTTAACTCAAAATTATCATTAACTTTGGGACTAAGTACATTCAATCAACATGCAACTTAACTCAAATTATCATTAACTTTGGGACTAAGTACCATCATTTAAGTTTTTTTTACTCAACGCTGTCACGTGATAGAAACAACCCAACACAAGTTTTTTCAGTATACACACAAGTTTTCTTGGTATAAGAAGAGTTACGTATTGGTTTCTCAGCATTGCGAGAAGACAACCACTAGCCTCAAAGCTTAAATCATCGGGGGAAGATGCTAACAATGTATTTTAAGCTTACACATTCTCTCATGTATCATGTTACGCATTAAAATGCCAATGAATAAGAATAAAGACACATGTAAAATTCTTAATCAATTAAGTTACAAACTGCTTACTCGGATAATTTTCTTTAAACGGTGGCCCTAGTCTTCCAATGGTTGAATATTTCCTCATGCTACGTTACCAAAACTTCCATCCATGTCGCTCGTCTTGTCCCAACTCCTAACTTGTAATAACCACCTCTCGTTCCTCATCTTTTATCACCACAAACCCCCTTCGCCCATACATACACAGAGAGATTAGAGATAGATAGAGACCCCCACCATTAGAGACTATACCTCTGTTCTCCACGCTTAATGCTTCGAACCCATCTGACATATGACTCTAATAAACCTCAGCTCCCTCTCCCCATGGCTCTCCCGCCTCTCTCACCACCCTTCTCCGCCCCTTCCCATCTTTCCCACCACCACTTTTTTGTTCAGAAATATTCAATCCACTTCCATCAACTTCTCAAAGCTCCTCAGAGTAAAAGCCTCATTGGGGGAGACCCAAAACGGTAGTGGGTTGGCAGAGGACTCTGTTTCCGAGTTGTTAGATGACGAGTTGCTTAGTGGAGTTTCCGGTGCTAAAGATGCCCAGGAAGCACTCCAGGTGATCGCTGAAATGTCTGACAGAAATGGTGGTTTAGTGAGTGTATCTGATTGTTGTGCTATTATATCGGCCGCCCTTAAGCGGAACAACTCCGACTTGGCTCTCTCTGTTTTCTATGAAATGCGTGCGAGTTTTGATCAAGGTATTGTTCTAGGATGAGTTGTTTTGTATGATAATCCAGCATTTGAACTCAAAAGATTTCAACTTTGGATGTAGAAAGAAATGGGCTTGGCCATTAGTGTTCATCAATGCAAAGTTTTCCTAGCTATTGCACACATATGTATGTACAATAGCACTCGAGCGCTAACCGATTGGTAACTTAATACAGCACTAACCGCTTATTTTGGGTTAGCCCGACAGAGTTTAATCTCATGATTCGAACCCTTCTTATTTTAGGGTCTCATTCAAAAATCGTCCTTGCAAAATTTCACTAAAACGTTTACCCTTATGATTGATTATTGCTATGACCATTTCATTGATTATCGACACCGTGCCCGTATATTTATCTGTTTGTAGTTAGATAACTGAATGGTTTTTTATTTGAATAAGCTTTTAAGGGATGATCTTTGAATGATGAAGTAAACAATGATCGGTTCAGGTCATGGAAAACGTAGTGGATAGGGTCCAGATGAGTGGTTAACACCAAATTATTAACTTACTAACTCGTTAGGCTATAGTGTTTTTTGTACTTTACTTGGTGGGGAAGTTATCTTGGGGCATTGATTTTATTGCTCACTTGCTTTTGGGCAGGTGTTAATGAAAATGGCCCTCTTGTTGAGAGGTGGAAATGGTCCAGACCAGATGTGCGTGTTTACACATCGTTGATTCTGGGTCTAGCTGCATCACTTAGGGTTTCTGATGCCCTTAGGATGATCAACAATGTTTGCCGAGTTGGAGTATCTCCTGCTGAGGAGGTAAAAGCAATTCTTGTTTTGCTTCTGTCTTTCAGCATTTGGATTTGCCCCAAGCAATTATACTTGTAACTTTTAAGGAAACTAGAATTTTTTAATGTATTGAGCTTAAACTTTGGACTCGTAAAATTGGTAGTCAGGAAACATTGTATGCACCTTTTTCTCTTGTTTTCTTTATTCAGATTTTCTTGGCCACATGAAGACCATCCGACTTGTTTTGATGTTTGCAGGTCCCATTTGGGAAGGTTGTTAGGTGTCCTAGCTGTATGATAGCTGTTGCTGTTGCACAGCCACAACATGGTATTCAGGTATGCTTGACGAAAATCTTTGAACCCAACTTCTGACAAATAATACCTTAGACGGGATTCTTTGTTCAAACTTCTGCTACTCATGCCACAGTTATTGTGCAGGTAGCGTCGTGTGCAAAGTGCTGCTACCAGTATGAACTTATTTCTGGCAACATAACTAGTATTGAGTCGGAAGAAATCAGGTTGGAATTCGTATCTGCTTTAAATTTAGCAATATCTATAGTCTATCTATGCTTGTGAACATAGCCAAAAGCATTTGTATTAACTAGTGTTATTCATTTTGAATATACATCAAACTTATCCCATGTTAATTCTATGTCAATCACACAGCTAATATGTGTGTGGTGTTGATCCTGGGATATTGAATTTTTCTAAGGATCTCCTCGTGACGAACGCAGCATGGATGTTCCGGCTTGGAAAAGGGGACTAAGATTCCTGAACATAATGAAGCAAAGTATTCCTGCGGCTGTCCACTCCATTGTGGTATACTATACTCATTCTGAATTTTCAATTTCCGATTTTAGATGCATGGCATTCCTGGACCATGTTGGATTATTGTTGATCATCATTTTCCCTCTCTTGTTTCAGGTACAAACCCCTTCTGGTATGGCACGTACAAACAGGTTTGCTACTGAAACAGTTGATCTCCCAGCACAGGAAGGGGAAAGGGTAACGATTGCTCTAGCTGCTCCATCAAGTGTATACAGAGAGGTCGGTCCCTTAAAATTTAGTCCTAAGGCCCCAAATTTTTACCCTGGGGAGCCTATCTACTTGACAAACCATGAAGATGACCGGGAGTCAAAACTATTAAGAGCCCCTATAAAGGATGGAGGATCGTTGCTAACTAACCCCTCCATCCTTTTTCCAATTGTTGCGGTTGTGGCCTCTGGAAATGCCGCCTCCGGAGTTATAGACCCCACCTTCCCCCAATTCCTTCCAGTTGCTGCAGTAGCGTCTCTTGCTGTTGGAGTTACTCTGAACAAATTTGTTGTCCCCCAATTAAATCGTGTAAGCAGTAAGCCAGTTTTTTCTTCTATAATAACTGTAATTGGTGATTCCCGAATCGCATCCTCACTGTTTTGAAAAGGAAAGGAAAAAAAATTTTGCTCTTGCGATTTCAGGTTCCTCGCGACTAGTATTTGTTGCCTTCATTGAGGATCTAACTTTTAAATTCCTAAGTTATTCTAGATGTTTTTGGGTGATGCAAGTAGTTTTGTTTGCTCAATCTATATATTTTAGTTTGAACTGAGAAATGGATGTTGTTCTTATACTTGATTGATTTGTCAGCTTCCTCGGAGAATAGTGGATACAGTTGCCATCAAGCAGCAACTTTTATCGCAATATGACACACTCCAATCTCGTATAAAGGGCCTAAAAGAATCTGCTGAAAAAGAGGTAAGCTCCATGCTAGTTGTGGGTCTTTAGTAAACTTTTCAAGTGAGTAGCTTTATGATCATAAAAGGTGACCTAGTCTCTACAAATCCGAAGAAATTTTTCAAAATAGTTGCTTACAGAGGTATTCATCAATGACAGAAATTGTCATTCAACGATTTTGTGGCACCAATCACTTTTTGCACTTTTCTTTTTGTTGCATAAGTTAACAGAACGTATTGAAGATATAAGATAGATGATCACTTATTTCCTGTCCAGGTCTGGATGTTGGCTCGGATGTGCCAACTTGAGAACAAAATCGTTGCTGTAGGAGAGCCTTCTTATCGGTATAACTCTTTAAAACTTTTGCTCTTCCTTTAAGTGATGCAGCGAATAGCAAGTTAGCATCGCCTGTGTGTTAGAAATTTTTATCTGATGTACTTCACTAGTCTGATTTTATTTTTTTTAATATCTAGTGCTCGAAGAAGTAAAGTCAAAAGGGTTCGAGAAGGCTTGGAAAATTCTCTCAGGGGACGGATTGAACTTATTGACAGCTATGCAAGGGTATATTTTCTCTTTAGAGTTTAGACACAACTTAGCCACCCCTCTCCCCAAAATATGTTATCAACTAATATAGTGATGCCATCCGCTTATCAGATTTCTTCAATGATCGAAATTGAGGTAGAACTGGACTCCGATGTTCTTGCTGCTGAAGCAGCAAGCAATGTGGTAAGATCAAACTGATTACATAGTTGTTCCTCCCCCTTTACATGCCTTTACACAAGTTAACGAGGCGGTTCTTGTTCACAGGAAAATATTGCTGAACAGATACAGCAAACCATGGAGCTAGAAAATCTTGAAGAGGCATCCCCTTTCACTTGGAATTCTTTCTTTTTTGTAACCTAAAGAACGAATATTGCATTCCTCTGATCCATGTTGTTTGTGTACCGGTTATTTTTCTCTACAGAGATGGAGAATACAAGTTGAAGCAAATGATGAGGCAGAAAGACTTCTTAGTTCCCAACCGATGCCGACAGAACAGGTTTAGGATTTTTCTCCAAAAATGGTAATGTCATATCTCTACTCCAACGTTGTCTCTGGTTGAATTAACGATGTACGATTCTTAACAAGCCCTGCAATTGTCGAAGGGAATCAATATTAAGCATGAATCCGGGAAAGGAGGATGGTCAGTTCATGTAAGTGCTGCTTGTTCATGTCCTGCCGGAGATCGTCTTCGTGACACTCGGTAAATTTCGGTGTTTGTTTTACGAAGGCATTTCGTGTCAAGGGAGAATTAATGCTATTGTTCGTTACAAATTTCAAATTAATCACCACTATGAATAAAGGTTCAGACATTGTTTCAATTTAATTGACATGTTGAAACATTGATCGTTGATCGTTGTTATTAGTTTTCGTCAACTCTGAAAGCAATCATAAAATTCGATTCTTCGTAATAATTTGTTAGGCAACAAATTTACATACAATTAGAGCTGGACAGTACCAAAATCATGTTTACAGTATCCAAAATCAGGTTCTAAAACGCAACCTGCCCTTCTTTATACTAAGTAGGATGACATGAGATTCCAACTAATTTTCATGTGGGAAGGCATCAATGCACAAAACCGAAGGAGATCTGGTTTTGAAACAACTGCAGGGTGCTGGTCGTCCAGCTTCTCATCCAATAACAGCAGGAACTTGGCAATATTCGGAAGAACGAGCTCTCTACAGTGTAGATGTAACAGAGGAACTTTTGACAGAACACTTCCCTTCTGCACATCCAGGCCTGCTGGCCTCCGCAACTTGTATGGTAGCCCAGATGTTGGCTCGATATCAACTTGAGGTATTTGTTTCCATCTCTTGTGCACAAACCACCCGTACTTAAAGTCACCCACAATTGGTGTGCCAAGGGCTTCAGCACAATGGACACGGAGCTGTACAAATGCAGAAGAAATGAAATCAGTGACACCCCAAAATTCAGTATCGGCCAATGTTTACTTTACTTTATACCTGATGCTTCCGACTAGTGAGTGGACGTAACTCAATCCATGAGCATCCATTTATCGTAGGACCAAGTACCCGGTATTGAGTTATAGCCTGTTGGGAAGTTTGGAACCCTGATTGATGAGCCAAGATGACCCTCTCTGTCTTCCCATCGTCAAGAACAACCTGCAAACACATTTTTTCTTTAACACATTAGAAATTAGAAACTATGAAACTGAATTTAAACAGAGATAGAGAACCTTTGTAAGAGGAGCACAGATCAAGCCTTCCTTCTCCTTCGGAGAGCCAATGACCAATGCCCAATAACTCTGATATTTTGCATCGCATGCATCGTTCCATGCCTAAAATTACCCAGAATCATATCAGCCTTAAGAATAAAATTTGTTACCATAATTTAATATCCGATATTAGATGTCACTGCTTGGTATAACAGAGTGCATGGCAATGTGAGGTATGTTACCTTGCACGGCGATTTTCCTTTATTGATGTCAGTGTATAACCATTGCAGAAGAGAAACACTCTCTCTTGTTCTCCCCATTAAGTGGAGGCCACTGCTCTCTGTGTCAAGCCGATGAACCTGATATGAATATGCACACCGAAAACAAGATAATCAACAAGCGCTAAATGTATTGGAGAATGAAATAAGTTCAAAGGAAAACAAGAATCCTACACTGCTCATGCAAACAGTTTAATAATACAACTAGTCATTACGATATGAAGGAACAAATTTGCTTCTTAGTCTTCCCCACAATTTTATTTGAAAGGAGTCACAAAATTAAAATCATACCAACTTAGGACCTTCTTTACAATCATAAGACAACGCTGCCGCTGCCAATGCATCCATGCCATTATGTACAGGCAGATTACCCTAGCAAAACCATTTGACCTTCAGAAATCAAACGGTAACATTAAGCTGGTAAAATAAAACAGTAGAACACTGAACACACGTCGAACGGAACTGTATAGATTCCAACCTTGACTGGCAATTTCGGGGGCTTGTTCAACACGATGATAGCAGAGTCCTGAAAATTCACAAAAAACAACAGTAAGAAACAAAAACGCACTGAAAAAAACAAAATGCCTGCACTTAAAACATCAAACAAACAAAGACTAAGTAGGAATTAAACTCAAAAACATGCCTTGTACTTGACAAGCCTCTGCAAGTATTTAATCTCATCAGCATTCGGGTTTAATGTTCCGCTTGGAATGCAGTCGAATCTCCTCGAAACCCTACTCTCGGCAACCGAAACCGGCACAAACACTCTTGCCCCAACATCTACTACATCACTAGGCCTAATCTATTTGCAAATGAATTGAAACCCGCATCAAAATTCAATCCAACACAAATCCAAAAGCTCAAGCTACTGAAAGATTGCAAATTTACAAGCAAGCATCGTTACCTGTCTCATGGGTTTCATTCGCCCTTCCTTTTCAATCAAATTTGGGCATTCCATCTGAACCTATGAAATTCAAAAGATTAAATAATTACATCTTTTTGAAAATTAAATTTAAAAATAATTACGCTCCAGTAGTTCACTCACAAGGCCTTTGTTGAAGTGGGACTGAATGGCAGAGTCACGAATCTCGTCGAAGTAATACTTAACCCAGCTGACGGCGGTGACGCGCGAAACGGCGCCGTCTTCGTGCGACCTCTTCCCCGGCAAAGGGTGGCCGGGAAAAGGCGGCAAAGACAGGAGTTGCCTCGGCTTCGGGCCTTCCTTCGGCGGGCCCAATCTAGCCACGTGGTTTGACACCCGGATGAGCGGCTCGCCGCCTGTGGGCGGCGGAGGGCATATTCGAGAATATTCCCTCGGGGATACGTGGCGGTAGGGGACGCGGGTGCTCCTCCACATCGTTTTACATGTTGAAGAAATGAGCGAAGGACGACTCTCAGGCGACGACACAGGGACCGGAAGAAGAGAAGAGAATATTTATGGGCCGAAACCTTTGGGCTTGATTGGGCCGGATTTGGGCCTATGAGCTTTGTGAGTTTGGGCTACCGGACTCAATAATTTGGTTTACGACAGGGAATGATTTGTCGTATTTGAGCATATGGGGTGTAAACAGGTGTGACATTTGGCTGAAGTGTGATTAATTATTTTGATGAGGAGCTGTAACGTGCATTTGGCCAGCCACGTTTGTCGTAGTGCACAGTACATATTAGCTTTCAATTATTATTATTAGTATTATTATTATTATTATTATTATTATTATTATTATTATATTTGTTATCTAGTTTTATGTGATGAAGGTCACAAATGTGTGTGAATTGAAATGTCGGAGAAAGGTCTTTGTTACATTTGCGTTGTCGGTTAAACGCGTATGTTACAGTACTTTGAATTTTGCTGCCAAACAATCAACGTGAACAAGTGATTCACATTGATTCAGATCTAGAGGCAGGATCAGGATTCGGATTCAAATTTTGGGGGTTAAAGTGTGGAATGTTTAACTTTTTTAGAAGAAAAATATGTTTTTACTTTGTTCCATGAGTTCGTTGAATATTTGGTGGGCGTGTAGTCGTGAGACGAGTTATGATGCACACAAGTCAACCGATTTTGACTTTTATCGAAGCGATCTATTGACTGTTGTCGAGAGTAACTGTTGACGCAACATGACGAATGCTGCCAATATATGTCTATCAAACATTACATCAAATAATTGGTGAGCATAATAGGAACACATACCAAATATTTGGAAGGTTCCCAAAGATTGTTCACACTTCACAATCGTGTTTCTAGGCCTCCGGGTGATCTAATGACCACCTTGGTTCCTATGTGGACCCGCCCTTTGCTAAGATCCACAATATTATGTTGGCAAATTATTTGACAATAAAATATTATATGCAATCAAATAACATAACAAACGGTATTTACTTTTCACGAAAGCATTTTAGCAAGTAAAGTTTTTTTTATGCAGAGTGATGTTCTCTTGTCAAACTAGTTTGACAAATTGCGAAATTCAACCAAGAATCAAGATAATCAATGCTACTAATTCAACTAAAGAACATTTCATTGATTTGGAATGCTCCATGCTCAGTCTTATTTTAGGCGCATAGAAGAAAATATATGTGGAATTTTTTCACAAACTTTATACGTTAGTAGTTTTTATACTTGATAAATGTTACAAGTGACTTGGGCACACTTTTTTTTTTTTCGTTTATAGTGGCGGATCCAAGATTCGAATTTTGGATAGCCCCAGTTTAAAAGGTCTAAAGTTTTTTAAATAGAAATTAGAGCGAGAAATGCACAATTTTTTTTTCTAGTTTATTCACTAAAGCATTGTTGAACACTTAATAAATGGGTATCAAGATAATTTGTCATGTTGTCCACACAACCTGTTGAGATATATCTTGCAAGTATTACATCAAACACTTAGCAAGTACAAAAGGACCCATAGAAAACATTCGGACCATTCTCGAAGACCTTCACAGGTATGTTTTTTAAACTCCAAATGATCCTGGAACCACCTAGGTTCCAATGTGCATTCGTCTCTGCTCGTTTTTGTATATTATGTTTATCTGTCATTTGATCATCCTTTGTTTTTTCGATCTAACAATTGAAAGTTACCGTAAGTAGCAGAAAAAAGAGTTCAAAAAAAATCATTCTTGAAACAAACAAAGAAAATAAAATAATGTAGAGAATATGGAGTTATTGTGTATGAGAATATGCCAATATGGTAATCACAATTCCACTTGGAGATTCGATTCCTTATTCTCCTTCCTTTTTGTCAATTCTCCCACAATCCACATGGAGATTGATACAATGTGACGTCCTTTATTCTCAAATATGTTTAGAACCTTTGAATTTTGATTAGTTTAGATAATTGAATTGTCATTTAATATTACAGTCTAATGATATTCTTCTTCACTTGTAAGTGAGAGGTGTTCGATTCTTACCAAAGACGAGTTTAAACCACATTATTATTAACTTATTGTGAGGCTAAATTCAACATCTCCCCTTAATGTAGATAATACCATTTGCTCAAAAAAAAATCTTCGAATTTTGATTAGTTTAGGTCCTCGAAATGAAGGAAGTAACTTCCATTCCAAGAATACTTTATAGTAAAATTAAAATGTTTAATTATTTATTTCCTTCTCCTTTTACCCAATTTACGTCACATTGTTTTTTAGTACTAAACTTGCTTCTTACTTCTTTTCTTAAATCTTTGACGTTAAAATAGTTATTAAATGGGTAATGGAAAGAATGATATTCAAATACAAAACCAGATGACTTGCTAAGTTAGGGTATAAATACGACCATCTTTAAGTATGATTTGTTAATTTATCTTGGTGATATAATTTATCAATTAGCATTAGACATGTGTGGTTTACAAATATGTTGATGAATTTTACGGATAATTTATGCCGTTTCAAGTGAAAAAGGATTAAAAATTCACAATTTGAAGTATATAGTTTACATTATAAGCAAATTGAACTACATACCTCTTGACGATCCTTTTACGTCAACTTAGTTTCGCTAATTTTTTGCCTTACTTGGTGAATAAATAAGGTTAAAAGAATTAGAATTAGACGTGTGGTTTGAACAAATGTTGAGGAGCTTATTTATAATTGTATTTCATTTCCGGTAAAAAAAACTAAAAATTCACAATCTCAAATACATAATTTACATTTTAAATCAATTGGGGTTCAGCTACTTAATACTACGATCTAATAATATTTATCTTCACTTATAAGTAAGAAGTTTTAAGTTTGATTATCGTCAAATACGAATTTAAACATTATTAATACTAGTTTATTGTAAAGTTAAGATAGTATTTTTTTAAAAACCGATTGAGTTACAATCTTCTTAACAATCCTTTTAGGCGGCCTTAGTTACGTAGACTTTTTGGCTTACTTGGTGAATGAATAAAGTTAGTAGAATTTTATAACTTATTCCATGTTGAATGGGGCGGTGACAAATCCATGATCTATCTATCTACTTCCTGAATATTCACGATTTTGACGTTGTTGTTGCAGTTACGTGTCCTGCACTTCCACAAAAAGCCATACGCTTCCTTGTGACTCACCGTTTCACAAAGTTATCCAAAAAGACACTCAATACTTCCAAAACTATAAAAGATATATCCACCCCCACTTTTCCTTTTGTTTTTTCTTTTTTTGGAATTCTTGGATATTGAAGTAATTTCATGCTGTATTTAAGAGTGTTTAGAAGTGTAATTAAAATAAATGAAAAAGTTTTTATTCTTTAGTTTTAAAATCATTTAAAGTGTTTTTTTCTTCATTGATAAGTAAGAGGTTTTAGGTTCGATTCTCGTCAAAGACAAATTTGACCACATTATTGTTATCTCATTGCGAGGCAAAGGACACCCCTCCTCCTTAATGTAGATAGTATCGTTTGATAAAAAAAAAAGAAAACAAAAGAAGCACTAGTTTTCGACGTATTTAGGGCTCGTTTGGAAGTGCAGTTGATATAATTGAAAAAAATTTCAAAAAAAATGTTTTTGTGTTCCAAAAACATTTGAAGTGCTTCTTAATGTAGACAAATTTGACCACATTATTGTTATCTCATTGCGAGGCAAAGGACACCCCTCCTCCTTAATGTAGATAGTATCGTTTGATAAAAAAAAAAAGAAAACAAAAGAAGCACTAGTTTTCGACGTATTTAGGGCTCGTTTGGAAGTGCAGTTGATATAATTGAAAAAAATTTCAAAAAAAATGTTTTTGTGTTCCAAAAACATTTGAAGTGCTTCTTGCCGGTTATGTGTTTTTTTTCCAAGATTCATTTGAATTTTTACTAAGGATTGATTCTAAAAATATTTTTACCAAACACATTTCTTCAGCTATTTTAAAAGCACTTCCGAACAAACTATTAAACACTATCTTTGTCGGAGGTGTTATTATTTGTTAACATACTAAAAAGTGATTTTTACCTTTTTAGAATGATTTTGGCATTATTGTTGTACTCTTGGCTTGGCTTGGCTCTTAAAAGCGAATCAAAAAATTGAAACGGAATTAATTGAGATATCTTCAATATCTAGAATATGTTCTTCAACTTTTAGCCCTGAAAAATGAAGGAGAATAAATTCTTGATATCAATCACTTATGTAAACATCCAAGCATCATTTCATTTCAATTTAGAGAAAGCTAATAAAATTATATTCTTTTTAAATATGGTGCAAAATCGACTTAGATAATAATCACAATGTGACATGGTGACATAGTGTTTTATGAGCTCATTTAAATTACGGAACTTTAACAAAAAGTTTCTGATATTGTTCACTTTAACGAAAAGCCATATTTTTACACTAAAAAGTCAATCCTGGTACTATTTACTTTACCCTTTATTTTGTCCTTATTGTTAAAACTCAAAATTTTCAAGTCATTTTCATTAGTTTTCCTTTTAAATTATAGCACTTGTACAATTATTATTATTAATATTACTACGTAAACTTAATATGAAAATGATCAACCTTATGTCCGGTAAGGAATGCATAACGCTATGTTAGCTAGCACATCATGTGGTGTTACATCCACTTACAATAGTTTTGGAGTCATTCTATGGCAATGAATAATACAATGTTAAGAGGCTCACTTTCATAATGGTTGAAAGTGTTTTTGGAATCAATTTGTAGTAAAATCATAAGTGAATTCTGAAAAACGCTTTATTGCTTCATGTAAGGAGCACATAATTGGTACTTCTTGTAGAACACTTTAAATGATTTTGCAAACCAAAAAATATTTTTACTAAAAGCGGTTCGAATCATTTTAAAAACAATTCTAGGCGAATAACATACGCACAATAATCCCAAAGCCTATATGTTGTAGGACAACAAAAACAGAAGCCTTTATCGTGTTTTTAGTAAGAGGTTTTTGAGAAAAAAGTACGCTATTCGTTAAGATTGATATAGAATATGTACAAATAGTAGGATAAGATGCATATTTAATGGCTGAAAACAAAAGCATCTACGATGTACCTGAAGCCTACATCTTGAAAAGTATTTGGAGTGCTTCTTACAAGAAACACATAATTGGTGCTTCTTGCAGAATGCACTTTAAGTACTTTTGGAACTCAAAATATTTCTTGAAAAGTACTTTCAGTCATTTTAAAGGAGTTTCCAAACGAGCCCTAAATAGTTAGCTGTTAGCAGGAAGAAAGAAGCCTCAATGGTTTCCCTTGGAAAAAAAAATGTTAAACTAACTAGTTCTTGGTGGTTTGACCAAAAAAAAAAAAACTAGTTCTTAGTGTAATGCAATTATCAAAAGTTCCCAATAAGAATCATATTCACACTCCCTTTGTTGATAAACAATATTCGAAAGGGAAAGAGTCTTTAAAATCGATTCCATGAAAAATAGGATGATGCTAAAGAGATCATTCACTTAAATCATATTATGTAAACCACATAATTTAACGGGTTATGATTCGACTTCCTTTTTAAATCATTATAAATTAAAACTAATCATCAACAGTCTCATCATGTAATTTACAAAATATAGCTTAAAAAAATAATTCCATAATATTTTCCTAAAGACGTGACTTTTCTCATCATTCATTTCATTTTCCATAGTGTCAAACATAACAGTTCTCCAAAAAAAAACATTAAACAAGGTCAAACTATGTCAATTTCTTTCTTTGTCTCAAATATATGGACGTTAAACGCCATAATTAATTTCCTAATCTCACCCAATCAATGCCAGCGATTACACAAGAGATCATGGGCCCAACCTTAAACTCAATCAATCAATCCAATTAAATTAATTATTTGTTTTTTACCTTAATCCAGCATGCTCTCCAAGATTCCACTCTTTAATCCCAGATATTTTTCTAATCCCAGATTTTAACCTAAAACAAAAGCAGTCACCAATCACCGCTCGCCGCCTCCTCCTCCGCCTCCGTAACTTTACACCCTAGTCCTCGCCATCATTCCGCTGGTGGACATGTGAGACTCCGAACCTTCACAAAGCCCCACCCCACCCGAGATCGCTCCACGTGTCAGATCTGGTCCACCCCGAAACGCTCTTTTTAATTTCTTCACGTTTTTTAATCATTTAATTATTCCAAAATTTCAGTTACTCCCTCTCTCAGAGAGAGAGAGAGAGAGAGACTTTAAACCGCCTTTTTGCTGCTTCTTCTTCTTCGTCCTCCTTCTGGAAAATTAATTAATTTAATTAATTGTTTGATTAAAGTAATCGCTGGCGACTGGCACCATTAGCGATTCCTATATATTGGTCTTCTTTTCATGCTTTTGCTGCGGCACCCAAAGATCTTCACGCTTTCCAGCATTCCCACCACTTCTTCTTCCTCCTCTGCCTCGTGTACTGCGCTGTCGTTTGACAGCCCTAATTCGCTTGCTTCCATGGCCAAGTGCATACTGGTCACCGGCGGTGCCGGTTACATCGGCAGCCACACCGTGCTTCAGCTTTTACTCGGCGGCTTCAAAACCGTCGTCGTTGATAATCTCGACAACTCCTCCGAAGTCGCCATTAACCGCGTCAGGGAACTCGCTCGTGAATTCGGCAAAAACCTCTCCTTCCACAAGGTTTGGGTTTTGAATTTTTGTGTTTAATTTTGATAATCGGGTGATTGTTTGTTTAATTTGATCAGTTGTAGTTTCGAATTTTCAATTGGCAGAAACCGACACTCTTGGTTTTTGGACTGAATATTTATACCCAAGTTTCAGAAATTGGTATTTTAATTGGCTTGGATAAACAACAAAAATATATACAATTGGGTTACTTTTAATCTTCTGTTTTGGTGGGTATTTTTGGAGAACTGTAATTCTGCTTTCTGGGTTTCCAAGTTTGTGTTTTTATATTTGAAAATTTGGGAAATTTATGAAATTTCGTGATGTTTGTGCCTTAATATAACTGCTGAGAAAGTTATGCAGAATTGAGGTATCATATTAGATAGACATACTGTTTCATTGATTCATGGATGATCATGATTTCTCGTAACTCTGTTTCCAATTCCACCTGCAGCTGGACCTCCGGGACAAAGCGGGACTCGATAATCTCTTTTGTTCAACACCGTAAGCATCTTCACCCGAAAAGCGCCATCAATCTTGATTTTGCCATCTACCATTTGGTGTTCCTGTTATAACCTCTCTTGTTCGTCTCTCCAAATTGCAGATTTGATGCTGTCATACACTTTGCTGGACTCAAAGCAGTTGGTGAAAGTGTTCAGAAACCATTGCTTTACTATAACAACAATTTAATTGGGACAATTACTCTGTTGGAAGTCATGGCTGCCCATGGATGCAAGAAGGTTCTCTCTTATGTTCCTTCAGCCTTGATATAATGTTGATTGCATATACCTTGTTTATCATTTTCAAGTTCCCAAATTTTATAGATAGTGAGAATTTTTAAATTCAGATTTTGGATGTATATGATCGTTCATTGACACGGTTTTCTCATACTTTGAATGTTTTCAGCTTGTGTTCTCATCTTCAGCAACTGTTTATGGTTGGCCGAAGGTGGTCCCATGTACAGAAGACTTCCCACTTGGTGCAGCGAATCCTTATGGACGAACGAAGGTATAATATGGCCATAATAATGTACATCTAGTTCAAAATGTCTGGTTATATTCTCAGTGAGAGCATCACTAGCAGTTTCTTGGTTCATCCCCTGTATATGTTTCTATGAGGTCTAATGAAATGAGGTTATCTTTCAGCTTTTCATTGAAGAAATTGCTCGAGATATTTACCGCTCAGACTCTGACTGGAAAGTCATATTGCTGAGATATTTCAATCCAGTCGGTGCACATCCTAGTGGCCTTATTGGTGAGGATCCCCGTGGGATACCAAACAATCTCATGCCGTTTGTGCAGCAAGTTGCTGTAGGCAGGCGTCCAGCCGTGACAGTGTTTGGAACTGACTATAATACCAAGGATGGTACTGGGGTATGTATTCATTTTAACCTTTTGCTTTAAGCAAATTTTTTCACGTCTGCACTAACTTGGTTGGGCTATATATCCGAATTTATATAGATGCTCAGTTTACTTTATTACTTGAGATATATCTCGAATGCTTCATCTTTGTTCTGGTATTGATTAATCATGAATTATGGAGATTTAGGGTGGTATCATTTGGCTTTCCTATTTGTCTTACGCTGAATACTTTTGTTGGAGGTTTAATTCTGATGATGTTTGTTCCATTTCAGGTACGTGATTATATTCATGTATGCGATTTAGCAGATGGTCACATTGCTGCATTGCACAAGTTAGATGAGGATACTATGGGTAGGGGTTCTACATCACCATTTTCTTTGTCTGTGATACTTGACTTGTTTCTGTTAGGTTGACCTGGAGATTATTTTATGCAAGACCACACCCTCAAACTATTTAATATGTCTTGCCTCAAATGTGATTTTTTGGTGTTTATTTATCTCATGCTAATGTGGTTCAGACAATTTCAATATAGAACTTTCACATTTTATTTTGCTTTTGTTTGACATAGATGTTGAATCTATTAACTCACTGTATTAATCCACAGGTTGCGAGGTGTACAATTTAGGAACGGGTAAAGGAACATCAGTCTTGGAAATGGTTGCAGCATTTGAAAAGGCATCTGGAAAGGTTTGTTTTTGCAAATATTTCCATTTACTTCCCTCGTTGTCCTTCTGATTCCTAGAAACATATCCATGCTTAGAAACATCGGTTGTTGTATTGATTTCTGGACCCTAATCTGTTATGAACATTGTACTGCATGTAAAATTGGGGTCTCATTATGCGAAGTGTGTTCTGAACATCACTGTAATCTTGTTTAGGATAGGGGTCACTTGTGTCTGCATAGTCAAATATTTTGTATCAAATTGGACAGAAGTGTGGATAACGTTTCAGAATTTTGACATGAGATGGTTACCACAGTGGTTTTTAGCTTTGTCCATCTGACAAGAACTTTTTCGTTTCCCTTTATTAGAAAAATTCAAACCTACGACTACACGCACTCAATCACTCAACCACCCTCAACCCCCTGGGAGCCTAAGAATGGCTATTCTAATTAAGCGAATACTAGAATTTATATAGTTGGAGAATATTGTGTTCAATTCTTTTGATTGACTCACTCGTTGTAAGAATCTCGGACCTTGTTCCAGTTCCACAGTATACAGAAAAGGCTTTTATTATTTTGGTTATGTTTGACCATTTTTATTATTTTGGTTAAGCTTATTTGTGTACTTGTTAATATTTCAGAAACTTCCTGTTCTCACGTCTGGGAGGCGTCCTGGAGATGCGGAAGTTGTCTATGCATCGACTGAAAAGGCGGAGAGAGAGCTGAACTGGAAGTGAGTACATAGTGTTTGTGAAAAATTTATCCAGTGTGCCGCAAACCCTTATATCTTACATTTGAAATTACCTTGCAGGGCGAAATATTCCATTGACGACATGTGCCGGGATCAGTGGAACTGGGCTAGCAAAAATCCATATGGCTATGAAACTTCAGACTCTAGCAATTGAGAGCTGATAGTTTCATAGGCTTTATATGTTAGTTTAGTGTTTATCGACAGTGGAACTAGACTAGCCAAAAATCCGTATAGCTTTGGACACACGGACTCTAAGCAACTGAAAGGTGATAGTTTCATATGCTTTATATTTAGGTTTAGTGGTCGTCATCTCTCACCCTCGATGTAAAGGTTTAGTGGCCTTGCAGAGATTAGGTTCTTTCTCACGAGCTTCGTTCGCAGATCTTTAGGCGGTTGGTCACTGCGGTGTTGCGATTGTGGCCAATTAATGTTATGTTTTGGTTTTACAGTTTTACTTGATCATCACAGTTTTAGTAGTGCAGTTCTAACCAATTGCTGTTACTTATGCTCCTACATGTATTTTGAATAATAAGGTCATGAGATCGGACCGCTTTTTACTGTTATTTGCAATACATGAATTCGGAATGTCCAGAAGAGACCGTGTTGTTAGAGACATTTATGCTTTTACTTTGTCATCTCTCTGTTGTGTGCCTGGGTTCCTTCATCCTTGCGCGATATTCTACTAGATATTTAAACCACGAAGAGGCGGATTGGAGCATGTTAGTGAACAAACTATTCTGTGCTGCTTGGCTACCCTCGTTTGCAGTAAAGAAAATATTGGCTGTTTAGCGTTGGGCAACTCGCCTTGGTCGTACTTCTTTTCTCAAGTTGAGTTGGAAAATGCTCGGAGTTTGAATTCATGTCTGTCATTTTCGAAATCAAATTAGGTACACTAATAACTGCAGTGTATAAAAAATTTGGTGGTTCTGAAGCAATAGAAAACACAATAAAACAGACCCAAGAAACTTGTCTGATCTTTAAACCCTTAGCCAAGCAGAAACAAGTGACCGCTCATTCCTTCCAATGGGGGATCGGCCTGTTGCGTGATGGCATCATGGCACGCCCGGAAGCAACACGAACACAACTAACTGGTACATGTAGAATTACATGTACCAATGGGCTGCATTCAGGCTGCTTATGTGTCTGGCACCGTGAACTTGTGTACACTACGTTTACTATTCTGTATTTGTAGTTTTGTATTATATTTGAGTGTATACATATGTTAAATTAGAGAGGATAAAAACTTTGGATCGTGCTATTCACACACCCATTTTAGCTATTGATCTTCTAAAATTCATTTAATTCGATTGTCAAAAATTAAGAAGGGTGTGAGAAATAAAAAATGCTTTTTAGCCAAAATGATCCCTGAGATTTGCATAACTCCTTGCCTTGGTCCCTGAGATTTCAAATCAATAGAAGTGGTCCTTAAGATTGTTCACCATCCATCATTTTGGTCATTTCGTTAAAAACTTCATTAAGTGTCTAGGAGCTCTTGGCTGGAAGTTTGGGCAATTTTCAAAGCTTCGTAACTCAATTGTTTCTTAACCAAATTTGACCCATAATATATCAAAATGAAGATAGGAAAGTGTAGAATAAGATTATACCATTTGGAAGTCCAATGGTTGCCGGAGATGGTCAGAAAATAGCCTCAAAGTTGACTGGTCCGAAGGTCCGAGGGAATACTGGAAAACTCGCTGGAAACTGGGCAAACTTTAAACGTTCATAACTTCTTCAATACTCAACAAAATAAAGTGATTCAAAAATGAAAAATCATACTTCTCGACGAGATGAAGAGAATGATATCTTTTTCAGTGGCCAAATCGTCGTGGTTTGGCCGGAAAACGGCTCAAAAATGGCTAACTCGAGACCAAGACAGCTACTTTCGAGCAGTTTTTCGGCCAAACCAAGGAGAGTTAGCCGCTGAAAAAGATATAATTCTCTTCTTCTCGTCGAGAAGTATGATTTCGTTTTTGAATCACTTGATTACGTTGAGTATTGAAGAAGTTATGAACGTTTAAAGTTTGCCCCAGTTTCCGGCGAGTTGTCCAGTTTTCCCTTGGACCAATCAAATTTGAGGCTATTTTCGGACCATCTCCGGCAACCATTGGGATTCCAAATAGGTATAATCTTATTCTACACTTTCCTATCTTCATTTTGATATATTATGGGTCGAATTTGGTTAAGAAACGATTGAGTTACAAAGTTTTGAAAATTACCCAAACTTCTGGCGAAGAGCTCTGGGACACTTAACGGAGTTTTTAACGGAATGACCAAAATGATGGATGGTGAACAATCTCAGGGACCACTTCTATTTGAAATCTCGGGGACCAAAGTAAGGAATTATACAAATCTCAGAGACCATTTTAGTTAAAAAGTGAATAAAAATGAATATGTAGATATCACTTTTCAAAACTGTTTACAAAGAATTTGGGAGCCAGCGTAGGAGAAAGGCCTAGTGACCTTGGTGTGGTACGTCAAATGTGTGGTTCTGGACAGCCCACCAAGTAAAGGGTATGCTGACAGCCCATCAAGTAAAGAGTGTGTTTGTATCATGTGCTTTGCAAAACAAGATATTTCTGTGTTGAATAAGTCTTCGTCAAATAGATCTTCATCTGTGTTTGTATCATGTGCTTTACAAAACAAGATATTTGTGTGTTGAATAAGTCTTCGTCAAATAGATCTTCATCTAACGATGATGAAGTTATAAAGTCAAAGCGTCTTTTTTTTGTAAACTCAATGCAGACTTACATGACACATGTATATTGTCGTAGTAGTTACTTTACCAATGAATTAAAGACGTACAATTTTTGTTTACATGTCATTGTTTTATTGATACGGGATATCACGTGTCGGTGTACTCATGCCATATAAATTGCTCTCGTTAACGTGGTAGGAATGGACCTTATAAGGCCAACGGGTCTTTTCCAACTGTAATATAACCATTCGTTAACAATTCTTCCATAGTGGTGTGGCAAGAGATGAGCCCACACTATAATATAAACGAGGTAAATTCAAACTAAGATGCAAAGAGTGAACAACACACTCTTCCAAACTAGTAGAAATGGGGCATGTAACCCATCATTTGGGAACATGGCTACAAATATAAGTGGTATACAAATACGATTTCATATCAAAAAACATATACAAATAGTTATGAGTATTGCACTGAAGTTTGTGTTTGGAATCGCATTGGACAACTCAATTTTAGTGTGGCGGTACTTCGTTCTATAAGTTTGAAGATGCTTGAGAGTTCGAAATTATGTCTCCCATTTAGATTAGACAAATATCTGGATTGAATGAGCGGATTAAACGAATCTTTTAATTGAATTAGCATATCATATATGATTTAAACATTACAAGGGAGGTATTAACAAGAGACGTTTTCATGGGACTTGGCATTGTGCCGTTGGGTTGGAGTTTGAATATAGCATGCACTCGAACTTCCAAAAAAAGGGGGGACCTTCCTTCTTTATTGTCCAAAATAGAGCACAAATTCAAATTCACGTAGAGATGAATTGGAAAGTTGAAAAGATTTTTTTCAAGTTTACTCTCATTACATTAAGATTTTTTCTTAATTTATTGAATTTCATATGTTTTCTTAATGATTGTTATGCTTTCCAAAGGGTGATAGTTTCTTATGCTTTATATTTAGGTTTAGTGGTCTTGCAGAGATTATGCGTTGTTTTATTAGTAAAAAGTAGTTAAGGAGAAATTCTTGTATGCGGACAACCGTACTACGTCACCAATACTTGAGAATCTCTCATGTCATGGCTGTCGGCCAAGGCCCCTTGCAGTTTGTTTTGGTTAGTTCTTGATTCTTGTTGAACCTTTGGCCGACCGTCTTCCAAAAAAAATGGGTTCCTTCGTCTTGTGGCCATTGCATGCTGCGTCTCTCTTATAATTCCATGTCATTATTTGACTTTTGTTGTCTAGCAATTTTTTTTGGGGTTTTTTGATATAGGTCCAAAGTAAATAAAAATTGAACTTATTTCAAAAGTTAAAAGTTACTAAAAATTAGACATATTTCAAAATGTAACCTATAAAATTAGACCTATTTTAAATTTTCCTTTTGTTTTTTATTCGAGCAATATTCTATTGGAAAACTAAAGTACAGGGATGTGAATTCAAACAATTTTAGACTAGTCGGCTGCACCAAGGTATATAAAATAAATAAGAATATTGGCCGTCTATAATTGGACAATTTGCTTTTAACTTAGCAATAAGTTAAAACCGCAGTCTTTCAGTATAGTCTGGTAGTATTCCTCTTCATTTATAAAATGAGAAGTCTTAAATTCGAATCTTGCGAATGAAAAATTCGATACCAAATTAGACTACCCATTATATGACTTAAACGGACTATCACAACGCATTAATGGAAAATTGGAACATAGAAAGAATGTTCGTTAAAAAAAAACAAATGAAATTAGAGAAGGCAGAATGATTGTGTATGGAAAGGTGTGCCCACCGGTTCAACAACAGTACGATATGATTCAAACTCCAACACTGGTTTTGGCGCACTTCAATTGAAATCCTTTTCTCTTTTTAGCGTTTGATAACCTTATTAGACAAACAACTGGTAGGGATTTTGGTAGGGCAAGTAAATTTCGATGTTCTTCTTTGTTGGTCAATCTTATGTTATTGTTTTAATATCTCAAGATCGTTCTGAGAAAAATGACTTAAGTTTGCACACATTGATAAAAAAAATGTGTGTCATAAAATGAGAATCGAAACTAAGACATTTCATTTATAAATGAAAAAAATACCACTATGTCGTAATACTAAATGACTGTTGACATTTTTAACATGATATTAGAATGATGTGAATGACGAGGGGAACAAAAAAAAATTTAAATGAGTTATAAGGCATCTAATGAATCTTGTAAAGGTGTTATTTATTTATTTTTAGGAAAACTAATGAATATGACTTGAAAATTTTGAGTTTTAACGAAAATGACAAAATAAAGTGTAAAGTGAATAGTACCAGAATTGACTTTTTAGTGTAAAAATGTGGTTTTTCGTTAAAGTTCTCTTTATTTTTATATTAAACGATAGATTTGTTAGGTCAGATGTTAGATTAGAAAGTCAATGAAATTCGAACCCATGCTGTAGTGTAAGGGCAACAATCCTCTCCACCACTGTGGTAGAGGGCCACTTGCCTTGTAAGGGTTAATTACAACAATAATCATGAACTTGTCACCGAGTTTTATTTGTGCTCTAATTTTTTATTTATTTTTTTGTATTGTTTTTTAATATTAATAAATCAGGATTTGTTTAATATTTTATTTTAATACTAAGTAGTAAACTATGACTCTAAGAAGAGGTATTTTTAAGTTGAATATTAAGATCCAAAAACTGTTTTGGTTGGGAAATAGAAGTTGTTTTTCGAACTTTTAAATTTAAAGGGGAAAGAAAGACCAATCGAAGTTGACGGGCAAGAAGTCAATGATCACACACCCTTCCCCTTTTCTATTGTGTACCAATTTCCTCTTCTCGTGACCTCCATTTTCATAAAAAAGATTGAAATAGAGGATCAAGAGGGAGACGGAGAGGAAAGAGGGAAGAGGATCAATTCGGATAGGGAGAGTAGAGTAGTAGGGTGATACGTCGGTTCAAATATCGTAGATGTTAAGTTCAATACAAATTTATTCCCGCCATTCCTATGTTGTTGTATAAAAATATTATATATCCCAAACCGGCCTTTATTTTCCTTAGGTCTTCCACCGTCATTTACGTAAGTTTGACTTAGTTTTATCTATTAATCGTGCGACTGATCTATTTATTTATTTTTCTTATATTTATGATTGGTTTATTCACTTTTATTTCTGTAAAGTAATTGATCATGTGTTTAATATATTAAACTTAATAATTGAAATTGCTATCATAAAACTCAAATTTTTCCAACTCACTATACGAGTTTAATTTCTATAAAATTAGAATCAGACTCAATTTTCGGACCTTATATAAAAAAACATAAATTCCCAAAAATAAATAAAAATAAGAAAATGTCCAACCCACAAATAGTGGAGAGTGACACGGGTACGCGGATCCAGCGAGTCGAGCCGAGTCGAGTCGTGTCGAGTTCAGGTTCAATTCAACGCAACGCTGAGTCGTTCATTCCCATTCGCACCGCACTCTCACCCGTCGCACTTTCATATCACTTTCCTTTTAAAACACAAACACATTTCGAAATTTCAAAACTAACTCTCTCTCTCTCTCTCTCTCTCTCTCTCTCTCTCTCTTCGCCCGTCGTCATCGTTTCCACCGCAGATCTAGGTCTTTGAACGTCAAAGTTTCGAGCTTGCCTCAGATCCAGGCGATCTGATTCGGACGCCGTAGTCGTCGCCGCCGCCACCAACTTCCGAAGCCAAGAATGGAGAACCTGATCTCGCTGGTGAACAAAATCCAGAGAGCTTGTACTGCTCTAGGTGACTATGGCGAAGGTAGCGCATTACCGACTCTTTGGGACTCTCTTCCCGCCATCGCCGTCGTCGGTGGACAGGTCAGCTCCCGATACCTCACCTTCAATCTTACCTCTACGATTGATTCATGCATATGAATTCTGGTTGTGTTTTCAATTGCTCTGTAGCTTAGATCTTAATTGTGTATTTAGCAGTGCTGATTATGGCGGTTTGGTTTAATTGCATGAACTCTGTTGCACAAATTGGTGCGGAGTTGTAAATTAGTTTGATTTTTCACAGATCTACAAAAATTTGGATCCAAAGTTTGAAACTTGAAACTAGCTTAATTTGGGGCAAAAATGAAAATGAGAAAATAAGGCATGTCGAATACAATAGCAAATTGGAGAAGAAAAAGTAGAGAGAACGGATTTATTTTCATTTGATGGTATATATAATGTATCCTTATGATTTTGTTCTGTCCTGCAGAGTTCCGGGAAGTCTTCTGTCTTGGAGAGCATTGTTGGGAAGGATTTCTTACCACGTGGTTCTGGTAAGTTTATCGAATCCCAAGCAATCTTAGTTATTTGTGTGAATGGTTGTCTGTTGGTTGGTGATATTTGTTTAGTCGTTCAGTGTAGTGACTTCAATTTCTTAGATGTTCTTGGGGTGTTAGTTCTCGTGTAGGCACTTTGTTAACATGGAATATTGTTCTTGGGTATTTTTGAATGGGAAATAATTGCAGGAATTGTTACTCGGCGTCCACTTGTCTTGCAACTTCATAAGATTGATGAAGGAAGCAGAGAATATGCGGAATTTCTCCATCTTCCAAGAAAGAGGTTCACTGATTTTGGTAGGTTTCTTTCTCTTCATTCTAATTCCTGTTTGCATTTTTGTTGCAATGTGACAAATGCCACTAAATTTTCTTGGTGTCCAGAATTTTCTGTAAAGATTCCGCATCTTAGATGATTTTCCCCATATGAAAATTTCAAAATTATATCACAAAGAAGAAGACTTTGTGACCCAGTATATTTTATATATGTTATTTTGTAAATTTACACACAGAGCTATCTGCATATGTATTTCATTTTAAATAATTACCATCTGTGCAGCTGCTGTGAGAAAGGAGATTTCAGATGAGACAGATCGAGAAACCGGCCGCAGTAAACAAATCTCTAGCGTTCCAATTCATCTTAGCATATATTCTCCTAATGGTAAGATAAGTGATCTTTGACTTGTTTGCTTCTTTTTATTTTAATTGGCGGTTTATAGTCACCTAAAACTTGGAGCATCATGGTTTAGGGAATGGGAATGAGAATGTGGTGCTGTCATGTATCTTGGAACATGGAACAATTGGGGTGGACTCAAATTAAATTTCATAGACTGTTTGATTACTAGTTTGAATGTGATAAGACAATCCTAGGTCAAATGTCTTTTTATAATACCAGCCTTTCTCCCCACTATATATATCAGTTTGCTGAAGTCTTGTATGTATTAGTTTCACATTTCTTTTCGAAACGATATACAACAGATAAAGTGGAATGATGTTTCTACTTGGTCCACTTTTAAAATATTAAGGCCTTGGGCCTCAGCTAATTAAATTTGAATATCAGGGAATGAGGTCCAGAATTTCCTTTCTTTAATACGTCCGCAGTATAATATTTTCATGTAATGTAGTTTTATGTATGCATATTTTGATCTTCTCTTTTACTGACATATCAAGTTTATATTTGTTGATTCTTGGCAGTTGTCAACTTGACACTTATTGATCTTCCCGGGCTTACAAAAGTGGCTGTTGGTAAGTTTCATGGATCTCATAGATTTGGCAATTATTATGTGGGCACTTTATAAGCATCTCCTAACAACCTTTCTTGGGAATGTAGAGGGTCAATCGGAAAATATTGTGCAAGACATTGAAAATATGGTTCGCTCCTACATTGAGAAGGTAATATCCATTGGAATGTTTTCTTTTTCAAATTTTTAATATGCTGAACCATAGTCTGATAAACATTTTTTGCAGCCCAACTGTATAATTCTAGCTATTTCACCTGCCAATCAAGATCTTGCTACATCTGATGCAATTAGGATCTCTCGCGAAGTGGATCCAACAGGTAACCCTAATATTATTTTCTATATATTGTAAGTATTTCTCTTGCTATATTTCATGTTCTTGTGCATCATGCTTTCTAAGAAAAGGTTCAGCTAATCAAGGAATTGTTATATCAATATACTGAAATGTGATATCTTGTAGTGGCCACAATTGACCACCATATCTTGCAAAAGTACATAGGAAACTTAGATGTGGAAGGATTCAGTATGTTCCCTTTCTTTTTGCAGGGGAGAGGACACTTGGAGTCTTGACAAAGATTGATCTTATGGACAAGGGTACTGATGCAGTTGACGTAAGTTGGCCTAGTATCTTGTTTTAAATGTTTGAGACTGGATAATTCGGTAAACAACCATTAAGCTAGCAAGTATTAAAGAATCTTGGTTTATTGTTCAAAAGATCTTTCTTTGACTTTTTTAAAGTCCAGAAAAGTTTTATTTATAGCTACATATTTCAAGAATCGTTTAGGATAGAGGTATCTTGGCTGATTCATATCCATCCATATGAAAAGTTTTATCTAGTCATACATTTTCTTGGTTTTGTTATGAGTGTTCAAATATACCGCAAGTCCTTAAAGTCCATATCTTCAACAAGTTACCTCGTTTTGGGATTTTCTTTATTTAGTTTTGTATGGAGTACTAGACTAAATTATGACATACATACAACAGTGTCCAGTCCAGATAATGCCTGCATATAAAGTTATAAACATACGTATTTAATCTCTTTTTGAGTCACAATGAGTAGCAAATCTCATATTTTTATATCCTGATTCCTCAGTTTCTTTTCCTTTTTGGGTTACTTAGATGTTGGAAGGAAAGTCATATCGGCTAAAGTTTCCTTGGGTTGGGGTTGTGAATCGCTCACAAGCAGATATTAACAAGAATGTAGACATGATTGCTGCCAGGCGTAGAGAACGTGAGTATTTTTCTACCACCCCAGAATACAGGCACCTTGCTCACAGAATGGGTTCTGAGCATCTAGCAAAAATGCTTTCTAAGGTAGGAAACTGATACCCTACTTCAATCTGATTTCGGTATACTATAACAAGAAAGTTAGTAGCTCCTTTGTATTTACCGTTGGATTAATCTTGATCGCCTTCACTAAATTCTTGTGATGGTTACTGTCGCAGCATTTGGAAACTGTAATTAAGTCAAAAATTCCTGGCATCCAGTCCCTTATTAGCAAGACTGTTGCTGAACTTGAAACTGAACTGAGTCGTCTTGGAAAGCCTATTTCTGCTGACGCTGGAGTAAGTTTGCTTTGTTTTTCATTGAATCTTTTGAAATGTCTTGCTTTTAAAGTCAAAGTGATTATGAAGATTGACCTCTATTTTTTAACTTTTACAAGAGTTGCTGCTGATTGATTTCTTTGGCCTTGCAGGGTAAACTATATACCATCATGGAGATTTGTCGCTTTTTTGATGGGATATATAAAGAACATCTTGATGGCGTGTATGTATCTACCGCAATAATCTTTTACAATACTGGTGCTTGGCTCAATATTTATTGTCTGTTATGATTTAATAGTCTTAATACTAATATGTTCTTATCCACAGGCGTCCAGGTGGTGATAAGATATACAATGTTTTTGATAATCAGCTTCCTGCTGCTCTGAAAAGATTGCAATTTGACAAGCAGCTTTCAATGGAAAATATACGAAAGCTCATCACTGAAGCTGATGGATATCAACCTCATCTTATAGCTCCTGAACAAGGTTATCGTCGTCTCATTGAATCCTCTGTAGTTAGCATAAGAGGTCCTGCTGAGGCAGCTGTTGATGCGGTATGATTATAGCTTACCTTTCCGTCTCTGAAAATTTTTAGTAATTACTTTATCACGCTGCTTGTGCTAAGATGAGTTATTTTGAATTTTTCATTATACCAGGTTCACATCATTTTGAAGGATCTGGTTCACAAGGCTATCAGTGAGACTCCAGTATGTTCACAACCATGTTTAATTAGTTCTTCCATTGATTTTTCTGTCCTTTTGTTATCTTTTGGTGTTAGTCTCGTTTTACTGTCCATTTCCTCGTTTTTGTTTTTTGTTTTCATCTTGTATTGACGCTGCCCTTGTTGTCTTACAGGAATTAAAGCAGTATCCTGCTCTCAGAGTAGAGGTTACAAATGCAGCTACTGAGTCGCTCGAGAGAATGAGAGAACAAAGCAAGAAGGCAACACTACAGCTAGTTGATATGGAATGTAGTTACCTGACAGTTGATTTCTTCCGTAAACTTCCCCAAGACATTGACAAGGGCGGAAACCCATCGCATTCACTTTTTGATAGATACAATGATTCATATCTCAGGCGGATTGGTGAGTCTCATGAAATAAAAATTAGGCTCACTTGTATTCTATGGAGGTTTACACATTGCTATTCTTTTCTATTGGACCAATATCTAGACACCTTATTCTGTTGGTAAATTCTTTGCTCGTAAAAAACAGGGTCTAATGTTCTGGCGTATGTCAATATGGTATGCGCAAGCTTGCGTAACTCCATCCCCAAGTCTGTGGTCTATTGCCAAGTTCGAGAGGCAAAACGAAGCTTACTTGACCATTTCTTCACTGACTTGGGAAAACTGGAGGTAAGTAAAGATATCCTCTACCCGTCTTTGCTAGTTGTCCCTTTGTCAAAAATTGACGGTCCTTGTAGAGAGAGATGCTGACTCTGGATTAACTCTGAATTTTTTGAACAGACAAAGCGGCTGTCGTCGTTACTGAATGAGGATCCGGCAGTAATGGAGAGGCGTACTTCCCTTGCAAAGAGGCTGGAGCTATACAGGAGTGCTCAAGCAGAAATAGATTCAGTTGCTTGGGCGAAGTAGATGTGTGTGCAGGACATCTGCTATACCTTTCGAACGTGGATTTTGTCGAGATGGCCACACGATTCATTCATTTACGATTTTGTTGTAATGGTGGGCAGGAAGGCGGGTTCGGAGGCATTTTGTTTATTTTTATTCATGTACTAACGAGTTGGTGTGAGGTGATGCCATCTTTCACTTGATATCGCTATGCTTGTTTTTCAGCTGCAACATTTCTATAGTATATATGTGATTTGCTTCTGATGTGCCATTTTTTTAACTTGCTTCTGCTTCGAGCATGTCTGTGGTGCAAGTTGGGCCTTTTAATGAACAACACTCCGTTGTCCATTAAAAATGTGTGGGATTCGAACTTCGGTGCATAGAAAAATGGAAGTTTAAAACAAACTCGGCAAGAAGAGCAGTCGGAACTTGAACCACTATTGATATATGTTTTAGGCCAATTATCAATTTTCACTATTTTTTTTTTTTTCAAACGATAAATTTTGTTAGATTAGATATTAGATTAGTTATCGACGAAGTTTGAACCTGCGCCATTCATTTCCATCACTGTGAAATCGACACCGTGCGAAACAAAGAAAAACTTTCTCCACTTTTCGGTGTAGCAAATTTTTTTCTATGGTATGTATCTTTGAATTGTACAAAAAATTGACGGTTAAATTTTTTATTCCTTTCGAATGGTTAACTCAAGGGATTTGATTCTTATTTACGCTAGGTGAGATCGAGAGCTCAATTGCGGGTGAAGCCTTAGTTGTCGCTGGTGGTAGAGGAAAGACTTTTAGTGGGCCAATGAACGATGAATCTTAGGAGAATAAAGATTGAGAAAGCTTTTTCGACATATGGAGATCTTATTGACTTATGCAACAGTTAAATTTTGCATAAACACGTATTACTTAACGATTCGTCCCGCTTCCTACACTCCTTATTTATCTTCATTTCATAAATGACACGGGTCCATGACAAATGCGAAAAGTAAGCTTCGTTGGCCACTGCGGAGAGGGGAGGGGGAGCGAACGACATACCGTTGAGAATATAACTATACCTTTGACCCAACGACGTAGATGAGGAGGAGAAAACAACACAGACAAAACAGGCCACGCCAAGCGGGTCGTTTCGACAAAGCGGACCAAGATTTCGAAAGCGGGTGGTTTTGACAGTTTGAACATCGAAACCCGACCCAAAGGAAGCTTCGGATCTCATATTATTCCGATTCCCGATTCTGTATAAAGCAACAGACGTGGACATTTCAACGTTCGAATCCACCAGCCGGCTCAGCCCTCATAGGAAACATCAAATAACCCCCTCTTTTTTTTCCAACATACAACCGGTAAAATCTCGTTTATTTTCTTCAGGTACGTTTTTTTTAATCTCCTTTATTTTCCAATTATTTATCTGCCCAGTTTAGCACATTTTAATTGTACGTTTGCCTCTCTGCTGATGCTGCTTCTTTGCTTTTTTGTTTTGCATTTTCTGGGATTTATCTGTATCTGAGAAATTGTGACAGATTTTTGTTTAAAATTTTTGATTTGATGGGTTAGGCGATGATTTTCTTCTTTTTTTCTTGGTTTTTCGATAGTTTTCATTGTTCCTAATCAGTATTAGTTTCAAAACTATGTAAGTTAATGGATGTGGCCAGATCTTAATCAAATTAGACAAAAAGTATGAAGCACGAATTGGGTTCATACTGTTGTGCATCTCAATTTCTCTGTAGTGTATTTCGTGCTTTCGATTTAGTATTCAAGTTTTTGTATCAATGACTAGTGACTTTTTCCTTGTGGAATTGTGGAATGCAGAACGGGAAGAGTGGCGTATGGCGTAAATGGCCTCGGAGAGGGAAAGTTTCGACCTTTCAGGACCATTGCACCTAACTTCCATTGACTGGTAAGATCATTGCACCTAAACCCTTAGACTCTTAACGACTGCACCTAGCGTATGGTGTAAATGAATCTGATATTCGTTTATATCATTACGAATATGGTATGGAGCATGTTTTTAATGGATTTGTATCTTAAGATGATAACATAGCTACATGAAGATGGATTGTGTAGAGCTAGTTCCTTGTTATTTGGAGCAAAATGTTTATTAGATTATGTTAATCATCGATCATAATCTCACAATTGCGATTATCACTGAAGGAGTTCTATTTCCGACGTCAGGGCAATGCCCTTCCAAATTGTCGACATGTTTTAATTGCATCCTTGTTTGAGCAATCTGAACACCTCGACTTTTATCAAAGTGAAAAGCAAATATAGATGAAAATGTGAATTTTAGTCCTTATGTTATGGTTCTCTCAATGTCAATTACTGACTATACAAGAAGTTCAATATACTGGCTTGTGTGTTCTTGGTTGAGATTGGTACTCGGTGTGTTCTTTTATATCGCATGTAGTCTATCTGCACAATTTATGTAACTTGAGCTGGCACTCAGACACCCGATTATGTCATATTATTCACATTTCCACGTTCTGGTATGTAAGATCTGGAAGTTGCTTCTATCTTACACAATAAACTTCCAATTGTACAAAGCTCGTGCACGAAAATTAAATTGATTGTGTACTAGTCTATCTGTTATCAAGGTTGGTCAAGATGAAAATTGCTTCTATCTAGAATTCCACTGCTTCTAGTACTCTCTCTTAGAAGCTACCATATCCTTCTCTTTGAATTTGAAAGATGATATGGGATTTTAAATATGTGCTATGCAGGCAGAACACTCAGCATCGAAGATCTGTTGCCGCTTGTTTGGTTCAGGGTGTCTACATTCTTGAACGGGACCGCCAAGAGGAAAGAGAAGGGCCCCAGGCCCTTGCTCCTCCTTGGTGGGAGTTCTTCCATTTTAAGCTGCTCCGTAAGCTTGTGGATGATGTTGGTTTCTCTACCTTTGGTGCCTTATACGAGTTTAAACCTCCACCATCTCTTTGTAACCGTCCATCGGAAGGAAGCCCTTGTTATGTGATTGCCTTCCGAGGCACCTTAACGAAGTATGACTCAGTCTCACGAGATCTTGAGTTGGATGTTGAGGTGATCCGAAATGGACTTCACAGGACATCTCGCTTCGAGATTGCTGTGCAAGCTGTCCGAAATATGGTTGCTGCATCAGGTCCTTCAAATGTTTGGTTAGCTGGCCACTCCTTGGGGTCTGCCATGGCAATGCTTGCTGGAAAAACTATGGCTAGCTCTGGCAATTATCTCGAATCTTTTCTCTTCAATCCGCCATTTGTGTCTGCCCCAATAGAGAGGATTCAGGATACGAGAGTGAAGCATGGGCTTCGGTTTGCAGGCAGTGTGATTACTGCTGGACTCACTCTTGCTATGAAGGCTAAACAGCAGCAGCAACAACAACAACAACAACAACACAGAAGTCAACCAGAAGACGAACCATTCACTACTATGGCTGCATGGCTCCCAGGTCTATTTGTCAATCCAGCTGATGACATCTGCTCTGAGTATATAGGGTATTTCGAACATAGGAAAAAGATGGAGGACATTGGAGCAGGAGCCATTGAGCGGTTAGCAACCCAGAACTCTCTGGGGGGTCTACTAATGCACGCAATGGGAAAGCAGGCAGCACCCGAGCCGCCATTGCACCTCATTCCTTCTGCAAATCTGACTGTTAATTTAACCCCTTCAAGGGATCTGAAAGAAGCCCATGGAATTCATCAGTGGTGGAGAGATGACCTGCAATTACTTTCTGAGGTCCACAGATACAAATAGCGTTTCGGTATTTTGGTGAACAGTAAAGCAGCAGCCTCCAAGCTCGTTTACATCAACCAATAGTTTGGAAATAACAAAGCAAAGAAATGAGGAAGAAGAGCAATTGGAGGTTGAAGAGTCTCTCTATACAAAGGGTATCCTACATTACTCAAATGTGAAGCGGTTTACTTAACTGTTCAGCAATCGGAGCAAGTTGAAATGATACTGATGTCATATAAGTTGTTTATTCATTTACCTTAATTGCACCGTGACGGATATTGATGATTACTAAAATGCCATTGTTCTTGTACATCATAGTAAACGTGAAAGTTTGCATTCGTGATTCGTTGTTCTGGAGTTAGTATGCAACTCCTATTGGGACCCTCCGTCGTGTCGATGGCTTCTCATTTGTCCGGACACAGACACATCCCTTTTACCGGTTGGGACCCTCCGTCGTGGCGTTGGCTTCTCTGTTAACCGGACACAAAGTGACACGTGAGTGACAAGGCAGATAATTACATACTACTTTTCCTTTTTACTGTTTTTTACCGCGACAGTGTGCAACAAACAAGGAAATAGTGAAAAAAGCAATCTCGATTCTCAATGCCAATTTGTCTACCGTCTATTGTTTGGCTCTCCATTCAACTCTGCCAATTTGTTGTTTGTTTTTTGAATAATACTTGCCTATTAAAAAATAATAAGAATTCTTAATTAAAATTCTTAGTATTTTAATCACATATTTTTGTGTTTGTGATCAGAATCGTTTATATTATGAATCACACTGTAAAAATCATTTATGCAAAAAATAAATTAAAACTAAGTTCGTTTAATCAATCTATTGTAACAAATACATATATGGTTCGTAATGCTTTTACCAATATCGTTCATTTGTTTTTAAATAGTTTGATAACTAAATGACCTTAATTTTAATTAATTTTTTGCAAATGTAATCTTTACAAGATAATTTATAATATTAATAGTTTTGATTATAAATACGAAGTTCTATAATTGACAACAAACAATTTTGAAAAATTTTGAGTCGGAGTTCCTAATCATCTTTGAGTAGCCAAATATTGTTCTTGTTTTTCTCTCTTTAGTTAAATCAGTGATGAATTCACACTTCACACCCTACTACTACATAATAATAAAAGACGTGTTTCCTGAATTACCATTCCACGTAATACAATATATTATAACAGTATTTCAAACTAATTAAACATTATTATGTACAAAAGTTATTAGGCACAAATGAGATTCTTTACTTGATGATTGGGACCTTGGAGTTGGGACCCATAAGGCCATAACCCAAAATCTCTGCCTTAAGGAGGAAGATTCTATGTTCTCCCACTTCTCGTGCTATCTTGTTTGTGTGGTCACTGTTAAGTCACGTCAATATTTTATATTACTATTTCTTTTTGTCTTATTATCTCTATAAAAAAATAATATAAAATGTTAACGTGACTTAACCGTAATCACATAAAACAGGAGGCATGCCTTCCTGTCTTAAACACCCCAAATAATTAATTAATTGGGCAAATTGATTTTATTTACCATGGTCTAAAAATTTGATCAGCCAAATATTTCCACTTGGGAATATCGTAGGATCAAACTTTAATTAAACACTAATTAATCTATCTCTCAATTCTCAAGTCTCCACATTCATTAAACCCAATGATAAAATGTCAAAATCTCTGCCTTAAGAAGGTAGATTCTCTGCCCTCCCACTTCTCGTGCCCTTCTGTTTGTGTGATCATGGTTAAGTTATGTCAATATTTTATATTACCATTCTTTTTTGTCTTATTATCTTTATAAAAAAATAATACAAAATATTGACGTAACTTAACCGTAATCATACAAAACAGAAGGACACGGAAAGTGGAAGGGCAGATAATCTGCCTCCCTGCCTTAAACCCCCCAAATAATTAATTAATTGGGCAGATTTATTTTATTTACCATGGTCCAAAAATTTTATCAGCCAAACATTTCCACTAGGGAATATCGTAGGATCAAACTTTACTTAAACACTAATTAATCAATCTCTCAATTCTCAAGTCTCCACATTCATTAAACCAAATAATAAAATGTCAAAAGCAAAAAGTTGAAACCTTTAGCTTCCTCGGTCCTCATTCGAGATTGTCACGTCCTTCGGATATCGAATACTTCAGACTTTGGCAAAAATATAAAAATAAAAATAAATTCAAAATGCTAAGAACCACATCTTCCACTGTTCCCACCTTACCTTTCATTCAACTTAAATAAAACCGTAATTGTACCGTTGCAGTTCAGTAATCATTGTTATATAAAAAAGAAATTTGTACATGTTAAATTGCTAAAACATTATTAGATCAAAACACTAACGTTACGTAAACAGAACACCGTTCTATTTAAGTCGCTTCTCAGGATTTTCTCTCTTCTTATTCTCATCTTGTTTTCTTTTTCCTTCTCGCACTTACTTTTTATTTTATTATTTTTATAAAAAAATCAATATAAAACATTAACAATTAAGATATTAACGTATCTTAATCGTAATTTGAGAAGATAAAAGGAGAGAGATTAAGAAGGCCCTCTTTATTTTTTTTTCTTTTTTGAGCTTATCCTCCCACCACAGCCAATCCCAATCATCTCTACCTACTACTAGTAGCCTAGTACTAGCTTTCTGCCACCCAAAGGCTTCAACTTTATGAATTATAACCACCAAGCCTAATTAAAGAAACCCTAAATTCTTCCCCAAATCAAAAACCAACCAACCAACCCAGATGCATGAGACTTTCACTTAAATTATTTGTCAAAAAATTACTTCTTTTTTTTTTTTTTTTTCATTTCCCTTGATGAAACGGGTTAACAAATTGGACACCCAAAGTTACCAATTTTGCCAAAATCTACAAAAAGCTACTCTTTCTAATTTCACGCTCACCAAAAGTAGAAAAAAAATAAAAAATAAAAACAACAGCTAACAGTGAAAACCCAGTACAGATCCATCACTCACAGCAATGGAAACTTCACACTCAGATTTTGCCTCCACATGGTGGGTGAAAAAGTGCATGACCCGAATCCGACCCGCCATCTCCAACCGCGACTCAATCTGCATTGCGGGGCCGCTGGGTCCGGCGCCGGTGCCGCTCAACCCGCTGAACCCATCTCCGAAAGTGGGCCCCATTGGGTTCTGGACCATCCCGGAAGCCCGATTGGGATCGGAGACCGGGAACGACTGGACGGCGAAGTTGGCGGCCATGAACTGGGTCTGACCCGCTTCGATCTTGCCGGCGGGTATGAACATGAACCCGACTTGGCTGCCGGAGTAGAAGAGCTGGAGGGTGCTGTCGTAGTGGTTGAAGGGCGCCCGGTTGGGATTGTGGATGGAGACGTATTGGGCGAAGGTGAAGCTGACGGTGGAGTTTTGGGTGGAGAAGGAAGGGAGCTGGACGGCGGAGACGGAGATTTTGGGGTCTTTGGGTTTGAAGACCGTGAAGTAGACGATGAGGATGACGATGACGACGAAGATTAGGAAGATGGTGGCGACGATGCAGGAGGCGAGGTTCGTGCGGCCGGACGGCGGCGGTTTGGGCCGCTGAGGCCGCTGAGGCTTGCTCATGGTTGATTAATTGAGCTTAATTGTGGAATTAAGAGAAGCGGTGGAATAGTTTTGTTGTGTGAGAGAGAGAGAGAGAGAGAGAGAGAGAGGATTTAGGGGAGATTTTGGAGGTGGGATTGGGAGTAAATATTGTCGTGTTGAGAGTCGAGACAAAAGTGTGAAATTGTGTGTGTTGGAGAGAGACACCCTGTCTTTGTCTTTTTTTTTTATATATATTTTTTATTATAATTAATTAATTAATTTTTTAAATTTGGAATGTAATGTTTTTTTTTTAATTTAAATTCACAATTTTGTCGCGAAAATACTTTACGTTGTTAGAGTGTTGGATTGGAGAAACATTTCTTTGAACTTGAATTCTCTATATTGTTTGGTTCCATTTTTATATTTGATAAATTTAAGATGAATGGTGATTGTAACACTCCACACATTGTAACAAAAAAAATGTTATGAATCTCCTTTCAACTTTGTTTAGTTCACATCTCCAATAACATTTAGTTTAGAGAGAATTTTTGGCAAGAGTGTCATATTGTCGAGCATGTAAGGCAAGTTAATAAGATGTTATGTCAACATGAATAAAGTTAAGATAACCAAAAACTCAAAGAAATTTGAGCCACAACAAATTTTGAGTTAGTTTCATGTTAAATTAGGCAAAGTGAAGTAAAACAAGCATGGGCTAGTGGCCCTTCACTATAATGGTAGAAAAATGTTGCGCATTTGCATGAAAGCGTGGATTCAAACTCAATCAATATTAATTTAACATTTAATCTAATAAAATATATCGTGACAATTAAAAAAAAAAGAGTAAAAACAAGCCAGGACAAAGGAGAGAGGGAGACATTTAATATATATATATATATATATATATATATATGTGTGTGTATTTTTTTTTTTTGGATGGTGAAGAGTGGGCTTTTGCTGTCTGTATGGTTATTAGTTTTGACTCCTTAAAAGTTATAATAAATTTTTATCGTTGAATAAAATTTCAAAAATTCGAATGATTTAATCCGGTGATATTGATGAAAGATATCTGAAGAGGATCTTTCTCCTGGGGCATAGACTCTGGTCCATAACTTGAAGGTTTCAAGGACTAAAGGAAAGGGTGGGCCCAACAAAGAAAAATTAGGAAAGTGGGCGTCTGACAAGTTTGTACAAGCAATGTCCAATTTTGCTGCATGTGGATAGGTTTAACTTTACATTTTTTTTACTTGCAAGTTGGGATGTTATATCCAGGTAAGTTTAACTATCGCGGAATGATTTAGTCGTTGAGGATAAATTCTACGGCACACTTTAGTTTCAATCTTGACGTTAATAAATCTCATGATGGTGATTAAGATGAGATTGAAATATCTCTGTAAATTTTTTTGACCCCAAAAAAGATGGACTACAAAAAACTTGTATCTTATAGCTTTGTTACACTTTGAATCCTAGTTATATTTTTGTCAGAACGGAAGGTGTTATTAATGTAGAAGGGTAATAGCCTCTACAGTGCAACGGTAAAGAGCGTTTGTTTCTACATCTGAAGTTTTGAATTTCTTCAAGTGGGTAAGAGCGTTTATTCTTATATCAACGGTATTGTTTGTTTTCTAATTCACACAAATATGTCTGTATTAAGAATAAACAACTCTTACTTTGGTAATGAATGGAAAACACAAATTTATGTGGGTTTATTTTATGCTTGTTAACTTGTAGTAAGAGCTGCTGAAAGTTTGAGTAATGCTAGACATATTAATTTTTTGGACCAAATTTATAAATTATGTGATGTGTTATTAATGAAAAAATAAAGACGTTAGTCAACACTTAAGTAATAATTTAATCATTAATAATCACGTTATACGGTTTACAAAACTCGGTCTAAACAACGGTCTTCCTAACATTACCCTAAAAGTTGTGGACAAAACAAAAGGGATGAAAGGGTTTAGAATCTTAATTTTGTACGTTGATAATCTCTTGCAATGGGGCCCACCTAAACCCTATTTTTGGAGATTATGTTCCCTCAAGTTGGTATGCAAATCTGTCACTAATTAAAAGATTGAAAACGCTGAGGAATTGAGTTCATATCAATCATATTACGCAAGTAGAAGTTACACCAAATTCGATGCTGCAGCTTCTATTCGACATAATATTCTTGCTGTAATTTACTTGTGCGGTAAAAAGATAGATGAAGCAATTCAAAATCACTTTATTCAAAAGCACTTTTCCCACTTTTTTTCTGGGGCTCATATGGTGCCAAAGGAGCTGGTTTCAATTTTCCAAACAGCGGAAAACTCACATGGGTTTTGGCAGAGAACCAACCAGTAACTATCATTCTCCAGTTAATCATTGAAGGGCAGAATTGCAGCAATATTGAGTTTAGAGTTTGGAGAAAAACTTATGCAGCGAAACTGGATCACATGTATTGTCTGACTGCTTTTTCACTTAATGGAAACCCCTCGTATTGTAAGCGTTACACCCGACCCCGCTAATCCCACCGGGAGTCAAGCAGTCCTATCGAAATTTCTCTCATTAGTTTGAGCCCGTGGAGGATGGTAATCATAGGTGAGAAGATACCATGTCTTCTGGCTTCATTTCTTAAGAGGAACAATGGCAGTATAGAAACTAACGGAATTTATAAGAATAGTTACTAACTTCCTAATTTCTGAACAAACTGGAGTCTCTTGTTTAAAAACCTGCATCAAACAATCTAAATCGCGTATCGACAAGAAACTAGCAACTATCAACGTGTCAATGAAGAGGAGTATATATGAATGTACACAGCTAAACCTGCTGTACCTGAGAATCCTCCGTCGAGGTATCCATCAAACCGAAGCAGAATTTACCACAATACAGTTCAAGAAATTTCAGAGTGCTTTCAACCTCTGCTGTTTTCGTGTATAAAACACAAGAGTTCCAACATCTAAAACACAAGTGCTTCCAGTTCAGAACTTACCCTATTTGCGAGAAACGCTTCAACTCTCGGTTTGGTGATAAAGATGTGTATATACACCACATTTCAAAATCCTATATCATCAAGTGATGTAGTACAATCCTGTAATCCATAAATAGGCATAGATCTTATTCATGACCATCTTAAATAACAGTTGACAAAAGTCTTTGTATTATCTCCGTCAGTTGACAGAAATGAAATCGAAACTTTCAGGCTTATTATACGAAACTACATAAGCCATCCATATTTCATACAACCTTCCAGTCCATCCAAAAATGGACTGGTCATTCATTCATTCATTACATACATATATGTACCTATAATATAGAAATTTACTTTGTAAGCTTGTCGAGCTGGGAATCCATGATCTCGGAGATGACTTCAAGAAATGCAGCTTCACTCATGCCCGGGAGCAAGGAATCCTGAGCTTCACGCACTATCCCCTCAATCACTGACTCTTTGTTTATGTTTTCTCTGCACATGAGGCTCCCAATGGCAAAAGGGGTGAGACCTCTCTTCACCCCTTTCTTCAGAAGCATGGTGGAGATACGGAGCGTGCGGGCACACTCGGTTGGAATGTCCCACCCGTAAAATTTCAAAAGTGCAATATCTTGTTCAGCATCCAAAGAATTTATGTACTCAATGGTTTCAGGAGAATAAGCCTGGCGAGCTTGTGGCCAATAAAGCCAATCGAAAGTGCAATCTTCAAACTGCAGAGACAGCGAAGAACAAAGTTTATTAATAATTAAACCAATTATAATGTGATAATCTAGTGAAAGAAAAAAAACATGCGTACGGAAATCATTCTAGCAGGTAAAGAAAAAACATCGAATCACAACAAAGTTCACATTAACACATACTACTACAACTAATTAGATATGAGATTGCGGGAACCAAAAAACCACCCTAATTTAAGTTGAAAAACTCAATTACGCATTAGACAATCTTTCCCAACCTAAACTCTAGCTATTGTTAGTCGAAATTTCAACATGTCTGTCTAACATGAACCCCACTTTTGGCACACGTAGATTGCATTGCATCCACATGGAGATTGAGTGAACCTCACTGTCCGTCTGTGAAATTCCACTGTTAAAGTTTCATGATTTGCACAAAATTATGAAAGGAAAGAGATGGCGAAAACAAAGATGCAAGCATTTAAAAAAAATCACTAAGATGGGAAAGCATGAAAGCAAAGAACAGACACTTACATTCTCTGGAAGGCAGTACCCATGATCAATAGGAATGAGCAGTATCTTACCATCTTCCCCTTTTCTAAACAAAATATTGCCAGCATGCCTGTCTGCATTTGCCATTCTTAAATCAAAAACACTAATCTTGTGCACCTCCTCTACTGGGAAACGACTAGGACCCATGTCCTCACAACTTCCATCATTCTTCATGAACACTTGCAATGATCCCATCTTAACATTCTTTGACGAGCAATCATACCCCTGCGGATGATTAAAACTTTTATGCAAGCACCTAACCAAAATGGTCGGAGGCACCCCAGCAAAGCCAACGGTTTCGTTTGATAAATTGCGAGGCCCGCTCTTGGGATGATCCAACAAGTATGCTGCCACTTCCCTCACGGCTCCTTCTCCTACCCTTGTTCCCCTCTTCAAACCTTCACCATCTGGGGATGCGGGCAAGCCATGGGGATTGTTCACTGCATTAGGCTCCTCATCCACAGGCTTGAAAACAGAAATAAACTCCTGGAAGGAATCTTGCATGAAATAAGTTCCTCCAGTGCCTTTGGATGACCTAATAGGTTGATTGCCCTTCTTCAAACCATTAAATGTGGAATTAAGCATGTCCCATACATAAGAGGGAAGCTTAACCATGGGATTCACAACAATTGGTTCCAACAAGAACTCTGGATTGAAAAAAGGTAACTGGAATGTTACAACGGGAACCATCTCGGATTGGTGGTTGGCCACTCCATTGACCTCTTCTCTGCATTCATCCGAAAGCGGTGCCACAACTGAAAGCTCCAAATCTTTCTCATAATGCTTAGCCCTAACCTCGGCAGATTTCTGAACCACCAAGTGAATGACATCATCATTGTTCTTACAAATATCATCGATGAGCCTCTGGTCATCAAGCTTTTCACCATTGCAGAAAAGCTCCTGATCCTCGGGATTGTAAGCCTTCCCCTCCTTCAAAACCCGTTGCTTGAGGTACCCGACATTTCGATGTCTATCTACATGGAAATCAAATTCCTTCCCACCAATGGTCCTAACAGTGATATGCAAAAGATCAGAAAGCCTAAGAACCAAATGCAACACATTCTCACCAGTGATGCCATAGTCCTTAACGAGAGAGTTGTTCCGGGCCAATTCCCTGCCTTCGAAAACAAGCTTCTGCTTCTTCACCACGAACCCTTTGCACGTTTGGATCCTTAGCTTCACCGAAGCAATGGAATCGGAGTCCAAAACATGCATAGGGGTCACGGAGCCAGCAACCCTGAGATACAACATGATTGATTCACTAGAACAATGCCCCTGCTGGCCTTCGAAAACCCCATCAGCAGCAGAGGCAAAATGTCCCGGGCTCAGGGCTACATCAGCAAGAGACATTTTCCAAAGAAAACTTTTTTGTTCTTCTTTCAAATTCAAACCCCCCCAAATCAAAAATAAAAACCAGGACCCTGCTTTTTAATTTTTAATTTTTTTTTCGCCTGTTGATATCCAATTTCAAGGCCCTTCAAACCCAAGGCCCTTTGATCACATTGATCAAAAACCCAGGAGCTAAATTAAATAAAAAACATGACCCAAAGACCAAAATCTGTACAAACAGAACCAAACCAAACCAAAAGGGAAAAAATCGAAAATCACCAGAAACAATTGAACTTTGCAAATCCAAAGTTCCAAATCCCCGGGATTCAAGAGAAACCCTTTGATTAATCAAACCCAGATCCCTAAATCAAATTAAAAATTAAAAAAAAAGGAAGATTAAAATTCCAACTTGTTCTTGAAAGCTCCCACAAATATTCAATCGATTCAAAATCCAATCACGATGTGAAAGTTGGGGTCTTTAGAAATTAGGACACACAATTGGGAATTCTTCACTCTAAATCGAAAAATTAATTAGATTAATGCGCGGGTAATCGAAAAACTCTCATAAAAAATAATGCGGGCAGAGAATTGCAATTTGAGGAGAGAGTGGATTCTCACCTTGAGGGAAAGAATCAAATGAAATGGGCAAAGGGTGAGAGCTTAAATTGCATGACCTTTCAGGGGTGGCGATTAATTGCCGGGTAATTCAGCCGAGTTTTTGCATTTTCCCAGAATGGAACGTAATAAAGTCTAAGCTCCAGCGATCTTCTCTCGCGAGTTTTTCTGGGTCCGAAAATTTTGTAGTCGATAAGAGAGAGAGAGAGTGAAAGACTGAATAAATGAGGAGAGAGAAAGAAGGGAGAAGAGAGAGAGGACACTGAATTATAGCCGTTGGCTTTTTATAAAGGTTTGACCAGAACGACTATAACGGGAAGTGCTTGCCGGTTTTTTGTGTGTTTGAAAAATCCGAGATACCGACGACGTTAACTGTTTTTTGTAACGGCCGTTTGTTTGTTTGTCTTGTGGGTGGCGGGAGCACATTTAGGTGGTAATACTAACTTCAGATTATTGTCGTAAAAGATAATAATCAAAAGATTCTGGATTTGTTTTTTACTTAAAATTGTTCTTGAGATTGACATAACTCCTCAATTCGGTCTTTGAGATTTAAAATCGATAGACGTAGTCCCTGAGAATGTAAACCCTCAATCATTTTGATCTTTTTGTGAGAAAACTCGGTTAAATTGAGGGTATTTTTGTCAAATCAACCACTCCCCTTGAATTGGTGGTTTTTTTAATTTAACGAAGATTTTTCTTTTCTTTTCATATAAGGATGAAAATGATTGACGATGAATCATTTCAGGACCACTTCTATCGATTTTCTCAGAGATCAAACTGAAGAGTTGTATCAATCTCAATGACCATTCTGCTTGAAAAATCAAAATTATGCTAGTTAATCCAAAATATAGAGAAAATCTATTGTTACAAAACTATGGATTAATCGTTTTCACTGCATTTCGTTTGTTAACCTTGAACATGACTCATATATGTCTGACGTATTATTTTACAAACTTAAGTTTCCGTTTTTCGTTAAACTTGTTTGAAAAGGAGATTGAATAAGTCATGGATTAAGACTTAAAACTTGTTTATAGATAGACAAACTAAGATCGGGTAGCATATAAATCTGAAGACAATCTTAGTAAAAAGGAAGAAGTGTATTATCCAGATTGGATGAGTATGTAAGCATTGGTTGTAATATCCAAATATGTTTTCCAGTTTTCTATTTTCTGAATTGATTAATCATTGTAAGATAAACTTACTTTAGAATTAGGATAATTTGAGGAGAGGTTTATCATTGTACCCGGAACATAGAACGGAATACCATACGTCATTATACAATTGCATAACTTTCTTTTTTATTTTTTTTTTATTTTTAAGTACTTCCAATTATATAGTAACATATGATGTTCCAACTAGCATCGAAGCGCATGTAATTTTAGGATAATTTTAAGAATTTACAACATTGAGCTATTGGTTGTCTCAACAAATACAATTTAGCTCCGCCACTGGTCACACTGATAATAAACAACAGACATTATTAAGTGAGGGTTGGAATATTATATTGGAACTAAGAAGGATATTTTTACACGAAATAATTTTTGTCACTATAATATTTTAGTACTAATCGACAATATCTGAGAAATTCTATCAAAGCACGAATAAGTGAGTGCTCCACGCTTTATTGTATCATTACTATGGTACTATACAACACTCCATGTGCATTTAGATGATACATGAATCTTCTTTTCTTTTTCTTTTTTTAATTAATATTTTAGGCTCCTTCTGAAAAGTAGTCAATTTTTCATAAGTGTTGTCAAGTTTATATTTGCATATCGACAACCAAATTAATTAATATCACAAATCGGGGATTTGAAGTATGGATTATGAACAGTATCAATAATATGAACAATGAACCGCGAGCTGATGGTTCAGTGATAAAGGTGGATTGTTAGAATTTCTTCAAATTACGAATTAAATGTCTAGGGTTCGAAATCTGCTGTTGAAGTGGAAGCCAGACTTGTGGCCAGAGGGAGGCTGAAATGTCTATGTGAGTCTTTCTGACCTCCGAAAAGGGTGGATAACCGTGGCTTGTCACTAGTTGTCTCCCTTCAAAAAAAAAAAAAAAAATTATATATGAACGATGTATCAACAACATATTCACATATTAATTTTCAGAAAAATATTATAAATTAGGGTAAATTATATTTTATTACTTCAATAGTGGGTCACATAATAAACTCATACCTCGTCTTTTAAACATTGTAATGTCATACATCAATTTACGATTCATTCCAATGCGAACCCTCTGTTAAGTTTTCTATCAATTTGACCGTTAAATGATGACTTGGCATGCCCAGGGTCCACTCTCTCACCCAAATTTTAAAAAAAAAAATATGGCAAATTACATTTTACCACTTCATCTTTGGGTTACATAACAAACTTGTATATCATCTTTTAAACATTGTAATGTTATACATCAACTTACGAATTCATTGAAATGTCAAACCATGTTTGCTTGTCCATCAGTTTGTCTGTTAATTGCTGATGTGGTAGCTGTGAGGCCCACTGAAACTCCAAGTTGTTGACTTGTCCACGGTGAAGTGTGCTAATCGTATTTGCTAATATATCCCATTTGATAAACTGGCAGGTATGGGTATTGATCTAGTTGTTGAACCGGGTAGCGCAGCTCCATTTGTCTTTGCTTAAATACATAGTCACATTCACATTCGTCTCGTCTCCAACCTCTCTTTCTTTACCGTCGGATGGGGATGACAACAATTCGGTTTGAGGACGAAAATGCTACATACATTCCTATAATCACGAAAATTAACCATACACATAACCGCAAATTAATTATCGGGGATTATCCATAACCATATCCATCGGGTAACGGATTTTCAATCTGTTATCGGTTATATCCATTTTCGTCAAAAAATTAAAAAAAAAATTATATTCATCCAATTTATGCACCGTAAATTTTAGTAGATACTAATTCTATCATTAAATAACAACATCCAATTACAAAAAACATAACAATATATTTGAAGCTGTACATGATAAGCCAATATGATGAATTGGTCCAATAAAAAAGAAAAAGAGGACAAAAGCAAATATGAAGGGAAGACAAAACAAATTGATTCAGTGAATTAATTTCTTGCCAGTGAGACTCTTGAAGAGAGATAAATTTGATAAACTTGGAACATTTGATAATTGACATATAAAATGATTCAATGAATTAATTTGGTTGAGTATAACAATAAGAGTATTGAATTGATGAGGTTGTTGGTATGCCCCATGCATGATGTTTGGTGCATAATAAAGTTAATATAAGGTTTGATGCATGCATAATGAATTAGTATAGGGAGGGTTCGGTAAATTGAATAAAATATATATATATATATACACACACAATATATATTCGGGTCGGATTCGGGGACAAATATGGATTGGGGATCCCTATAACCATATCCAAAATCATAACCGAATAAAATTCACGGTTTTTCCTATATCCATACCATACCTAAATTTTCATATTCAAATCCAATTTATTCAGACGGTTATCCACGGTTATCGGATTTAACGGTTATAATTGCCATCCTTACCGCCGGATGCCCCTCTGCTTGGGAATTATTTCATTCCCCGCTTTTCTTCCGACTTTCTCTTCAGTTAATGCTTTCTCAGCCCCTACATCTCTCGCTTCATCTGCTGATCTAGAAGCGGACTTTCGGACTTTGAAGAATCGTTCTCTCTCGGCTCTAAATTGAACATGTTGGCTAGCTTCGATTTCTCTAATTTTTTTGAAAGTTGTCGTCGATTGACAATCCCGAATCCGGGTCAGTCCCATCCTCTTTCAATCCCACTTCGAAAACCTTCACCCTTTTTGCATAACTCAAAAAGTTAAAAAAAAAAGCTTCAAGTTTCAAGTATTTATTTTTTTTTATTTTTTTGCTCTGAAAATCTTTACGGCTTTTTAGGTTCAGATTTTCTGAGGGAGAGAAAAAGGGAAAGAGGAAATAGCTGAGGACGGAAGCGAGATAGGGAGCCACGTGGCGGAAACCAGAAAAAACTAGAGAAATGGGTGGACATGGAGGATATTTTGGTATCTGGATCCTCTTTGTGAGGATTCCGAGGATCTGTTAATCATGTTCATTCATCGTACATCGTGCGGTCAGAAATTATTTTAAATATTTTATTTAAAATTAAACACAAACAGTACTTGACAAAAACTAACCGCATAATGTACGATGAACGAACACGATTCACGAATCTTTAGGATCCTCACCAAAAGGATCCGGAGAGGATCCTGTTGGGATATTTTGGATACACTTAACGAATGCCATTGGCCGCACTTCACAATGGACATATCAGCAGCGTGGAGTTCCATAGGGTGAGGAAGTGGGTTCTGCGTCTACCATGTTAGTAGTTAATAAACAAATTGACAGACAATGGAAACAATGTCTGACATTGTAACGAATTCGTAAGTTGATATATGACATTACAATGTTCAAAAAATTAGGTATATGTTTGTTATGTGACCTATAATTAAGGTGGTAAAATGTAATTTGCCTTTTTATTTTTGAAAATTTTGTGTGAGGGAGTACGCCTCGCACTTGCCATGTCATCGTTTAATGACTAAATTGATAAAAAATTTAACGGAAGTCTGACATTACAATGAATCATAAGTTGAAGACGATGTATGAGTTTATTATATGACTCAAAACTAAAGTGGTCAAATGTAATTTACTCTATATATTAAAAAGTACAGTTCACTTAGTATAATTTGTAATTAAGTGGTCGGTTTCTAAATAATTAGTCCACATGTGCACCGTCCACACTCGTGTATTTGTCAGCACCATAAAGCTAAAGTGTACCAATTTGTCTCTAGCTAGCTTAGCAGAAAGATTAATAAGATTTTTAATAACAAATTTTAATCAAAGTAACGTACAAAATTTCACATGCTTTGAGGTTCAAACCCCCTTCCTTAATTATTCTATAAATTTATGTTAATAAGGATTAGGGTCCAATAACCAACTTGATCGCCGGTGCACTCGAATAGGGTCCCCAATTTAGTCAGCACTCTTTTGTTTTTTGATCAAATCGTATCTTGATGTTTTTTGGTTCTCATACTTTACAAATATTTGAAGCCATTTGCTGAGTTGGAATCCAAAATATAATATATAATACAAATTGTTACCAAAGTAATGATAACTTAAGCTCTACTTCTTCATTTCATCTGGCGTTGGTATGGTTGTAAAGGCTTAAAGAAGGTAGGGTTCCTCGAAAGAATTGGTAGATACATTGAACATGGGATGGGATCCAATTTCTAAAACAATATTGGGATGGCTTTAAGCTAAGTTTGGTATCATTAAGATGTGCTTTGGTGGGTGCAAATTAATCACTTTATATAGTTTATTCTACGCTTGCATTGAGATAGGTCTTGCATAACGGATCAAATTCCCAAAAAAAAAAAAAAAAAAAAAAAAAAAAAAACCTACAAAAACGCTACAAATTCACTTCAGGTCCATCTTTAATTTTTATAAAGCATTTCTAAAAATTTAACTTAAGTTTCATAAAACTTTAAAACCACTCATCCTAGACTCTCAGTTTAATAAACATACATTATATTGGAGAATAACTATTGACACTTCAAAAGTCATATTAATTCATAAATCCTAAAATATAAAGATAAAATTGCATTTCGATAGATAAAGTACCACTGTTTTAATGTGTCAATAATAATTTTCTAAGTGTAATTCTATCACTAAGTTCACAATTTTCATGAAAAGATGTATAAGCGATTTGTTCACTTTGTGTGCAAATAATTTTACCTTTAATTATAGAACAACATTATAGTCTGTCATGCAACGAAAAGCTTGATGTGTGGACCTATAATTTTCCTCTTTAAATTTATTCGGGCCAAAGCTAATTGGAGTGGTTGCATTATTTTTATGATCAGGAAAAAAATATAATTAAAAGTGAGTGTGGGAAGATCATGCTTTACGAGTCGTCTGATTGCATTGTATCATGGCCCTTCATGTGCCAGACAACCCTACACTTCATATCTAAACCCTCTCATCAAGAAGCATTACATAAATTGATTTTTGAAGCAAGCTCAAAATGCCCACCACTATTGTAGCACCATGATCAATCTCCTCGCCCAACTGATATCGAAGGACTCGAGAACCGAAACATAGAACTTGAAAGTATGATAAATGATCTTAATCGCTTGAATTATAAATAGATTGCGTATTAATTGTTAATGGGCTGTTTATCTTTCCGCTCACTTTTTAAAGAAATTTTTAATTACAAGTTTTCTCTGTTGATGCAAATTTTCGTCGTCTTCAGTCTTGACAAAAATGCACCTGCAAAACAATCAACACCTTTGATCAAAGACCTAAGCCTCATGTGCCCACGAGGTAGGTAGGGGGGGTTAGGCCAACGGATCTCCGATGCCTAAGTTAGTTTCTCGGAGAGAGTAAAGTGTTTAGGGTTTTTTAGGGTTGTCAAATCTCTCAAAATTTGGTAGAATGTGGGGTATTTATAGGGTTAGGGCCGACCATATAGTGTTTAATGGAGAGATATTCTCTAAATATTCTCAAGATATTTAATAGGAGATAATATCTTGAGATAATGGGGTAATTATCCCTAATTGATTTAAATTAGGATTACTTACTTGATTGGAGTCAATCTTCAATTAGGAATGTATTAAAGATATGATTTGGGTAATTAATCCTCATCTTTAATTCCTTGCTAAGGGCAGGTGAGTTGTGGGCAGTTGTGTTTAGCTGTTGAGGCCTCCAGGGGTGTGAACTGTGCATGGGAGCATCTGAGAAGCCTGCCCATTTATTGAGGGCAATTTTGTCTTCTTTGAATAAAAGTCCACGTGTCGCCTCTAGAATTTTTGAGATTATTTTAGGCTCTGGATTGAACGTGGCGGCAGGGTGTGGAACTAGTCTTGTGCCTCGTCTTAGAGCATCGTGGCAAAGATCTTGCATATGAGAGCATCATAACACTTCGGTAGTGCATCAAGTGCTTGTCCGGATCTTCATCTCTCTTGAACGAGGTGAAATGTGGTGGGTTAAACATCCGTGGTGGCTCCGTCTACTCGATCTCATTTGTAAATGGTGACATGCTCAGGTTGGCCACGTCTCTACAGAGGGCATCGTCGGTAGTGTTAATGCGCTGGAATCCGCGTAGCTAATTTTATACCAGCCTTTGTACTTCTTCTTGGATTTGTGCCTGGTGAGGCAGTGGAGTCTCCAGTTGCCCCCGGTGTTGACTGTAAACACGAAAAATTCCTGAAAACAAGAAACAAGAATAAGTGTACAAAATAATATTTTGTGTTTAATGATTTTGGGGTTACGATCTCTCAAATTTGGTCCTCTGATTCGATTTCCGTAAGATGTAGATTTGTTGATCCAAGGGCCGTCGAGGCTTGATCTTGGATGAACAGTTATAAGTTTCTTCAAGGGCCTTCGTGGCTTTGATCTTGAAGGTTGATGGAAGTTTCTTCAAGGGCCTTCAGGGCTTGATCTTGAATGTTGATGGATGAGCGGATCTTCAAGGGCTTTTGGGCTTGATCTTGAAGAACGGTTGGTTTTCTTCAAGGGTCGTCGAGGCTTGATCTTGAATGAACGGTTGGTTTTCTTCAAGGGCTTTTGGGCTTGATCTTGAAGAATAGATGTGTGGATTTGTTTGTTGATCCAAGGGGCCGTCGGGGCTTGATCTAAGGATGAATAGTTGCTGAATGGATCTTCAAGGGGCGTTGGGCTTGATCTTGAAGAATGGGTGTATGGGTTTGTTGAGGTTGTTGATCCAAAGGGCCGTTGGGGCTTGATCTTAGGATGAACGGATGATGAATGATGAACACTTTCTTCAAGGGGCCGTCGGGGCTTGATCTTGAGTTGGTGGGAGTTCTTCAAGGGTCTTCGGGGCTTGATCTTGAATGTTGATGGATGAGCGGATCTTCAAGGGCTTTTGGGCTTGATCTTGAAGAACGGTTGGTTTTCTTCAAGGGCCGTCGAGGCTTGATCTTGAATGAACAGTTGGTTTTCTTCAAGGAGGCTTTTGGGCTTGATCTTGAATAATGGTTGTGTGGACTTCTTCAAGGGCTTTTGGGCTTGATCTTGAAGGTTGATGGATGAGCGGATCTTCAAGGGCTTTTGGGCTTGATCTTGAAGAACGGTTGGTTTTCTTCAAGGGCCGTCGAGGCTTGATCTTGAATGAACAGTTGGTTTTCTTCAAGGGGGCTTTTGGGCTTGATCTTGAATAATGGTTGTGTGGACTTCTTCAAGGGCTTTTGGGCTTGATCTTGAAGGTTGATGGATGAGCGGATCTTCAAGGGCTTTTGGGCTTAATCTTGAAGAACGATTGGATGTGTGGATTTGTTTGTGCTGTTGATCCAAAGGGCCGTTGGGGCTTGATCTTAGGATGAACGATGAACACTTTCTTCAAGGGCCGTCGGGGCTTGATCTTGAGTTGGTGGAAGTTCTTCAAGGGCCGTCGGGGCTTGATCTTGAAGGAGGATTTGACGAAGAATGAAGAGTGCTTTCTCCATTCTTCGGGATTCTTGGGAATTTGGGGGTTGGATGCTTGAGAGCTTTAGAGTTTCAAAGCTTCAAGGATTTTGGATGTGTGGGGAGTATTCTCTTCCATTTTGGGAGTAGAGAAATGTATTTGTGAATTGGTGTCCCCCTTCCTCTTGATGGAGAAACCTATTTATAGGCTTTGAGAGTGAATCACCACCATTCATTTTTTTGGTGAAGTGAGTGGATGATGTAGGTGAAGTGAATGGAGGTTGTAGGTGAAGTAAGTGGATGTTTGTAGGTGAAGTAAGTGGATGTTGTATGTGAAGTAAGTGGATGATGTAGGTGAAATGAGTGGAGGTTGTTGGTGAAGTGAGGGAATGATATAGGTGAAATAAGTGTTGTAATTTTAATACATTGGTTAACATTTACTTCACTGAAATTTCGATGTTTACAGTTGACCTACTAGTTTATGTTGCTCTTCGGCATGTCCTGCTCATCTGTGTTGCGGTTAATACACATGGTTCATTTTGTGTTGCTTGTTGTCGGGCTTGGCGGAGGTTGCCAGTGGAACTCGAGCTGGATTACTCACGTGTTCATCTCTGGGCGTCAGGTGGTTGACTGCTCTGTTGCCTTATAGGAGGATCTCCTTGTTGGCCTAGCCTCGTGTGGACATTTCACCTGAAATGTCCTGAGTGCTCGTTGGAGTGTGGACCTAACCTCGAATGCACACTGACTCATGAGCTGAGTTGGGAATGAATGCTTTTTTGTGCATTTGGGTAGGAGAAAACGTTTCCCCGATGGCCTAAATGAGAGTGCACACTACCCGAAGGCACGATTCGTGGCGGGCTGAGCGACTATTTGTCAGGATGCCGCTAGAATGAGTCACGTTCTTCCGCCCTTGTCTTGCTTCGAGACACCTCGTTTAGGGTGCGCTGCATATCGATGCGCTTGAGGAGTTGGTTCACCAAGGTGGTCTGCTGCATAAGGGCGTTCGTCAAATTGGCGACCTGCTGAGGTAGGTGATGCTCGCCATTTGGATTGGAAGAACTTGGATGATGGGCGTCTCCATGTGTGGTGGAAGTGTAATGGACTGCAGGTACAAAATTCAAGCCTAAAGCAGGCATTCCTGTAGAAAAATGGGGTGTAGGTAACCCTAAATCAATCGCGACACTGATGGTCGGAATCTGGATCGCTGGAGGTGGCCTTGGAATAGATTAGGCCGCAGGCCGGGTTGTCGGAAAGGGTCACGGAGTGCATTGGACCTGCGCCCCTCTTGGCCGTTGGGCTGCCACATCTTGGCCAGTTGGCTGAGTGGCTTGGGCTTGGGCCCATTGAGCTATTTGGTTGGCAGCAGCTGCTGCGTTAAGCTGGGCCTCTTGCCTAGGGCTTGCCGTGGCAACTGCCAAGTTTTAGGCCTCCTGCCCATAGGCTTGGAATTGGACCTAGGCCCTCTATCTAGTGTTTGGTAGGGTGTGGCGCTGCAAGGGCAGCGGTGGTGGAAGTGGCGCCGTGGCTTGATGGCCTCGCTGTGGCTGTTGGGTCACGGTGGTGATGGTGGCGACGTGGCTCCGCGGAGGTGGGGCTTCTCCTGCCGCTGTGTTAAGTCTTGAGGACCTTTGTCGTGGGACTATGTCTTCATATCCACTCTCCGATCTAAATCCTTGCACGTAGGAGGTTCCGTTCATCGTAGTTTTTGAATTTCTTGCCATTGTATCCTTTCTCTAGGGATTGATCAAGAAACTTTTCTAGGAAAAGTTAATTGATACGACGTGTGAGAAATTCAACGTAACAAAAAATTCAAGAAATTAATGCAAGAGGCTTCTTCAAGTATTTTGAATCAGCTCTCAATGAAAGCACTAATTTGTCGATGCAGATTTCCGCTGTCTTCAATCTTGATGAAAATACACCTGCAAAACAATCAACACCTTTGATCAAATACCAAAGCCTTATGCGCCCACGAGGTGGGGGGGGGTTGGGGGTTAGGTCAACAGATCTCCGATGCCTAAGTTAGTTTCTCTGAGAGAGTAAAGTGTTCAGGGCTTTTTAGGGTTGCCAAAGCTCTCAAAATTTGGTAGAATGTGGGGTATTTATAGGGCTAGGGCCGACCATATAGTGTTTAATGGAGAGATATTCTCTAAACATTCCCAAGATGTTTAATAGGAGATAATATCTCGAGATAATGGGGGTAATTATCCCTAATTGATTTAAATTGGGATTACTTACTTGATTGGAGTCAATCTTCAATTAGGAATGTATTAAAGATATGATTTGGGTAATTAATCCTTATCTTTAATTCCTTGTCCAGGGCAGGTGAGCTGTGGGTAGTTGTGTTCAGCTGTTGAGGCCTCCACGAGTGTGAGCTGCGCGTGGAAGCATCTGAGAAGCCTGCCCAGTCTTCTTTGAATAAAAGTCCACGTGTTGCCTCTAGAATTTTTGGGATTATTTTAGGCTCCACATTCTCGTTTGTAAAATGACCGATAAAAACATTAATATATATATATATATATATAATGGGTTGGACGCGAAAAAGTAACATGAGCCCTATATATAATAATAATAATAATAATAATTGGATTGTGAAAGGAATGGACAATATGTAAACCGCCGTATTCCCAAAAAAGACATAAAGATGAGGATAGAAGGAATTCTATAATGAAAAGGTGTGGATGCACTTTCCAATTACAGGATAAGAAGCTAGCAACTGATTATGATTGGATAGTGTTGGTAGTTATTGTAGTGCATAATCTATGCATGTTTATATAGTCCACTGGAACAAACTCACAACTCAATGGGATAATTTTTCACATAACAGCAGAGCATTTGAAGGGTTATTCATTTGTAGAGACTTCATTGTTGGTGAGATTATAATATGGGTGAGAAAAACAAGCCAATGGAGTGAGTCTTTTACTCTTAAGCAAAAAGGGTGAAACTTCCATAATATCCAAATTGCCCTTCTCCTATTTGTTGACACACTCTATAATAGGTGGGTTCTACTATTTGTCCACATTTGTATTTGAGATTAAAGTGTGTCACCCGTTAGTTTTGACTCTAAATAGCATCACCCAAAAATATATAAAGGCACCTTTGTTAAGTTCGTAGTAGGATTTTCTTCCCTCCAAAATTTCTTCTCCTTCAGTCCCTCTTATTTGAACAGTCACGATTAAGCTGCGTCAACATTGTATTGACTTGTTTATAGGAAGAAAAAGAAAAAGAGAAAAATGAGAAAGAAGGGGAGGAGATCTGAAGAAGCGAGAATCCCACTTAGTTCTTGACTTAAAGTGGACATCATTAATTTAAACATTGAAATGTAGCAGGACTCGCACACATCCTTCTGCTTATAGTAAGAAAATGAGAAGTAGTATCGTGAAGACTTGTAACTCAAGTGATCAGGATAAAAAGGAGTATGACCTAAACACGCAAGAAGATACTGATATTTTTTAAAGTAAATTCTTTCAAAACGAGCAGAAAAATCAAGCAGAGGTGTGACTCTCCAAGCCTCACTTGAATTGCTTCAGTCTTCCCCCTTGATTAGAGCAAATTCAAGTTAAGAGATTGACTTATTTTTTTATACAATGATATATATTCACGATAAAAAGCAAAAGAAATAAATATTAGTAACAAACACGTCATTCATGATATTTGAATATAATACATCTCACAAATAAAAAGCCCACCCATGATTGCAAAGCCCAGCCCACAAAAACATTTGGGGTCAGAGATGAAATTATAAGCCCGTGGTAACCCAATGCCAAGATTGCAACTAGCATTCCGTAACTGCGCCCCTTATACCCGCCAAAACCACCATCTTCTTCCCCTCTCTCTCTCCAAACGACCAACCACCATGGCGTTCAAGCTTCTTGTTTCTTTGCTCTGCATTCTGATCTCCACCGCCGTTTCACAACCGTATTCTCCTCCGTATCCCCAAGAACTCATCAATTCCATCAGCCCGACTCTCTCACCTTCTTCTTCTTCATTCCCTCCGGCCCCAACAGCTTCAACCGAGTCATTTCAGACGACTTCCCTCGTCCCGGCGCTCTTTGTCATCGGAGACTCCTCCGTCGACTGTGGCACCAACAACTTCCTCGGAACCTTCGCCCGCGCCGACCGCCTCCCCTACGGTCGAGACTTCGATACCCACCAACCCACTGGGAGGTTCTGCAATGGCAGAATCCCTGTCGATTATCTTGGTAAATGTTGCTTCTTTTAACCATTTTCTTGCATAAATTCTAGTTTTTTTCATCTTGGATTTTTATCTAATTATTGATTCATTTAAAAAAATATATTTATCTTTCTAAGAAGTGCAGAGGCTGAGATGATTTCTTGATTTTTTTTTGGAACCCCAAATGGAAGAAATCTAAAATTCAAGCATTTTTGTCCACCAATTTTCATATCTTGAAGGACTTAATTGATTTCTGAGTGTGTTTTCTTGAAAAAAAATTGTTTCTGATAAAGTCAAAATTTTTTTTTTTGGTGAAATGATAAAGTTCAAATTTGGTGAAATGATAAAGATAAAGATTTTCTTTTAGAAGTGTTTTTATCTGTGGAATTTTCTATCAGCGCTCCGTCTCGGGCTTCCTTTCGTACCAAGTTATCTTGGGCAGAACGGAAGAGTGGAGGAGATGATTCACGGATTGAATTTTGCGTCTGCCGGTGCCGGAATTATATTCACCAGTGGCTCAGAATTGGTATGCCGGAATCATTTTTCAGCAGTTTTATATAGCCTCTTCAATTAATATGTTTAATTTGGCTTTTACGGCTTCTTAATTATAGTACTAATGTAATTTGTTTACAGGGTCAACATGTTTCTTTCACTCAGCAGGTTCAGCAGTTCACAGACACCTATCAGCATTTTATATTTAGTTTGGGAGAGCAAGCTGCAATTGATCTCGTCTCAAATTCGGTGCTTTACATTTCGATTGGAATCAACGACTACATACATTACTATTTGCGTAACGTATCCAACGTGCAAAATCTGTATCTGCCCTGGGGTTTCAATCAGTTTTTAGCATCCACATTGAGGCAGGAAATTAAGGTGATGATCTCCTAAAGTCCTAATCATACTGAATTATTTTCCCAATTTGGAGTTTAACCGATTACTTTGAGATTTTGGTCTTTTGATGGTGCAGAACTTGTACAACATAAATGTGAAGAAGGTGGTAGTGATGGGGTTGGCACCGATAGGCTGTGCGCCTCACTATTTATTTCAGTACAGAGTGAAGGATGGTCAATGTATTGAGGAGATAAACAACATGGTAATGGAGTTCAACTTTGTGATGAGGTATATGATCGAGGAGCTACGTGAAGAGCTTCCCGCTTCCAACATTATCTTCTGCGATGTGTTTGAAGGTTCCATGGATATTATAAAGAACTTTGCACGTTACGGTGAGAGGTTTTTATAAACTTGTTAATTCCTGTCAGTTACCAAAAAAATTGTTAGAGGTGCCTGCATGCTAATGATGTGTGAATTTTATGATCTTGTTCAGGTTTCAATGAAACTACTGATGCTTGCTGTGGGTTGGGGGAGCACAAGGGTTTTGTCATGTGTTTATCGCCGGATATGGCGTGCAATGATGCTTCTAATCATGTCTGGTGGGATCAGTTCCATCCAACGGATGCGGTCAATGCCATCCTAGCGGATAATGTGTGGAATGGCCTGCACGCGAAAATGTGCTATCCGATGAACTTAGAGGATATGGTAGTATCGAGCTCCTATTGATTCGACGGCCATACTCTCTATAAAACAAAGATCAAACGTAGAAGCTTCTCGAAATTTTTGGAACTATACTTTTTGCATCAACTGCTTACAACATTAAATTGTACATTTCAGTATACAAGTGGCATTTCTAAATTTTCAACTGACTTCAGTTGGCAACTAAAAGTGCGTTGTATATTTTTCGCTTTTGGTAATGCAGTGGGATCCGATTTGGAGGTAGATGTTAGTGTTGTCTTCAATGTCTGTTTTCGGCACGAAACGAGGAAATGAGGTTGTGATGTCCCTGCATTGAATGAAAAACTCAATCAGCTTCGACATATCTTTTTGATGGTTGTAAATTTACAGAACTGTAATGAAATCGAAAATTAGATATTGGTAAAGGTGGAATTATGGCTTCAACAATGTCATCAGATAGGATCAAGTCCGACATCGAAAAAACTCTTGAATGCTATCACCCCATCATCTTTCGTGTCGAACATATGGAAGACCTATTAGGTTAAGCAAAGCAAAGATAAGTGTCCCTGAAAACAAAACAGAATGTTTAGAGTGGCAGTAAAAGATCGGCATTCCAAATTTAGAAAAACCGAGGCCACGAAGCTCACACTATCTGCAAACAGACTTTGTGTTTTGCTGTTCCTGAACAATCCTAGCCGAAACTCTTCCTGGAAACGATGCGTAAATTGATACCGAATTACCAAATGAAAATCTTATAACATAAATTAGTAACCACTGTAGATTTAATAAACTAATAGAAGAGATGAAACTTGTTACTTTGCTTATAAGGTCATCATCAACAATATAACTGCTCAACTTCCTGAACAACTCGTACAAATTTTTTACCTAATTTACCTTAACTGCAAGAACCAAAGAATGTAAATGTACACGGTATTAACAAGTAAATTAAAACCAAATGAAGAAGCTTAATAACAGCAGGTTTGAGAAGCAAGAACTGCAAAGTTTTCACATTCAAGTCTCTGCTTCAAGCAAACACAGCCCATCCGAAACACTTTACGTGAACGAAAAACTGTTCTTCTGCAATGCGAACGCGAACTATGTCCGTTGCTCTGATGATTCAATAGCTTTCAACGTAAGAGCCTGTTGGGATGTTTTTGTAGTTGTACAATGTGCTTTAGAATAGGGTAGGTCACACATTGTCAGCAAGGAAGCATGTTCCAACCTCACTTCTTATTCCTATTGATCATGGGAGGAAAACTAGACCGAGTTAGTGTCGGAAACACGTTTTGAATTAGTAAAATTTGAGTAACAAATCTTGTATCATTTTTTCAGAGGTGGCATATTGCAACTCGTATAAGTTATGATGTCACATATGAAGTTTTCCCAAAAGATTTTACTGGCAGAACTTACTGCTTCTGTGCATGCTTCGAATACTGAATTCAAATCTCATAAACAACAATTACTGAATGAACAACGAAGGTCATTATTTTGTATGGCTTATGTTGAAACAAGTGTTTGCTAATGGAAACGATGACGACATTGCATATGTGCAGACGCTAATGTGACAATTAACTAATAATTCTATAAGAATTGCATACATTATTGGTGTGGGTTTATGGAATATTACATGAAAATAGAATTGTGAGTATAGTGTCATATGCATTCGACGTGAAGAACAAATTAAGTGCCGGCTGTCGTGTCGGCAAAACGAAAAAAGAGTTGGTGATTCAAAAAAAGGTTTTTATTGCGCATTCTTCGACTACCTGACGCACTCCCCCTCCCTCCTTTATCCGGGCTTGGTGAATATAGTGTGAGGACTTAAATATCTTTGCTCACAAATTTGGTGGAAATTCTAACTTGCGGTAAGCATTTGCACATGCCGTGATTGAAGAACAAAGAAATTTCATAGCAATGGTCACTGTTTTGAGTTTGGGATTTGGGAATCTGGTTCTTCTCTTTAACTTCTCTTGAAAATATTCCTTTAACCATAAAAGAAAGGGTGATTTTAAGACACGTGAATGTAGATGACGATTAGTTACCGTTGATTGATGTGAGTCTCTCGATTAATCACCATATCAAATTAGGTATCCGGTGCTATTGTTTCCTTGAGAAGATAACATGTATGATCGATAATCTCTTAGCAAAACTTGGAAAGAAAAGAAATATCTGTTGCCAAGGCAGACTTTGTACCAAATTTGGCTATTCTCAACAATGTTTCCACCTGACCAGAAAAAAGAGTGCTTCAACAAAAAAGTTCAATGTTGTGTATCCCTCCTCAGTGCCAGTTAATCTATACATTCAGTTCTTCTTAGCAAAGAAATTAACAAACATTTAACTTTCAACCAGAGTTGGAAACAGGGATCCATCCGATCCTAGTAAAATAAGGAGGGAATTCTAAACCAAAATTTACACCTTGATTACAGTTAAGCAGTTAAATTACACAACACACTGTGAAACACCAAGGGTCTTTATTACCGAAAACCTAGTCGGAAATCTACCATGCCGTGCTTGATCTCAATAAGGACTATGCTATGAACTGCAGCCTTAATAGTTGCTTTTGGTTCTTATCCTCCTCTATGTACCATGGCTTTACACAGGCTGGTTACTTGACATGTCTAGCGTTCGAGAAGAAATAACAGTGACAGTGTCTGGGTTTTTGAAGTATGATTATGTCTAGTCTTGAACTTCACTGTTGAGCACGAAGCTGGGAAATTGCACGGTAATGTCCCTAGAAAATGGAAGCCGAATTTAGAAGCATGTAACTTTGAGGAAATGTGTTTGTTGAATAGCATATTATGTTAACTGAAAAAGTGAAAGTCCGCTTTGTAAATGGATAACTTTCTCTGTGGAGCTATACCAAGAGCGAAGAATTGTAGAATATGATTTCTTGTTTCGATGGATAGCATAATGAGTAAGTGTCAAATAGATGAAAGAAAGCAGTACTAGTGACATTGATAGGGTTTTCGGACTCACATTAGATATGGAAGAGTCATATTCTTTATCAGAGATGGATGCTTTGCTACAAATTCCTTCCATTCTTCTTGATCAATTCTGCCATCTCCGTTTAAATCTGCCTCCGTTATTGTCTTTAGAAAAACACGAAGAACAATGTGATTAAAATTAGAATGACGAGTAAAACTAGAACTGTTGGCTGAAAAAAATACAGAATCTGAGCAAACAAGAACGTATAATAACAAAGTGTAGAGTAATCAAAACCTTCTCGACAATTGATTCAATAACATCATCGGAAAGGTCCAGATCTGATTCATTCAAAAGGGCTGACACCATCTGCTTCAACTGCCAAGGTAATATTATCGACAACACCCATAGAGAGGTAAAAAGAATCAGATTTGCAGATATTTCATGTTTCAAAATAAAAAGTAAGAAACTTTAACTGCAGTGTTCATATCATTTGAAGAAAAAGTGGTCAAGAAAAATAGCAGGGGATTTACCTCATAACGCTCAATGTAACCAGTCTGTCGTAGATCATACAATCTAAATGCGACTGCAAAGCATAAACTTTAAGAATTCCGTGGAAAGAACACAACTATTAATTGTACACACACAAGCAGCAAAAAAGATAGATACCAACGTGAAGAAAAAAGAAACACAAATCACGATCTTCTGTTATCATACATGAGATTTTGTCTGCTTCGGAAGAACGTGGATGAAAAATGCTTAATGACCGAACAAATTCTCCAAACTCAATGACCCCATTGTGCTTGACATCAAACAAGTCAAAAACCTGCAATGACAAAATGCAGATTGTTAGAATATATCTTAAAATCTCGATTGGAATAGGCTCCTTATCTAGGCTATGTGGTTTATATTAGTGTGGTTCAACAGCTCAATTCTTTTTTTCTGGAAAATACTTGGTTTAAAATGGCTAGAAAAGTGAACAACCATGATATTGTTGAAAAGCTCCTCGTTTAATTGTTTTAGGCTAGCTAAACCATACGAACAGTCAGATTGTTTCAGTATGATTGTTGTGACAGTGCATGCATTGGAACGCTGAGCTAGACTGGGATGCTCTAGATTTCAAGAAGTTTTTACAGTAGCGAATCCAGGGATTTATGGACTTCTTGCGCTGCCAGCGCGCATAAATGGCCCTTTTATTTTGTATGCAAAATTTGATCTAAAGTGGACAATCTCACCAAACATTACAATTATGTATACGCACCCGATCTGCAAAAAGGTTCTGCTTACTGCTGCTTTGAAAGAGTGCAAGTTGGAATTCTTCCTGTTCATATCATGTCAAAGATTCAGTGCATGAGTAACATAAGAAAATGAAACAGAAAGATTCTTTCGACTTTCAACTTCAACAACATAATCTCTATAGCTCTCCGAGTGTAGAGCAAACAAAATGTCATCTCAAGAATGTGTGTCAGAAGATCAAAATGCAACCTTAGGAATAAATACCTTGTGTAGAAGACCATCTTTAATTATGGAACTGCATAGTTTCTTAAACAGTTCATACAAGGCCTCCACTTCATTTACCGTAACTGTTAAACAATCGAAAGTACCAGATTCAGAAATTTGATAAGTGCACTGTACAGATTATGATCAACCGTATATTCCATACAAACAACAACCAGTACCAAATATACAAAAAATTCAAATAAATAAGGGCATGGTGTATGGACGATGGTGGTTGTGGTGCACCTACCACCTGTGCAAGCCCATCAACAGAAAGTGAAAGAGGGCGGAGTTGTATGGTAACGCAATAGAAATGAAGCAATCAACATTATTAGTAAAGTAACAAACATCCGGAAATAGCACGCAGAGTGCGTGTTGTTGCAGCTGCAACATTTGGATTTGGATAGCATGAGCATTGACGAAGGTGCCACAAAAGCCAAGGCATCACTCCGTAGAATTGTAGCATGTGAAGATAAAGGCACAGGCACAGAATATACTTCCTCCTCCAAACTTATAAAAGAGACGGGCTAGAGGAAGATCATCAGCAATAAAAAGCTATATGCGCAGCATAGTGATGGCTTCGTGTTCATGTACAATGCTGGAAATAAATATTGGATGACTCATGCATCTCAATCAACATAACTTTGTTAAAGTTCCACAGCGCAACTCTTGGAATTATACACTTACAAGCAGTTTCTGAAGCAAGAATTCTAGGGTCCTCATATCCAAGTCTATCAACTCTCGAACTCTTGAAGCAAAAGCAGTGCAGCATGATTCCGATAGAAGACTATCGAGATTTAATTTTTATCTGCAGAATCCAGGTGAAAAAATACATAAAAAATAGGTATTTTGAGAAGTAATCTTCAAAACGTTTCCGGAAATCATAACTTCCTACAACAGTATCCCAGAAAAGAATTAAAAAAAAAAAAAGAAAAAACACACCAAGAAACTGAGATTCATTTTCGGATCCCGCCAATGTAAACAATATTTTAGTTGGTCAACTATTTTCTCGGTAAGCACCTGTTAAATACATACAAATATATACACACACACATACAAATATTCATACATATATATATATATATATATATATAAACACACACACACACGCACACACATATATACTCACACACACAAACTTCAACCATTGGTGTTGTAGAGACTAGATCCAGCAAACCAAACAAATTTGGAAAAAAAAGCATTTGTCGAACTGTTTCATTAAAATCAAGAAATCAAATTAAGCAGTTTACCAAAAAAAAAAAAAAAAAAGAAAAAAAGAAAAAAAAGAAATCAAATGAAGCAAATAGTTTGTAAAACATTCAGAAAGGTCAACCTGCAGCGCAATTCAGAGCACTCTCTGATCGTCTTAAATCAAAACCAAGATTTTCACCCTCCAGATTCAAGTAAACACCAAATTGTTTTCAAATCCCATTCTTCCTCTCTGTCAAAAATAAAACAAAACTAATTTCTACCTACTAAAAAGTTGAAACAACAGATGCATGCAAACCAGCTGTAGTTTCCACCCACCAAAACTCCCAGAAGCAAAAAAGCGGAAAGCAGATACTAGGTCCCAGAGAACTATGACTGAAAAGAAGCCGTAGATATGCTTTAGAATCCGTGGGGCTCACCTGGGGTAGTACGTTTCTGGTGTTCTCAAACCTCAAAAGCACTTGCCTTCAAAAGCACTTTCCTTCAAAGCTCAAAAGTACTAGTGGGACTCCATATACATACATTAGTACATTAATAGTCCAAGCCATCTTCCTCTCATTATTTTGATTCCATTTGTCTTAAAATATTCAATCAATCCCTTTCTTCTACCTTCATTATTTACAGATGAATCTAGATGGCCATGTATCTATTTATTTAATCGTTTTTGTTATGGTACGCCGACCAGATTAATACTATATTTATATATAAAGCCAACAACCCAATAACGCGCGTGGATGGGTTGGTCACGTAGTTGACAATCAGTCCTGTGATTAGCTGTTTTGGATTTTATAAGGACACGTCATCAGTGAGCGTTGAATTTACGTGGTGTCCTTTTTTTTTTTTTTCCAAGGGAAGAGGAGAGCCGTTGGATTTTGAATTTGGGGTTCGTGGCATGTTCCGAGTTTCCGAGTTACGAACTCGTTCGTCGTCCCAGTCGCTCTCTCCTCCCAGAAATACACAGACATGGCGGTCTCTCTGCTTCACCGGTAATCTCTCCGCTCTCGTCGTTTTCGTTTCCTCGTTGATCTCTAAATTATACAAAATCATATTTTTATTTCTTGTAATTTTTCGTAATTATTTGTTTGATTAGGTTTTAGTAAGTTGCGAGTGTTGGGTGATGCAATGGAAGTTGATTTAGTTACGAGTCCAATGCAAGAGGAAGATGCTTTTGGAGTTGATGAGAATTATCAAAATGTAAGCTTCAAGTTCAAATTTTTAATTTTTTTTTTTTTTAATTGAGCTGTGCAAGTATTTTTCATGCAATTTATAGCTTATTTATTTATATACCGGTAGCTTGATTAGGTTGAGGGTTTAGGGTTTATGGAGCAAATGAGTTTCCTTTTCGGGAAATTGGCTGAATTTTGAAGAGCTGCAGTGTATGATTGAACTGTGTTCGTGTCAATAAGTCAGACATTTGTAGCTAGTGTGGATTGTGACCTACTTATTCGTGTGTTTAAATACGCAATAATCGACAGGGGTATTCTCGATTGCTGCCAGCATTGGTACGTGCTTTAGTGTGGCTTTGTGTGTGTGTGTGTGTGTGTGTGTGAGAGAGAGGGAGAGAGAGAGGAATTTTGTTTTATGACATGGGTTCATCTGGGGGTTTTTCAGGTTCTGTTTCACATGCATTGACAATTGGGCTACCATTACAAACCTCTGCCCGCTTTGCCAGAATGAATTTCAAATGATCACATGTGTTCCGGTGAGTGATGCAAATAATTTTGTACAAATGATCAAATGATCACATGTGTTCATGTGGAATTGGAATTCAAAGATTTTGTACAAATAATTTTCAACCAAGACTTTTTTTTTTATTTTTTTAATTATTGTGGACAAGTTTCAACAGAGACTAATTTTTCCATATTCATCTGTGCAGTGACGATGATTGGTGTATTGAAGGGAAGAATAACACTCTCTCATTTCCATCATACTACATTGATGAAAATGTAATTATCCTTGCATGTTTTCTTTTTAAAATCTTCTTGCAATCCTGATAATTTTTTTCCAAGGTTTTTTTTGGTTTAAAGTACTGACTTTCACGTAGCAGTGTTGTCAGGTGATTCTACATATTTCACTTGTGGTTTATGGTTCTAAATTTGTTTTCCCTTAAATGACTCTATGTCTGAATCTTCTGAGTCATGACCCATGAGTTGTGAATTTTTTCCGTTCCCCGGGTTTCTTATGTGCCATGCATTGATCTCTTCTGAAGACCCAGTACTTTGGTTTAACAACTGAGACGTGGTGTTGTGCTTATAAGCATCATTAGGGTAATCTGTAGCCATTCCCGTTATATCAAGATGCAGCCGAGAGGAATTGAATTAGTACTTTATACGGGATATGGACCTTCTAATATGGGAATGCTATGTGCTCCACAAAAAAGATGAGTTTGGATGTTAGCGTGGTTTTTAAGTAATGGTTAGACTAAGGTTAATTCTATGTTTTGAAGTCATTCCCATTTAGGTCTGATTAGGATCCCTCTGTTTCCTTTTCTCCCCAATCCTGTAATTTGCGTCTTTATTTTTTTCTTCAAGTTTACTTTTCAACATTTGATCATTTGATACCAAATTCTTATGTTACTTTATCATCTTGTAGGCAGTTGCATGCTTGGATGGAGATGGCTGCAAAATTCGAAGTGGATCAGTGGCTATTGAGGGAGATTCCAATCTTGATACATCAATTGCTTGTGATTCATGTGAACTATGGTAAACAATCAAGCAAAGTGATATAGGAACTCTTTCCATTAAAATAAATGCTTTTATAAAAAATTAGTTTCTAATTGCTTTTTGACTTGAATCAAAACAGGTACCATGCTTTCTGTGTGGGATTTGATCCGGAGGGCACATCTGAGAGTACATGGTTATGCCCAAGGTAGGTTACATGGGGATCATTCCTTTGTTCATGGGTGTTGCACTGTTGCCTCCTTTGCTGAACCTAGTCTGTGGCTTTTCCTTATAGATCCTGTTTCGTTATAATATCAATAACAACTTGTCATGGGCCGCACCCTAAGTCAAAGGAGATAATTAGGTTGTCGGTCCTTTTCCTTTCTATGGGAGCTTTGTTTTTGTTGTGGAGATCCCTATCTTGAGTTGTCAACCAATTAGATTAAACAGTCAAGTCAGGTAATGATACCATCTAATTTGTGACTCGGGGACAAAGAGAACCATTCATGTTTACAATTGCTGCCAAGGAACAACCCCTATAGGTTTGGACTGATTAGTGAGCTTTGGCGATCCATATTTATCCACCTCAAGATTTCTAGGCATAATGGATTACACATTTCTCTTTTTTTCCCTAAAATTCCTATGTCCCCTCTTTTCATATAACTTGTCATACTGATTTTTTTAACTAATCCTAATTTTTGGTTTGTTTTGTCTTTCTGTAGATGTTTAGTTGATGAAATGACAAAAAAATCAGATGCAGGTTCAGTCCAGAGGTCTAACAAACAGTATGGTCCAGAAAATCCTAATGGTGAACCTGAAGCTGAGGATAATCTTTCTAGAAAGGTATCTGTTTCTGTTGCTGATAGTGGTGAGACAGCTGTTGTGGTCTCAATGGCTGGCAAAAATCATGGGTATGGAAAACCAAGTGAGAGCATTTTGCCAACCGGTGAAGTTGGAAAGGACCTGAAGTCTAAAGAATTGGTATTGTCTACTGACGATAGCCACAAATTGGAAAAACCTTCCTGGGAAAGAAACATTAACCAACCAGTTCTTGAAGCTCAGCAACTAAAACTGTCCCTATCCAGTGATACCTCCAGTTTACCTTCAAATTCTTTAGCACCAAAGCAGTTAAGGATGAGTACTGATGGATCAACGAATGAGCCTAGTAGTTTTGATGGCATCACGAATGCTTCTGGAAAGACCTTTGATGAATCACAGATTAGTAACAAACAGTCTGACAATGACTCCAATGTGGGCCTTCATCTTGGGTTATCCGTGGGCTCGTTTTTGTCTGGTAATCTACATATTTTTCCTTTTTTTCCTTTATTTCAAGTTAGGATAGCATATAACTGAAGTTTTCATATGCTTACCTGATGTAGAACTGCGGTAGTATTAGGATAAACAAGGGTGTGACGGAACCGAGAAGAGGTAAAAGATCGAGGAGACGAATTAGGGGTCGAAGAGACGAAAGGAAAGGGGAAGAAACCAGGGAGTTCTAGTAAGGAGATTTTTCATTCATCAAAGTTAAATTAAAAGATTACAATCTGCTCTATTTATAGAGACAAACTTTGAAAAATAGGAAAGCAAAATCTAATAAGAAATCCTTTAACAACGGGGAAATCTTAACTAAACTAGGAAAACTAATAAAAGGAAAGCTAATCCAAGTAGAACTAGGAGATGCATTCTGCATCATTCTCCCCTACTGAAAAGAACTCGACACAGGCGAGTAAGCCAATATTAAGGACAACGACGACGTTTGTAAGTATGGATGATAGGAGGACAGGATGCTGCCAAATCAAGATCCTTAAGAGCATCCTGATAATGGTGCAAAAGACTGGAATCCAACTCACGAAATTCTGCTTCTGTAATCCAAGTATCCTCAGTAGCAGGCTTTCCCACCCAACGAACCAGATAACGGGTCAATCCTCCAGTAGACGAAGTCACAACTTCATGATCCAAAACGTCAGCAATCTGCTCTGTAGGGGCAGAAATAGTGGACGGAAGTCGTGGTGCCATAGGAGGAATGGAACTTTGAGCAACATCCATCGACATCGGTGGAGAAAAGGTTCCCCGATAAGGAGATAAGTCAGAGACATTAAAAATGGGACTGATCTGCATCGTGGCAGGTAACTCAATCAAGTAAGCATTGGACCCAAGCTTCCTAAGGACACGATAAGGACCCATCGAACGAGCATGAAGCTTTTTAAAAGCTTGCTTAGGAAAACGCTCAGGACAAATCCGCACCATAACAAAGTCCCCTTGCTGAAATTCCTGGTGACGACGATGAGCATTAGCTGCCAGTTGATAACTGTCGGTGTGCATGGCTATTTGCCGACGGACGTCATCATGCAGTTGTCTAATATGTTCAGCAAACGACGTAGCAGAGTCGGAGGCGCGGGCAGCCATAGGAAGAGCAACTAGATCCACAGGTGATCGGGGAGAAAACCCGTGAACAACCTCAAAAGGACTTTTACCGGTGCTTCGATTAACTGAGTTGTTATAAGCAAACTCAGCCACAGGCAACAAGAGATCCCAATTACCAGGCTTATCCCCAACTAAACAGCGAAGTAAATTTCCAAGACTGCGATTAACCACCTCCGTTTGTCCATCCGTTTGGGGATGGAAAGCGGAGGAAAACTTCAAAGTAGTCCCGAAAAGCTTCCACAAGGTTTTCCAAAAATAACTAACAAATTTGACATCACGATCAGAAACAATAGATACAGGGAGGCCATGCAAACGAACTACGTCCTCAAAAAATAATTTGGCCACATGAGAAGCATCGGTATTTTTGGCACAAGGTAGAAAATGCGCCATTTTAGAAAAGCGATCAACTACGACAAAGATAGAGTCATGGCCGCGACTAGTCTTAGGTAAACCAAGCACAAAATCCATACTAATATCCTTCCAAGGAGCATGAGGGATTGGTAGAGGGGTATACAGACCTGTGTTACGTTTGCGAGATTTAGCTAGCTGGCATGTGCGGCATTGGGAGAGGAGCTGAGCAACATCACGTTTTAACGACGGCCAATAGAAACGATCTTCCATCAAGGCAATGGTTTTATCTTTGCCAAAATGTCCAGCCAAACCACCACCATGTAGTTCCCAAATAAGGAACTCACGAAGAGAAGTACGAGGAATGCATAATTGGGTTTTCCGAAACAAGAACCCATCCCTTGTAATAAAGTCCACATACTCACGACGGTTACCGTTGGAAACCTCATGGAAAATAATTCCAAAATCTGGACACGACGAATAATCGGCCTTAATACGATCAAACCCAGTGACCTCAACTGTCATTGTGTGCAAAATAGTAGCCACGCGACTAAGGGCATCAGCTGCCTTATTGTCAATACCTGGACGGTGTCGTAAAACAAACGTAAAGATCTGTAGATATTCGGACCACTTGACATGTCGACTGCTAATGGTGCGTTGAGAGTGGAGATATTTCAAAGCTTGATGATCGGAATATAGCACAAATTCGTTTGGCAATAGGTAATATTGCCAATACCGAAGGGCCTGTACCACAGCATAAAACTCCTTGTCATAAGTAGAATACCGTTGCTTTGCTGCATTAAGTTTCTCACTAAAGTAGGCTACTGGATGTCCTTCTTGACTAAGCACGCCACCAATTCCGACTCCGGAAGCGTCGCATGCCACTTCAAAGACTTTATTCAAATCAGGATGTCGAAGAACAGGTGCTTGACTCATCTTTTGCTTCAAAATTGTAAAGGCCGTGGTAGCTGCAGGGGTCCAAAGAAACGCTCCTTGTTTCATGCAATCAGTTATGGGTGCCATAATAGTACTGAACCTGGGAATAAATCGGCGATAAAAAGAGGCGAGACCATGAAAGCTGCGTGCCTCTGTTAATGTCGTAGGTGTTGGCCAACGAGTAATAGCCTCCACTTTAGCGGGATCGGTGCTAACCCCAGCTGCAGAAATATTGAACCCCAAAAATAGAACTTGCGGTTGAAGAAACGAACATTTGGGTAAGTTAGCATACAGTTTTTCCGCTCGTAATGTAAAGAATAGTGAGTGAAGATGTTTGAGATGTTCTTCTCGAGAGTGGCTGTATACGAGGATGTCATCAAAATAAACCACCAGAAATTTGCCAATATAGGGCCGTAACACATGAGTCATCACCCTCATAAACGTGCTAGGTGCATTGGACATGCCAAAGGGCATAACAAGCCACTCATATAAACCATCAGGGGTTTTAAACGCGGTTTTCCACTCATCTCCTTCACGAATTCGGATTTGATGGTAACCACTGCGAAGATCTATCTTAGAAAACCATTGGGAACCAGCCAAATCATCCAACATATCCTCAAGTCGCGGTATGGGGAAACGGTACTTAACTGTAATTTTATTTATGGCGCGACTATCCACACACATTCGCCAGGAGCCATCTTTTTTTGGTGTAAGAAGAACTGGAACAGCACAAGGACTTAAACTATGACGAATAAAACCCTTAGCCAACAACCCCTGGATTTGTCGATTTAATTCCGCTCGCTCAGGTGGGTTCATACGATAATGGGGAAGGTTAGGAAGTTGTGAACCAGGAACGAGGTCAATGGCATGTTGAATCTCTCGTGCTGGAGGTAGTTCATCTGGTAAGTCTTCAGGTATAACATCAGAGAATTCCGTGAGTAGCTGCCGTATAGGTTCGGCCAATGGAGTGGGGGTACATTCAGAGACCGGTTTAAGCAAGAGAGCAAAGACCACCCCCGTGTCTTGTAGTTCATGTGTAAAATCTACAGGTGATAAGATACTTAAACGATGCTCCGAAGCCTTCCCGTTTAAGGACATTGTCGGTTGAACCTCCTTAATTGGTTTGATGGCTGGATTGGAAGGCTTGAGTGTTATATTTTTCCCTTCATGTTGGAAAGTATAGGTGTTCTCTCGGCCGCAACTTTTGACGTTACGGTCATAAAGCCAAGGCCGGCCTAGTAGCACATGTGCAACACTCATAGGTAGGATATCACAATAAAGTTTCTCGTGACAGGGACCCAATTGAAGAGGAACAAGACATCTTTCAGTAACAGGTAACCTAGTTTTATCTACCCAGCCGACTTGAAAAGGATGGGGATGTGGTTCGGCCTGAAGGTGAAGACGATCGACGGCAGCTTTAGAAATAACATTCAGCGTACTTCCCCCATCAATAACTAGCTGGCAGCGAGTGGTACCGCAAGGGACATAAGTCTGGAAGATACTTGTGCGTTTCCATGAATCAGGAGGTGGAGGTGTAGATGCTGAATAACTACAACGCATAACACTCAGTTGTTGCAATGCTTCTTCCTCACAACAATTATCAAGGTCGGGATCATAAATAGGTTCAAGGGGCTCCACATACTCATCCACACAAGGGTCCTCAGTGTTGGAGCTAATATTTAAAGTTCTGTGAGGGCAACGGGAGGCGATGTGGCCCTTAGCATGGCAACGATAGCATTCGAGGTGAGTAGCCGTGGATGGGGCTGGTCCTTTCTCTGTGGCAGGTACCGTGGGAGCATGTGGACCAGTGATGCCATATTTGGAACTTGGATTACTGCGGTTTGGAGCAGAGGTGGAAGGATACCCGGAAGTCCCGGTGTACCTACGTTGTGGGCGCAAAAAGGTTTCAGCTTCCAATGCATGGCAATATGCATCTTCCAACGTATACGGACGGAACCGACGGACTTCACGCTTGATATCGTCACGAAGACCATGAATAAAACGAGACATGGTGATGTCTGGTTCTTCACGAAGCCCCGCACGTATTTTGTGTTCAATAAAACGAGCGTGGAATTCTGTAACTGTAACACTTCCTTGTGAAAGGGTCCATAACTGATCATACAATTGATGGCGATAAAATGTAGGAAGATATTGTTCGCGAAGCTTGAATTTCATCTCGTCCCAAAGAGTCACAGGCTGTTGTCCCAGTTGGTATAGTTGCTCCTCCACGGAATTCCAATATTGTCTAGCGGCTCCCTGTAAGGTCATCTTACCAATGCGTATTTTATAAGCATCCGTCAAATCATACCAAGCAAAATAATCTTCCAGGGCTTGGATCCAATCAAGAAACATCGTAGGATCCCCACGACCATCAAAAGTAGGAGCGATAGGTTTGATGTGGCGGATGATCTCGTTGTCAAACTGGCGAGGGGGAGGAGGGTACTGATCATGTGGAGCGGGTGGTAGGTTTAGAGCCTGAGGAGTCCCTGGAGGAGGACCTATTGTATGTTGGTTATAATGGCGTGGCGGCATAGACCCCGTGGAGCTAAGCGGCATTCCGTAGGACACTGCCTTTAATTTAGGATCCACCGGTGGAGTGGGCAAAAGGCCACTTGTTGGTGGTGGCGTCGACGAGCTTGGGATCACGGTGGAGGAAGACGAAGTTGCAGCGTGTTCAACCCGAAAGTGGTTGATAAGTAACTGAACGGAGTTTTGAAGTTTAGTGATGGCAAGGTCCGTCGTTGAACGATGGGCGTGAGCCTGTACCAACTCTTCTTTGAGGTCAGTGCTGAGTTTAGAGAGTTGGGTTTCTATGCCCGCGATATTGTCCGTGACTTTGTTTTGGAACGTATGACATTGGTCTGCAAGGTTGGCCACGGTTTGGGGTGCCATGGCAGGGGTCAACCGCCAACGAAAGGGATTGTAGGCTCTGATTACCAAATTGATGTAGAACTGCGGTAGTATTAGGATAAACAAGGGTGTGACGGAACCGAGAAGAGGTAAAAGATCGAGGAGACGAATTAGGGGTCGAAGAGACGAAAGGAAAGGGGAAGAAACCAGGGAGTTCTAGTAAGGAGATTTTTCATTCATCAAAGTTATATTAAAAGATTACAATCTGCTCTATTTATAGAGACAAACTTTGAAAAATAGGAAAGCAAAATCTAATAAGAAATCCTTTAACAACGGGGAAATCTTAACTAAACTAGGAAAACTAATAAAAGGAAAGCTAATCCAAGTAGAACTAGGAGATGCATTCTGCATCATTACCATGTTCAACTTATTTATTTGTTTTTTATGTTCCTCTAGCTGCTGACATGAATAATAATGACACTGAAGATATAAAGCAGCACAATCCTTCAGAAGAATATTTTTCAAAAGGTATGAAGCTATTTTAAGCATCATTTGTTCTCTCCCCCTCTCCCTCTCTCTCTCTCTCTCTCTCTCTCTGTTTTGGACGGGGAAGAGACCAGAGAGAGTTATTTTTCTAATTAAATACAACAGTCACTCACGTACCATTTGCTTATTGTTGAATGTTTCTAGCTGAGACTCTCATACCAAAAGAAGTGACTGACGATGTGAAGCAGCACGATCCTTGGGAAGGATATTCACCTATAGGTATCTTTATTCATCATTTGCTGTGTTTTCTTTTTGCTTGGGAGTGGAAGCAAAACAAATTTAAAAAATTAAATTGTTTGGTCACCAGTCACTTGTGTGCTTTGCTTAATTATTGAACTGTTTTCAGCTGACGAAATTGTACCAGATGCTAATTTGGATGCCCCTGGATCGACTGCTGGTGGAAAGAGAAAGCGTATTGATTGCAGGTCACTTGTCATTCTTATACGGTTTTCAGCAATTAGTGCTAGCTATGAGCCTCAGGTTTTGTTACTGCTATCCTCAATTCATATGATGTCACCATCAGTCGTGTAATTGTTCTAATATTCCTAAATTATGTCGGCTGTGTTGTGTTTCTTTCTACTACCTCAACTCTGTATGTCACTGATGTTTCTTACTTTATGTTGGACGTGTTGTCTTTCTGTTATCCATAGTAGACCTTGATTCATTCCGCTGGCACGTTCATCGTGTATTAGATTTTGGTTTCGGGGCATCTCTCTTTTTCCTGTCTTTTAGATTCCAGTAAGGTGGTTACTATATTTCTAATTCCATTGTATTATTGTAGTTTGTAGATTAAACTAAATCAGTATGTAGGTTTGGCCAATTATTGTTCTATTCGCATAAAAATGCATGCATGCAACACAAGTTTTCAATTTCTGCTTTATAAATATTCCCCAAAAGCTCTCTTTTATTTCCCTTTGATGCAATGCAAACTCATCACTAAAATATCAAAAAGCATCAACAAAATGTCAGCAGAAGTCAACTCAACTGGTTGAACAAAAATGCAGGTTAATTTTAAGCGGTTTCACTATCCTCACACTTGTATTTTAGCAGCCTTCTATTTTATTGTCTTTTTCCTGAAGAATTTGTAATTCGAATGTCGATTTGCTGGCTTTACATGCTTCATAGCAAGTAGAATAAGAGTTCTGACTTTATTTTTCCTTGACCTTTTGGTAGCGATGACATTCGTATCATTGATGATGATGGAGATACTGACCCTAAGATTGAGACCAAAGTTTCTGCTAAGAAAATCAGAGAGGATGTGAAGACACAACGCATGGCTTCCAATGACCAAGCCAAAGAATCTGTTCCAGATGATTCTGAAAACTGTTCTATCCTGACTGTAGCTCATAAAGATAGCACGTTATCATCTCATCCTGTTGAGGGGAACACCACTTCCGATATAATGAGCATTGTTAGAACTACGAAGCGTAAATCTTCTAAGGGGATTGCACGCTCTAATCCTGCTGATAAATCATCACAAGAACAAGAAACTGTGCCTGGTTTGAGAGTTAAAAAGATCATGAGGAGAGCTGCTGAGGACAAGGACTCGTCTGTGACAGTTCAGACACTGAGAAAAGAAATAAGAGAAGCTGTCGGTAAAATTTCTTAAAAAGTTATTGCCGAAAACCTTTTCAATCCAAAGCTTCTTCATGCCTTTAGGACTGCTGCAGCAGGGGGACCTCAAACTGAACCTGTTTAGAAGGTACCACATTTGGCACTGAACGCAAAGAAGGCAATATTGCAGATGGGAAAAGTACGTGAGAATCTAACAAAAAAGATTTATGGGACATCCAATGGAAGAAGAACACGTGCATGGGACCGGGACTGGCAAATCGAATTTTGGAAGCATCGCAGCTTAGGAACTACAGAGCCTGAAAAGATTGAGACTTTGAAGTCAGTTCTTAATCTTCTGAAAGAGAGGTCAGAGCATGTAGATACAGAGCAGGAGTCCGATAAGCAGTCCACAAATCCAATTCTTTCCAAGTTGTATTTAGCAGATGTATCGGTACTCCCAAGAAAATATGATATTAAGCCTCTCTTACCTCTTAAAACTGCTGGTAATACAGAGCAGAATAATAAACAGCTTGCCTTGAATGACAAGTGTTCGGAGTCATCTCTTAATTATTCCACTTCAAATTCCTCAAAAATGAATACGGTTTCATCAAAAGGCCGGGTTCCTTCATTGGAGAAATATGGGACTAAGAATAATGTTCCAAGCTCAGAGAATGGCGCTGCATCTAACAAGGTACATCAAGACAAACGCTTGGAAGGGTCCTTGGTTTCTTCGTCTGGTGCTTACAAATCTAAAACCACGAGTGAAGTGGTTGATAAAACTGACAAAAGAAAATGGGCTCTAGAGGTTCTTGCCAGGAAAAGTGGGGGAGGCATGAACACGACAAATGAAAAACAGGAGGACAACACACTCAAAGCAAATTACCCTTTGCTAGTATGTAAAAGCTTTACTTCAAAACCATTTGTTTATGCTGTTTGGTTCTGCAGATCATATAATAAAATTTGTGGTTGCTTTGAGCAGGCTCAATTACCAATAGACATGAGGCCGGTTTTGGCGCCCAGTCGTCATAATAAAATCCCCTTATCAGCGAGGCAGGTATGAAGACCTTGTGTGTGCTCTTCTTCTAACCAATGTTGGTGCGTCCTAGATATCGAATTTAATCAATTCTCTTGATACTTGATAGGTTACTCCGTAAGGTCTTTCTATTAAGAAATATTTTGAACATGGAAAAGGGTGTTGCCTTCTGTTGGTCTTTGAATGGAAAATTAGAAAGGTGGTAGGTTTTTGAGCTTTCTTATGAGGAAATGGTAGAAAGGAACCTTGCCCCCTAATTTCTCATAATCTTGCATGAGGAGTGATTCATCAAGTAAACCTAAGCTAGGACACGCCACTGCTTCCAACACCACCTCAATCGAACAACAACAAAGTCATTACCATTGATTTAACCGTTGCTACTGATATTACTACCACTCTGATGAGAGCGCCAACATGAGTTTCTTGGGCTATGTCAGTACGAGTTACAAGTTCTTTTAACATCATTTATTTGTTTAATTTCATGAAACTGGAGGCTAATTGATTGTTTGGACTTGTTATAAACATCTGCCTTGCAGACACAGCTGTACCGTCTGACTGAGCACTTTTTGAAGAAAGCAAATCTGCCGGTGATCCATAGAACTGCGGATACGGAGTTAGCTGTTGTAGATGCAATAAATATAGAAAAGGGGGTTGCTGATAGGTCAAGCAGCAAGCTAGTGTATATGAATCTATGTTCCCAGGAGATATTGCGTCGTTCAGAAAATAGGAAGTCTAGTGCAGGTGCAGCCCCAGTAAATAGTTCATCCCCATCTTCAGTCCCTGCTGATAGAGCAGAACAAGCTGCCGATGAACTTTCAACTGATCCTGTAATTGAAGCAGCACTGAGAAATGCTGGTCTTCTGTCCGATTATCCTCCAAATAGTCCACATCCCAATGTGGAAGTTCCTGCTGAAGAAGAGGGCCCCTCGTTAGATATCAGAGAGGAAGGGTCTGATAATGTATTTGAAATGGATTTTCAGCCGGATCTGGACATATATGGTGACTTTGAGTATAATTTGGAAGACGAAGACTACATTGGCGCTGCTGCTGCAAAAATCTCCAATCCACAACCAGAAGAAGGGGCACCAAAATTGAAACTGGTGTTCTCTACACTTCAACCTGAAAGATCTAATCAGAATCTAGATTCTGAGAAGATAGGGACGACTGTTGAAGTACAAAAAGATTCTTCCAGCATGCTCGAGAATCATACTTGTTCAGGTTTGGAAAACTCCATCATGGAGGGTGGGACTGACGAATCTAGCGTTCCTCTGGAATCCTTGTTCGGTAAAGAAGGTGAAGAACTTTCTGTTGCAGAATGTGAAGAATTGTATGGACCCGATAAAGAACTACTGATAACGAAATTTCCAGAAGCATCAGAAAAGCTATCTGGATTGATTGATGAAGCTTTGGTTAAGGATAAAGATTCTAAAGAGAATGAAAATTATGCACCAAAGTCAAACCAAGCAGTAAAAACAAATGGATTGGGTAAGGAGAACAATTTGAAAAATATGCTTGTTGCCAGTGGTGGATGCAACTCCTCTGGCAGAGAAGATTCAGCGAACCACATACAACCAGGTGAAACGGTTGATACAAAGGAGAAGAAATCCACTACGGGTTCTAACAATCAGTCTAACAGCGTTGGTTCTGTATCTAAGAAGGTATTTCTCAGCCACGTTTCCCTAAAACAAACTTTAAATTCCTTTACATCGCTCTTGTTTCATTCTTTAAACCCGTATGAAAGGATATTTTCTGTGGATGAACTTAAGGTAATTGAAATATGTCATTTGGGCTGACTTGTTTCCAATCCTTTACAGGTGGAAGCCTACATTAAAGAGCACATCAGACCGCTATGCAAGAGTGGCGTGATTACGGCTGAACAATACAAGTGGGCCGTCGCGAAAACAACTGGTAAGGTTACGAAATACCATTCTAAATCCAAGAATGCAAATTTCCTAATTAAGGAAGGTGAGAAGGTGAAGAAACTCGCTGATAACCACCACAACCACCACCACCATGACCGCCACCTAAACCGCCATCATCACCACCGCGTCACCATGCCTACCTACTCCTCAACCACCTCAACACCACCCCCACCATGATAATCACCAAATAGACACCAACTTAACCACTATCTTGCCAATAATTACCACGTGACACTTCTACCACAATCGTTGCCACTACCACCACCTCATAAGGCCACTTTGGCATGGTCATTATCACCATTTCAATAATGGAAATTTAAAAATAATAATACGTACTAATAAATTGGTCAATAAAGATTTCATGGCAATCCACGGAATTTTAATAATTTTAACATTGAACTCTGTAGAATTCTACAAAAGTTTATCATTTAATTCTTTTCTTTTCCGCAAAAGTATATTATTAAAAGGGAGTCTTAACGAAACATTCTTGGTATTGTTAGTTTTTAACGTTAAGAACATTTTTATTCTAAAAAGTCACCTCTGATACGATTCACTTATAACACTTTTTTATCCTTTTGGTTATAACTCAAAGTTTTCAATCCATTTTCATTAGTTTTCTTATTAAAAGTCTATGAAATTTTATAAACTTTCTAATAATCAGTAAAAGTCACATTAGACACTCAACAAAAGTCTATATAAATCTTAATAAACCACACCTCGTAAAGTAAGCTACCACAGAAAGTGGCAAAACTTGAGTTTTTGAATTATGTAATCCAAAACAAGTGGTAGTGATAGTTAGGTTCTGTTGCTTGATAAAATACAATAGCATTTTATGTTGAATGGATGAAGAGATCCGGGACGCCACAATTATGACATAATTTCATCCGAAGCATATTATTTAAGGACAATGTTAGGAAGACTAAATTTGTAGATAAAATTTTGTAAACTGAATAACATAGAAGTTGATGATTGAATTATGACTTAAGCGTTGATAAATGTGCTCATTCCTATTGGTGACACGTCATTTAGTTTGCAAATTTTGTTTACAAATTTAGTCTTTGTAACATTACTCATTATTTAAATAAGAATCATGTCCTTGTTAAAAATGAGACTACAACTTACCAATATTTCTCTACATGTAAGTGAGAGATCTTAAGTTTGACTTATTTGGTCGGCAAGTTCGATACCCCTAATTATTATTGCTGACTCATTATAGGACTTTGTTCAAATTTCCCACCCTTTAAGTACGTAGAATATCGGTTAGTATATATATAAAAAAAAGTCTTTGATGTCCAAAATACTCTGGTATCCGTTCACAAAACGCCACCAAAATTTGCCAAAGAGCTTTAGCTCAAGTGCTGAGGATAGGCTCATAAGTTCAAACTTTTAAGAAACAACACCAAACTTTGACACAAAACAGACGGACAACTGAGCATCGAACATAAGAGCAAAGGTGGTTCCAGATTCCACCAATTGCATAGGTTGGGTGTGGACACCCCTCCAGGCTCCATCTAGGCACTGTTGTCCTTCCAAATCCGCCCGGAGATCCTAAGCTTGAGCTCCTTCCTGTCTCCACCGGAGAAAAAAAGTGCCATGTTACGCTGGACTATGAGACCGTCATGGCTGTCCCTGACCTTCTGATGGCTGTCACGGATGCTCCGAGGGGTTCCTTCCCATATTAGTTTCCTGCTGTTGCTGCCCACCTCCAGTCTGTAGCTGAAGCTTCGTGCCTCAGCCGCATCACCCATGAAGCGAAGGAATGCAATGTAAACCGGAGCTATGCCGAGGTGGAAGGCTTCAAAGTGCAGACAGAAGTACTGGTTGTAACAGTTAAAAACCTAACAAAATATAAAGAATGTGAAGGCGAGCATCTAGGAAAACAAACACATCATACATTCACCAATTACCATAGATACTAAGATTAGAGCCAACCCATTACCCATTTAGTAAACAGAGTTTGGGCTCGTTTGTAAATGCTTTTATATAGGGCACTTCTTCTTATAGCTAGTTTTGTGAGAAGCATAACAAAATTTTTAGTACTATTCCAAGTTCTTAAGTTCTATAAAGACTTATAAGTACTTTTAGCTGTAAAAACACTTTTTCTGGGTGGATTTTTGTTCAAAATGTTGGGTTGCCTTTAATAGAAGAGTTCCTAAAAAAAGTGCTTATGGGCATAATACTTTCTAAGGAAGCATTTCCAAACAGACTCTATGTGTTTCTCTATAAAACATTTTTGTAATTCAAAAGATTTTTTTAAATATTTAAGCCAAAGATTGCCAGGACTACTTTTGAGTGTTATATTTTTCCCTTCATGTTGGAAAGTATAGGTGTTCTCTCGGCCGCAACTTTTGACGTTACGGTCATAAAGCCAAGGCCGGCCTAGTAGCACATGTGCAACACTCATAGGTAGGATATCACAATAAAGTTTCTCGTGACAGGGACCCAATTGAAGAGGAACAAGACATCTTTCAGTAACAGGTAACCTAGTTTTATCTACCCAGCCGACTTGAAAAGGATGGGGATGTGGTTCGGCCTGAAGGTGAAGACGATCGACGGCAGCTTTAGAAATAACATTCAGCGTACTTCCCCCATCAATAACTAGCTGGCAGCGAGTGGTACCGCAAGGGACATAAGTCTGGAAGATACTTGTGCGTTTCCATGAATCAGGAGGTGGAGGTGTAGATGCTGAATAACTACAACGCATAACACTCAGTTGTTGCAATGCTTCTTCCTCACAACAATTATCAAGGTCGGGATCATAAATAGGTTCAAGGGGCTCCACATACTCATCCACACAAGGGTCCTCAGTGTTGGAGCTAATATTTAAAGTTCTGTGAGGGCAACGGGAGGCGATGTGGCCCTTAGCATGGCAACGATAGCATTCGAGGTGAGTAGCCGTGGATGGGGCTGGTCCTTTCTCTGTGGCAGGTACCGTGGGAGCATGTGGACCAGTGATGCCATATTTGGAACTTGGATTACTGCGGTTTGGAGCAGAGGTGGAAGGATACCCGGAAGTCCCGGTGTACCTACGTTGTGGGCGCAAAAAGGTTTCAGCTTCCAATGCATGGCAATATGCATCTTCCAACGTATACGGACGGAACCGACGGACTTCACGCTTGATATCGTCACGAAGACCATGAATAAAACGAGACATGGTGATGTCTGGTTCTTCACGAAGCCCCGCACGTATTTTGTGTTCAATAAAACGAGCGTGGAATTCTGTAACTGTAACACTTCCTTGTGAAAGGGTCCATAACTGATCATACAATTGATGGCGATAAAATGTAGGAAGATATTGTTCGCGAAGCTTGAATTTCATCTCGTCCCAAAGAGTCACAGGCTGTTGTCCCAGTTGGTATAGTTGCTCCTCCACGGAATTCCAATATTGTCTAGCGGCTCCCTGTAAGGTCATCTTACCAATGCGTATTTTATAAGCATCCGTCAAATCATACCAAGCAAAATAATCTTCCAGGGCTTGGATCCAATCAAGAAACATCGTAGGATCCCCACGACCATCAAAAGTAGGAGCGATAGGTTTGATGTGGCGGATGATCTCGTTGTCAAACTGGCGAGGGGGAGGAGGGTACTGATCATGTGGAGCGGGTGGTAGGTTTAGAGCCTGAGGAGTCCCTGGAGGAGGACCTATTGTATGTTGGTTATAATGGCGTGGCGGCATAGACCCCGTGGAGCTAAGCGGCATTCCGTAGGACACTGCCTTTAATTTAGGATCCACCGGTGGAGTGGGCAAAAGGCCACTTGTTGGTGGTGGCGTCGACGAGCTTGGGATCACGGTGGAGGAAGACGAAGTTGCAGCGTGTTCAACCCGAAAGTGGTTGATAAGTAACTGAACGGAGTTTTGAAGTTTAGTGATGGCAAGGTCCGTCGTTGAACGATGGGCGTGAGCCTGTACCAACTCTTCTTTGAGGTCAGTGCTGAGTTTAGAGAGTTGGGTTTCTATGCCCGCGATATTGTCCGTGACTTTGTTTTGGAACGTATGACATTGGTCTGCAAGGTTGGCCACGGTTTGGGGTGCCATGGCAGGGGTCAACCGCCAACGAAAGGGATTGTAGGCTCTGATTACCAAATTGATGTAGAACTGCGGTAGTATTAGGATAAACAAGGGTGTGACGGAACCGAGAAGAGGTAAAAGATCGAGGAGACGAATTAGGGGTCGAAGAGACGAAAGGAAAGGGGAAGAAACCAGGGAGTTCTAGTAAGGAGATTTTTCATTCATCAAAGTTATATTAAAAGATTACAATCTGCTCTATTTATAGAGACAAACTTTGAAAAATAGGAAAGCAAAATCTAATAAGAAATCCTTTAACAACGGGGAAATCTTAACTAAACTAGGAAAACTAATAAAAGGAAAGCTAATCCAAGTAGAACTAGGAGATGCATTCTGCATCATTACCATGTTCAACTTATTTATTTGTTTTTTATGTTCCTCTAGCTGCTGACATGAATAATAATGACACTGAAGATATAAAGCAGCACAATCCTTCAGAAGAATATTTTTCAAAAGGTATGAAGCTATTTTAAGCATCATTTGTTCTCTCCCCCTCTCCCTCTCTCTCTCTCTCTCTCTCTCTCTGTTTTGGACGGGGAAGAGACCAGAGAGAGTTATTTTTCTAATTAAATACAACAGTCACTCACGTACCATTTGCTTATTGTTGAATGTTTCTAGCTGAGACTCTCATACCAAAAGAAGTGACTGACGATGTGAAGCAGCACGATCCTTGGGAAGGATATTCACCTATAGGTATCTTTATTCATCATTTGCTGTGTTTTCTTTTTGCTTGGGAGTGGAAGCAAAACAAATTTAAAAAATTAAATTGTTTGGTCACCAGTCACTTGTGTGCTTTGCTTAATTATTGAACTGTTTTCAGCTGACGAAATTGTACCAGATGCTAATTTGGATGCCCCTGGATCGACTGCTGGTGGAAAGAGAAAGCGTATTGATTGCAGGTCACTTGTCATTCTTATACGGTTTTCAGCAATTAGTGCTAGCTATGAGCCTCAGGTTTTGTTACTGCTATCCTCAATTCATATGATGTCACCATCAGTCGTGTAATTGTTCTAATATTCCTAAATTATGTCGGCTGTGTTGTGTTTCTTTCTACTACCTCAACTCTGTATGTCACTGATGTTTCTTACTTTATGTTGGACGTGTTGTCTTTCTGTTATCCATAGTAGACCTTGATTCATTCCGCTGGCACGTTCATCGTGTATTAGATTTTGGTTTCGGGGCATCTCTCTTTTTCCTGTCTTTTAGATTCCAGTAAGGTGGTTACTATATTTCTAATTCCATTGTATTATTGTAGTTTGTAGATTAAACTAAATCAGTATGTAGGTTTGGCCAATTATTGTTCTATTCGCATAAAAATGCATGCATGCAACACAAGTTTTCAATTTCTGCTTTATAAATATTCCCCAAAAGCTCTCTTTTATTTCCCTTTGATGCAATGCAAACTCATCACTAAAATATCAAAAAGCATCAACAAAATGTCAGCAGAAGTCAACTCAACTGGTTGAACAAAAATGCAGGTTAATTTTAAGCGGTTTCACTATCCTCACACTTGTATTTTAGCAGCCTTCTATTTTATTGTCTTTTTCCTGAAGAATTTGTAATTCGAATGTCGATTTGCTGGCTTTACATGCTTCATAGCAAGTAGAATAAGAGTTCTGACTTTATTTTTCCTTGACCTTTTGGTAGCGATGACATTCGTATCATTGATGATGATGGAGATACTGACCCTAAGATTGAGACCAAAGTTTCTGCTAAGAAAATCAGAGAGGATGTGAAGACACAACGCATGGCTTCCAATGACCAAGCCAAAGAATCTGTTCCAGATGATTCTGAAAACTGTTCTATCCTGACTGTAGCTCATAAAGATAGCACGTTATCATCTCATCCTGTTGAGGGGAACACCACTTCCGATATAATGAGCATTGTTAGAACTACGAAGCGTAAATCTTCTAAGGGGATTGCACGCTCTAATCCTGCTGATAAATCATCACAAGAACAAGAAACTGTGCCTGGTTTGAGAGTTAAAAAGATCATGAGGAGAGCTGCTGAGGACAAGGACTCGTCTGTGACAGTTCAGACACTGAGAAAAGAAATAAGAGAAGCTGTCGGTAAAATTTCTTAAAAAGTTATTGCCGAAAACCTTTTCAATCCAAAGCTTCTTCATGCCTTTAGGACTGCTGCAGCAGGGGGACCTCAAACTGAACCTGTTTAGAAGGTACCACATTTGGCACTGAACGCAAAGAAGGCAATATTGCAGATGGGAAAAGTACGTGAGAATCTAACAAAAAAGATTTATGGGACATCCAATGGAAGAAGAACACGTGCATGGGACCGGGACTGGCAAATCGAATTTTGGAAGCATCGCAGCTTAGGAACTACAGAGCCTGAAAAGATTGAGACTTTGAAGTCAGTTCTTAATCTTCTGAAAGAGAGGTCAGAGCATGTAGATACAGAGCAGGAGTCCGATAAGCAGTCCACAAATCCAATTCTTTCCAAGTTGTATTTAGCAGATGTATCGGTACTCCCAAGAAAATATGATATTAAGCCTCTCTTACCTCTTAAAACTGCTGGTAATACAGAGCAGAATAATAAACAGCTTGCCTTGAATGACAAGTGTTCGGAGTCATCTCTTAATTATTCCACTTCAAATTCCTCAAAAATGAATACGGTTTCATCAAAAGGCCGGGTTCCTTCATTGGAGAAATATGGGACTAAGAATAATGTTCCAAGCTCAGAGAATGGCGCTGCATCTAACAAGGTACATCAAGACAAACGCTTGGAAGGGTCCTTGGTTTCTTCGTCTGGTGCTTACAAATCTAAAACCACGAGTGAAGTGGTTGATAAAACTGACAAAAGAAAATGGGCTCTAGAGGTTCTTGCCAGGAAAAGTGGGGGAGGCATGAACACGACAAATGAAAAACAGGAGGACAACACACTCAAAGCAAATTACCCTTTGCTAGTATGTAAAAGCTTTACTTCAAAACCATTTGTTTATGCTGTTTGGTTCTGCAGATCATATAATAAAATTTGTGGTTGCTTTGAGCAGGCTCAATTACCAATAGACATGAGGCCGGTTTTGGCGCCCAGTCGTCATAATAAAATCCCCTTATCAGCGAGGCAGGTATGAAGACCTTGTGTGTGCTCTTCTTCTAACCAATGTTGGTGCGTCCTAGATATCGAATTTAATCAATTCTCTTGATACTTGATAGGTTACTCCGTAAGGTCTTTCTATTAAGAAATATTTTGAACATGGAAAAGGGTGTTGCCTTCTGTTGGTCTTTGAATGGAAAATTAGAAAGGTGGTAGGTTTTTGAGCTTTCTTATGAGGAAATGGTAGAAAGGAACCTTGCCCCCTAATTTCTCATAATCTTGCATGAGGAGTGATTCATCAAGTAAACCTAAGCTAGGACACGCCACTGCTTCCAACACCACCTCAATCGAACAACAACAAAGTCATTACCATTGATTTAACCGTTGCTACTGATATTACTACCACTCTGATGAGAGCGCCAACATGAGTTTCTTGGGCTATGTCAGTACGAGTTACAAGTTCTTTTAACATCATTTATTTGTTTAATTTCATGAAACTGGAGGCTAATTGATTGTTTGGACTTGTTATAAACATCTGCCTTGCAGACACAGCTGTACCGTCTGACTGAGCACTTTTTGAAGAAAGCAAATCTGCCGGTGATCCATAGAACTGCGGATACGGAGTTAGCTGTTGTAGATGCAATAAATATAGAAAAGGGGGTTGCTGATAGGTCAAGCAGCAAGCTAGTGTATATGAATCTATGTTCCCAGGAGATATTGCGTCGTTCAGAAAATAGGAAGTCTAGTGCAGGTGCAGCCCCAGTAAATAGTTCATCCCCATCTTCAGTCCCTGCTGATAGAGCAGAACAAGCTGCCGATGAACTTTCAACTGATCCTGTAATTGAAGCAGCACTGAGAAATGCTGGTCTTCTGTCCGATTATCCTCCAAATAGTCCACATCCCAATGTGGAAGTTCCTGCTGAAGAAGAGGGCCCCTCGTTAGATATCAGAGAGGAAGGGTCTGATAATGTATTTGAAATGGATTTTCAGCCGGATCTGGACATATATGGTGACTTTGAGTATAATTTGGAAGACGAAGACTACATTGGCGCTGCTGCTGCAAAAATCTCCAATCCACAACCAGAAGAAGGGGCACCAAAATTGAAACTGGTGTTCTCTACACTTCAACCTGAAAGATCTAATCAGAATCTAGATTCTGAGAAGATAGGGACGACTGTTGAAGTACAAAAAGATTCTTCCAGCATGCTCGAGAATCATACTTGTTCAGGTTTGGAAAACTCCATCATGGAGGGTGGGACTGACGAATCTAGCGTTCCTCTGGAATCCTTGTTCGGTAAAGAAGGTGAAGAACTTTCTGTTGCAGAATGTGAAGAATTGTATGGACCCGATAAAGAACTACTGATAACGAAATTTCCAGAAGCATCAGAAAAGCTATCTGGATTGATTGATGAAGCTTTGGTTAAGGATAAAGATTCTAAAGAGAATGAAAATTATGCACCAAAGTCAAACCAAGCAGTAAAAACAAATGGATTGGGTAAGGAGAACAATTTGAAAAATATGCTTGTTGCCAGTGGTGGATGCAACTCCTCTGGCAGAGAAGATTCAGCGAACCACATACAACCAGGTGAAACGGTTGATACAAAGGAGAAGAAATCCACTACGGGTTCTAACAATCAGTCTAACAGCGTTGGTTCTGTATCTAAGAAGGTATTTCTCAGCCACGTTTCCCTAAAACAAACTTTAAATTCCTTTACATCGCTCTTGTTTCATTCTTTAAACCCGTATGAAAGGATATTTTCTGTGGATGAACTTAAGGTAATTGAAATATGTCATTTGGGCTGACTTGTTTCCAATCCTTTACAGGTGGAAGCCTACATTAAAGAGCACATCAGACCGCTATGCAAGAGTGGCGTGATTACGGCTGAACAATACAAGTGGGCCGTCGCGAAAACAACTGGTAAGGTTACGAAATACCATTCTAAATCCAAGAATGCAAATTTCCTAATTAAGGAAGGTGAGAAGGTGAAGAAACTCGCTGATAACCACCACAACCACCACCACCATGACCGCCACCTAAACCGCCATCATCACCACCGCGTCACCATGCCTACCTACTCCTCAACCACCTCAACACCACCCCCACCATGATAATCACCAAATAGACACCAACTTAACCACTATCTTGCCAATAATTACCACGTGACACTTCTACCACAATCGTTGCCACTACCACCACCTCATAAGGCCACTTTGGCATGGTCATTATCACCATTTCAATAATGGAAATTTAAAAATAATAATACGTACTAATAAATTGGTCAATAAAGATTTCATGGCAATCCACGGAATTTTAATAATTTTAACATTGAACTCTGTAGAATTCTACAAAAGTTTATCATTTAATTCTTTTCTTTTCCGCAAAAGTATATTATTAAAAGGGAGTCTTAACGAAACATTCTTGGTATTGTTAGTTTTTAACGTTAAGAACATTTTTATTCTAAAAAGTCACCTCTGATACGATTCACTTATAACACTTTTTTATCCTTTTGGTTATAACTCAAAGTTTTCAATCCATTTTCATTAGTTTTCTTATTAAAAGTCTATGAAATTTTATAAACTTTCTAATAATCAGTAAAAGTCACATTAGACACTCAACAAAAGTCTATATAAATCTTAATAAACCACACCTCGTAAAGTAAGCTACCACAGAAAGTGGCAAAACTTGAGTTTTTGAATTATGTAATCCAAAACAAGTGGTAGTGATAGTTAGGTTCTGTTGCTTGATAAAATACAATAGCATTTTATGTTGAATGGATGAAGAGATCCGGGACGCCACAATTATGACATAATTTCATCCGAAGCATATTATTTAAGGACAATGTTAGGAAGACTAAATTTGTAGATAAAATTTTGTAAACTGAATAACATAGAAGTTGATGATTGAATTATGACTTAAGCGTTGATAAATGTGCTCATTCCTATTGGTGACACGTCATTTAGTTTGCAAATTTTGTTTACAAATTTAGTCTTTGTAACATTACTCATTATTTAAATAAGAATCATGTCCTTGTTAAAAATGAGACTACAACTTACCAATATTTCTCTACATGTAAGTGAGAGATCTTAAGTTTGACTTATTTGGTCGGCAAGTTCGATACCCCTAATTATTATTGCTGACTCATTATAGGACTTTGTTCAAATTTCCCACCCTTTAAGTACGTAGAATATCGGTTAGTATATATATAAAAAAAAGTCTTTGATGTCCAAAATACTCTGGTATCCGTTCACAAAACGCCACCAAAATTTGCCAAAGAGCTTTAGCTCAAGTGCTGAGGATAGGCTCATAAGTTCAAACTTTTAAGAAACAACACCAAACTTTGACACAAAACAGACGGACAACTGAGCATCGAACATAAGAGCAAAGGTGGTTCCAGATTCCACCAATTGCATAGGTTGGGTGTGGACACCCCTCCAGGCTCCATCTAGGCACTGTTGTCCTTCCAAATCCGCCCGGAGATCCTAAGCTTGAGCTCCTTCCTGTCTCCACCGGAGAAAAAAAGTGCCATGTTACGCTGGACTATGAGACCGTCATGGCTGTCCCTGACCTTCTGATGGCTGTCACGGATGCTCCGAGGGGTTCCTTCCCATATTAGTTTCCTGCTGTTGCTGCCCACCTCCAGTCTGTAGCTGAAGCTTCGTGCCTCAGCCGCATCACCCATGAAGCGAAGGAATGCAATGTAAACCGGAGCTATGCCGAGGTGGAAGGCTTCAAAGTGCAGACAGAAGTACTGGTTGTAACAGTTAAAAACCTAACAAAATATAAAGAATGTGAAGGCGAGCATCTAGGAAAACAAACACATCATACATTCACCAATTACCATAGATACTAAGATTAGAGCCAACCCATTACCCATTTAGTAAACAGAGTTTGGGCTCGTTTGTAAATGCTTTTATATAGGGCACTTCTTCTTATAGCTAGTTTTGTGAGAAGCATAACAAAATTTTTAGTACTATTCCAAGTTCTTAAGTTCTATAAAGACTTATAAGTACTTTTAGCTGTAAAAACACTTTTTCTGGGTGGATTTTTGTTCAAAATGTTGGGTTGCCTTTAATAGAAGAGTTCCTAAAAAAAGTGCTTATGGGCATAATACTTTCTAAGGAAGCATTTCCAAACAGACTCTATGTGTTTCTCTATAAAACATTTTTGTAATTCAAAAGATTTTTTTAAATATTTAAGCCAAAGATTGCCAGGACTACTATTGGTTATCTGAACGTATTTTTAGCCTTAAAAAAGTAAGGTCAAATGAGCCATTTATCACTTTTACTCTAAACTACCTAAATTCATTCTCAATTTCCACCAATCAAAACCAAAAAAAGAAACAACACTTACCATAAGCATCCTTGCTGCACACTCTACTTCGCGGCGATTCGACTTAACATAGAGGTGATTAAACGTTGACCCAATGTGCAAGTCAACCTTGTGATCTTCTCTCACATGGTCAACCAAAAATGGAACATCCCCAACCTCTGAGCACTCATCAGATCCAGGATAAGGGCAACTGTATGGTCTGAAGTTGCAGTGAGCCTCATGCCTGAGTTTGATGTAGTAAGGGAGGATCTCCATGCACCCCAAAGAGCAATACTTGCAAGGCAGTTCTAACGATTCTGCCACCTTCTCCAACGCCAGACATCGGATGTCGCCGAGTTTTTCTCGACAAGTCGGGCACCGGTTCACCGTCAGTTTGCAGATTGAGCACAGAGTATGCCCGTTTGGGCACTGCAGAACAGACTTTCGGAATCAACTACTTTCAAGTTCTAAAACTTGTAATGTAAGTAGTAAATCTAAGTGAAAGTGTAGTTGCTATTGACGCATGTAAAATAGCACTCAATCGTAGTAATTGCACTACTAATAACACTAGGATTGTTTGTGATAAAACATCACACCTGATGAGCTGTAAAAGTGGTAAGTTGGAGATAATATCAGTGTTGGACGAATTAGTTGAGGCTACTAGTCCATTTGTGTGAAATCCAACGCTATTTTATAAACGAAGGACTTCAAAAATAATGGAGGAACTTAAAAATAACTAGATGCAATATATTTGAAAGAACTTTCTAATGACATCTATTAACGAGTCATTTCGAAAGTCCTTTGTAGTGACACATCACGTTATTTATCGTTTGTTTGTTGTAAATATATTTTATGATAGTTTTATAGTGATCAAGTAATTTTTAAGTTTCATTTCTGACTCTTTGTAGTGTATTTTTAGCAATTGGATATAAGGTTATTGAGTAAATCTCAGTTTACTACTCTTAAGTTTCGTGGTTTTCAAAATTTAGTACATGAACTTTTTTTTCGTCTCAAAGTCATTACTAAAATGTTAATTTTAGAACAGTCTCATATATCCCTTTAATCCCGTCATTAAGGGATTCATGTGGAAATGAAAAAAAAAAAAAAAAAAAAACAAAACTAAAACAGATCCCCCTCTTCTTCCACCCGACCCTCCATCTCCCCCAATCTCTATAACCACCAGCGCACCACCCCTCTTCCCCGACACCTTCTCCCTCTCCTCCACTCTCTTCACCTCCCCTCCCATCAGAAAAATGCACAGCTTTACCCCCAAAACCCAGCTCTCAACTTTCCTTCACTTCCTCTCTCTTTTCTTCTCTACCCAGTAGACAACAAGTTCAAAAGTTCAAGATATAAATACAAACAAAAACCCATAATTCAACTCATCCAATATATATAATCCAACAAGCACCAAATGTATGAATCCACCCCCTTCACAAACCCACCAAAGTCACACTTTTTGCATAGCAAAAACCCACAATTTCAGAAACCCAAACCTAAAATCTTGAAAATCTTCAATCTTCCACCATAGTAAGTTAAATTCAGCACATAAAATCTTCAAGAATGCCAGTTCTTCAACATAGAATGCAAACTCTCAATGCTAACAACAATACCCGCAAATTCAAAACAAAAAAAACCCCAATTTCCAAGTCCAAACCTTTTTGCAGAATCTGCAGAATGTTGAGTAGCATGAAGACAAAGCATCTCTTTTACTGAAACCCTAGAAAATTATTTAGGGCTTTTGGAGAAGAAGGACATGGATCAAAGGGCTCTCAGGGGATGGAGAGAGACACGTAGAGTTTGTCAGTTTCGGAGAATAAAAAAATTAAACAAAAATTAACATCAAATCTCTCGAATAATATAATAAAGTGTGGGAAAATCGAGTAAAAAAAATGAAGTAAAAATTGGTAGGGTGAGAAGGTGGGGAGTGTCCCCTAGCAGTGACAGCAGCTTTCAGTGAAAGAGAAAAGACTTGACTTTGTAGTTTGTAGAGTCTCAATGCATAAAAATAAAAAATAAAAAATAAAATAAACACATTCTTCTTCGGTGGAGGAAGCGATGAGAACACAAAGGAGGGTTTTGAGGTGGGGATTGAATCAATTGGGTCTTCATCGTCATCGCCAAGATTTGGGGATTTTGGAATTAGGATTTGTTTTGGTTTGGGAAGGGATTGGAATAAAGAGGGATTTTGGGGTTTGGGTTTGGGTAGAGAAGAAAAGAGAGAGGAAGTGGAGGAAAGTTGAGAGGTGGGTTTTGGGGGTAAAGCTGTGCATTTTTCTGATGGGAGGGGAGATGAAGCGAGTGGAGGAGAGGGAGAAGGTGTTGGGGAAGAGGGGCGGTGCGTTGGTGGTTACGGGGATTGGAGGAGATGGAGGGTCGGGCGGAAGAAGAGGGGTCTGTTTTTTTTTTTTTCCATCCCTTAATGACATGTAACACCTAGTAATTGTTCACATAGACGTCACATCATCAGATAACGGAAGACTTAACAGCCAGACTAACAGATGTATGAGACGGTTCCAAAATTAACATTTTAGGTTTGATTTTGGGACGAAAAAAACTTCATGTACCAAATATTGAAAATCACAAAACTTAAGAGTAATAAACTGAGATTTACCCAAAGTTATTTGTACTTTAAAAGTCTCTTACCCAAGTCCAAAACATAATGAAACTTAAAGAAAACTCAAACCATCATTAGACATCAATTTAGTTCTGTGATTTAAGGGGTTGTATTTAATTGAGGACTTGTTTGAAAGTACTTTTAAAATGACTAAAAACGTTTTTAATGAAAATGTTTTTAGAATCAATTCTCAGTAAAAATGCAAGTGAATTCTTGAAAAGCACTTGAAGTGCTTCCACTTGTGCTTCTGGTTTTGGAACCCAAACATTTTCTTTAAAAATGCTATCAGTAATTTCAAAAGTAGTTCCAAATGAGCCTTGAGATTCTGAAAGATTTTAAAAGATTTATAAATCCATAGAGTTTATACACTCGATATGAATTTTGGGTGAAATCATTAGAAATCTTAGGGGTTGAGGCCTTATTTCTTAAAGCCTAAAAAAAACTATAAAATTCCTCTAAATCCCAAAATCCTTCATCTTTTAAGATATTTTAAAGTTCAATCATAATTGAATATATATGGAGTTTTATGAACTACTTTAAAATCCAGATAAATACACTCAGATTTCTATAGAGTTTTATAAACCTATTTAAAATCTTGATTGAATACTTGTGGATTTCCATGAATTCATTTAAAATCTTAATTAAATACATATAGATTTATACTCTTTTAAATTCATAATTGAATACATCCACAAAACCATCTGCATTCTTTATGATATTTATGAAGAATACACCCTCATCCTAGCATTTCCAAAACCAAACAAAACTAATAATAGTCATCAAAAGCAATTGTAATACTACTACAAAAAAAAAAATTAAGAAATTTTTTAAAATAACCACATTTAGGATGCTTTATAAACTTTTAGCCACTTGTTTTGAATTTTTTGAATTTTAACCACTCAAGGGGTTTTGCATACGCATTAGGAAGATTCGAGTGTTACTCTTGAAGGAAGCTTCAAGCGATATGCTCGAGGAAGCCTCAAATGGTTAGATATCTAAATTTTGGAAAACAAGGCTAAAAATCCTTAATGTATAATATAATACAGTTAGTTTTCCAAATTTTCAAAAATAGAAAATTAATGCAACCCCATTATGGCAAATAAGAGGACTAAATAAACACACCTGGTGGATTGGTGGGAACATGGACTTTGAACAGAGAGGGCATTCAAGAAGCTCTTGAACTTTTGTGACTGGACTGGGTGCTCTGTTGCTGGACTTGGCCGGTGCCGAGAAACGGCGGCGGTGGTGGCGAGGGCGTCTACGGCGGTGATGAGTGTCTCCTCGTCCATGGATCCCATCACATGTTGTCAAACTATCAACAAAACTGTCCTCCTCCATTGTAGAAGTTATTCATGCAGGTTTTGAACAAACCAAACAAACGAAAAAACTACAAAAACATGACTGTCCTTAATGTTTATCTTGTCTCGTGTTTTGGTCCTTTCTGTAAAGTGAAGGAGCAGAAAGAGAGGGAGAGAGAGAGATAGAGAGGATACAAAGAAGTTGGCTTTTCTTATGAGCATTTGGTGAAGGAGACAGACTAGTCTCCATCCGTCCGTCTTGAAGTTTAATGTTTCACTTCTACCAAATGCCAAAAGGAGTTAATGCTGAAAACTGAGGACCAACTATACCTACTTCAAAATTTGCAATCTAACTAGGTAATATTTAGTTGGGAAATGCTAAGCGAACTCTCTCAGAATGGGATTCTCGATGGACTCATTGTCATCTCACAGTTTGATGTCAATTTCCATGCCAACATTATAAAACATTGTTAAAAAAACATGAGGTGACAGAGAGTCCATGGAGAGTCTCCTTAACATTTCTCTTTTTAGTTTGATCCCCTTTGATAATCCTCTTGTGGTTAAACATGCTATCAATTTTTTTTCCAAATCAAACTTTTCATTCTAATTTCGACCTTTTTTTATTTTTTTATTTTTTTTTTCTGAATACAACGATATATTTTACATTAAGGGGAGGGAGGAGTTTGGCTAAGCCACAAAATGTACAACCTAATTTGGTATTGAATTTGTCATTTACGAGATTTGAGTCTAAGACCTCTCACTTACAAATAAAGAAGAATATCACCAGACTGTAATACTGAGTGACAATTTCAACCTATTTTTGTCTATATGCGTATCAAGTGCAAGAATGAACCTATCATTTTAGGACATTGAAGTCTATTTAATCCTTAAATGAATGGTGAAATGATGTTTTTCACCTACATTGACTAGAATGAATGTACATTCTCTAATTACTCGAATTTGAATCTCATAGTTTAGAATACAAGTACAATATTGGTTGCGTAGTAAACCGAAGAGAATCCCATTAACTAAAAATAAAAAGAAATAAATGAAAATATGAGAGTGAAAAATTGGGGGGCCTATTACATTACATTATAGTCGTTGAATAGACATGTTCACCAATTTCTATTAAAAAAAAATAGAGTACACAATCTATTTGAGTTTCTTCCCATCAAATGGAAATGATTAGTTGTTTACTTGCCCAATGAACTATCAAAGTGTTGGATTAAGAGAGCAAAGTGATGTGGGAACAGTTTTCTTAAGACTACTAATAACATGTTTACTTAATAGAAACTTGCCAGAGTAGCCTCTTTGGCGTGTATAATTGACTTTTTTTTTAATGTTAAATTTAAAATAACAAACGAAAGTAATTAGCTATTAAAAGGGTTTGTGTTTGTTGTGGCTTATATTTAACTGCTAGGGAGAGGAGGCCGGCGACACAGAGAAAATATAGAGAAAGAGAGAGATGCGTTTGTAGGGTTGTGTAGAGGATGTGTTATTTCCCTTACGTAGTGCCTTTATTTATATTAATAAGGGAGAGAATAAATCCTTCTCCTCCAAGAAATACAAGTCCTAATAGGGAAGAATAACTAGAATCAAATTTAATCTATGATTTACACAATCACACTTAAATAATAAGTTTATAACACTCTCCCCTTGAGTGTGTAAATACTCAAGTAGATTCGGCATCATGTAGTAGTTGAGGAAGTCGACTCGTCGACATTGATTTTGGGAACACGCTAGTCTTAATAAGGTAGGAACTTGCATAAGGAACTAAGTCTCACTAAGTCTCACTAAGTCTCACAAAAAACCTTAAGGCTATGGTAAAAACCCAAGTAGGGACAAAATCCATAGTCTAAGGAAAAATGCGTGAGCAATGCAAAGTCAAATGAAACGTTTATGGGACGTCATCGGGGATATGATCAACCTAAGGTGGGTGGCTGGTCAAAACCTCGTTAGGTAGCAAAAATCCAGTGGGAAAAATGCTCCTAATCGTAGGGAAAAAGAGTACATTAAGATCAAGCAAGTATACTTCAGGATACTCCTCCTGAGTTTGACACAATTCCAAAGAGAACTAACAATATTACAACTCAGAAAGTTTATGCATACCTACTCCTTGAACAAGCTTCTGAAACGTCACATTTGATAGTGATTTGGTGAAAAGGTTGGCCATATTGTCTTGTGAACGGATTTGCGTGACTTCAATCTTATGATGCTCTTGTTGTTGATGTGAGAAGAAGAACTTTGGCGTAATGTGCTTGGTGTTGTCTTCTTTGATGTAACCTTACTTGAGATGTTCGATGCATGTTGCATTGTCTTCATACATCGTTGTTGGGGCATCAACGATGGGGTAAAGATCGCATGAGCTTTGAATATGACCCACAACTGCTTTCAACCAGAAGCATTCCCGAGTTGTTCGTGTAGAGTGAGAATTTCAACATGGTTAGACGAAGTGGCAACTAAGGTCTATTTAGTTGACCTCCAAGAGATTGATGTGCCTCAAATGGTAAAGACATAACCCGTTTGAGAACGTGCCTTATGCGGATCAGATAAGTATCATGCGTCGGCATAACCAACAAGGCGAGAATCGACTCGAGATAAGGGGGTGTGGCATCACTTTAGGATATGTAGGGATAGAACAAACCTAAATCCGTGGTACCCTTAAGGTAGCAGAAGATGTCTTTAACACCAGTCCAATGTCTACGTGTTGGTGCATTACTGTATCTTGCCAAAAAGATTAATAGCGAAGGAGTTGTCGGGTCTAGTGCATTGAGCTAAGTACTATGAAGCATCTATCGCACTTAGATAAGGAACTTCAGGCTCCAAAATCACTTCATCATCCTTCTTCGAACGAAAGGGATCTCGTTTTTCATCTAGTGATCGAATGACTATAGGAGTACTTGAAGGCTACACTTTATCCTTGTTAAAACGGCACAACACCTTCTACGTGTAGTTCGATTGATGTACTAAGATTCTATCTGAATGATGCTCTATCTCAAGATCGAAACAGTATCGAGTCTTCCTAGATCTTTCATCTCAAATTCACTTCAGGTGTGCGGCAATTCTCGCGAGCTTTTCAGGAGTTCTGATGAGATTCATGTCATCGACATATGCTGCAACAATCACAAAACCGGAATGTGACTTCTTAATGAACACACAAGGGCATAGTTCGTTGTTCACATATCCCTGACTAGTCAAATACTCACTCAGATAGTTATACTACATTCTTCCAGATTGCTTCAAACCGTAGAATGAATGCCTCAGCTGAATTAAGAACGTGTTTTGATGTTGAAAATATTTGATCCAATCAATGTAAGTCCTTAAGGAACTTTCTTATAAATTTCTGTATCAAGATCTCTATGGAGGTACGCAGTTACTACGTCCATCAGCTGCATACTCAGTTTTTTGGAAAATACCATACTTATAAGGCAGCGAAAAGTAATCACATCCATAATGGGTGAATAAGTTTCGTCATAGTCAATCCCGGGGCATTGTGAGAAGCTTTGCGCAACAAGACGAGCTTTGTAACTGTTGACTCTAAAAATTACAAAAACCTACGTGGCGCGCAGGCCGAGTAACTAACAAGCTAACTACGTCCTTCGATTAAATGCGGGGCGTGCCAACTTGTCGGCCGAGCTTGGCCGAGGAGTAAAATTTGTTGATGCCGCGTTGAGCGCGTCGTTGACTTCTCTATCTCGCGATTGCGACCGAGGAAGGAACACTCTCGGTCTCTAGGTTCTATAGCCTGAAGACAAGGCTACTAATTTTGCTGAGTTCACAACTCGTCGGAGCCCGACTCGGTCACTGTGATTATATTCGTAAGAGTATAAGCACGCCGAACCGAGACCAAACTATATGGGCACAGGTACTCAAATACGATGTATGTCTTGATGGTAAACGTAGTTCGGCCATCGGAATGCCGAACCCTGAACCTTACTCGCGAGTATCCAATCATAAAATCACTCGGCGTCCAGTACGCCGAGCAATGCAATTCGTAACACCTGACTATGCCGAGAAGGCTAGCAAGGTGACCTCTGCCAACAAAGGTTCGAAAACCCTTCTCGGCCGAGACTTAGATAAATAACCGGTCGACCTCGACGCAGTGCTGTTTATCCAAACTGAAGGTGCTTCTCGGTCGGCTGATTCTGCGGCAGCAGTGCTGTTTATCCAAACTGAAGATGCTTGCCGGGTGCTTCCACAGTGCTGTTTATCCAAACTGAAGGTGTGTCGGCAGGAAAAGAAAAGGAAAAATCTCAAGGTGTTTGAGAGGTTTTGCGCAGGGCAATTGTATGCTGATTTGAAGGGCCTTTTCTGTTGCATGATTTCTTGTATTTATAGCACCCCATTCCTTGAGACCAATTCGCATTATGATTTGGATTGGGAGTCCTTGTCCTATTTTGACTCTAACTCGAACAAACCTACTCCCACTGGGATTCTGAATTTTCCTTCTTTTCGAGGCTTTATTCCTTGCCGGTCGAGAATTCTGGTCGCATCAGGACTTCCTCGACCTTTTCTATTTATCCGGACTACTTAGGATAGGATTTGGCCGACCCTGCCAACTGGCCCGGGATTTATTATTCGGCCCACAATATTTGTCATCACCTTGGGTCGAGCACATCCTGCTGCTCGGCCCAACAATAATATTTTGGGCCCAAACAGTAACGCACAATTTCGTTCTTCTCATTATGCTTCCTAACGAAAACCCATTTGTAGCCAATGGGCTTTATATGTGGAGGAGTATGAGCTATAGGTCTAAACACCTTACATTTCGCAAGTGAATCGAGTTCGACTTGGGTTGCTTGTTTCCAGTTTGACCAATCAGTTCTACGTCAACATTCATCAATGGAACAGGGTTCAATGTCATTGCTCAACATGATCTCAGTAGCTACTGCATATGCTAATGCATCAGCGACGATTATCTCATTTCTACACCAAACATCATCCAATCTAGTATAATGGACCGAAATCTCATAATTCTCGGTAGGTGGATTCGTCTCTTCAAGGACGATTCTGTAATCTAGAATTTTCTCATGAGTTGGATATAATGAGTAGGGGACAGTCGGATTCACGATAGGCTCTTCAGGGGCATGTGCAGTGGGTTTCCTCTTCCGGGGGTATGAATTATTTGAACCAAGTGGTCTGCCACGCTTGTGTGTAGGGACAGATGATTGGCTAGCCACTGATATATATGGATCGGCCAAAGTGGCGTTTTGGGCCTCCATAAAGGAAGTTCATCGTATATTTGGTACATCCATCCTTGCAGGCACATTCACAGCTAGAATATGTGATCATGTCACTCACGCTAGATCGGTGAAAGCATCTAACATGCTCTGAGCTACACTCTAAAGATTTAATATGCGTTGCACTTCAGTCTTAGACTGAGCGATGCGGGGATCTAAATGAGACAAAGTGAGAGTCACCCACGATAATTCGCGTCATTCTTCAAAAACGTTGACGTTCTTATCTCCCTCTAACGACGGGAATAATATCTCATAGAAATGACAATCCGCAAAACAAGCGGTAAACGAATCGCCTGTCAAAGGTTCTAAGTAAAGAATGATTGAAGGAGAATCATATCCGACATAGATTCTCATCCTTTGCTGAGGCCTCATTTTTGTAAGTAAGGGCGGCGAAATCGGCACATAGACTGCACAACCAAAATTGCGTAGATGCGATATGTTGGGTTCGTATCCAGTAACCAACTGAAGGGCACTATATGGTTAGGTTGGAACAGGCCTCAAGCGAACCAACATGGATGCGTACAATATTGCATGGCCCTACTTAGCGATATGGAGCTTGGTACGTATGACCAACGATTGAGCAATCATTTGTAAGTGCTTAATGAATGCCTCTGCCAAGCCGTTCTGGGTGTGAACATGGGGTACTGGATGTTCAACTTCAACCCCAATCAACATGCAATAGTCATAAAAAATTTTAGATGTGAATTATCTAGCATTATCCAATCAAATAGATTTAATTGGATAATCAAGGTGGTGAGCCTTGAGCTTGATAACCTGAACCAACAGTTTGGAGAATGCAGCGTTCTTTATGGACAATAAGCACACGTGTGACCAACGTGTGAAAGCGTCAACCAAAACCATAAAATATCTAAATGGTTTGCAGGAAAGGTGAATCAGCCCATAAATGTCCTTCTGAATCCTTTGTAGAAAAATAGGAGGATTCGAACGAAAACAAGCTTTCCTATGGAGCAGGTTTGACATGCGATTCCTTGAATCGAACCTAAACTTCGGGTTAGTGGATGCCTATATGATGATTTGAGGAAACGGCACATCGCTGTTTGTCAAGGGTGTCCTAAGTGATCATGCCAAAGTATAATTTTGTGCGCGGTCCTAAAGGTAGGGTCGGCCACATAGTGGCTTTTTATAGGGCATATGGTTGTAATACAGACCACTCGGGATACACTCTATTTTCTTTAGAATACTCTTCTGGCCATATTCGTAGGAAGTGATGCATAGAAATTCAACTCCATTTTCTATATAGGTTTCAGCGTGGTAATTATTATCTCTAATATCCTTGAAACTCAACAACGTTCTTCCAAAACGTGGAGAATAAAGTGCCTTATCAATGGTCAAGATTGTACATTAGACAACATTATACATGCCTTACCGTATCCTTTGATCAAGTTGGATAGGCCTGAGAAGGTTGTCAAAGGTGCATTTTTAGGTATGAAGTTAGTGAAATAGATGCATTCACGCAAAACGGTGTATGGTTGCACTATTTGCCAGACAACTAACTTTTCCACTAGTCATACCTATAAATAGAAATTAATTTGAATTGGTCACATGCATAAAAATTCTAAAAACAAATATCCATTCAAAATAATTTAAGTATTCAAGGATGGTAATTAATAAAAACTTAATATCCAAAAAATAAATCACCAACAAATAATCCAAACATAAAGGAAATTATTCAAAATTAAACCAAAAATAGGAGGGTTTGGCCACTAGGTGGAATTCAGCCCCCAGGGTTCTAAATTCAACTAAAAATAGTTCATGTCTAAGATTTTAATCTTCCATAGGGTTGGTATCCTTCTGAAAGTCAGAAACCTCCATCTTGGTGCTCTCCGGTTCTTCCACTTGCACAAAGTTTGATTCAAACTTCTTACACCGAGAATGATATTCAGCTACAATCTTCTGGGGAGCTTGGCAAACACGAGACCAATGGTCCTTTGAACCATAGTGATAGCACATGTCCACATTCATGGTTTCAGGTGCTTTGTCCTTATTCTTGAAGTTTGGGGCCTTAGGAGCGAGATTAAGGCGTTTCTGGGCTCGGTTTCCTCCCTTAGGTGGGCCTTGGCTCTGTTGACCTTGATGGAGTGTCTTCTGGCCACCCCTACCACGCCTATGTTGGCATTTTGGACGTTGGTTTGTGCTATGATGTGCTTCAGGCACAACATTCACCTAGTAGGTCGAGCTTGATGATTTTTCATCAACAGCTGATTTTGCTTTTCAGCGAGAAGTAAAATAGAGATCAAATTCGAAAACTTAGTGATTCTTCTCTAGGAGATCTTCTTCGGTCAAGGTCTCGTTACAGAACTTGAGAAGTGATCGAATTCAACAAATTTCATAATTATATTCATTTAGAGACTTAAAGTCATGGAAGTGCAAATACTGCCAGTCATGTCTTGCTTCAGGCAAGAAGATGTCATTTGGGTGATCAAAGCAATCAGCCAAAGAAACCCAGAGTGCTTGTGGATCTTCCTCATCAAGGTACTCAGTTTGCAGTGCATCATGAATGTGTCTTCGAATGAAGATCATGGCAATGGCTTTCTCAGTTTGGCCAACTGGGTTGTCCATCTCATCTTTAATGGCAGGATGCAAATTCTTTGCAGTGAGGTGGAGCTTCACATTTTGGACCCACTTAAGGTAGTTTCTTCCAAAAACCTCCAAAGTGGTGAAGTTAAGTTTGTTTAAATTCAACATATTCCTATCACAAAATAAATGGACAAGATGTGGTTAGTATAATGGAGAAAAAATCAATCCATTCACATATGAGTAGAACATTCAGGTTCTAATAAACATGTATTGGTTTAAATTTACATGAAAAAAAAAACTTCAGGTTTTCATGGGTGATGTTTTGAAGGAAAACTTCAGGTTTTCAAACAAGGCATGTTTCTAGAAACTTCAGGTTTTGAAATAATTATGAACTTCAGGTTCATATGTTCCTGCAGACAAATACAAATATATATACAGAAATATGCAACAAGAAAATATGCAAATAGATCTTCAGGTCTTGATAATAATTGAATTAATTATTTGGACTTTGGGCCAAAATTAAGTTGTGGGTGAAAAAATTATAAAACCCATAGGGCCTAAAAAAAATAGGCATTTAAACTCGAGGAGCAAAATAATGGGCCAAAGCCCACAGGTGGGCTAAGTAATTTAAAACATGCGGCCCAGGCCCAAAAATTAGGCTAGATTAGGTTGGGCTGGGCTGTAGGCCTAAGACAAATAAGCACGGATCTGCTGCTTCGCAACATATGTGTTCCGGGGGGCGCGATCAAGTGCGTCGCAGGCTAGGTGCACCGAATCACCAGTTACGGGCTAGGATTTGGTGCAGATGGGTGTAGGGAACTAAGAGAGCCCTACCGGGGTTGGGTTTTGCTGCGGTGGGGACGCAAAGACAGCAAAGCCCAATTGGGCTGGTGTCATTCGTTGGCCGGGCTTTGAGTAATGCATATACAGATACACCAATGTAATGCATATACGGATACACCAATGTAGTGGCTGGGATCCAATGTGGTGGGAACATCGTGGCCAATAGGCCGATGTTAGGCTGAGTGAAGCGTTGAAGCCCAAAGGGTTAGTGCTTGCCAAAAGACAAGCCAAACCCAAGTAGGCTTGGGTTTTTGATCCAAACACCCCATCATGAGCTGGGTGAGTTTGCCGAAGAAGAAAACTGGCGTCATTGCTTCAGGCGATCGTGTCGTGGTGTAAAAAATCACGGTGAAAGCCGTGGGTTTAACGTCAACCCAAAAATTTGAACATAAAGTAAAGACTCTCAATATTGTTTTTAGGAACCCTAAAAATTAAATCGAGATTTCGAGAGAAAAAACGATGAGATTCAAACGAATCTCGATCAAGACTCATCGGTGATAACTTCAGGTTGTCTGGGAGGGTAGCCATGGTGGCTGGGCATGGCTTTAGGCCATGCTACTTGACGGTGCAAGAGATTTAACGCCGTCTGGGCATCGGGTTTGGGCCTAGAGCCATGGCTCCAGGATTGGGTTTCTCAACTCAATGAAAAGGATGACCTATGTGACATGGTTGGGTTTCAACGAAACCCTTAAAAAAATTAATAATAATTCAATTCCAAATTATACAATTAATGAAATTTTATGCATATTCAACATATAATTTAATGCATAGACAAATATATGATGCAATTCATGGCAATATCAATTCACATAATTCAACAATTATGGATATAATGCATATAATTTATATAGAATCTAAAATTCGAAAAACGTAAAGTTCGGTCATGCATTATGGTCAATGGCCATGCTATTAGGGCTGCAAAAATATCGAGATAAAAACCGTAGTTTTGAAAGAATCTGATTGCGTGATGATATTGATGAACTTGTTTGATGCCGAAAACTTCCACGTTAGATTCCTAAGCGCAGTGGTAGAAGCGTTCTGATAACGTGGTGTAGATGATGTGTTATTCCTCCTACACAATGCCTTTATTTAAAGTAATAAGAGAGAGAAGAAATCATTCTCCTCCAAGGAATACAAGTCATAATAAGGAAGAATAACTAGAATCAAATCTAATCTAGGATTTACACAATCACACTTAAATAAGAAGTTTATAACATTATTGAAATTATTATTTTAATCTTAACCAATTAATTTTAATATTTTACAATTCTAATTAAGAGCAAGTCCAGCCCGTGGTAAATGGCCCGGCACCAAGTGAAGAAAATGGCCCGGTACTGAGTGAAGAAGCTCCAGCCCGGAAAACAGGCTGGCACCCAGCCTGTGCCAGTCAAGAGGCCAGCCCAAAATGGACAGACCCAGAGGCCGGTCCGTTTCTTGGCGCGTGCACAACACGCGGTGGAGATGGCGAGTAACCGACAGCGTCTGCAGGCAGTGGGGCCCGCAGTGCAGGGCAAGTGGACTAAGTCTGTCAAAGGGCTACGTGGCCCTCCTCAGAGCCATTGGATTTCCAACGGCTAGTTTTTGTAGGCCGTTGGATTTCCAACGGTAAAAAAAAATTTAAATTTCACTTTTAAATTGGACCATCCGATCACAGATCAACGGTCCACGTTTTTTTCACCAAAAATTAAAAAAAAAAAAAAAAAGGCCCGACGGTCAGAAATTTGACCGTTGGCCACGTGGCAGCGTGTTGGTTATTGGATTTGATTATTTTTCAAATCCAACGGTCCAGAATAATTACAACATTAAAATTTATTAAAAATTAATTAAAAAATGTCAAAATTTTTTTAAAAAATACAGAAAAATTTTAAAAAATTAATTTTTTTTTTCTATAAATACCTAACCCTCATCTTCCACCTTACACCACATTTGAATATTTTCTACACTTTCTACACTTTCTACATTTGAATATTTTGTACACTTTGAGAGAAAAAAATGACTTCGTGGAAGCTCAGTGAAGATGTTACGTTGTGTGAATGTTGGGTTCGCACTACTCATGACCCGATTACGGGTAATGAGATGGATAAGCGAGAAATGTAGAGTAAAATTACGAAATCGTTCAACGATGTACATGGAAAAGATGCAAGATCTAGTCAAGGTCTTCAAGGTCGTTGGAAAAAACTCAACGCATCCTTTACTTGTTGGAAAAACGCCCTCTCTCATGCTTCTGGTAATTTGCGTAGTGGGACAAGTTTAGCGGATGAGGTAACAATATTTTTATTTATTTATATGCATTCCACCCACATCAATATTTTAATTTATTTAATTTCTTATGTAATTTTTATGTAATATGCATTCCACAATACTTATGTACTTTTTATGTAATTTTTATATAATATTTATGCATTCCACAATTCTTATGTAATTTTTATGTAATTTTTATAGACACTACAAGCACAAGCATTCTACAATGCAAAGAACCATAACAAATCATTCAACAAATGGGAATGTTGGCAAATTGTCAAAGATTGCCCTAGATACAAAATTGTGGCAACCGGTCCAGAAGTTGTCATGCACGATATGGGTCTACACAGTTCGCCAGAAGCAGACACAACCGAACAAGAAGCCAACACATTTGAAGACACGGAAGGGATGCCTGAACAAGTGCCAGAGACCCAACCGACTCGTCAGTCCCTCAGGCCTCAAGGTAAAAAGGCATCAAAGAAAAAAGGTAGTTCTTCCAAAAATGACTACACTAAATATATGGAGGAACTTACTCGTCAAGGTGAAATGAACATGGCATGGGAAAAGGCTAGAGATGAGGAAAAAGCTGCTGCTGTGGCAGCAATTATTGCAGCTACTGAGGCTCGTGATGCGGCGTTTGAGAGACAAAGAGAAATAGTTAATCGAGAGAACGAGATGATTAGAGAAGCACTTCATCGAGAGAATGAGATGCTTAGAGAAGAAAGGATGGCTCAAACAGATCGTGACACTATGAACAAGTCTCTAGTAGGACTGTCTCCGAATTCAAAATATTTTTGGACATCAGAAAAAAGAGATGTCGTGCGAAGGAGGCGTGTAAGAGATGCCGAAACAAGTCAAGGGGGTTCCAGCTACAGAAATCCTAGCAACCAAGATCCTAGCACCACATATCCTAACTCCACAGACTTTGTATAATTTCGCATTTATTTGTACTACTTTATTTAGTTTCTTATGTAATTTCTTATTTATTTTTAGAACTTTATTTAATTTCTTATGTAATTTCTTATTTACTTTTAGAACTTTATTTAATTTCTTATGTAATTTCTTATTTACTTTTAGAACTTTATTTAATTTCTTATGTAATTTCTTATTTACTTTTAGAACTTTATTTAATTTAAACTTAAAATTACATAACCTCACCATTTAAACTTAAAAAAAAAACCATTTAAACTTAAAACACCAAATAAAATTACATAAAACACCATTTAAACTTAAAATTACATAACCTCACCATTTAAACTTAAAACACCAAATAAAATAACATAACCTCACCATTTAAACTTAAAAAAAAAAGCAAACACACTAAATAAGATTACTTAAAAAACAATACACTTTATTCTTCAACCACAAGCCTTATTTTAATTATCTTCGCCTTCGTGCAATCTCCACTGATGGTCAATCAAGTCATTCTGGCGGGCTATGTGCCAGTATGGCTCTTGCAATGAAGTGTATCGTTGAACGATCAATTCATTGTAACGTCCATCCCGTTCCAACGGCTCGTGTTGCACGAGATCTTCGGTCCGGTCATGAGCATAGTAGATTTGTGTTCTTGAGTTGTTCATCGGATCCGGCTCGTATTCATCGACGTCATCATAATCATACTCGTCTTCAACAATCATGTTGTGGAGAATAATACATGTCATCATGATGGATCGAAGAGCCTCGACATCAAACATTCTAGCTGCAGCCCTGACAATGGCCCAACGAGCTTGCAGGATACCAAAACAACGCTCGACATCCTTCCTACACCCTTCTTGACACTTTGCGAAGTGTTTCTCTTTTTCACTCTGCGGGTGTGGCACTGTTTTGACAAATGTTGACCACCTTGGGTAAATACCATCTGCAAGGTAGTATGGTCCCTCGTATTTATTACCATTAACCCAATACGTGCATCTCGGCCCACGCCCTTGTAGCAGTTCGTCAAACACTGGAGATTGGGCAAGGACATTTAGGTCATTCTGAGCTCTTGGAACACCAAAAAAAGCATGTCAAATCCATGTATCAAAAGAAGCCACCGCTTCCAGAATGATGTTTTTGGCTCATTTTCTGTCGCCATAAGCTCCTTGCCATGCACTTGGACAGTTTTTCCATGTCCAGTGCATGCAGTCGATGCTTCCAATCATGCCAGGGAAGCCTCGCATCTCACCCTTCCTCAGAAGCCTTCGCATGTCCCTTGTCGTGGGTTACCGAAGGTACTCATTGGTGTAGAGGGCTTCAATTGCAGAGCAAAACCGCATCAGGGACTCCAGAACTGTTGTTTTTCCCATCCTTGCGATCTCATCCACTTGATCTGCAGATGCTCCATATGCAATGATTCGCAAGGCAGCCGTAATTTTTTGCTCAGGAAGAAGACCTAGAACATGAAAAGCATCCTCTTTTTGCACAAAATATGGATCATGGTTGCAAACATCACTCATGATTTTAGCGAACAAACTTCGTTGCATTCTAAAACGACGTCTAAAAACATGATCAGGGAAAACGCTGTTGGGAATAAAATAATCTTCCAAGAGATCTTTACCTCGTCTTTCCCTTCTTCTATCGATGTTTGCCGCACGTCTGGGTTTGGCTATCTGACCCATAGCTTCCATGATACGGTGGGAATGTGAGGCCCTCCGCCTTCTATGGTGATCATCCTCAAGCACCTCCATTGCGAAGGCCTCATCTCCACCTCCACCTTGGTCAAGATTGACCAATTCTTCCTGTTGTGCCAACAACCTTTTCTGCTGCTCTTGTAACTGTTTATACGCTCTCCTTGAAGAAGACATTGTAAGAACTCAAGATTTGAAAATGATAAAGAAGAATTCTGAGCTAAAAAAAAGGATTGAGTTTAGTGTGAGGATGGATGTAGGGATGTAGGGTTTATATGGACAAAAAAGAAGAAGATGAGGTTCTGGACAATGTCACGTGGCACTACGTGATTGGTTGAAAATCTTAACGGAAATCTATTAAAAAAATAGTACGTTCGGATAATGACACGTGGCGTGACGAGATTGGTTAAAAATCTTATCGAAATCTTGCCTAAATTATTGTAAACAGGAAGTGACACATGGGTTGTCGGGATTGGTTGAAAATCTTAGCGGAAATCTATTCAAAAAATAGTACGTTCGGATAATGACACGTGGCGTGACGAGATTGGTTAAAAATCCTATCCGAAATTAAAACTATTTTTTTATTTATTATTTTATAAAAAAATTATTTAATATTTTAAATGGACTGGGTGCCAGCGCATTTTGTAGGGGTGGAGATCGTTTGTGCCAGCGCATTTTTAGACTAGGTGCCAGCACATTTTTTTTGGGGTGGAGATGCTTTGGCCTATTACTGTTCATTGGGTCTATTACTGTTCAATTAAGTAGATAAATGGGCTGGGTGCTGGCGCAAAGTGGATAGGGGTGAAGTTGCTCTAAGGGAAGGACACAATTTGGTATTTTGAATGTTTCACCATTTTGATGGATTTGGATCCCATCCGGATCCAAATTGTGTGGATCTTAGGAATTCTCATATCTTAGCCATTCATCGTGCATCATATGGTCAGAAACCATTTGACTTTTTTTATTTAAAATTAAACACAAATAGTACCTAACGAAAATTGGCCACATAATGTACGATTAACGGCTAGGATGTGGGGATCTCTAGGATCCCCACAAAGTGGATCCGAAGAGAATCCTCTTTTGACATGCTCCCTTTATATACAGAGAAGACGAGGGACACAAGGAATGGGTTATATACAGAGAAGAAGAGAGACACAAGGAATGGGTGATAGGAATGGTGAAGAATCAACTAGTTCCCCACTTGATATGCTTCCTGATTTCAAGTACTGGATTATGGATTTTTGAACTGAACCTTGGTTCGGCGCTCTATGCCGAATTCGGTTTCAAAAAACCGAAGACAAAATGTCCATTTCATCAATCCCCAGACTCTTTGAGTAGAATTCGGTTGTTAACTACCGAACCCCTTTATTTTTGTCAATTTTTTAGAGAGCCGGACAAACCAAGAACCAAAGGTTTATCGACTTCGGCCCATGAAAGGCGAACCCGCCTGAAGAAACTTGACCCGGATAATATGAAACAGAACTCAAAACCTCTCTCAAATACTCAAAAGTTTCAAGCTTTCCAACTCAAAATTCAGGCAACAAAATTGCAGAATTTAAAAAAATGAAGAATCATAAACCCTAAAAACACAAACTGCCGCATTTCCCTCTAAAATTAAACCCCAATTGCTCAATTTTTTTCATCTTCCCAGCAATGGCATCCATTGACATTCTCAATCCACCTAGAATTTGCATTCCCAAACCCCACACCCACTTCAAATCCCCAGCTCACTCGAAGCGATTTGGTTTGGTTCGGAAACTTCAACCGCAGCTGCCTCTCCGCCGCGGGTCACTCACCCTCCTCTGCCAAACGTCTTCCGGGCCGTCGTCAAGGTCCGGTGACAATAGCAAAACCCCCCAGGACGATTTTGTGGCCAGGGTTTTGAAGGAGAACCCGAGCCAGATTGAACCCAGGTACTTGGTTGGCGACAAGTTCTATACTTTGAAGGAAAAAGAGAGGTTGGGGAAGAATTCCAATGTGGGTTTTGTTGAACTCTTGGCGAAACGGCTGAATTTTTCGAAGCTGAAAAATGAGAGAATTGAGGGACAGAGTGATGGTGGAGTGAAGGATGATGCTGTGTATTTAAAGGACATTTTGAGGGAGTATAAGGGGAAGCTCTATGTGCCTGAGCAGATTTTCGGGACGGAGTTGCCGGAGGAAGAGCAATTTGAGAAGAGTTTGGAGGAATTACCCAGAATGAGCTATGAGGATTTTCTTAAAGCTGTGAAGAGTGAAAAGGTTAAGCTCTTGACTTCCAAGGAAGTTGCAGGGACTTCTTATGGGGTCAGTGATTACATTGTTGATTTGAAGGAGATACCCGGCCAAAAGAGCTTGCATCGAACCAAATGGTAAAAAATGACTAACCAGCTTGTTGCTTAAGGAGTTGTCATTTTTGTGGATGTTTTTGGTAGCTTATTGATATGTTTTTGCATATTTTCAGGGCAATGAGGCTGGATGAGGGTGAAGCTCAAGCTCTTTTGGAGGATTACATGGGCCCGAGATATGTGATTGAGGGGCATACTACGGTGATCAATCTTTGAACTCATTTGAGCTTAGTTAATTATAACTTGTGAATCAAATGGAAATTGGTTTTAAGAAAATGAAAACTAGCTATTGGTGAATTATCTAGTGGTACTTATTTTGCATGGTGTAAAATTAGAGTGTTTGGTATGTAGTCCCATTTTATACGGAGGTTCTGGTTTGAGTGCTTAAAAAGTAAGTTTGGCTGCATTAACTTTATTTTATTAATTGTAGTATCAGTGATAGAAAATGTTTGAGCTCAGTGAAAATAATCAGGTTCAAGAATTAACTTCAGACTTCAAATTTTGCGGCCATATCTTGTACTATATATCTAGACTTGAGGTTTTGGTCCTAGAACACAATGCATATATGTCATAGAAATCCATTTTTATTTTTATTTTTATTCATATAGAAGATTAATCTTTCCTTACTGTTTGATTCCTCTGCTGCAGTCTTGGGTTGGAAAGGTACCACAGTACCCTCATCCGGTGGCATCTTCCATATCTAGCAGAATGATGGTGGAGCTTGGAATGGTAACAGCTGTAATGGCTGCTGCAGCAGTTTTTATTGGAGGATTCCTGGCTTCTGCAGTATTTGCTGTTACCAGCTTCGTTTTTGCGTCAACTGTATACGTCGTATGGCCTATAGTCAAACCATTTACGAGACTTTTTCTTGGTCTCGTCTTGGGTATTTTGGAGAGAGTATGGGATAACCTTGTTGACTTTTTCAGTGATGGAGGCATTTTCTCTAAATTTTCTGAATTTTACACTTTTGGTGGTCTATCTGCCAGCATTGAGATGTTAAAACCAATAACGATTGTCCTTATGACCATGGTCATTCTTGTCCGTTTCACACTTTCAAGAAGACCTAAGAACTTCCGGAAGTGGGTAATGCTGCGTCATTTCTACAGTTTCATGCCTTGTATTATTATGCCATGGATTTGATCACCATGTGTTGCATTTGCTATGTGTAGGATCTGTGGCAAGGGATTGATTTTTCACGATCCAAAGCAGAAGCCCGTGTTGATGTTAGTTTTCTGATGGTTACACATTTTTCAACTTTCTATATTATTGAAGTTGTTCATAATGTTCTTAGAATTCTATTTTGTCTTGGCATGTGTTCAGGGGTCAACTGGAGTTAAGTTTAGTGATGTGGCAGGGATTGATGAAGCAGTAGAGGAACTTCTGGAGGTATTCGTTATATCTATTCTTTGAGAATAAATTGCTTAAATATTGTAAATTCTTTCGTGGTCTTATGTTGTTATAATTCTTAATGGTACATTCCTAATTAAGGGAAACTTATTAGTATCTTTGATATTCTGCTGATTAGTTGGTGAGGTACTTGAAGAACCCAGAACTATTTGACAAAATGGGAATAAAACCTCCGCATGGGGTTCTTTTAGAGGGTCCTCCTGGATGTGGCAAGGTTTGTTATTTGTGTAGACCTTCAATCAGTGTACAAATTACAATACATAAAATTATCACCATTACTAACTTTTCAGTTTACTCACCTGTTTCCAGACCCTGGTTGCGAAGGCCATAGCTGGTGAGGCTGGTGTTCCGTTTTACCAAATGGCTGGATCTGAATTTGTTGAAGTCTTAGTTGGTGTTGGTTCAGCTCGTATTAGGGATCTATTCAAAAGAGCCAAGGTGATTATACTTCCCATTTGTAGTTGGATTCTGTTAATTGTGATCAATCTTCTTTAGACTTTACTCCATTTTTAATCTTAAACATTTAAACCTGGACATATTTTTTGGAGGCACTATGCACTAACAAATTTGGTTCTCCTGAAGGGGAAGTGAGAACACAAACGAGTCATACTCTGCTATCAATTTCATAGTTTCGACTTTAAAATCGAATTTCCTCTTTAAAAGTGGTTCTGACTTCTGAAAGAGTGTTTTTATGAATTAAAGCCTCATATTCACTTTCTTGAAGTCTTTATTGGGATTGTTATGCTATGAATTGCTTTATTTTTTTGGTGCAGGTAAACAAACCATCTGTTATTTTCATTGATGAGATTGATGCATTGGCTACGAGGTATGAATATTTCTCTTGCTGAACTTTAATGATTTGTGCTATTGTTTGTGGTTTTAATTTTTTTTAACATACAGTAATTAACTTTATGGGATATCATTATTGTGCAAGGTGCCGGCTGACAAGAGCCTAGTGCTTAACTTTGAACTGGATGTTAATAAACTTATGGATATGTGTTTTCTATCCTGTGCTCAGGCGTCAAGGAATTTTCAAGGAAACTAGCGACCACCTGTATAATGCAGCCACTCAAGAGAGAGAAACTACTCTGAATCAGCTCTTAATAGAGCTTGATGGATTTGATACTGGTAAAGGTGTTATATTCTTAGCTGCTACAAATCGCCGGGATTTATTAGACCCTGCACTTCTTCGACCAGGTCGTTTTGATCGGAAGGTTTGTTCTCTTTCTAAAGTAAAAGACTGTTGGAACTAGGCTAGTGTGTTAGCTTCATGGAATTTAGTTCTTCTGTTTAAGCTTGAGAATGACATACATCGGTCATATTATACATCTGTATCTTATGTTAAATGAGCCATTCATCTATCCTCCAGTCATTGGTTGGATTTTCCCTGGTTGATCCGGATTATTCACTGACTGGAACTGAAATTTTCTGCTTGGTTATCCATAAATTCATTAAATTGTATATGCTAGCTTTGTTGAATGTAATTTCTTGGCTCATTATTATTTGGGTTGCATCCTGTAGATAAAAATTCGTCCTCCTGCTGCGAAGGGGAGATTGGATATTTTGAAAATCCATGCAAGCAAAGTGAAAATGTCACCATCTGTTGATTTGTCCAGCTATGCACAGAACTTACCAGGTATGCATCCGTCTTTGGTGCTCCATTGGATTTGTAATTTGAAGGCCTGAATCCAATTTTCTATTTATCAGGATGGACGGGAGCAAAGTTGGCTCAGCTGGTCCAAGAGGCTGCACTTGTCGCGGTGAGGAAGGGGCATGATTCAATTTTTCAGACAGACTTGGATGATGCTGTTGATAGACTCACTGTAGGACCAAAGCGGATTGGTATAGAGTTGGGCCATCTGGGTCAATGTCGTCGAGCCACTACTGAAGTTGGAGTGGCAATGACTTCTCATCTGCTTAGGCAATACGAAAACGCAGAAGTTGAACGGTGTGATCGCATTTCAATCATCCCTCGTGGTCAGGTGCTCTTTCTACTCCTTTATCTTCTTTTTCGTCCATAGTCTAATTTGTAATTCTTTGTTGCTTTGTATGTTTTCGGCACTGTCTGATGAAATAGTCACTGTTATGTGGTTCATTCTTGTCATGCTGTTGCATAATTTGGTAACCTGAATGATATATAGACGACCAACTATCTTCTTAGATTACTTAAAGCCAGGCAACTATCCTATCCTGTTAATTTTGCGGTTCTGTAACATGTCATGGCTACTTTGATATTACTGATATTTCCTTGTTTCCTATCACTTGTTACTTATGGTGTAATTTTGTCAAGTAATTTGTACAGACATTGTCACAAGTTGTATTTCATCGACTTGATGATGAATCATACATGTTTGAGCGCCGGCCACAATTGCTGCATCGCCTTCAGGTTTTATTTATTTATTTATTTTTTTTTGTTCTTGTAGTTTCTTTTTATACTGTATCCTATTAATCTGATGGTTTTTTTTTTCGTTCCTTTGTGCAGGTTTTACTTGGTGGAAGGGCCGCTGAAGAGGTCATATATGGACGAGACACATCAAGGGCATCGGTTGACTACCTTGCTGATGCATCTTGGCTTGCTCGTAAAATTTTAACCATGTCAGGCCGTTGTTCACTACTGTTTTTCTACCTCCTTGCTTTCTGTGTGGTTGTAATGATTTGATTTGATTAATCTCTCCTTATAGTTGGAATTTGGAGAATCCGATGGTCATACATGGAGAGCCACCACCTTGGAGGAAGAAGCTTGAATTTGTAGGCCCTCGGCTGGACTTCGAGGGATCACTATACCACGACTATGACCTGATTGAACCACCAGTGAACTTCAATTTGGATGATGATGTTGCAAAAAGGGCGGAAGAGCTGATACACAAAATGTATGACAAAACACTTTCTCTGCTTAAGAAGCATCACACGGCCTTGCTTAAAACTGTGAAGGTAATTGGTCTGGATGCAAATTCGTATATTAATATCTGGAATGCAAATTGAGATTGCATACGTGCAAATGAGCTGATTGCATTTAACTTCGAAGCGGTGCAATGACAGTGGGATTCATTGGCTTTCTTTCACCTCAGGTTCTTCTTGAACGCAAGGAAATTAGCGGTGAAGAAATTGATTTTATCTTGAACAAGTACCCTCCACAAACACCCTTAAAGCTTCTTTTAGGAGAGGAAAATCCTGGCAGCCTTAAGTTTGTCACACAAGAACAGGAACAGGAACAGGAACGCAAGTCAGAGTACGCCCTTCTATCTCAATCCAATGGAGAAAGCCTATGATTAAGCGAATAGGGACTCTCCATGGACTTGGGTGTATCGTGCATTCGTTGAGGACTGCATCGAAAGCTTCATTTCTAGATGGACTCACTTATGGGGACTCTCTTTTTTTATTTACTTTTTTTGGTGGTTGATAGATAATGTAGAAATGTGCACTCTCTAGATGGAGGCTGATATGGTGTAAGAAAGGAATTAGCTTCCAGATTCATCTCTACTTTTTCCATTTACAAATGAATGAGATTACTACTCAGATAGTTGAATGTCATGATCTCATTCAACTCTGTCACACAATTTTTCTCTAATTAGTTCCGCTATGTGACCTTGCTTAGAGGACTTGCATAAAATGGAGACGTCAAGGTGGCGGTGTCTCAAATCCTCATGCGATGTCATGTAAAAAAAAGCTAAAACATGTGGCAATGTGTGATAAGTTTTGACACAGCCTTGGGTACTCACGTTTCACATAAGTCTCTTCCTTTTTAAACAATGAAGCATAGCATGGTTACACGCATCAAATTTGTTTACCAATGTTTGCTTGTTATTGTGTGTCAGTGTCTCAATTATTCAAATTTCGGTTCATTTATAATTCAAACAACAATCTAATCTAATTTAAACAATTGGGAAAGACTGGAACTTGGTCCGTAAGAATGAGCACACAAGCTCTAACCAACTTGAATATGTGCACGTCTACAAATTACGGTTTAGTTTAGAGAGCAAATTCGGTGCCTCTGGTAGTGGGAGGTGGCGTTGATACTTGGGACCAAATTAAACCATTGTTAAGGAGAAATTTTTCATTGTGCTTGGAAACACTGGTAGACATCACGTGTCATTATATAAGTTGAGTGATTTTTTTCTTTTCAAGATGGTAATTTTTAACACAAGTATCTCACCACTTGTATAGTCACAGTGGTGTACAACTCTGTGTTCCTAAGAATTGAAAATTCTCTCGTTGCTGAGATGCGGGTCAAAAACTTGAACTCAAAAGCTCAAGGCTTATTAATTGAATTGCCTCCTAAAACTGCCATTTAGTCTTAATTTACACCCTGAAACTGGTTTTGTCTCATTTGCCCCCAGAAACTGACATTTTCAACTCTTTTGGTCTCACTTCATCTCATTCCGTAAAAGAAACGTTAAATTGAAGGGTATTTTGGACACATCACTATGTACACACCTCTTACACTAAAATTGTTAGTAATTTATCGCCAATTGGAATATGTGACTCAACAATGTGAAACTATTGTTTGCAAATTGTGCACATTTGCCTTGGATAAATTTTTTTGGTTTTGAGGTTTGCATAGGAAGTATTTTGTACCTGATAGCTTAATTGTTTTTTTTTTAGATTATATATTGTGCAACTGATTTGAGATCATTTTCTTATGGGTGAAACTTTGTGGTTAGGCCAATTTTGTTTATAAAGATATCTTGGAATTGGCTAATCATGTTTTCTTTATGTTGTAATAAGTATTTTTCAATCGCACAGTTTCATTGTGCTAGTACAATGATGCCTTGCAAATGAAATGACTCTAGAAACAAAAGTGTAACATTTATTTTGGTTTATATAATGTTTTGTTAGCAGAAAATTTTCTATTGATTGAATAATTTATTTTTAAAAATAATCAAAACACATGAGTTTAAATTAGAATTGTCAAAAATAGAATTAAAATTGTTTTAGTACGTATTGTAAAAAGTGAAATATCCAAAATACTTTTAAATTTAACATATTTTTTTACTAGAATAAGGTGAAATGGGACTAAAAATAAAATAATTAAAAACATCAATTTCAGAAAGTAAAGCAAAATAAAATTAATATCAAAAAGTAAATTAAGACTAAATTACAGTGTCAGACATTTCAATTAAAAAGCCAAAGCTCAAAATCCAAAAGCGACTTATGCGCCTCTCAACGGCGAAGAGCGGTTTCCGCAACAGTGGGAATAATTAGCCACAGAGACCCAAAAAGAAGAAAAACTTTGCCACAAAAAGCAGACAAGGACTTTTCCCGATTCCTATTCGTCAGGAAATCCTTCATTCTCTCTCCCTTCTCCTCTCTCTGCTATGTTTTTATGATGAAACATAAAGGCCCACCAAAACCCTCCAACCCAACGGCCATTTTTGCACAGAAGAAAGATGAAGAAGCCTCGGCACGGCTCCTTTTATACCAAAACCCAAACGAGAGACCACCACACCAGTATTGACGGCTCCAATTTCCAGGAAAGCTGCAGTTTTCAGAAAAGCACTGGGGGAGAAAGCTGCAAAAGCAAAAGTAAGAAATGCTACAACAACAAGAGCAAGAGCTTCTACGAGCTTTCTCTCTCTCTGATCTTCTCTCTCTGGTGCCTTGTATTCTTGTTCTACTCTAAGCTCGGTCTCGGCCATGGCAGTGGAGGTACTTGGAAATTTTATTGTCCATTTGGGTTTCATTTGTTTGGTTTTCTGGATTTGGATTTTTTTGTAAAGTTTGCCTCTTTTACCTGTAATTTCTTATTCCTTATGCACACTTCTCGACTTTGTGTGTTCTAGCAAACCCATTTGCCCAATCCGTATTTATATCAATAGATTGAAGAGAAATGGATAAAATAGAACAAAAGCTGGTGCCTTTAATTTTCTGCTCATAAGTTTCTCAGAGAAAATATATCCAAATGTCACGAAAGAATAAGATGGTTAACATTGTTTTGGACACTGTGCTATTGGTGAAATGAATTCCAAATATCCTTAATGGGTATGAGAAAGTGTCAATAGGTTCCAGTTTTGTTTTCATTCAACAAACTCCCGCGGAGATGGAAGTCGAGCAAGGGCTTCTCCGCCCAATTCTGATTGGTTTTGGGTTGGATGCTCACATTTTAACATAGAGGGGGTCTGTTACTTATTATCCGCGGTTAATGTTCTCAACAATTTTGTTTCTTTGTTAAAGAATGTTCATATCTTGGAGTCTAGATTCTGAGAAGTTCTATGTAGGTTTTCTATTTTTTCTTCTTTCGAATAATATGGTTTCACTATTGTTTTTTTCCTAACCAATGTCTCTGGTCTAGTTTATGGATTGATAACTTTGCTGAAGTGTAATGTTGGGGAAATCTCTTCAGCTAGTACCCTTATATTCTTCATCATCGATGAAATTATTTCTATGATTTTCAAAATCTTATCGTTTAGCTGGAGCTAAGAGAGTATTTTAATTGGAATCGCCATTCTGCTATTTTCGGATGCATGCTTTTAGGATAAGCTATTTGGGTGGCATTTCAGCTTTTACCCTTGTCTACTTATTTTTGCGGATTTGATCATTTAACTTGAGCACATATTTTCTTCAGGGAATTCAGCTCCTGATAACAGATCTACACATTATCCTAGTGTTCACAATGGTAAGCACGGTGACCATGCATGCTCATTTGTAGAAAATGGAAGCGGAAAACAGACAAATGGACTGGTATTGGATTTTACTTCGTCTCAAAGCTGTAACGATTCTGGAGTTTCTGACAACTATGCAATTTCCAAGTACTCACTTCCAGAGACGGATAGATTAGAAAAAATAGTTTGGAGTATTTTAGGCTATGGTGATTTGGTTTGTGAACTACATCAAGCACATGATTATAACACAAATCATTCAGGACAACTTCTGAATGGAGGAACTTCTCATCCCTCCTATCTCAATTTTGACGAATTTCAAAACATAACAAAGCAGGAAAAAGGTCAGGATATGCCTAGTCAGCTTGTTAACATTACCCAGGGGCTTGAATCTGATGGAACGGAATACAACTATGCCTCTGCATCCAAGGGTGCAAAAGTGGTGGCTCACAATAAGGAAGCAAAAGGAGCATGTAACATATTGGGAAAGGATCATGATAAGTACCTGAGAAACCCTTGTTCCGTCGGGGGAAAGTTTGTTATAGTTGAGCTTGCAGAAGAGACTCTGGTAAATTCTGTCAAGATTGCAAACTTCGAGCACTACTCTTCTAATTTCAAGGAATTTGAATTGTCTGGAAGTTTAAGCTATCCGGCAGAAGCGTGGACGCCATTGGGAAACTTTGTTGCTGCTAATGTCAAGCATGCTCAGACCTTTAAGCTGCCTGAACCCGAATGGGTAAGATACTTGAAGTTAGATTTACTAAGTCACTACGGGTCAGAGTTTTACTGCACATTAAGTGTTCTAGAGGTGTATGGCATTAACGCAATTGAGCGGATGCTTGAAGATCTGATTGTGGCGCCTGCAGAACCTGCAGCCAATAAATTAGCAGAGCCTAATTCAACTGTACAATCATCTCCAAGAGAAGAGGTTGGTTCAACTGATGGGAAAACAAGTAATGAAGGTCAAACTGGGGTTCGAACAGCTGGTGTAGGAATAGAAAGCGTTGAAGATACACAAAAAGTCAATGTAGATGTTACCAAAAATCCAATAACTACGAGCAAGATTCCAGAGCCGGTTCTGAAGGTTAGACAGCAGCCGAACGGAAGAATTCCTGGTGACTCAGTTCTGAAGATTTTGATGCAAAAAGTGAGGTCACTCGAGCTGAACTTAGCTGTGCTGGAGGAGTATATCAAAGAATTAAATCGAAGACAAGGGGGTATCTTGCCGGAGGTTGGTAAAGAGCTGTTGAGAATATCATTGCTTCTGGATCAATGCAAAACGGAGATTAAAGATATCTTGCAATGGAAGGAAATTATGGTACTACATTGTTTTTTCTTAGCACTTACTATACATATAATGTTATGCATATAATTTTTGGGACAGGAAGCTTATCAACCTAATTGTTTGGCGTTCTTCGATTCAGGAAAAAAGTATTACCGACCTTGAATCATGGAAAGCTGTTGTTTCATCCCAAGTGAATGCATTGGCCAGGGAAAATAACATGTTAAGGTTAGATATACATCTAACTTACAGGCTTTTGTGATGTAGTGAATTCTCCCGTCCTCGTTGCTTCACATCAATCTATAGACTCACTGACATCTCTTTGTTACTGCAGAATAGACATTGAGAAGGTTGTGAAGGATCAAGCGAGCCTCGAAAGCAAAGAGCTTGCAGTTCTAGCAGTTAGTCTTTTCTTTTTGTGCTTTGCAATTCTGAAACTAGTTTCAATGCAAATTTTGACATTTTTAAGAGGAGCCTCCTCCTCCTCGTCCTTGCCGTCTCAGTCTCAGCCTGAGAATGCATGCAGGAACAATAGAGGTTGGGTTTTGATGATTGTTAGCAGCAGCATGACAATATTTATTACTTTGATCTATAGTTAGAAATTCCTCTTAATTTTCTTGTAGTGCCAATCCAGCTTTAGCATTAGGTTCTTGGCCACTTGTTAATTTTAGATTTTTTATTTATTTGTATAATAGAAAGAAATTTGTTGCAGAAAAACCCAAAATTCATGTCTTCTATTTATGGATGAATCACAATTTCCGTGGTCAATAAGAAAATATTCCGAAATTGGTTCTTTGTTTCTGTTTTTTTTTTTTTGTTTTCCTAGAGTTTTGAAATTAATAATGTGACATCCCACGTCGCATAGGGGAGTGATCCTTATATGTATATTCTCATTTCTACCTAGCATGAGACCTTTTGGGAGCTCTCGGGTTCCATGGGAACTCCGAAGTTAAGCGAGTAGTGTGTGAGAGCATTCCCAGGATGGGTGATCCATCAGAAAGTTCTCGTGTGAGTTTCCAAAAACAAAATCGTGAGGGCGTGGTCGGAACCCAAAGGACAATATCGTGCTACAGTAGAGTAGAGCTCGGGATATGGTGGGAGCCCGAATTAGAATGTGACAAATAATATTTGCAAACGTGAATTATGTCAGTCAGTTAAAGCAGCGTGACGCCCCTAACTTACAAATTCGAATCCTGCTTACTCAGCAAAATAATTTAGAATATCTTCTTGTTGAAGACGTAAAAAAGATTTCTGGGCCCTTCGCTTGGTTTTAGCTGAAAGGTGGTGTGTCAAGGTCCAACTGGTCTTGCTTTGTTGCTCTGGAGAGCCCAAGCCTGTGTGATGTCGTTTTAATAGAATCTTTTTTTCGTAATATCCTTTTGTTCCGTACGATGAAAAATTGATACGTTGACCAAAAGGGCTAAAAGTCTGAAATGCCCTGCTACGCCGTCGTTCAAAATTTTTTGTGGCCTCTAAAATTGAATATTTTAAGTTTTTTGTATACGGCATAATAATTAGGCTAAATTCATCTAACATTGTTTTAGTCAATTCGATTAAACTCTGTTTTGGCAACAAAAAAAAATTGATTGAACTGTTACCGGATGAACAATTTTGTAGGCTCGTCTAACATAAAATTCGGTCCATATCTTAAGGAAAACAACCAAATGAATCTATCAGTATGGAAGATTTTTTTTTTTTTTTTTTTTTGGGACAAATGATAACGTAAGTGCGTTAAAAATGTTAGGAGAGAGGATCAGTGGAGATCGAAATCTGCACCACGTGCACAAATATTATTGTTTTCCGTCAATTTTTGTTTAAAATTTTATTTTCTTGTCTTCAAGTTTTGTTAAGTAGGGAAGAGAAGCATTACGCAGTCCGAAAATAGAAGCGCTGTTTGTAAATAAATCAAGTAAAATTTCAATGATAAAAATGAATTCCAACGAAAAAAATGATAAAAAAAATAATTTGAACAAGCAAAAGTCTAATTACGAAAACACCCCCAAGAAATTTTTAAAAGGACAGAGCATTTATTTGATTTTATTTAATATTTGACCCGGTACACACGGTTCGAGTTGATTCTCCGGACTCAGTCCGTTACCACTCACGAGTCACCAACTCACAACCATCCTCTCTTTCCCTCTTTCCGCACTTTAGCTCTGCAAAATTTCAATCCCCTCACCGTTTTCTAGGGTTTTTCAAACCGGAACCCACCGAGCCAAAACGCCCCAGTCTCGCCCCCACCCGCGGACGCAGCACACCCTTATCCTGGACCTCCCACCACCAGATTTCTAGGGTTTTTTCATGTTCTGCAGAGCTTTCATGTCTTATGAATGGAGATTATTTCCCTCACTCTCTCTTCTCCCCAAACCTTCTTTGTAGCCCTAATTTTTACTTTTCTCACCTTTTTCCTCGCTCTCCTCGCCGTCCGATCACTCCCCGGCAAACCCAAATCGGGCGGCGCTGCCTCTGCCACCTCGTCGTCGAGTGGAAGCGGAAAGGCCTGCCCTTGCTGTACTAGTCACCGGGAAGAGGTCGTTTCGGGCTCCGATTCGGGGCCCGTGAGCGCGCCGCACTTGAACGGCGGGACGGGTACGGACTTGACGGAGAAGCCGACGGCGGCGGCGGCCGTACTGGAGCGGCATACGGACGCGTCGATGATGGAGCAGCTGGTTCCGGAGATTACGACGCATGCCCTTAGCTATCTGGACTACCCGAGCCTCTGTAGGCTTTCGATGACCAATAAACACATGCGGTGGGCCGCCAATGATGATAATGCTTGGAAGGCGCTTTATCATAAGGTACGTGATTACTGAATTTTTTGTTGCATTTGAAGTATTTGTATGTGGGTGTTTGTTGAATTTTGATTTGAAGCTAAGATGGTTGCCCAATTGAAGGGATTGTGTTTGGTTGCAAAGAAAATGTGGGAAAATTGGGACCCTTTATTCATCTCTATCAACCGAAAATCCGTTGTGATTGCGTTTATAGTATTGGAACTTCGGAATGTTGTTTGACGTATGGTACATTTTCTAACTTAGGAATGTGGTTTGACATGTGGGATGGGATTAGGCTTTTGTACGGTTATTTATGGCACATTTCGGTGCCTGAGAGATTACAAGATTAATCCCTTTTATTTGCTTTTCGTATCGGTTTTGGTTAATGGAATGTTGTTTGACATATGTGATGAAATTAGGATCCTCCATGTTACCTATGGTACATTTTCTGACTTGGGAATGTGGTTTGACATGTGGGATGAGATTAGGCTTTTGTATGGTTATTTATGGTACATTTTCGGTGATGAAATTAGGATCCTCCATGTTACCTATGGTACATTTTCTGACTTGGGAATGTGGTTTGACATGTGGGATGAGATTAGGCTTTTGTATGGTTATTTATGGTACATTTTCGGTGCCCGAGAGATTACAAGATTAATCCTTTTTATTTGTTTTTCGTGTCGGTTTTGGTTAATGGATATCATTGGCTCTAGTCTTCTGCATGAAGTTTTCATTCCTTTAAATGGTGAAATTTCTTAAATTTAAACTTCCTACTGCATAATGGTTTTAGCGCATGGATAGCATGGGATTTAGCCCGAGAGATTGTGTGTTGAGGCATGTGTTTAGTTTAATTTGGAAACAGAGATTTTGTCTGTCTTTGAGAGCCTAGCCGGTGTCGGTTTCTTATGTACTGGCATCTGATACCAAAACATTTGTAAGAATATTTTGTTATGGGCCTTCAAATTTTCTTTCAGGACTTCACTTTGGAACAGGATAGCGTAACACCAGTTAATGGATGGAAAGCTTACTATGCTGCTACAAGAGCGATTGTGAATGTCAATACTGAATTCTTTAACTTTATCCGAGGAAGGTCACTTCCAGAAATGAGTCGTTTATGGCTGAATGCAGATTATGTGAAGTGTGTTCATGCCTCTGGAGAACTCTTTTCGGGGTAAGATGCCTCATTTGTGTACAACTGTACAACAACTGCATTTTTATGACTGTTTTCTTCTGTTAAGTTCATCCAAGTGATTGGGATTTTTTTTTTCTGTTTTTTTCATTCACTACCAGACCCTTTTTTGTTTTCATTCTGAAACTCCTGTTCTGCCTTGTGTTTTAACGGTTTTCTTTATTTGATGGGAGTGAAATGCTATTTTTTGAAACTTAGATTTAGGTAAAACAGTCAATCAAATATACATGACAGTTATTAGATGGCTTTCGGGTAGGGGTTATTGACATGACAGGAAGATCCCGTTCAATTATTTTTGGATTTTGGTGGAAATTGAAAGAGTGAGGGTTTGCGTATTGATCTTGAAACATTATTAGTTGTTTCTTTCTCTATAGAGCTGATTTTATTCTTGTGGTTTTAAATATCCATAACGCCTCTTTGGTTTTACGTTTGTGCCTGATTAATATATGACACCCGGAGCTAAGTCATTTTTGCTACCTCTTTAGGTACAATGCTGTTATACAGAGTTGGCAACTAGCATTTAATTGGGAGCAAGGGGTTAACTTTCAGATTCGAGATGTGCGTGCACGGGTTCTGACAGACATGGCTTGGGTTACCATGAAAACCTATGTTGAAATCGAAACTGGGCCATTCAGCGTGACCAACGTCTATGAGTTCCATAACGGGCGATGGTACATGGTGCATCATCATAGCTCTGTGATGGATGTAGAGGGAGAACAGCAGATTGTGCAGGGGTAACAAAGAAAGGAAGATATGATGATACCGATTATATAACTTAATACTAGTTTTAAGAAAATAGTGGTATCAATTGGAGGAGAAAGTCGATTTAACTTTCGATATATTTTCCCCGGAAAGATGTTTTTAATTTTTCCATCCTCAGTTTTGGTTGATTTTCTGGTAAAGGGGGTTTCCTTCCCTTTTCTCTCCCTGTTATTGCTATTATCATAATTGTTGATAATTTGTATTTGCGGAATTAATTAGTTGGATATAAAAATGAGTTGGAATGAGATCTAAAGCTTGAATGAACAAGGGACCTCAGAGTTCAAGTCTCATGAAAAGAGTAAGATATAGGGGGTTTTGGTATCCTTCCTGGTTTCGGTTCTGTTTTTTAAACTACGTGAGGACTGAGGAGTAACAAAAAGTTGAATCCTTTCCTGATGATTTTCACAAGAAATAACTGTAATCCGTTTGCTTACCTAATTTTGCACCAATAGCAGTCCACATTTAGAGGGGTGTAGTCAATCTGAGATTTGAGAAGATTTTAAAAGACTTTAAAATCCTAGTGTAGTCAATTAAAAGATTTTAAAGGATTTTAGAATCTATACAAATTTAGGTTGTAGTCCATTGAGATTTTATCAGAGATTTTAAAGTCCATCCAAATCTAAGTGTATTAAAAAAATTAAGATTTTGGAAGATTTCAATAAGTTGTGGATTTTGTGGGATTTGAGAGCAAAAGGTATATATAACCAAGACTAAAATGAATCCAACCTCACCCCTTAGGATTTCAAATCTTTTTCCATCTGGGACAGTCCTCAAATCTCTACCAACCCCAGCCACACAAGGTACCACCATATACTTTGGTAGAATCTCTTTTTGTAAGCGTTTCACAGTATTGTACACAGTTTGAGCTGAGTTTTTTTTATGAGTTCTCGAGTCATAGGGGAATCACGTTGATGCATAACCATTAGAACCCAATGTAGTGTTCAACATCATTGATTCCTACTCTACAGAATATTAGTTTGAAGCATTCAAGGATATATCATATATAGAATTTTGGTTAATAATGGAAAATTGAAGTTACAGTTAGGCTTGGTTGACTGCAAGGTGTGCAAGGGTGCAAGTAACAATTTATGATACTAGTTTCCTGTATTATTACGACCCCTAGACCTTAATTAGGCATGTATGATCATCGAAGGAAATGATCAATCTAGGATTTTGGTTAATGATACTCTCTCACCATTCTTATTTTTTAATGTCTCTGGTACTACAAGCACTACTGAAGTACCACATCGTATGTCTCTGGCAAAAGGGCAGTCGATGGTGATGGTTGTTGATGATGTAGTGCTCAAAAGCTCACCAAAGTTCTATTCATCTATCAATTGAGAGAGAGATGGAGCCATGATGGTGTGAAAGAGACCCGAAAAGGGAGGGGATAAAGTGGCTATCGAGTACAGTAGCGTAAGAGATTCTGCCTTATAATCGGGAATATATATACGTCACCAGATCAATGTGTGACATACATACATTTGGGTGTATATGGGGTATATACCTAATATTTTTTTGGAAATATATTTCCAAAACGTGAGTGAGATACTTATATTTGGATGCATCTGCAGTTATACCCAAGATTTTTCGGAAATATATCTTTAGGATTTTTTCAAGTGAGACATTGAGATGCATATACATGAGGATTTATTCAGTTACACTCAAGATTTTCTCCAATGAAAGATGATCCATAAGCTTATAATTCTTAACAAGAACGAATTAGTAAAAGGATGAGAGAAGTTAGAACTACAAAAAGTAAGGAAAGGGAATCGGATCAACTAGTCACGCTAATTGATCCATTTCTTAATTGTTAGTATTTAATTAATGATTTATAAGGAAAGTTAAGAGGTGAAATGATTATTATATCTACGCTTTTGGTAAGCACATGAAACTTAAGAATTAAAATGATTCTAATTCCTATTCTTGCACCAGTCAATGAATGTTGAAATTATAAACTATGTGTTGAATGTCAGTAATTGATTAGTAACGGGTTTTGCAGCATAATGTAAGCATGATCAATTAATGCTCGATCGAAACACTAATTTTTTCGTGCGTGTTTATGTTGAGTTAACATGTTGTTCGTAATTCTGTCGAGTCTAGGTGATCTAACCATCTCAGAGAAACATAGGTAAAAGGAGCCAAAAGGGGTTTGTTAACGTAACTGAATAAATAAAATGCGTGAAATAGATAACCATCTGAGGTTCCATGGTCTAGCGGTTAGGACATTAGACTCTGAATCTAGTAACCCGAGTTCAAATCTCGGTGGAACCTCCAACCATTTTCTTTTCTCCAATTTTTTTTTCACGCTTTTTAATTTTTCTAAATCTCGATGTGAACCTCACGATTGAAAGAAAAAGAGTGGGAAGGAAATTATCCAGTCCTCTCACTCCTCTCATCCTGCTGTGAAAACAATGGGAACATACCTTCTCTCACCTCCCATCCCACTCTCGCACTTCCCTCACACCACCACCGCCACCGCCACCAAGACATGGCTGCAATTCCATCCCTCTACAACAACTCTCATCAAAACCTCCTCCCCATCTTCTAAATCTCTCACCCTTCTCTCTTCAACTTCCTCACCTTCCTCAGTTGCAGAAGATGATGATTCTCTTGCTTCCCCATCACAGCCCCCCACTCAACAGCTTCCCCTCAGGTACTCCAAATCTTTCACCTCATTCTGTCACAAACCCACTAATTGGAACTTGGATTCCATCCCAAATTTTACATCTTTTTGCAGATATAGTATAATTTGAGAACTTTTCTGTGAGTTGATTTAAGTTTCTCTTTGGAAAAGTTGTGAACTTTGGTATGCAGGTGGTGTGAAATATAATATAGATTGCATCACTTGGAAACTTTTTGTTCAAATTTTGATTCTTTAATGTGGGATTTAGCTCTATGATTCTGAATTTTGATGATTAATTAAGGGGAACGAAACTTTCCGTTGATTCTCGTGTGTAGCGGGAGAAAAGGGGTTTACGGAAATCATTACGCTTAAAGAACATGTGTGTGTGGTATGTGGTGTTTAATGTGAACCAAATTTGGTGCAGTGGTTGTAAGTCCTGTGGGAGAGAGGAGGTGGAGAAGGGATGCAATGGGGAGGGAAGGATTCAGGGTGGAATTGCAACATTTCCAGGCTTTGGTTGGTGGCCTATAAAAGCTTACAGGCCCTGTCCTGGTTTTGTGGAATCTGGCGGCCGCTACAGGCGACAAGGGCAAAGCTTGGATGAGGTTGCCTTCGGAAGAGGGGGAAGAGGAGACTAACACTAAGGTAAAGATTTTGATTTCCCTGTAACAAGTAGGGATTGCTTTCCTAGTTTGTGTGTATAGCTCGAATGCTCGAGAGCAGATTACTGCATCGATGTTACTGAATACAATGTTATGCTCACAAATGAAATTGATTAGCAATGTTAAGGATGCTGCTTTCCCATAAATTTGGATTAAGCATTTAAATAAATGTTTCACAAATAAATCTATGCAAAAAGAAGTTTCGTTCGATTCTGAATTTGTCATCTGGTTTGTGCTGAAATCAAATCTCACTACACCCTAAGTGTAGCATCCACGAATCATGATACAAATTACTTTCCCGTCTTTAAAGTAATTCAATGATCATTGCTCATCCAAAGTTTAGATCTTCTGCAAGATATCAACTCCGATCTTATGTTGTTATTTCGATCACCTGATACTTTCTGCCAGACTTGTTGGCTTGTTATTTGTTATATTCTTCTACTTATTCTGTGTCATGTCATGTCATGCCATGTATATGCAGACTAAAGAAGGTCCAAGGACAGAAGAGGTAACTGCATCTCGGTAGAGCTTTGACGACGTATAGTTGATAACAAGTGTGAAGTCGTATAGGCGATGCCCAATTGGAGGGTTTTAATGTGAACCATCTGGTATATATCTACCACATTGAATTGAAAACTGGATGTGTGTTATATTTTCCTATACAGTTCAGATTCTTGTAGTCAAAGATTGATGCCGTGGTAAGTGTCATCGGAAAGTCCCTCTTTCCGGTGTTGTATCTTCTATCTTGTATATGAGCAACTCAAAGTTTCTGTTTCCTGACTAGAATCATCAGCTTAGATACTCACTTTGTTGCTCCCCGTCTTCTTATTAACAACACCGGGGTTCATTTCCAGATGATAATCGTTGGAGCCGATTGGTAATGAAGTCAAGTGTTGCTTGCTATCTTCTCGTTTTCTCTGCTTCATGCTTCGAATTGTGTTCAGTGAGATGAAAAGTCCGGTTTCTCAGGTCCATACCATCTTTTCCCCGAAACAAACACTGACCGCTGCGCTCGAGTTGTTACATTTGTGATGTGATTCGTGATAGTAAATAATAATTATTGGACCGAGAAGAAAAATTTTGATAGAATTGCCAAACTAAAAACAACTTTCATATTAAACAAGATTAACGTGGATTGAATAAGACCAAAATAAACTTGATTTCATGTTTTTGTAAAGAATATCTTACTAATGACGTGAACAATCATCCCTACTCAAGGTTTTTTTGGAGAATAAAAAGTTGTCGGATGCTTTTTATGCCTTAGACCAGTAAAATGGTGAAACGTGATGCATAACTGTGCTCCATTGCGCGCGGAATAGAAGCCCATTTTTGACAGCACCACCAAATACACAAGAATTCGGAGGCGCAGAGTGACACAGAGCTTCCCCAATTAAGCAAAAAAGAAGAAAACTTTTCAGAGATTTTCTGCGCCACAACCGAAAATTGAATTAAAATGGAAGCCGAAACCGAGCAGAAAATCGAGAAGACGGTGCGGAGAATCCTGGAGGAATCGGACATGGACGAGATGACGGAGTTCAAGATTCGGAAGCAGGCCTCCGAAGAGCTGGAGCTCGACCTCTCCAAGCCCCCCTACAGGGCTTTCGTCAAGCAGGTCGTCCAGTCCTTCCTCGAGGAGCAGAATCAGAAGGAACAAGCAGCAGCGCAGAAGGATGAAAACCCAGAAGCCGAAGGTGCCCAGGAACGGGAGTACGATGATAACGGCGATCTCGTGATTTGCAGGGTCAGTTTTTTCTGTCTGTTTCCCGATAAAAGTTGAATGGAATGTATTTTCTGTTGTTGGGTTTTGATTTTTTTTAGGTTTTTTGTTTATTGGGTTTTGGTTGTGATATGCAGCTCTCGGCGAAGAGGAAGGTGACGCTTCAGGAATTCAGAGGGAAGAATTTGGTGTCGATTAGGGAGTTTTATTTCAAAGATGGGAAAGAGCTTCCTACTGCCAAAGGTGATTTACTTAACTTTAATCCGATTATTAGCAGATTCTAATTCTGTGCATTTATATCAAGAAATGATTTGAGTTTGTAGCTGAAATTTCTGCTTATAGAGCTTAATCACAATTCATTTGTCTGGATTTGTTGATGGATGATGTCAATGCGACTCGTGATACTGAGTTCCAAGACGTTGTGAATAAGCTTTTGTTACATTGCTGCATTTTGCACAATCTGAATCTTGAATGTGTTCTTCGGCACAACGAACTTATGACTTAGGTTGTCATCTTGGTAGCAAAGGATTGGTGAGGGATTACGAAAAAAAAGGCTGAGTACCAAACCGGTCTTAGTAAACTACCAATGCCAATTGCTCTTCTTGTTTTCTGCATTGTTGTTTATAGTCAACGATGGTGGTAGTAGAGTACTAGAGTGGCTTTCAGTCACTTGTTTCCTTCTATTTTTTATACCCCTCGCTCCCTGACATGGATCGATTATGATCGATTATGACGAGAATAGACTTCTCTGTAGACTGTATTGCAATGTAATAGAAGAGTAACAGTCCACTTCCTTGGGGTTTCTCCCTTCTCGCTTATCGTTGTTTATTCAAAGTGCTCCATTCAGGAGAGACGGCTTATGTGGGAAAAACTTCAATTACTGTCCTAAGACATACAAGGTCTTGGATGGTTACGGTTGATTTTAATGCAATTTCATGTGTCTGAAAATCTTGATGTCGTTGCCTTCTGTGTATGCAACTAGTCTGTTATACCAAAATTGACCGAAATATTGCTTGTTTCTAGATTTCTTATACTTCTGCGTTGGTTGAACGGATACTGGTGACTGTCTTTTGTTTATTTACGGTGGTATTTATGTAAACATTTGTCTGCAGGAATAAGCTTGACAGAGGAGCAATGGTCAGTCTTCAAGAAGAATGTACCTGCTATAGAGAAAGCCATTAGTAAGATGGAGTCAAGAATCTGAGAATATCATCTGAAAATATCGAAATGTCTAATCCTTTTTAATCTATAGTACGTTGTTGGTTATAATGACATGGCTTGGGCTTTGGGGCTTCAAATTGGTCATTTGATGTCAGAATATGTTGTTTAGAACTCGAATACTGCTGTCACGTTTCTAATTATCCCTTAATGTTACGAAAGCAACCTGTTGCGTTCCCTGCTATCTACCGAAAGTTCATAGTTTACCCCTTGAAACCCTAAATTGATTGTCGTAGCAGATATGGATGATTGAAAGAGTGGTGTTGAATCGGTTCTAGTTACCTTCCATGTTTTAATTCAAGCATTCGAACAAGAAAGAACGAGGAGGAAAGAAATAAAGCATAAATGGAGGATGTTCTAATCCTTCATATTTGAAGAGATTCTTGTGTGTGTGTGGTGCATCCGAATCGACATGAACAAATGGGTTTTAAACCTCTATGCATTCTTTTTCTTTTGCTCTTTTTCGAGGATTAAGCTGTTTTCGGAAACAAAAAGCCAGAGAGCGATACACAGACTCATCGAATGTTCGTCATATGTACAAAATACTAAAAGAAAGTTCACAAGATAATCTTAACATAAGATGTGCTTAATCAAGTCTCAAGTTTTAGCCCTCTAAAACATTTGATTTGCCCTAAAAAATCTGAAAAGCATTGGGACAGAGAGACATGATGTTTCATATGACCGAGCTTTTTATATCCCAGGATCAGTTGGGGGCACCTTAAACAAGTTGGAGAAGATGGGCTTCCTCCAACCTCCTGCTCCTCCCCAAAGGCTCTTTGTATGCTTTGGAGTGCTTGCCCCTGCTCCTCCACTTGCAGCCATCCTCATCGTCTCAATCAGCGCCCCTGCGTCGCCATTTTCAGAAAATAACTCCTCCAATTGCTTAGTGTCAATCACCAGCTTCACCCTCCAAACCCCGTCGCCACCAGACGGCAGCACCTCAAGAGCCGACGACCCTTTCGCCAAATTCTCCACGAAATCTGATCCTGCACAAAATGACTTCTTCACAGGCTCAGGTTCAGCAGCCTCCATGACTTCAACTTCTGATCCTGCAACAAATGACTTCTTCACAGGCTCAGCTTCTGCAGCCTTCTCTAGGACTTCAACTGCAAGATTTGATGACCCGTTTGCCGAATTCTCCACGAAATCCGGTAGCGCACCAAATGACTTCTCCACAGGCTCAGCTTCCGCAGCCTCTGGTTTCTCAGCAACCCCATGTTTGCAAACCAGTGGCTGTGGCTTCAGCGGAAGAAGATAGTACTGGCCACTAATTAGGGTTTCTTGGTCAGACATCGGTAAGGAGGCCTTGCCCTGTTGGAAAATGCCATAGCCTGGAAAACCAGTGAGGATTTCAGCAGCTAGTTTAGGGCCTTTAAATTCTAGGACAGCCCCAGAATCTGTAAGAACCCTAATAGATTTAGGACACTCCCCAGAGGTTCCTGTGAGTGATGAACAGTTCCCCATTGTCAAATAATTTTTCCCACCTGTGGTCACAATTTCAGTGCCCACATATATTTAAGGTTTTGGAATCTTTTGGCAAAATATTAATGGGCAGACACTGGATGGAGGTTTGTCAGAAGAGACACACAGATTGTGTTTCTTTCAAAATATGTAAATATGGCTGCATGTGAAATTTTGAACCGTTGGGACAATTATTTTAGAGTCAAATTTTGAGTTGATCCAAGGCAAAGGAATAGAATAAGAGGTAGATTCGTGAGTTAAAATAATAGTAGGAAATGCGGCAGTTGGAAGAAGAAGACTGGATTCAAAATTTGAGTGGGTAGGGGATTTGTATTTGCCTGTGAAATCTTAGGTGATTGATGTTCCAAATATCTTAAAGTGTTAATTAGGCATTGAATTAGGTCTTCAATTTTGAAAAATATGTTCAATGTATCAGTGTCACGGGTTGTATAGTGCATACCATTAGCTAAACTTTGGTGTAAATCTTCACAGGGAAAATAGGAAAAAGTTAATAAATATTTCGACAAGTTAAAGTAAAGTTTTGATCTAACTAACGAGATGAATGAATCAAATTCTAAACTTCGGACAAAAAGATGAATACTCTAAACTAACTGCATGTAAGCACTTTTGTATAGAGATAAGATTTGTTATAAGAGTCCCCAAGTAAATGGACCAACAACACAATCAAATAAAGGCATATAAACTCGTGACTTTGACTTATGCTCAATATTACTAGAGATAAATAATGTGGGTGTAGCTATATTAGCTAGATCGCTATCCCTATGCAGAGTTAGAATCTTCTTTTTTACAATGATAATAGTTTCCAGTAAAATATCATATAACTAAGGTTATTGAATCTTATCGCAGTTGTGGTACGCATGCAAAGATAAAAGAACACACTGTGATGGCGAGACATATTTGAATGCAACTACATCATAAAAGTTGTCACTCATTGAGCCCACGTACATGGAGATATAATTATGATGTCTGCAATATTATTTGTTCCATCAATTCTGTGTATACATGGGACCTCTAGTAAATATTTTCCACATTGCAGTATTTGTTTGAGCGGTGATCCACGCACCTTCCCATTTTTGTTTTGTCTGCATCTCACGAAGAGAAAACATATACATATTCATCTTAGTTTTCATGTTTCAGAATTTTAAGATTCGAGGATTGATCGAACGCTCTCGCTCATTGCTCAATAGGTATCGAGAGGACTCGATCAGTGTTCGAGATGGGCCTTGTGTTTTAAAATAAAGCGGAGTAAAGCATGCAAATGGGGTAGTACGTACCAGAGTGGTATTTGGCACAGTGGTGAAGTGAACAACCAAGTTTGCAGTAGTGAATAGTCTCATCAATCACAGTTGGAGCCTCAGCCGTTTCACACATGTTGTAACATTTTTCGACGCATTCTGCAGTTAGAGACAAACCGCAATGTCGAAGGCACCTTTCGAGACATTTTCTGTCCACTGCGATTGCAGGCCTGGTGCTATTAAGAGAAAGAATATCATCATAATCACCACAGAGCTGGTATGGGCGACGAAATTCAACTTCCTTTTTTTGAGTTTCCAACTCAACAGTCGATATTTGACAGTGTACCCTAATTTGGAACAGTTTAATTGTGTGCCAATCCAGAAGCTTATACAGGGACACCTTTACATAAGGTCATCTCCAACTGAATGGTCCAGAGGGTCAAAGGGTCGAAAATAGCCCAAAAATCGTCTCCAATCGAGGGTTAGGCTAGAGGGCTTGTGGAATCTAAGAGGGTGACCAAAGGGCTAGAGGGCTGGCTACATGCAGCCAGCCCGGGGTTAGCCAGAAAAAACATTAATCATGTCGGTTATAACCGACTTAATATAAATGTATTCCTGTCGATTAAATTTGAATCCAATGGCTGCTAGATGGCGCTAGTTGCCTTTGGATCCTTTTTTATTTTATTTTTTATTTTTTAGGTTTTTTGGCCTTTTTTTTTTAATTCCCAAAAATTCTAATTTTTTTTCCTATAAATACCTAAACTATTCATTCACCATTCCTCACAAAATTTTCACCATTCCTACACCATTTCAATTCTCATATTTTCTTTCCTCTTTCAAAAATCTATCCTTCAACTTTTTGAATAATTTTCAAATGGCCTCGTCTGTAATGAAAGTTAGGGTTTGGACCCGAAAAGAAGATGAAGCTCTTTGTAAGGCTTATAGATGGGTGTCGGAAGATAGTGTGAGGGGGAATTGTCAAACAAATGACGGTGTTTGGACTCGTGTGTCCAAAATATACTTAGAGTTCTATGAAGGCACCACTCCAGTGAATATTTGAAACCACGAGAGTTGTTCTTCAAGATGGAAGAAACATCTTTAGCCAAGTTTGAACAAATGGCATCAAGCATTGTTAGCAGCCGCAAGTAGACATGAAAGCGGCACTAATTACTACGACGAAGTACGTGTTTTCACAATTTATTTTAAATATTTAATTATATTACATTTAATTTCATAAATTAATTTCCTTTAATTTTTTTCTAGGTACGCCAAGCGGAGGAATTGTATATGGAGAGCAGCTTGAAACCCTTTCAGTTTCACAGTTGTTGGGAAATTTGTAAAGGGTGGGTATTATTTGAAGATCCACCACATAGAGCTCCTACGCGAGATGTTCAGAATTGCATCCTCAGCTGCAGATATGGATGAAGATGGATCTCCAACCATTCAACAAACAAGGGTAGAAAGTCCGTCTTCAGGTGAAGGTTCCATACCTAGGGCTATGGGACGAAACAAGGCGCAAAGGTTGAAGGAAAAGAGCAAGGCAAATGATGATTACCCCGCTCAACATGAAGTGGCGGCCTTATTGCGATTAATAGCGGAGCAAAATGCCCTTGAGGTGGAAGAAAGGAAAAGTAGGCATGAAGAATGGGCCGAACAAATACAAGAAGAGATGGATGATAAGAATATGGAAATGAACACTTCGAATTACACTCCAATGAGTAAAGCCTATTTTGATAGGAAAAAAAAAATTTATGACTCAGCGGTAGTTGTTTACCTCTGACTATACTCCTACAATGGCGGATGATGAATGTCACATCCCGGCCCGGGGCGGATCACTTCCCGGGCCCACTCCACCACCGTAGCACGATATTGTCCGCTTTGGGCTTACCATTCCCTCACGGTTTTGTTTTTGGGAACTCACGAGCAACTTCCCAGTGGGTCACCCATCATGGGATTGCTCTAGCCCTCTTCTCGCTTAACTTCGGAGTTTCTATGGAACCTGAAGCCAGTGAGCTCCCAAAAGGCCTCGTGCTAGGTAGGGATGGGAATATACATATAAGGATCACTCCCCTGGGCGATGTGGGATGTCACAATCCACCCCCCTTAGGGGCCCGACGTCCTCATCGGCACACATGCGATCAGGGTTAGGCTCTGATACCAATTGTCACATCCCGGCCCGGGCCCCCATCACAACCCAGGCCCGCTTCACCACCGTAGCACGATATTGTCCGCTTTGGGCTTACCATTCCCTCACGGTTTTGTTTTTGGGAACTCACGAGCAACTTCCCAGTGGGTCACCCATCATGGGATTGCTCTAGCCCCTTCTCGCTTAACTTCGGAGTTTCTACGGAACTCGAAGCCAGTGAGCTCCCAAAAGGCCTCGTGCTAGGTAGGGATGGGAATATACATATAAGGATCACTCCCCTGGGCGATGTGGGATGTCACAATGAAGATGATGTTGATTATGGATATTAAATTTAAGTTGTTGTAGTTTTTAATTTCAAGTTAATGTTGTTTTTAAATTTTATTTGTAGTTTTTAAATTTAATTTGTAATTTTTAAATTTAATTCGTCGTTTTTAATTGTAATTTTTAAGTTTAAGTTGTTGTTGGATTTGAATTTAAGTTGTAGTTTTTAAATTTAAATAATAAATTATATTTGGCCCTTTGGTTGGAGACAGTTTTTTGTGACAGGGCTAAAACGAGTCCTATGGCCCTTTGGCCCTCGGTTGGAGATGGAGGTAAATATAGCCATGTATTGTTCATTAAAATATTAATATCTTGGAGGGCCAGAGGGCCAGAGGGCTAAAACGAGTTCTCTGGCCAGCCCTCGGTTAGAGATGGCCTAAAAGCATCCCCAATGAGGGGCTCTATATGTATCCCTCACTGGGGATGCTCTACATATAATTACATATTAACAGACATATTTAATTTAATTCAGGTAACATGTGTATGTATCCTAAGCCTCATTAGGTATGTAAATGAATTTATTTTGAAATTCGTAGTAACATCTTTGAATAATTTTTTTATTTTATTTTAAATGCTAGGAAGTTCATAATTTTTACACCACACGTGTGACAGTGTGTGAACATGCCATGTTGACTATAAAAATTTAATAAGGGAGTCTTAACGAAACATTCTTGATACTGTTCAATTTTAACATTAAGGACATTTTTAATCTAAAAAGTCATTCTTGGTACTGCTCACTTACAACACCTTTTTGTCCTTTTGGTTAAAACTCAAAGTTTTCAAGTCATCTTCATTGGTTCTCCTATTTAATAAACCATTTGTGATTGATACAGGACAGTAATCAGTAACATTTGTCTGGGGTTTTTAGAAACAATATTGGTTTAGATTTAGTATTGGTTTGATACTGTGGTGTTTTTATAAAAAGTGAGTATAAAAAAAAGCTGAGCTCAAAAAGGTGTTTGGTAAACATTTAAAAATAGCTTATTTTCACAGTTTTGGACGAGAAAAGCTGAAAACGTGAAGCAACAAAAATGAGTTTATTCTCATAGCATAGCATAAGCAGTTTTTTTTCAAAGTACATCAATACCAAACCAACCCTTAGTTTTACGTCATTTAATTTCTCCGTGTTTTATTGATAGTTAAGAAGATGAGTTTCAAAAAGAGGACCTCACAATGAGTTAGTAATAATGTGATTCAAATTCACCGAGAATCGAACTTACAATCTCTCACTTAAAGTAAAGAGGAATATTATTAGACCGTAGTAACGAAAAAAAATGAAATTATTAAATCACAATCAACAACACCAAGTAATTAGTTAATGTTTATTTATTTTTTTTTTCTTTTTCAAACAATTGATTATGTTAGATTAGATGTTAGGTTAGGCACCGACGGAGTTTGAATCCACGTTATTTAATTTAGTTCACCAATTATAATAACCAAAAATAATATCAATAGAATCACCTGGTATGGTTCAAGATGTACTTTTGGATAGGGTTGGCCATAAAAAGAGGTGAACCGAGCAACGCATCTTCCAATGGCCTTAACAAAGCGATGAAGGATCGGGATGAGAATGATAACCACAAGAAAGGGCTGAAGAATGCAAAGGATATCGACCTACGGAAGCAAAGCGAAAAGATAGTGAACGGGTATACCGAACTTGCCTTGGAAGCATATTGAAAGGTAGTTGTAAGCCGCCATTTATCGATGACATTCTGAAAGCTAAGAAACCTACCAAGTTCACTCAACCAAAGTTCAAACTGTTTGAATGAACGACTGACCCTGTCGAGCACATTTACCACTTCCAGCAACAAATGGTTTTCGAAGGGGATCTTGAAGCTCTCCTATGCAAAGTTGTTCGCCTCAAGCCTTTTGGGACCGGTCCTAATTTGGTTCATGCAGTTGAAACAGAAGTGCATCGGTAATTTCACAGAACTTTACAAGGGTGTTAATATCTCAATACGGCGGAAGAAGGATGTCACAGTTTTGTTCAGCACAACACAGAATATGTAAACTTTTGCATGTGAAAGTTGGACCGTTGGGGCCAATTATTTATTTTAGGCTCAAATTTTAGTTGATCCAAGGCAAGGGAACAGAATAAGAGTTTGATTCGTGGAGTTAAAAGAATAGTAGGATACACGGAAGAAGAAGAGAAGACTCGATTCAAAAATTGAATGGTAAGGGATTTGTATTTGCCTGCAACTGTTAGCTGTTTGGTATATATAGTTCACATATCTTAAGCAAATAGGCATCTGTTTGGCTCTTCAATTTGGCTAAATGTTCGATTTATCAGTATCACAGGGAAAATAGTGAGAAAATAATATATATTTTAGTAATTCAACGTGGAGTTTTGACTTAACACTACTACAAATATACTTTGCGCAACGAAATGAATGCTAATAATCAATTTAAGTTCAAGCACTTTTATATAGAAGAGACTGAGGCTAATTTGGTGTTGTCGTGCTTATTTTTCAAAACTGTTTTTTCTGTGAGATAAACAACGGTTAAAAAAATAGGTAAGTGTTTGATTAACTATATTGCTAAAAGTGCTTTTAGCAAGAAAAAAAAAATAGGGGTAGGACTGTCAATATGAAAGTTTCATTAATTGGTATTGTTTACTTTTGCCTCCAATAAAAAAAAGAATGCTACTATTCCCACATCAATGTCTTATCTTCCCACCCCACTTTTTATTAAATTTTTAATGACTAATATATCCTCTCATAAAATGACATATAAGGATTGTAAAAAAGGAAGAGCCATTCCCTCGTCCCTAGCAATTTAGCACACCGCTCGCATCCCATTTTATCGTCTCCTCCTATCTTTTCCAAAACTCCAACCCCCAGAATGGACAACACGATTAAGCATGCTATTGTGATCATAATTGAGACGGATTGGATCTTGTGGACAGGTGACACAATTGAGGGTCATGTTTTTGTTACTTTGTATTGGTGAATGGCAAGGAGAGAGAGGAAGGGGATGAGGTATTTGGAGGGAAGACGATTATTGCGGATTGAGATGCCGCTGCCGCTGTCGCTACCAAACCCGCTAGCCAGGCATAGGCAGAGTGTGCAAATTGCAATGGAAGTGCAGAGTATGTGTATGATTGTATCAAGTGACTGACGAGCTCGGCATTTTCCTTTCTATTTTGTTTCAAAATTGTTAAACAAAAGCCCCATGTTGATTAGAAGTATATTGTAATCTGTCAAAGGATGTGATCATTATAATCTTGTGTATTCGATATATATGGGAACTCAATATTCCAGTAGGACTCTTGTAACTCAAACAAATTATTTATTCCAATGAATGCAGCAATGAAAGCCAACTCTTCCATCATATTTGAAAATATTATTTAAAGAATTGAAAATAGAATGCATAAAATGTTACATGAGAAGGAAATCAAGCATTGATATGATAGGATTTGGGCTTTAATTAAGCCACCAATAATGATCGGAATGGGAGGCCAATGAGCAGGTTGTTGGGGGTAAGGGTGCTTTGGGAATAATAGTGGACGGAAAAATAGTATGGGTTTCATTTTACATTTAATGGTGGGTGCAAATATAAGGTGGGTGGGAAGATAAGACATTGGGGTGGGTACATAAACACCCTAAAAAACTTTTTTTAGAAGTATGTGTAGGGCTACTTCTATAAAATAAAAAAATAATAAAATAATAAAAAAATGAAGTGGTTAGAACCTAATCATTGTGATCCAAAGAAAGCAAGATACACATAAAAAAGGTTGATAATTTATTAAACTTAATCGCTGGACTTATTTGAATGCAACTACATCGTAAAAATTGTTGATCCATTGAACTCACGTACATACAGATAATATTACGATGTCTGCAATATTAGTTAGGAATTCCAGCAATCCTGCGTATATATGGGACATCTAGTAAAGGTGTTCGATATTGCAGTATTTGCTTGAGCAGTGAACCACGCACTTTTCCATTTTCTTTTTGTCTGCTTGCCATGGAAAAACATAAACATATTCATCTATATGGTGGAGTAAAGATATAAACATAAACATATTCATTTATAGCTCATCTGTCCGAGTTTCAGGAAATTTTAACCATTTGAGATCTTCTTCGAGCACTGCTTGAGCATTCTCGATGAAAGTTTGAGCATTAATTATAATTATTGCTCAATAGGTCTCGAGAAGATTCAATCAATGCTTAAGAGGCATTTTTGTTTCAAAATTTAGAATAGTATAAAAACAAGCAAGGCATGCATGCAAAGAGGGTAGTCCGTACCAAAGTTGTATTTGTCACAGTGGTGAAGTGAGCAACCAAGTTTGCAGTAGTGAATAGTCTGATCCACAAAAGTTGGAGCCTCAGCCGCTGCACATTTATTGTAACATCGTTCGATGCACTCTTTAGTTGGAGGCAAACCACAACCGCCGAGGCATCTTTGGAGACATTTGCGGTCCTCGGAGATTACATGTTCGGTGATTGAGAGGAATACGATCATCATAATCAACACACAGCTTGTATGGACGAACCCAATCAACTTCATTTTGAAAATTTTGTAATTAGCAATCGATATTTGACACTATATTCTAATTTTGAAACAGTTTGTGTGCCAATCCAGGAGCCCAAGGACTCTTTTATATAAAAAAGAGACGAGACAAAAGCTCTCCCTCTCCCAGCAAACCCTAGCCATCAACCCTTTTGCTGCCGACCTCTAGCTATGGCTGGGGGTCGGTGGCAACCTCTCCCCTCCAGCTCCTTCTCCCTTCCTCTTCCCCCCTCTTCACCATCTCAGCCATCCTCAACCCCTCGCCATTCTCGTTTTTCTTCCCACCTCCTCACGCCAACCCCTCCTTCTCAACTTTTCCCTTCCTTCTCTCCCCTCCCTTGCTTCTCTCCCACCATTTTGGGTGCAGATTTCCATGGATCTATGCCCTATACCCCAACTCGAGCCATGCCCTTTCAAGATTCTATTCGATTTGGCGCTTGTTTTCCTTGCGTGGTGTTTAGATATGTGCTACAGGTAGCTTGGATCCCCCCTCGTAAACTCGATTCCATAGTGGTGTCTCCCTCCTTGATGGCTTCGGTGCTCTCAGCTCTGGAAGATTGGCTTGGTCTGGGATATTGGCGTGTTTGTCTCGATGTAGCTCGACTCGGCTTGAGCGTCGTCAACGTCCCACTGTCCAAATTTTGAAGGAGGCCTAGGCCTGGGTGCCTCGTTCCCCCTGTTTTTGAGCTATACATTGGATCCTTCTCGGTGTAGTTTAGTTCCTCTTGCCCTTGTGCATCGCGGTGGCGCTGGTTTTTGGCTAATTTGGTCTTCACCTTTGTGCGTTGTGTATTGTGAGTCTTGTCTACTAACGGTGACTTTGACGTGGTCTCGCACTTTCGCGATGACTTTTTGTGGCCTCGTTATTCAGCGATAACCATCGGCTGCTGGTATCTTTCTATTGCGGCTATCGTTATTTTGACAAATTTGTGCGCTTGGCGACTGTGTGGTCGAGCTTATGGGTGTCTACTAGGGTTTTAATGTTATTTGTCTGTTTCGTGCAAATTCATTCCAGATCAATTTTTTGCTCACTAGAATTATGTACCCAATGACACTCTGTAATTGTTTGGTGTTGATTAATGAAAGACTACGCTATCGTTTCTTGTCAAAAAAAAAAAAAAAACAAAAACAAAAAACAAAAAAAGGACACTGTTATATAGGTTCATGGTCGTGATAATTTGTAACTTAATCCCATTGAAGTGTGTAAATAAGGAAACTACATAAAAATTACATATTAACGGACATAGTTTATTCATGTAACCTGTGCATGTATAATGTATTGCTAGCCCGATTAGGTGTGTAAATAAATTTATTTCCAAATTCGCACTAATATGTTTCAACGGGTATTTTTTTTTTCTTTTTCATGAGTATGTTAGAGAGATCACTTATTTATACTACATTAGTGTTCCTCTCATGTGGGAACATATACTTGTCCACCCACTTTTGATTAATGTATTCACCATACGAATTTCATAGTTAGAATCATTCATTGTCTTTATGATCATCTAAAGATCATATTCGCAAAAAAATCTTTCAATTTTGAGGTCTTTAAGCCATCCATGCATGTCAAACCAATCAACAATTTTGGTGACAAGTAGTATTCTCATGATGAACCATTCGTTTGTTTGATACATATGAATGGTTAAAAGACCTCCAAATTGGGATGATTTTTTGCAAGTATGATCTTAAGATGATGATAAAGAGAATTAATGATTCTGATTAAGAATTAATGGTTCTGGTCCTAATAAAGAGAATAAACTGTTCTTGACACACCCCGATCGAGATCAGGGCATGCTGGCCGTCATGTGGAAGTGACGTAACCAAGTGCACAGTGCGGAAGCTAAATAAAATAGTAATATAAATCGTACGAATAAATAAAAACTAGCTTTACACAACGTAATAAAAACAAGTGCAAGCGTAAGTGTGAACCCTAAGTTCAGAGCAAGCACGCCTAATGCAGTCCAAAAGGAAACAACACAACAAAAGCACACCCGAAGGTGGTCCTACACTGGTGGTGGTCTGTCAGATATGCCGGGAAAATCCTCAGGGAAGCCACCAAAAGTGCTTGCCAACTAGAACCTGGAGGGGCGCAAAACAAAAGCGTGAGTGGGCAAAAACAAAGCTTTTCGAAAACCAATTTAATAAATAAGTTCTAACCCCTCGCCGTAAAACCTGTATACTTCCCAGAAAATAGAATATATATATATATAAGTCATGCTCAGGAATATGCTATGCCAAAACCTCAAAGTAAAATGCAAGTACTCAGGTAAAGTCATATCAATGTCATATAATCTGTCAGCCGGAGTCACCTAACGTGACCTGTACGGCTGAATCTAGAGCTCAAATCTTCATCTCACTAGCTAGACCTGCACACGAGTCGGAACCACCTAAAGTGGTCTGTACGACAGGCCTGGGTGTAATATATAAATACGCTCAAGTGCTACGATCACGTGAAGGCTGGGCGAGTAATCGCGGGTCACCTACGAGTCGGAACCACCTAAAGTGGTCTGTACGATAGGAATGTGCACCTAACTTGGATCCAAGATGAGCGTGTAGTGTGGGAGGTGAACATCACGTGAAGGAATGTGCCCTACTCTGGGCGGGAGCACTAACACCGGGGGTGCAAGTTATGAGCTCTCTAGGCATCTCAAATCACTACTAAACGTAAACATAAATCATACTCACCTGGCACTTACCTGTGCGTCCGCAGCACCCACATACATATGTATATATATATATGCAGCTAGCAATGTATAACAAACGGCAATGTAATGCATGGCATATAACGAATAAACGTTTCAAAATCAATTTCTGGAAAAAATATAAGTATATAGGTATATACGGAAAACCAAAAGCCCACTCACTGGTAAGTAGAAGGGTCGTAACCCCCTTGCCTCAAGTGAACACGCTCGTCCTCGGGATACGTCTCACCTATATGCGAAACAACTATAAAAACGTTAATTTTTAAAGCACATAACCAACCCTGAGAAATAACTTCTCATACATTGCTCAAATGGGGTGTATGAATACACCAACGTGATCTACTCAACCTCAGAAACATCCCCATATTTTTAGAAAAAATTTTCACCGCCGTACGCGCCCCCACGCGCAGGCCAAGGCACGGCCACGCGAAGGCATGTGCCTGGCATGCTGACGGCGTCAGTTAACGCCGTCAAGAATATTCCGTTATCTTTAACGGTTTCCGTCAACGGCGTTAGGAATATTCCGTCCAAACTGACGGAATATTCCGTCTTCTTCTCCGACGAGGCTCTGGCGCCGTCGCCGGTGCCGGAAAATCTCGAAATCTTTAAATCGTCCTATCTTCTTCGTTTTTCAACCAAATTTCACAAAATTGATACCAAAATGAAGCGTACAACGAGAGGAACAAGTTCATACCACTTTCAAGTGCTAAAATCCACGAAATCTCGCCTGGAAAATACCCCCAACTCCGGCCAACCTCGAAACTCGCGATCCCGACATCCAAAACCTTCAAACGAACCACCCCGAGCCTCCTAGGGACCTCACCAAGCTTCCTACAAGCTTCAAATTCCCAAAAACATAAGAAATTACGTGTGCATGAACAGTGCCAAAAATCGGGTATCTCGAGTTCGACGTGAAAACGAAGGTAACCTTACCTGAAATGGGTATGGTTGGACTCCTACGAGCCTCACGAGCATGGATATGTACTTTGTTTCTTCGATCCGTGCTGATTTGGTGTGTTTGTGTGTGTATCCGTACAATGGATATGAAAATGGGAAGAGAAATGGCACGGGACAAGTGCAGGGATAGGGGGAAGGGTGAGGGAAAATATAGGAGAGTGTGTGTGGTCCACAACCAGCCACACCAAACCCAAAACAACCACACAACGTAAAGAAATCACACTAGGGGCAAAATCGTCTTTTCACGCGTACGTTTTTAAAATTTCCGGAACGGGCTGTCACAACTGATTATGAGTATTAACTTGCTAAGGAGACCACAATTTATATGAGACACACCATCTTATATGGCTACAACTGAATATGCCCCATGATTTAATACAAACTTAATAATTGATATATAATACCTAATTAAAGGATAATACTTATGTTCCTCTCATATGGGAATCTACATGTCCACCCACTTATGTTTACCGTATCTTGACCATACGAACTTTATAATTAAAACTATACATTCTCTTTATCATTATCTAAATATCTATTCACAAAAAAAAAAAAAAAAAAAAAAAAAAAAAAAAATCATTCAATTTTAAGGTCTTCAGATGTCCATGCATGTCAAACCAATCAACAATTTTGGTGACAAGTAACATCCTCAGTATGAACCATTCATTTGTTTGATGCGTATGGATGGCTAAAAGACCTCCACATTGGATGATTTTTTGTGAATATGATATTCAGATGATGACAAAGAGAATTAATGGTTCTGATTATGATGTGTGTACAACGAAGATACGTCAATTATAAGTGGGGGGACAAGTAACTAGGGACGGAATGTCACATCCCATACTGGCTCCGCCGTAGCACTATATTGTCCGCTTTAGGCCCCGGCCACGCCCTCACGGTTTTGTTTCTGGGAACTCACATGAGAACTTCCCAGTGGGTTACCCATCCTGGGAATGCTCTTGCCTGAACTCGCTTAAGTTTGGAGTTCCGATGAAACCCAAAGCCAGTGAGTTCCCAAAATGCCTCGTGCTATAGGGAAGGGAGCTTGTACATATAAGGCACATCACCCTCTCTCTATTGGTCGATGTGGGATGTTACAATCCACTCCCTTAAGGGTCTGACGTCCTCGTCGGCACACTCGCACCGAACGGCAGAGTGGCTCTGATACCAAATTGTCAAATCCTAGTCTCAGCTTCTCTGTAACACAATATTGTTTGCTTTGGGCTTCGGCCACGCCCTTACGGTTTTGTTTCTGGGAACTTGATAAACTTATATTTATGTATTTTTTATATCAAATTCACTCATCTTTTCTTAGTTAGTTCCTTATATTTTTGAGCTATTTACTTTGCTTTTGTGTTTTGTAGGATTAGCAAAGAAAAGAAAAATAGCACAAGTGGAATTTTAAGTAACAAATTCGTCAAAACTTCCTGTGCAGATCAGCTGACTTTGGAAGCAAGTTCCGGACAGCTCAGAATGAATTAGAGAATGAACCTTATATGGTTAGAAAGCTATGGATGTCTATTTTCTGGAGCATTTCACGGATTGTTAATATAATTTTTCTAGAAGAAGTTATGGCCATTTTAACACTGAAAGGTTCCCAAGAGGTTGAGCAGTTTGTAACTGATAAGAAAGCATTGAAAGCAATAAATCCAATAAATCTAGCAGCCAAAACTGATGCAATCAAGAACAAACCAGCTGACACCTATTCAAATATCAGAGGAAATGGAATTAAAGATGAGGATTAAGAGGGAGTTATTGGCATAAAGGCTACCCAAGGAGTTACAATTGTTTCACCATTTCCTCTCACTTATTGTCATCACTAAATGGCTATTAGTGGGTGAGTTAAGGAGAAGAAAATGATGTAGCAAGAATTGGTTTAAAAGCAGCGTTGGGGAAGGAAGGAAAGGGGGGGAGCCTTAGTTGATTTCTTTTGGTTCTATTTCCTCAAACTCATGTTTATCTTTTGTTTTAACTTAAGGATTGTGTAACTAAATTTTTAGTAGTTAGGGGCTGTTTGAAGCCCTGAATATGATTGCAAGTTTGTTATGACATTTCGTTTGAATTACTTTTATGATTGGATGAAAATTGGTTCACTACTTGTCTCATTGATGAATTCTTTATGTGTTTTCTACGGATGCATACTTAGTAAGCATATCTAGGATTCTAATGCTATGAATATGTGTGTGCATGCCCTTGTCGAATGAGGACCTACATATGTTCTAGAGTAGTATTTGTTAATTGTGATTAACATGTGAACCAATTTCTAGGATTAGTAAGACAACGCTAGTACTTACGATGCCTTGTGATGACTCAAACTCTTTTCATTCTTAATGATTTCTACTTGTTAAATCTATGAAGACACCATTTGAGATTGCATGTTAGGGACTAAGAGTTGAAAACGCCATTCTCTTAACATACTACATAAGAAAGAGTAATAGGTTGAGTTCTAACATTGAGCTAACTTGAGCATCTTCATCCAAAAATGAAAGGAATTTGAATGAAACATAACATGTTTGCATGATTATTTGGTGGTGGATAGCAATTCCCCTAACTCGTTTTTCTTAATTTGTGAACTACTTAAAAATTTGACTCTATCTTGTTTTTGTTTGATTTAATTTAAATATGAAATCAACTCCAAAAATCCCAAAAATTTGCGTATAGCTCTGTGTGTCTAGTATATGCATATAAAATTTCGTAGACTTTAGATAAGTGTAAGTCTGTCTAATAATTATTTTTCGGTGGCTAGTCAGTATGGACAACAGCCCAGTTTTTGTGACATTCTAAGTAGTTAGATAAAACAATCTTCTGGGGAAAAGACCTTTATTTTCATATGCTACAATTGATAAATCTTATTGTTAATAAGGAAAATTAATAGGACATTTGTGTGCTACTTTGTGGTGTGCTTTTAATCCTATTAGAGCTTACACGAGAACTTCCTAGTGGGTCACCCATCTTGAGAATGCTCTCGCCCGAACTTGCTTAACTTCGGAATTCCGATGGAATTCGAAGCCAGTGAGTCCCCAAAAGGCATCGTGCTATAAGAAAATGAGCATGTACATATAAGGCACATCACACCTCTCCGTTGGTTGATGTGGAATCTTACAATCCACCTCATTTAAGGGGAACTCAGCGTCCTCATCAGCATATCCGTACTGAACGGCAAAGTGGCTCTAATACCAAATTATGTCACATCTTAGATTGGCTTCGCCGTAGCACGATATTGTCTGTTTTGGGCCCCAGCCACACCCTCCAGGTTTTGTTTTTGGGAATTCACATGAGAACTTCCCAGTGGGTTACCCATCTTGGGAATGTTCTCGCCCGAACTTGCTTAACTTCAGAGTTCCAATGGAACCCGAAGCCAGTGAGTTCCCAAAAGGCCTCATTCTATAGGGAGGGGAGCATGTACATATAAGGCACATAACCCCCTCTCCGTTAGTCGATGTGGGATCTTACAATCCACTCCACTTAAGGAGAACCCAGCGTCCTCGCCGACATATCTGCACCAAATGGCAAAGTGGTTCTGGTACCAAATTTTGTCATATCCTAGACCGACTCCGCCGTAGCACGATATTGCCTGTTTTGGGCCCCGGCCACACCTCACGGTTTTGTTTCTAGGAACTCACACGAGAATTTCCCAATTGGTCACCCATCCTGGGAATGCTCTTGCCCGAACTCGCTTAACTTCGAGGTTTCGATGGAACCCGAAGCCAGTGAGTTCCCAAAATGTCTCATGCTATAGAGAGGGGAGCATATATATATATATATATATATATATGTAAGGAAAATTAATAGGACATTTGTGTGCTACTTTGTGGTGTGCTTTTAATCCTATCAGAGCTTACACGAGAACTTCCTAGTGGGTCACCCATCTTGAGAATGCTCTCGCCCGAACTTGCTTAACTTCGGAATTCCGATGGAATTCGAAGCCAGTGAGTCCCCAAAAGGCATCGTGCTATAAGAAAATGAGCATGTACATATAAGGCACATCACACCTCTCCGTTGGTTGATGTGGAATCTTACAATCCACCTTATTTAAGGGGAACTCAGCGTCCTCATCAGCATATCCGTACTGAACGGCAAAGTGGCTCTAATACCAAATTCTGTCACATCTTAGATTGGCTTCGCCGTAGCACGATATTGTCTGTTTTGGGCCCCGGCCACACCCTCCAGGTTTTGTTTTTGGGAATTCACATGAGAACTTCCCAGTGGGTTACCCATCTTGGGAATGTTCTCGCCCGAACTCGCTTAACTTCAGAGTTCCAATGGAACCCGAAGCCAGTGAGTTCCCAAAAGGCCTCATTCTATAGGGAGGGGAGCATGTACATATAAGGCACATAACCTCCTCTCCGTTAGTCGATGTGGGATCTTACAATCCACTCCACTTAAGGAGAACCCAGCGTCCTCGCCGACATATCCGCACCACATGGCAAAGTGGTTCTGGTACCAAATTTTGTCATATCCTAGACCGACTCCGCCGTAACACGATATTGTCTGTTTTGGGCCCCGGCCACACCTCACGATTTTGTTTCTGGGAACTCACACAAGAATTTCCCAATTGGTCACCCATCCTGGGAATGCTCTCGCCCGAACTCGCTTAACTTCGAGGTTTCGATGGAACCCGAAGCCAGTGAGTTCCCAAAATGTCTCATGCTATAGAGAGGGGAGCATATATATATATATATATATATATATATATGTAAGGAAAATTAATAGGACATTTGTGTGCTACTTTGTGGTGTGCTTTTAATCCTATCAGAGCTTACACGAGAACTTCCTAGTGGGTCACCCATCTTGAGAATGCTCTCGCCCGAACTTGCTTAACTTCGGAATTCCGATGGAATTCGAAGCCAGTGAGTCCCCAAAAGGCATCGTGCTATAAGAAAATGAGCATGTACATATAAGGCACATCACACATCTCCGTTGGTTGATATGGAATCTTACAATCCACCTCATTTAAGGGGAACTCAGCGTCCTCATCAGCATATCCGTACTGAACGGCAAAGTGGCTCTAATACCAAATTCTGTCACATCTTAGATTGGCTTCGCCGTAGCACGATATTGTCTGTTTTGGGCCCCGGCCACACCCTCCAGGTTTTGTTTTTGGGAATTCACATGAGAACTTCCCAGTGGGTTACCCATCTTGGGAATGTTCTCGCCCGAACTCGCTTAACTTCAGAGTTCCAATGGAACCCGAAGCCAGTGAGTTCCCAAAAGACCTCATTCTATAGGGAGGGGAGCATGTACATATAAGGCACATAACCCCCTCTCCGTTAGTCGATGTGGGATCTTACAATCCACTCCACTTAAGGAGAACCCAGCGTCCTCGCCGACATATCCGCACCAAATGGCAAAGTGGTTTTGGTACCAAATTTTGTCATATCCTAGACCGACTCTGCCGTAGCACGATATTGTCTGTTTTGGGCCCCGGCCACACCTCACGGTTTTGTTTCTGGGAACTCACACGAGAATTTTCCAATTGGTCACCCATTCTGGGAATGCTCTCGCCCGAACTCGCTTAACTTCGAGGTTTCGATGGAACCCGAAGCCAGTGAGTTCCCAAAATGTCTCATGCTATAGAGAGGGGAGCATATATATATATATATATATATATATGTAAGGCACATCACCCTCTCTCCATTGATCAATTTGGGATGTTATAATCCACCCCTTTTAGGGGCCCGGCATCCTCTCGGCACACTCGCATCGAACGACAAAGTGGCTCTGATACCATTATGTCACATGCCAGACTAGCTTCGTCGTAGCACGATATTGTCCGCTTTGGGCCCCGACCACACCCTCACGGTTTTATTTGTGGGAACTCACACGAGAACTTCTCACTGGGTCACCCATCCTAGGAATGCTTTTGCCCGAACTAGCTTAACTTCGAAGTTCCGATGGAACCCGAAGCCAGTGAGTTCCCAAAAGGCTTCGTGCTATAGGGAGGGGAACATGTACATATAAGGTACATCACCTCCTCTCTGTTGGTCAATGTGGGATGTTACATGAAAAAACGTCCCACGAATTTAGGTAGCCGTGGATACCTGACCCTAATGGTATGGTTGTGGAGGAAAATAAACGGGTATGTGGCAAGTTCGGGGATTTCTTTAAAACCCCAATCAGATATGAATTGTGTGGAATTAAAAAAAAAAAAAAGGTTATTTTCTTTTGTATTAGCATTTTTTGTTTACATACTTCCAATAGTTGATTATTGATTAACTTGTGTTGCATAATCATATTTTATAGATAAATTTTCATGATAAGCGAGTTGGTGCATGCAGTTTTGGAGGTGGGGATGGGGAATTTCTATTTAAAAATAATGGTTATAGATGCGGTTATGGAGAAAAAAAAATTACGAACTGATGTAGGAAGGTGGCAACTGCATGAAGTATTGAATGGCTCCAGGCAATAATCAAGAGCTTGGTACGTATGACCAACAATTGAGTAGTCATTTGAAGGGGGTTAATGAAAGTTTTTGCGAAGCCGTTTTGGGTAGGAACATTGGGTACATAATGTTCAGCTTCAATCCAAGCCGACATGTAATAGTCATCGAAAGTTTTCGATGTAATTATCCAGCGTTATACAATCAAATTGATTTGACATTCTGAAAGTTAAGAAACTTACCAAATTCACTCAACAAAAGTTCAAACTGTTTGAATGCTTAATTGACCTTGTCGAACACATTTACCACTTCCAACAACAAATGGTTTCAAAGGGGATGATGAAGCTTTCCCATGCAAGTTGTTCACCTCAAGGCTTTCGAGACCTGTCCTAATATGGCGAAAGAAGGATACCATAGTCTTCTTCAGCCCAACACGAAATATGTAAACGGTTGTATATGAAATGTTGGACCGTTGGGGCCAATTATTTATTTTGGATTCAAATTTTAGTTGATGGAAAAGGAACAGAATAAGAGTTTGATACGTGGAGTTAAAATAATGGTAGGATATACATGGAAGAAGAAGATTAGATTCAAATTTTGAGTGGTAAGGGATTTGTATTTACCTGCAACTGTTAGGTGTTTGGTTTATAACCCACATACCCTGAGAAAATAGTCTTCACCCTGGAAACTTTTGGCATTTGCACCCCAGACGGTTCAATGCTTGAGCAGGCAATCACTATGGGTTTCAAAACATCTAATAACGAAGCAGAATACAAAGCCTTACTTGCAAGCCTTCAAATGGCAAAAGACTTGGTGGTGAAAAAGCTTGCAATTCATTTTTATTCCCAACTAATCACCAGCTAGACTACTGGGGAATATATAGCAAAACATTTAAAGATGGCGCAATACCTAAGGAAGATACAAAAACAACTTGAGGCATTTCAGACTTATCCCCTCACTCAAGTTCCGCGGGCAGACAACGCTCACGCAGATGCGCTAGGTGGCCAAGGCTCTGCCCTCGACCACTAACTCAAACGCTCTATTTTGATAGAGTATCTAGACAAGCCAAGCATAGAGGCGGAGCCAGCAGCCGAGGTGTCACAGGTTAGTACAACTCCAAACTGGCAAGATTCCATTATAAACTACTTGGTTAATGGCACACTCCCCATGGAAAGATTGGAGTCTAGGAAACTTCAAACAAAGGCAGCACACTACTACATGTGGAACGACATTCTCGTTTGAAGATCTTACACTGGACCATATCTCCGCTGCCTAGTGCCTCTTGACGACCTAAAGGTTCTAAACTCAATCCACGAAGGCGTTTATGGAAATCATTTTGGAGGCCGATCCTTAACACAGAATACTCTAAACGCAGGCTACTACTAGCCTGCTATGCATCAAGATGCTAAGGAATTAGTAAAAAAGTACAATCGTTGCCAACGCTACCAGCCTGTACCAGCACTGCCTGCCAGCGAACTACACTTATGGACAAGTCATAGCCATTAATGCAGTGGGCAATCGACTTGGTAGGGCCAATGTCGCCCACTATTGGAGACAGAGACATAATTATCGTGGCAACTAACTACTTCACTAAGTAGGTGGAAGCAGAGCCCATGACAACCATAACTCAAACGAACATAGAACGCTTCATATAAAGGAACATCATTTGCCGATTTGGCATCCCTTAATCCATCGTCACAGACAACGGCCCGTAATTCGTAAGCAAAGATTTGTCAAAGTTTTTCTAGAAATATGGCATCAAGCAGCACATGTCCACACGGAGGTATCCCCAAGGCAATGGATAGGCTGAAGCATCCAACAAGACGATTCTTGACTGCCTCAAGAAATTCCTCTCCGACAAGAAGGGAAAATAGTCAGACGAACTTCCCGGATGACTATGGGTGTATCGCACAAATAAACGATGTACAACCGATGATACTTTTTTCTCTTTGGCATTTTGTTCAAAAGCAATCATTCCTCCCAATGTCATTGTGCCAAGTATCAGTACTTTACAGCCAAGCATCGAACAGAACAGAAAAAAGATGGCCACAAACTTAGATCTAGCAGAGGAGAAACATGATAAGGTCATCACCCACATCGCAGCCAACCAGTTGCAGCTCATCTCCAGCTATAACAAAAGGGCTGAAATCCGGCAGTTCTAGCCTAGAGATCTAGTCCTATAAAAGCCTTCATCGCTGCCCACAGAGAAGGCTCTAAAAAGATGGACCCCATCTGGGAAGGTCCGTATAAGATCAGCAGAGTAGACGACAAGGGTAGTTACACCCTCGCCACCCTAAACGACAAAGAGATCAAAAAGCAGTTGGACGCCTACAATCTGAGGAAATACCATGCATGATATCCCGCTACATGAAAGCCTGAATACTCAAGTAGCTGGGAAGGCACCACCTCACAAGCCGAGGGTTATCCAGTTGTTATGTAGTTCTTACCTTACAGCTAAATTTTTGTTCGTTTCACTCGTTCTTCAATGAGGAATTCAGAAGTAATCTACAACTTAGTTCGACTGCATTGACATACCCTGATCCTGATGTTCGGGGAACAGCGGGATGGCCACGTGTTGGTAGACATCCGAGGGTGACGCAAGCCATTTAATGAATGCATATGCCGAGGACATGAGAAACATTCATATAAATTTAGTGCGAACTACATAATGTAATATTCAAATACAAACCTTACCAAAATAATATAATAATATTCAGTCATCAATAAAATGATAGTGATAATGCATGAGATGTTCAGAGAATACATCTAATTCAAAATACAAGCGGAATGTGTAACAGAAAGTGCTATTACAAGTGATGTCGAACGCAAAAAGGATGACTCAATATCACTGGTAAGGGAATACCTCGTAGCTCAGATCGTATGCGTCGTTCCTATGTCCTGAGGGGGCGCAAAACAAACATGAGTAAACCAAGTTGATATATAAGTAGTACTAACATAGTTATTCAACAACGTACTAACCCCCAAAGTTTATGAAAACTCATATAACATAATAAGTAATAAGTTTTCCGAAAACCCTAGCATGCCATAAAACTTCATAAAACATATATCATATATAATGTGCTTAATAGTGGTATCATCTCTCGCCTGAAGGCATATAGAACTCTTCCGACCGAAGCCATATACATATCTTTTGCCTGTAAGCAGTATAACTCCCGGCCGAAACCAATATAAGTATCTTCCACCGTAGGTACTACAACCCCCAACCGAAGCCAATATAAGTATCATCGCCCGTAGGCAGAACAGTGACCGCTAGATAAGCACAAAACTCATTGAACATAATATTTCCAAACATAAGTACATATATCTCAATGGAGCTCAGTTGCTCAAACATCAAATCATAAAACATATTTTTAGTATATAATCATCAATCATATATACTACGAAGAACGTAAAATCGATAAAGTGTGCATATCATCAAGCGTAAATCCAATTTACTCATAAACGTTTCATAAAGCGTAACCATTAAATCATGATTTTCTTGTATGCATTTCTAATAGTAAAATATGTATTTTAGAAGGGGTCCATTCACAAACTCCGTTGTCAAAGAGCCGTGTGAAATAGGAGGGACAGAAACGCCGCTAATAATCGTACCTAAGCACATAAAGGGTCCGATTAATAAATCTCTACCATAATGATTGAATTTCCAAAAATGGATGTCATAAATGGATTCAGGACGTCGGAAAACATAAGGAGGGACCTTGGGTACCCCCACGCGCTGCCACGTGCTGATTGGGTCACCAGAAAAGTCATTGCCGTCATCACAATACCTCTGGTAGAGGTGCATGTGCTCCACACGCGGCTTGGGTTTTGGGTTGGTTTCTGGGCTGGGCTGGGTTGGTATTTGGGCTTGGGTCAAGGGTTAGTGGGCCAGTTCTTAATTGGGTTTAAGCTTGGGTTTTTTGAGTTGGACCAAAAGCTAGGCCAAAAGGTTTCAGGTTTGGGCTTGACAATTGGGCTGGGTTCCATGGCCCAAATCTTTGGGCCGAACTAGGTTGTGGGTCTGGGTTTAGGGTTACTGGGTCGAGTTTAACTTGTTTTCAGGCCAAGGTTTGGCCGGTTTCTGGGTACAACTTCAAACGCCAATAACTTATCTGATACTCAACCAAATCAAGTGATTTAAAAACTAAAGTTGCAGTACTCAACGAAATGAAGAGAATGTTACTTTGCACAACATCTAGCTCACCTTGATTTGTCGGAAAAAACGCCTCGAAAGTGGCAATGCTCGTCGGAAAACTAGGAAAAGCTACTCCGAGCTATTTTCTACGTTTAACACGTATGTACAACTTAAAACAAGCTTCGATCTACTCTTAAAACACATCTCAAGAGTTTCTAGAAGTTTACCTTCATCAAAAAATTCACAAAAACCACCGAAGCTCGTCGAAGAAGTGATCACTGTGATTGCCACGGTGGAGCACCAACTCGACCTAGGGTTCTTGGGGTTGCACGTCCAAGTGGTGGTGGTGGTTGTTTGTTATGTGTGTGAGTGAGTCACAGAAAGGAAAGGAAGAGCTTGCAGAAAGGGAAAGAGCTCGGGGAGAGTGGAGAGAGTTAAAGAGAAAAAGAAAGTGAGATAAAAAGTATTAATATAATACTAAACGATAGGGAAAATATCCCAAAAGGGAAAGGGAGATCTGGGTAGGGTGAGGGGATAAGGGAACAAAATTTCCACGTGGGTCCCCCTTGGTTCGGAATTTAAGAACGTAATATACGAAACACAAAATATCTGAAAAACGTTTAACATTCAAACGCAGGATCTTCGTTATAAATCTGAATTCAAATCTGTTCATGCTTACACGTTTGTGGTGATAAGTACGTTAAGAATCATTTAATAAAATTAAAATTACGCGTTTCAACGAGACCGTCAAACAAGGTCAACTCAAGGGCAAAATGGTAATTTCATAAATCCGGTAAATGAAAATACACTAAATTTAGGATGGGGTTTCACATGCATGCTTACAATAACTAATCACTTATGCACTTCAAAAGAAGATTGTGCCATTCGTAGATACTTATCGCAAGAATTGCACCCCCTTAGGACCAACCATACTCTCTAATGCGAGAGGATAGACCAATTCCCCGACACCCATTTGGGTCTGTTCTCCAATGCGAGAGGATAAATTAATTGCTCTCCAGTGCGAGAGGATGAACTACACTCCGAATATCCAGACGTAGATGAGTCGGGCTACCCTGGTGTAATTAGGTGCATAATGGCTTTCGCCGGGATTTCTACAAGTAGCCACAATGGTCTTTTTCAAGGCTTAGTTAACTAAAGAATTTTGGATCTCTTGGCCTAATCCTTGGGGCACCAAGCCTCAGAGACAAAGGAGGCACATTACGTGGTACGCCTTATAAATGGCTGCCCTGGAACCTAAAGCTACTACCAAGTGCACTAAGGTAGCCTATGGTTTCTAGAAGACTGCTTATGGTTTTCCCTTCAAGCAGTAAGCAGCGCTAAACTTAGACAACCGCACATTTTTATGAAAGGTTAAACAAGTTAGCGTGGATATACGAAGCTTTATCCACTGCCGACATGCTACACAGTCGATAAGCTTCACCACTGCCAAGCACAGAATGATCATTTCGATCTACACTAATTCCTAAAGTGTTGTGATACTAGCTACGCAACCCACATAATTGGTTACATAAAAAGCAAGGAGTTCTCTCAGACCTTTGCTTACAAAATTCCATACAACCACGTATTTTTGATATGAAAGGTTAGCGAATTTCATAACCCAAAAATCTTTAGTATGTTGTGATGCAGGCCATATAGCTCAAAAGATTGAAGAAAGCCAAGGTTAACAGCCAAGTGGTCACACAGACTAGTCTGTTTCTGTAAGTAAGGCGTCCGGCTACCGACCCTATGGCTAACAACATTGCAAAAGTTCTACAACAACACATACGGCTACATTAGTTATGCGGGCATGTCTGCCTATTAAAAAGAAGCACCTGCTACTGGCCTAGAAGTCAAAGGTTAGGTGTAAACAAAACAAGCGAATATGGAGAAAAGCGAAGGAAGCAAGTTCATTAAATTTTCTAGTAAAATTGATATAGTAAAATTGATAAACAAAAAGCAAAGGCCGAAAGAGTTCAAGCAAAGAAAAAAGCAACAAGGAAAACAAAGAAAATCCTAAAGGCTACTTATAAGACTACTCTTCAGCAGCTTGGACATCTCACGACTACTCGATCGTTACACCTTTAGTAGCCGCGATGCTCTTAGCTGCGGCATCATCTAGCGCCTCATCCTCGGCTGCCTCAACCTGAGCACCAACTTCTCCAACTACTTAACCAATGGAACCCTCAAAAGTAAAGGCAAGTAAGTCTTCCGGTGAAATAGAAAAGGTCTTGGAGTCTTTCCCATAAAACTCAAAGGCAGACGGCCTACCAAAGAGATAATCTACATAACCCAGCTTGTAAAAATCGGCCTGACTCTAAACAAGCAAAGCCTCGAGCCCAGCCTTCTTACCTTTTAGCTGTTCGTTCTCCTCAAGCAAACCAACACGGACGCGTTGCAGCTCATCCTCTTTCTCCTTTAGACTTTTGTTGATCTTCAATGCACCTTGGAGTTCCAACACTTAGGGGACGTTTGTTGCGCCGGACTATCTCGGACTGGATTAGCTTCAAGGACTAAGCTGGACTAGCTTAGACTAGACTAAATTGGACTAACTTAGTGAAGCGTTTGGTGCAGTATTGGACTAAGAAGCTGGATAATAACAAATTCTAATATTATATTATTTAATATATAAATTATTAATATTTTATTATGATCTTATCTTTTTCTCCATCTTTTCCTACCATTTCCTTCCCACTCTTTTCCTGTTCTCTCATCGTCCCACCCTCTCCTTCTTTTTTTCCTCTTAGACCTCTCAATTCATGTCTCTTTCTCATTCCTGGTCAAACTCCTTATTGATTCAAGTCTCTATTTCTCTGTCCTCCCTCCCTCTCTGGCTATGCGTTGTTCGAACAGAACCTCACGGCTTCAATTTTGCCGACGAGTTGCAGGTTTCCCGATGTGTTTTCCGGCCAACCCTCATTAAATTGGATGAAGTTAGCACTGCCAAAAAATTCATCACCATCCTTGGACCGAGATCTTAGCTTTGAATGCTCGAATCTGTCATGGATTTGAAGAAACCCAAATAGGCCGAGACTTCCAGGCCATTTTCCGGCCACATTCGACCACATTTTAGCCTCGATTCAGGTAAAATCGTAATCTTGTCACTCTCAACTTCAATTTGGTATATTTTATATGAAAGTTGGTTGTGAAATGGATCTGAAAGAGAGTCGGAAAGTTAATGATTGATCTAGGTGACCGGAGATGACGAGGAGTCTGTCGGGAGTGGTCGTTGAGCATGACGAGAACGAGAAAGAGAGGATAGTCTTAGCTAGTCACATGGTTATTGGGGGGTCTCGCTAAGACCTCTTAGTGAAGGGTTTTGTCCATGCTAGTCCCCTTTAGTCTCATTAATGTTAGTCCCAGCATGGAACAAACACAGTATTGGACTAATAGCTAGTCCAGTCCAGTCCAGTCCAACTTAGTGAGGGCAAACAAACGCCCCCTTAGGGTTCAAGCATATCTACGTTCTTCTTGAAGTGGATCACTTGGTTATAAACAGCAATCAGCTCTTCATCTTTTGCATAAGCAGCAGAACGAAGCTTACAGACGGCATGCTCAAGATCTTGAATTTGATGTATGTAACATCCAATCTCATTATCTACACTTTCATACTTAACTTGGATCAAGTCAAGCCTATTCTTCAAATCAACGATCTCTTGGCAAGTGGTCTCAAGCTTCAGAGAAGTGGGGGTAGAGATATGAGACCCCTTCAAATCAACAAGCTCAAACTCTAACCTCTTGATCTTCTCGGCCGAGGAATAAGCTTCGATTGCCATAGTTTCTTCCACCTCATTGGCAGCCTTGGTATCCTTTTGGTCAAGAAACATATACTCGACTTCCAGAATCATCGTTTTCTGCATCATAACAAACAGAGCAATCCTTCTATATTTAGTCGTATGCTTCGCAAATGAACTTGGGCAGACAACCCTTTTAATGCCATCAACAAGCTTGGTACACACATCCATGTCTTCAAGCAGATTTGGTTTCAAAAGCACACAAATCTTAGCAGCCTCCCCAGAAACAGGCTTGGTGGATCTCTCACAACTACCCACATGAACAGTCTCATCTTTCTTAGCAGGTGAATCAGTCTCGACAACAAGGGGAGTGGGCCTTGGCGCTACTTTAGCAGCAAAGTCCACCTTATCGTTCTTCATAATTACAAGTATATCCAAAGGTGAACCAGACTTAGCTCTTAACGGACGTCTTGGTATAGACCTCGGTGCTAGGAGCATGACAGAACCCTCTACGCTGAGCAATCATATCAGCCATTGTAGTAGTCATTTTCAGCATGGCAGACATCATAGGCTAAAATCTAGTAGCCTCATTTTTCTTCTAATCGGAGTAAGTCAAGTCAATCACAGGCCTCTCGGCAACAGGCAGACCCTCACGAGCAGCAAAAGAAGACTTTAGTTTTTTCTCAACCGGCATCTCTTGAGCAGCACGGGAATATCTCTTCTTTCTACCCTCATTTATAGTAGGCTCCACGACAACGATCAGACGAGCCAATACATCTACCTTTATCCTCTTTATCTCATCTTTTAGGAGTAGTCCACATTTCTCCCGGCAAATAGGACTAAGCAGTTAATGTTATTCACCACATTTCTCCCGGCAAATAGGACTAAGCAGTTAATGCTATTCACGGTACTTAGCAAAGGAGCTCAACCCATACTGGCTTTTCCCTCTTTTTTTTCCTCTCCAACCAACAAGCATGAGGCCTGCATGCCTAGCATTCTAGAAGCCCAAGAGGCCCGCGACCTCTTTATTTCTCTCTTTTGCCGACCTGGCTTACATCAAGTCCCAGAGCCCAAAGGACATGAGCCATGTGGCTCGCCTAACACTGCGCCCCAGTGCTTCAATCCATGACCCCAGCCGCATAGCTGCCCTTGGCTTTAACCAACATGAGCAGCCAAGCAGTGGTCCCTACCACAACACCTCTTCAGCCCATGTTGAGCTGACTCTTGGCCTCTTCCAACCTACGTGTCGCACCACCCCGACAACTGCCCTGTGACAGCGCCATCCAAGAAGAAGACAAGGAAAATTAATTTTTTTCTTACCTCGGTGCAACACGGAGAAGACGAAGAAATCAACGAAAAATGGTCATTTGCACGGGCAAGTGTAGAAGATTGCTAGGGGAAGGGGGACAAATATCCTCTAGCTTTCTCTCTCTTGTAGGGTAGAATAAATTGCTCTCTAAAGTTGATATAATAATCTACTTAAGGTAGACTTAAATAGACTTTAGAAGTAATTTATTTCCCTTTCATAGAATGATCTAATTTCCAATTAAAGAGGGAATCTACAGCAAAATAGGAAACAACCCTATGTTTCCTAGAACAAGAAGATCTCTACACTTGCTGCCCTTTCCTGCTAGCAGCCCAACAAGTGTGAGGGCATTTGTGGAGCCAAAATTAATCAAGAAAAATATGGAGGCAACACATGAACTTTTGGGTGAAAAAGACAAAATTACCCTTGAGGCACATCGAGACTCCCACGAGGTCAAGGGTCAAAGGTGATCAAAATGGTATTCTTTTAAACCCTCTCATCACTCCTCATCAAATCATCACCCACAAGGTAACTCCCAATTATTCTTTTCGAATTGGGATTAATTACCTTAATTAATTAATTGTTTAATTGCCTAAAGTAATTGCAAGATATTATTTTCATAATATCTTGCATTCAATCCCACAAAACAACCAAATGTGGCCGGTCCCAATTCTCCTAATAGGGCCAGCCACACCCCTATATATAACCCCGCATTTTCTCCAAAACCTAAGTCCAATTCTCTTCTAAAATTCTCCAAATTTCTCTAAACACTTTTCCCTCAAATTTCTCTAAACACTACTAGTCAAGAAATAATATAAAGAGCTTGTACCGATATATTACGATCAATTGTGTAACCATGACCATGTTATGTTTAATGAGTATTGTTAGGAAGACAGCAATTATGTGTTAATTGTGTCATGACTCCCTAATATTGGCACAATGTGGTAAACAAAATATGCCTATTTTTAAGTCGTTTAAGTTGTTCGATCTTATCACTAATTGTGGTATGGATGCATGGAGATGCCAAGAAAAAATCGAAAGACAAAATCTCTCGTACGAAATATTGTTAACTTCTTAAACCCTAATAATCAGATGAGAATTGTTATTAGCATTTCAAAAATCTCATTCTACACTCCTCGCAAGTGTATTTTTCTTTCTAAGTATAGAAAGTTTGGAGTACCAAATGAGATTTTTAGGGTGCTAATAACAATTCTCTAACCAGATTTATTTGAATGCTATTACATCATAGATATTGATGCTGATCGCTATAGATACATAAATTATTATGAAAGGCTAGCTGGGATTTTTTGTTCCAGCAATCATGTAGACATGGAACGTCTAATTAAGATGTTTGATGTTGCAGTATTTGTTGGAGCAGCGACCCACGCAGCTTTCCAGTTTTGATTCGTCTGCCGTGTAAAAACACAAGCATATGTAACTATATGATGGATGGATAAAAACGGAGAGCCAAATGCACAAAAATTGGAAACTTTGAAAAGGAAACTGAATTCCGCAGACTAGTTTCCTCCCTATGCACATTTCTATTTATTTATGATCTCTAAATTGAATAATCAAAAGAGAATCAAGATACAAGAAACGGAAACAAACAGAAGCGTGCATAAATAGAAAAAAACGTATGCGAAAATCATTTCCCGTTTTAAAAAATAGCCAAATTGTAGTCGTGTGATGTATAGCTCATATTTTGAACTTTCAGAATTTCAACCACTCCAAGGGGTTTCCAGCACTCTAAACAAGTATGCATGAGAAGAGATTGGTACATACCATTTTTGTATTTGGAACATCGGTGAAGTGAGCAACCCAGTTTGCAGTACTGAGTAACCTGATCCGCAAGACTCTGAGGCTGAGCATTATTTCCACACTTTTTTTGACATTCTTCGACACATTCTGCAGTTGGAGGCAAACCACAGCCGCCGTAGCATCGTTGGCGACATTTTTCATTTGCCATGGCACTCCCATTGATTAATAGAAAAAGCATCACCATCATCACCGCAGAGCTTGTGCCGACGACACCAATATTCGACTTCATTTTTTAAAACTTTAACCTAATTACTATGGTAAAAAATAGCTTTTGAAATCCAGGAGCCCTAGGATACCTTTATACAGGGTCCCATTGTTCTTGAGTCGTTGTAATTCTTATCCCATTCAATTATATAAGGAAACTACATAAATTTAGAAATGGACAGATTTCAATTTCTTTCATGTACCTGCATATCAGTTTGTTTGCTATTCGCCTGATTAGGTATAAATAACAAACTTTATATATGTCTTATTTTGTATTGAATTCTTTTTTTTAGTGAATGTATTAAAATGTTCAAAATTTGTTCGTATGGCAAAAGAAGTTCGAGAAAGGGAGAGAATTTTGACTAAACCACACAAGTTAAAGGAAATCTCTCATTGGTTGTTTGTTGGAAAAGAAACAAATGTCCTAGAAATTTTAAAAATTTTGTTCACAATCAATTTTTTCTATATTTCTCATCACGTAAAACATAACGATGACTAATGACTTCACTCCAACTTTAATCACAAATATGTCTAGTTTTCCTTTGAGCTCGGTGTCACTCTAGAGAGAAATTTCCTAGTCTCGATGAAAAAAATTGTGGTATAGGCCGAGTATCATCGTATAATCCAAAGATTTTCATAACAAATCACATTCCAGCCACTAACATATCTAAGCCAACATGAACCAATAAAACCACACTAAAAAATCACATCCCACGTGGCAGAAACCAAGAGGTGCACCTTGTTTATCCAAACACCACATACCAAAAGCCACACAAAATACATCCCTCCTCCTCCCCCGACGTATATCATTCGATTGTTTGAGTTCATCCCATACAAAAAAAAAATAGAAAAAACCATACTCTTAGCTCAAATAAAATACATATACAATCCGGCAGTCGAAGCAACTAACTCCGTCTTTGAGAAAATGGGCTGTGCCTCCTCGAAACGAATAGAGGCAGCAGCCGTGGATTACAAGCCGGCACCAGCGAGCTACGCCGTCTTTGATATCAACTCCGTCCAAGAGCCCTGGCTGGTATTCGACAATACAACGTCGCAGGAGCAGGAGCAGCAGCAAAGCCGCGAAAAGCCCGCGCACATGCCCGCCCAAATCCTCGACAAGCTCAACTCGTTCGAAAACGAAGCGGGGGTAGCCGCCCCTCACACATGGGACGAAGTCAGCAAGGCCTTAGAGGACCTGAAGCCCAATATCAGGCCCAAACCCAAGTCCGAGCCCGATACCCAGCCCGAACAGAGCCCATCACCAGCCCAGAACGAACCGGCTAGTAGGAAGCCGCGCAAGAGCGCATCCTTCCACACGCTCGAAGAGCTCGACGCGAGACACACGGCGAAGCCGACTCCGTTGAAAAAGAGTGAGTCGATGCGGTCCGCGTGGAAGAAACCCGTCCCCGCTGAGCCGGCCCGGTTCGAGTCACGAGCTGACACGGCGGCGGCTGAGTCGACGACGACAGTCATAAAGTCGGTGAGGGATAATATGTTTATAATGAGGGATAGGATGGAGAGAGAGAAAGAGGGAAAGCTGGCGGCTTACGATAGGATGATGAAGACCAGGCGGGACCCACTGAGCGAGTACCCGGAGAAGTGTCCGCCTGGCGGGGCGGAATCTGTGGTGGTGTACACGACGTCGTTGAGGGGCGTGCGGCGGACGTTCGAGGACTGCAGTAAGGTGAAGGGGATTATGGAGGGGCACAGGATCGTGTACGACGAGCGTGACGTGGCGCTGCACGGGGAGTTTTTGGGTGAGCTGAAGGGATTGCTGGGTGGGGAGAGTAGTGGCAGTGATGGTAATAACGTGAGCGTACCGAGGGTTTTTGTGAAGGGGAGGTATATTGGGGGAGTGGATGAGATGGTGGAGCTGAATGAGTCGGGCGTATTTGGCAGGATGGTGAAGCTGGCACGTGTGGAGAGAGGGGTGGGGTGGAAAGTGTGCGAGGGGTGTGGTGGGGCCAGGTTTGTGCCGTGTATGGAGTGCGGAGGGAGTTGTAAAGTGGTGGTTGGGGATAAGAGGGAGAGGTGCCCCAAGTGTAACGAGAATGGACTAGTGCACTGCGTGGCTTGTTGGTCATCGTAATCTAACTTTCACTGGGATATGACACGAGAAAAACTTATATGTGATGGGAATTTACGGTGATTAATCATATGTGATTTATAGAATTTATGTTGTACTGGCATAATGTTTGATTAGAAGGTATAATTACCGTGATAATTTTGTTGTCAGTACTCGTTTGTATAATGATGTCTAGTAGGGTTTTAATTATCTTTTTGCTTCTAATGATGTCTTAAGTTTTTAATGGTGTTGAGAAATGTACGGTTTGTCCCACAATTTATTTGCAAACCATGGTAAAACAGAGAAGGGAAGTGATTTGTAGGTAGATAGAATGAAGAATGTATAGAAAGTTCGAAGTAGAACCAAAAAAATACAAAAATGTATAAAATAAGAGAGGGCCCAACCGGGTTCGAACCGGTGACCTCTTGATCTGCAGTCAAATGCTCTACCACTGAGCTATGGACCCTTACTATTGCTATCTGTTCCAAATATTTGTCTTGTTGTCTCTCAAGTCGAAACATGAAGAGATAAGATAGCGACGAGTGCGCCCATGAGTACCAAAAGAAATAAAGCCTTCCGTGAACTTATTGCTCGTGGGGCATATCTCACTAGCTTTCTTTAGTCTGTGGTTGCTGTTTCGATCTATGTGGTCTTTGTGAAAGTTGTTGGAGTCATCCTTCCATTGTTTTTGTAAATTTGGACGATTGGATCTCTGTTTTTCCGCGATACTTTGCCGGTGGTAGCTCAAGTTAAGTTGTAGGGTTTCTCTGTTTTTAGGCTCAAAACTTTGGTGTGGGGGTTCCCTATCATCTTTGTACTTTCCATGTAATTAGACCTGTTCTTTGGTAATTATGGTTTGCTAGTAATAAATTCACCTTTTGGACCAAAAAAATGAAAAAGAAATACAGTCTTCCAATTTGTAGCTATCTGCTCCAAATATCCATGACAAAATTCAGAGTCTTGAACGTGAAGTAGTGGGTAAGAATTCAATATGTTAAAAATTACGAATAATAATTCATATGATTCGATGATAATTAACAAGTGACTAAGATAAAGTTTTCTTTAAAGACCGACTCTTGTAATATAATGTTTAATAAAGCATTTTATTCAATAAAAAATAACCACCTCGATCTCGTGACAATCAAACATTCTGGAGGGTCAACTTCAGCCCACCCTTTTGGACTCTGAAATTTGGATTATCAACTATCAATATTATTCAAGCCAATTCGTTTCTGCCACGTTTGCGAGTCAATATTTTTTGCGTTTCCAGAACAGAGAGTAGAGAGAGAGCCAGTCAATATTTCATGAATTAAGGGCCAACAAATTCTTAACTAACCATTTTTTTATTGTTGTTATTGTAACATTAACGTTGCCGACTAAAACAAAGTAAGGAAAAAGGAATACAGAAAGTGGAAAAAGATGGGGAGAGAAAACCGAACAAGGATCCTTTCTAGATTTTCTTTGTGGGAATCGAGTGGATCAATCAATCTTTTTTGTTCATCATATATCGTGCGGTTAGAAATCATTTAAATTTCAAAATTTAAAATTTAATATAAATAGTACTTAACGAAAACTAACCGCACGATATACGATAAATGGACAAGATTGATTGATCCCCTAGATTCCCACAAAGAGGATCCTTATCAGAGAAAACCAGCCCTTTTGAGCTACAGATTGCCTAACTAGCAACCACTCGTTATGTTAAAAGACTGTTTTCTTGTAATCTTTTATTGCAAGCAATCCATTAATGGGAGAACGACTTCTTCTAACTTGGTTACAAGATGAGCGACACACATATACTTATTTCTGCACAACCAGTAATCGATAGTCTTCTTCGTAAATGTGTTAGTACTTGGTCATACGAGAGAATTGTCGGACTAGGTCACGAGATGAGAGGGATATTGTTGACCCTAAAAAATACCAAGTCTACGTAGCGCGCAAGCCAAGTAACTAATGAGCTAACTACATCATTCGGTTATGTGCGGGGCGTGCCAACTCGAAGGTTGAGCTCGGCCGGAGAGTAAAATATGTTGATGTTGCGTTGAGCTAGCTGCTGACTTCTTGATCTTGCAACTTCGGTCGAGGAAGGAGCATGTCTCGACCTTCGGCTTCTAGAGTCTGAAGACAAGACTGCTAGTTCTGTGAAGTTCACAAATCGTCAGCGCTGGGTTCGATCACGGTGATTATATTCATAAAAGTATAAGCACGCTGAACTGGCACCAAACTATATGGACACAAATACTCGAAAGAGATGTATGTCTTGATGATAAATGTGGTTCGGCCGTTGGAATGCTGAACTCTAAAGTGTACTTGTGAGTATCCAATCATAAAACAACTCGGTGTTCAACATGCCGAGCCTAGTAACCTATAACACCTCACTTCGCCGAGAAGGCTAATAAGATGACCTTTACCAACAAGGACTCGAAAATCCTTGTCAACGGAGACGTGGATAAATAACCAGTCAGTCTCGAAGTAGTGCTATTTATCCAAACTGAATGTGCTCCTTGATCTGCTGATTCCACGGCTCTAGTGCTGTTTATCCAAACTGAAGATGTTGTCGGTTACCTTCACAGTGCTGTTTATCCAAACTGAAAATGTGTTGGCATGAAGAAAGGGGAAGAGGATAAAATCTCAAAGGTTGTTGAGAGGATTTGCGCATGGCAATTTGTGTGTTGAATTGGAGGGGCCCTTGAACGATGCACTCCCTCCTTTATTTATAATAGCAAACCCCTTCATGGCCGAGCTAGAATCGTACTCGGATTAGAACTCCTCAACCCAATCTGATTAGGTTTTGGCCAGTCCTAGCTCCAATAGGACTTTGAACCAAACATCATAACAAACCAGATTCATCTCCTGATCCCAAGCACCTTCGGCTTCAAAACTCCTTGTTCCACTAGGAATCGACTACTTCACCCTTTATCTAAACTAATCCTCTTCGCAACAGGATTAGACCGGCCCTAACTGAACGGCTCACAAGAAAATTCTTGATAAATACCATTTGGCCGAGAATAATTTCAGGCTCGGCCCAAAATAATATTTTGGGCCCAAACAGATACAAACACTTGTTTATACACAACCGGTAATAGATAGTCGTCTTCATTGATTGTGTTGCGTACTTAGATCATACGAAAGAATTGTCGTGAAACCATAGATATATTTTCCGTTTACACAGTCCCGCGGTAAGTTCCACATAATCTAGAGTCCCTAATAACCATCAGTAGTCCCTGACACGTCAATAATAGGGCCAGATGGTCGACTTCCAAAGCGCCGGTGAACGGAGGCCACAACTATAACGGTCCTAACCATATATATTGATCTTGTTCACAACAAGAAGGCGGCTTAAGTATTAAACAATGCAGCAACACAAGTATTTTGATAATCCAAGTTCTTTGCATCCGCCATATATTATCGTCCTCATATTCCATAATAAATAATCGATTCTTAGCATCTGTACTTGCTTATACATTACAAAAGACAAAGAATAACAGAAAAGCCAAAGGCATAACATTATATATGGGCGTCTTGCAAACATAGGATTATACATGTTTACATATTATACACTATATATATATATATATGTTTTCACCGTCTTCTGATTGATTCTTCTCATACTCTTCTCACATTCTCGACGCACTATATAGATATATATATATATATATATATATATATATCTGGTGCCAAGTAAGCCCTATGTTCTCTCTCTCTCTCTTCACTAATTTGTATCTTGTAAGTTCTGTACGGCCTCTATATTTTGTTGCTGTTCAAGGGTTTTGGTCTGCAAATATATCTAACAGAGACAGTGCCTGCAAAATTGTACAAACATTCATTAAGACATAGAACTCCCTGTATAATCCGACAACAATCAATGTGCAGCATTCTACAGTCGGACTAAGTGTTACTAATCCAAACACGTGTACAAAAGTGCAAAACGTAAAATTTGTTGTCATGAATTAGTAACGCCAGTGCTATGATCACACTAATGTGCCAAGAGCGTAGTGAGCTTTGGTCATGTGGGCATTACCTCAGGTACGCTAAGCTCAAGTCGGAATTTAGGACCATCGTAGTGGTGAAGAATTGGCCTGAATGAGTCCTCTTCAAGTGGCTCACAGACTTTACGAGTAAAAACTCGAACCTGAGCCGGGAAACGTGACTCGCCGGGACACTTCTTGTCCTCCCAGGCCGATGGATCAAAGTTGGTACCTCCAAAACTTGCAGCCTAAGCATTCACACACAAGAAAGATTGTTAGGTTTTGGCAATATTAGGTAAACTACCAGTTGGTATTTTTTGCAAATAAACAATACCCTCTAGAAGTTTGGCCAAAAGTTGAATTGAACAAGTAAATTCCACTCCTACTACTTCAAAAATAAAATATAATAAAATACAGTCTAATGGACAGATGTCAGCTGCTGGGTAGGAACACAAACCTCAAAAATTCCATGGAGTTGATGGGTGGAGTAGTTGTAGAGGAAAAGGGGCAACCCCGGAGTTATCGCCCTCACGGAATCACGATAACGTGGAGGCAAACCTGCAAAATCACAATATTTAATTTAATATCAATTAATCAAATTAACAACTAATCCTACCAACAAAACCAAAAACAAATGCAGACGAAGCTTTATCATGGTAAAAGATAATAATACCTATTCACTTTAATGCGAGTTTAATTTTTACTGAAAACTCATTCCTCTTAATTTTTAAGAATTTAACCCAGTCCACATACATAAGTTCTTAAAAAAACCCTATCAAGCCCAAAAACACCTTTTTTTTTTTTTTTTTTCTTTTTAATCACTTAATTCTTCAAGTATTTCTCACTACTGAGATGTGTTCCGACTAACTGATAATCTAAACTATTCTAATTTATAAAAAAATTCGACCTATGTGCAAAATATGGTCAGCTGTCCTGGCTAACCTTAGCTAACACCAATTTTTGGATACAAACCCTAAATAATAATAATTTAGAAAATAAAAAAAAAATACCAGGAGAAATAATAAAAGAACACCAAATATTTGTTATGCTACAAAGAAAAAATTAATTGGGAGAAAAAAATGATGGAAAATAGAAATTAGAGGGGAAAGGCATACCGAAAAGCTGCCTCTTAAGATTCTCTTGCATGGTATCATTGTTGCAGACAAAGATATATCCACCAATGGTTTCATTTCTCGGCAGAGACTCGGCCGGCGGAAGCGTCTTAAACCTCTTATCCACGCTACTCTTTCCATCCTTGTTATTATCATCGCCGCCGCTGCCGGATTTCTTCTTACCGGGATTGCTGTTATTGTTGTTCTTCTTCCCAATTTTCCCGCCATGCATCTGATCATCCTCGTGAGCCTTGTTCTTGTAAGGCTTCAAGTTCATAGCATTGTTGTTGTTATTGTTGTGAAATGCAGGCTTGGAGTAAATCCCCTTGTTGAAACCGCCATTGAGACCAACAGTGGTATTCTGCGACACGGCGGCGCCGCCGAGTTTCCACCCGTCGTTAAAACCGTTGTTGAAGTCCGAAGCTTTTGGCTTGAAGCTGTTCCACCTGCTGTCGTTGAATCCATTGTTCAATTCGGAAGCCTTCGGCTTGAAGCTGTTCCAGCCGTCGTTGGAACTGCCGTTCGCGTCGGAAAACGCCGCTTTCGGCTTCAGATTATCGACCCACGAGTCGTTGAACCCGTTGAATTCGGACCCTTTCGGGGTCAAATTAACGATCGGACTCACTTCGCCACCGACCTTTATATCGAAATTCCTCCTCTCATCGGGCCTCTTGCTGTACGAATTGCTCCAAATCGAATCGTTGATGTTCAGATTTGCGAAGTTGGAACCTTGAACTCGAAGCTGGTCGCTGAACTGCCAAAACGACTGGTTGTTGTTCTCCATTTTTGTATCAATATTCGATTGAAAAACTACAAATCGCGATCTGGGTTTTTGAGAAAACTGAAAAATATGATCTGGGCTTCTGAAAGATTTGTATTTTATGCAGTGTGCGTGGAGAATCTGAAGAGTGAGTAGATAAAAAAACAGAGAAAAAAACAGGGGAGTTGAGAAACTATGAGAGGAGAAGTGAGGAGTGGATGGTTAAATAAAGGTGATAATTCATTTACTATTTGGATCGTGAGAGAGGAAATTTCTGGGAAAGGGACAAAAGGGGTTTGAAGATGGCGTGTCCATTTGTCAAAGGAAGAAATATACAAAGATATTTTTTTTATTTACATTTTTGGAGGGAAATTGGAAGAAAATAATAAAATATATATATGTTTTTTTTCTTGAGATTATTAAGTTTGAGCTAAAAAAGAGGGATGATGATGTGATGACAGCATAAACGCGTCGAGACGTGGGAGGTGAGGTGGCAGATGGAGCAGAGGAGAGAGAAAGTAAGGAGTGAGAGAGAAGAGGAGAGCGAGGAGTCGTTGTTTGAGAGTGGAGGGGGTCGGATTTGGTGGCGGATTCTAGAACGTGTAGGAGGTTCGGTGGAGGTTGGGGAGAGTTCACACTTACGAAGTTGTAATTTTTGCTTAGGAGCTAAGACTTGACTATAAGGAAAATAGACAAGTATGTATGTGACTTGGCCAAGGGGCTTACACGTCTAAGTCAAGTCTCTACACGTGAAGGGTTTCAATTTGAGCTAATGTATGGTGCATTGTCATCCCACCATATTCTTATTACGACGTTATTTCGTTGCTGAACATTTCAACAGAAGTTCTTGCTTATATCTAATCTCGAGTTAATACGTGTTCAAGTTTTGATTTTTTTAATATTCAGCAGCCAAGTCTTATTTTTTTTACTATGTGTAATTGTGAATTTTTTATATGTGTTATCGGGTATAGAATTGTCGACGTTTTTTAACGATTGGTTCTTTAGTTAAATGTATAAAAATAAAAAGTCTAAAGGTTTAAAAGTTCCGAACAGATCATGCTTGGAAGTACCTTCCAATTTTTATACTTCCCTAATGAATATTTGTCGTTCATTTACCATTCACCAAATTAAGAGCATTCACTTTACATATTAGAGGTTTGGTGATTTCGACATATTTTATTAAGAACAAATCCTACTACTTTTATAGTAAAACTGATTGCAAAAGAGATAAAACCGACCTATTAAAGTTACTTTTCGGGGAGATTCATTTGATATTAAAAAAACTGCTCAACAACAATCCAACAACTCAAGTATTCTTTGTTTTGAGGGAAAAAATAATAATAATGAAAAAGGCTTGAAAACTTTAAGTTTTAACGATAAGGACAAAATAAAGGATAAAGTGAATAGTATCATGATTGATTTTTTAATGTAAAAATATGATTTTTCGTTAAAATGAATAATATTATGAATTTTTGGTTAAAATTCTTAAAAAAAAAATGAAAATGAAATGCAAAGGGAGGAGAATTGGGATGAAACCGTGTGGGCCTGGATTGTGGGTCTTGTGACCCAGATTAGGGTAATGATTCGTCTAAAGCTAATTAGAGAAGTCTTCCAAAAAAAAAAAAAAAAGCTAATTAGTGAAAAAGCCCACTACCCCACAATTACTAAGTCGGTCAGCCTTCTTTTAAAAAAGAAAATTAATTAATTTTAAATGAAAAAAAAAAGAATATTTAAAATATAAAGAAAAAAAAAAGGGGAGGATCATAAATACGTGTCCAAATTGGCAAATAATTAAACTCAACTTAGGTGATATTAGTATAACAACATTCACCCAGAATATCAATAGTTTGATGGGCCTGCTAAGTCTGATGATCCTCGTCAGTCGTCACTTCACACAAGCCTTTGATTAGCAACCGAATATTCTTGCGTTATTTTTTTTCTAACATTTCTTGCTTGATAAAATGTTTTAAACTTTAGTTTATACACACACGATATATTTTTTTATAAAAATTAATAGATAAAATTTTGCCGACTATGTAACATCTAACATCCTACTTTTTCAAGCTTCAAATTATTAATATCATGAATTTTTTTTTTTTGGTATAAAATGTCCGTTCTTTATTAATAAATGTACGCATAATTGATGTTGTATTAGTATTTCAATGTGCATATATGCATAATAAGTTTGATATGTTTTGTTGGCTACTGATGATTATATGGATACATTGTCGATGACACATTCAGAGTCCGTCCTTCTTTAAAGAACGACTTTAGTCAATAGTCAAACTCGTATTTATAAAGCCCATAGATCATGGTTTTTCCTAAGCTATCTCTAAGACAAACATAAATGAGATTTGGGATAAAAAGAATTAGGTTTCTTCTCTTTAATAGGTCTCCACTCACAAGTTAGTCATAATTAAGATAGCAACTTACATAAAATGAATTCGTTGCCATAATGAATGGCGTCCTGATCCAAGAAGGCATTGTCATGTGAATAAAAGTCACATATAACAAATTAACAGTACATTATTAAACTAGGAACATCACATAACAATAAATTTGTATTTCAATAAGTCGTTTTCCGCATTTAGGGTTAAAATTTTGAGTTTGGAGATGGCCTTATGTTTTTTAACCTATAAACATGCAGACCTACGCAATGACCCACCAATAAGATTGAATATGGTGATGTGTCCTTTCTTTTTTGTTGAAGTATTGATGATGATAGTAACATATGCTTTTATCAACTAAACTAAGCAGTCGGTAGATAGAAACAAAGTAGTGAAATAGTAGTTGATCCAATCGCCAACAACATTCTGGCCCTTAATTTTGGTCCAAAATCTGCATATGTGGAAAAAACATGGGTCCAGTGATATTTTTAATTGGATTTGCATTGGACCGGGCCCAGCTCAGTGAAGTCGACTAAGGGTCCGCACGAAAAGAAAAAAAAAAAAAAAAGTAAAGGTCTGTTTGGTATTAGATTTGGATCCAATGTTTTTAACTTAAAAACAAATTTTGAGTCACAAATTTAAGTTTTTGTTTGATATCTGATTTGAAAATAATTATCAAAATCACCACTCAAAAATATTTGAAAACAAAGCTTATTTGTTGAAAATACAAAAAGTGTGTTTTTATATTTCTTTTCCGGGATTCACCTCACTCCCTCTGTCTATCTCTTTACCACTCACTCCCGTCTCTCTCTCTTCTCTTTCTCTCTTACCCCTCTCTCTCGATACTCTCCTCTCTATTGCCTCTTCAATCTCTTCCCACTTACATCCACCATAACCACCACCTCTATCCTTCTTCCTTCGGCCGAGATAAATCGACGGCAACGAATAGCTATTGGTTTTGGAGATCGTTGGATCTCAGATTTGAGATCGCCAACGTGACCAGCCTCGGTTTGTCAGCACGAGTTTAGAGGAAGGAGTCGGTAAATAGCAAAAGGGGTCGCTGGGGAGGGGAGGGATGAAGTGGTTGGGAAATTGGACTGGCTTGGGTGTTTGATTTTTTCTATTTTAAATTAAATTAGTTTTCAGAAGTTGCATACCAAACGAAGTTTTGAATTAAAAAATTTTAAATCAAAACATGTGTTTTTAAAAATAAAAAAAAATCAAAATTTTGAGTTCTGTTCTCAAGTTAGATACCAAACAGGCCTTAAATTACGCAAAAATATCTCAATTATGGGTTGCACCACAATCTCATCTCTCATGTTTTAAACATTGCAATGTTATACTTCGTCTTACGAATTTATCGTAATGTCAAACCTCCGTTAAATATTTCATCAATTTGATTGTTAAATGATGACATTGCAAGTGCGGGACCCACACTCATCTCAACTGAGTTAAAATTTGACTAAATATTAATAATTTAATAATTCTTTTTCTTCCTTTTCTTCTGTAAAAATTGTGACGGAATATGAGGGTATAACATGTGTATTTATGTAAGTAGTGAAAAATTTTATTTTCAATTATATCCACTATTTAGATAATGAATGTGCCGTTCATTACTGAAAAATCTCTCCCTGCAAAAATGAAGGTGGAGATTTTGTCCACCGATTCCCCCACGGCAGCAACCAAGAGTCCCAAGGGCCAAAGCATCTTCATTTCCCTTCAATTCCCCTTATCTTTCCTTTCAAGGAAACGAAGAAAAAAAAAGGGATCGGGAAATGCCCAACCCGCCACTGCTTCTCCACACCTCCATCGACAGTAGGCAATCAAACAACCCAATCCTTAAAAGGGGGCGTTGTTTTGAAGCCGACTGCCCAACACCCTCTTCTCTGCCGACAGCAACAAAGGGACCACCGCCTAGCTCTCTCTCATTCTCGCCGCCACTCTGCACTGCCCTTCCTAAGCCGTCGCAACTTCCTCCTCCAAAGGATCGCTGCTTCTATGTGCCAATCCACCATGGGTCTCTAACAAGCGGGGAAGACTCCGAGGGAAGCCGGAGAAATCGTCGCCGTCAATGGCTGCTCCGGCGTCCACCACATCGCCTCTCCTTGCATCGTCGATCAAATCCACGACCCCGAGAAGGCACATCACTCCCTGTCGTCGTCTTCGTCCAACAGTCCCCAAAAGCCCGATACCCCTTTCAACCCTTCCCCAACTACTTATCAGATTTTTATTAAAGGGTTGGTGGATACCAACGATTGGGGTTCGAATCTTTGGTGGCTGAGTTCTTTTTGCTTGGACGGTGGTGAGGAAGACGATCTGGGCTCGCTCTATGGGCGATCTGATGATCTGAGTAGCTTAGAATCCATGGCTGGGTTTGGAATCGATAAGAGAGCTGCGGCTAAGGTTTGGATTACTAAAATGAAATGTAGATATGAAGGCATGGCTAGGGTCTGAGATGGGGTGAATGAGATAATACAGCTGGATGGAGGTTAGCGAGAGAGAGGATGATGGCTGGAGGGAGACAATTGGATGATGGCTGGAGGGAGACAATTTTCATTGGGATTGGAATACAGATTCTACGTTACGTGATTTTATACAAATAGTTGAAAATTTTATTTTTTTAATTATTAACGTTTTAGTGCACTTATCTCATTATTTATATAATGACACATGTATCATCTTATGTTCTCGTCACATTCAAAAAAATCTCTTGGTTGGATGAAGGTTCGGGAGAGATAAGGAACGGTGTTTTCTATGGAGTTTTATGAGGAGGCTGTGGGAGAAAGTTGTGTTTTCTATGGAGTGTTATGAGGAGGCTGTGGGAAACAGTTCTAAAATCTTCAACTGAATAGTTCAAAGGGTCGAAAATAACTCTAAAATCGTCTTCAATCGAAGGTCAGACCAAAAGGTTCGTAGATCCCACTGAACAAAAAAAAGATCAAAGGGCCAACTGGCCCGCCCCTGGACGGGCCACATGATTTGATTTGATTTTTTTTTTGTACAATTTTTTTTGTTTTTTTTTTAATTTTTTATTTTACATTAAATAACATGAAATAACATTAAACAATATTAAACAACATTAAATAACATTAAGTAACATTAAACAACATAAAAAAATTTAACAACATGAAACTTAAACAACATTTTTAAAAACATTTAACAACATAACAATTATTGACAATCCATAACATAAATTTATTGAGATAATTTAATTTAAGTAACCATAGTAATTCAATTAAAATAATAAATTATGTTTGGCCATATGGCCCTCAGTTGGAGATGGTTTTTTGTGATAGAGCTATGTTTGGTCTGGCCTACGGTTGGAGACGATAAGAAATATAGTTCTCTGACCCTCCTTCGGTTGGAGATGGTCTAAGGTGAGGTGGGCAAGGGTAGCCAAGGAATAAAAGGGAAGAAGAAGGATAATTTATTTTTTTAATAAATTTATTTCTTGTCCATGTGGTACCAAAATGTGGGTCTCACATTTGACATTCATCACTTAACATAAAATTTAATGAAAATCTAACATTGCTACGTATTTGTAAGATAAGGTATGACATTGTAATGTTTAAAACACGAGGTATGAGATTGTGGTGTAATCTATAGTTGAGGTAGTTTTGTGTAACATGAGGTATGAGATTATGATATGATTTATAATTGAGGTAGTGTTGCGTAATTTATCCAAAAAAATAAAAGGGATTAAACAACATTAAAATATAAATAATATATATGTATATATGGCTTCGCCCGGGTTCGAACCGGAGACCTTCAGTGTGTTAGACTGACGTGATAACCAACTACACCACGAAACCGTTGTTACCAAGTTGCCTAATAGTCATATATAACTGAACATGTTAGCAGAGAGGTCTCTTCCTCTTCCTGAGACAGTTTGCGCTTGTTGGTATTGTCCATGATAATTTGACTAATTCATCCTTTTGTTTAAAAAAAATGGACGACTGGTGGTGAACTACGGGGTTTCCACCATTTCATAGAATATTATGTGACAAATGCAATGAAATATGAAAGTAAAATATCAATGTCACATTTCATATACATGTAGAATTTGTATCTATGTGCAATCTCACCTGGGATCATTTAATAAGATCAATATATAATTAGTTATGACGCTTGCTGTAACAATACTTTTCTTCTAATTAAAACTTTTAGTGACATGTTTACTTATTAGGAATGGGAAAGTATGAGCATCATTTGTAATTTTCTGACAAATCTATCATTTACCAACACACAAGAAATGAACAAATTAGTACATCTCATGTTGGAAATGTGTTCTATTCAACGTTGACAAAGCATCATTACCAAGGGGATATGTGGGAAACAAAATTTCAAACAAGCATAGAATTACTAGGATGCCTGCAACCAAGAAAGAGAAGAAACATGTTTGACCTTGTCGCACCGACGTGGTGTGAGCCAAGGGCTCTCTGATGTCTTAAGTGTGACTTAGAGCTCAAGTTTCTTAGAACATTACCTGTTATGGTTGACAGCCAAATCCTTATATAGTGGCAAATCTAAACTTGCAGATGATTCAATAGGACACGCTTGGTGTCCCATAATTGGCTAAAAATAGACAATACAACCTTTGAATCCCCGGATGTAATGTTCGTTGTGCACAGCAATCAGCTAGCAGGCAACAAAACATCGTAATAAACTACCACGGGAACAGTTAAGAATTGAAGAGCAAGTCATCCAAAACCGCAACAACAATTCTTCGTTTTCTTAGGTATTTGCATCGAATAAGTTGAACCCCAAGTGGTTGTTTGTGGTAGCTAAGCTGCTGCAAAGAAACAAAAATGAAACCAAAACCGAAAGCAATCCAAGGACTATTTTGCTTTCATCGCCCTCTAAAACTTTGTTCACTAAACCAATTAGATCGGTGGCGGATTTTCCAACCATATTATCGAAAGCCAAAACAAAACCCTCTCTTTGTTACCTCCTTCAAGTTTCTCTCTCTCTCTCTCTCTCTCTCTCTCTCTCTCTCTGAGTTACCTTTTATCTATTAAACCCTCTTCTTGTTTTTGGAAAAATAGTTAGAGAGAGGAAGAGGAGAGGAGAGAGGAGAGAAGAAATCATGGCTGGTATTGCTGGTCCTTGTTCTTCTGGTGTGCTGTTTAGATCAAGAGAAGCTGGGAGCATTAATGGAGCTTCCATGGCACAGTTTGATGGGCTTAGGCAAGTGGAGACCATGCATATGCCTGTAAATGGTAACATGTCAAATGGCTTGAGTTTTACCTCAGGTAAATAAACTCTCTTTCTTCTGTTATTGTCAATTTTCCATTTTTTTCCCCTTCTGTTCTTATGATGCAACTGCATTATAGTTAATATAAGTGATGGAGATTAGAAATGATATTAAACGAAGTTAGGTTCCACTATAAAATCAATTAGCGGGTAAGTAGGGACAACTATTTTCAAGGGAAGGGCCAAGTATTTTCCTTCCAAATGTAGAAATAAGTCTAGTAGCTGACTATATGTGTCTATGACACCTTTCCTAGCTGTAGTGAGGCTTGAGATGCAACCATGGTTGGATAAAGATGCTAAATTGGTCCATCTTTCTGGTAATTGTTCTGTCTTGCGCCGTTGCTACTACTATAAATATTTTCTTGAGAGATGTCAGTCTGGTCAAATCTGAAGTTCTGAACTGTTGATCAAATACGTTTTTGTTCGAGATTGAGGCCTATACTCCAATCTGACAACATAACACGCGAGATATATTGCAAAAGAACTTACTTATCAAGTCATTCAATTAATTCGAATTCTCATCTTTGCATTGTGTGGCATTTGTATCGGTTTGATACTTTGGTCGAGTAATCGGAGAAGTGATTTTCCTCAATTGGGTGTCCATTTCTAATCTAGTTCTTCATTCTCAGCACCAAAATGCAGGACAATCAAGGCCATGGCATCTTCAACTGTTTCTGCTCCCAAAAGAGAAACAGATCCCAAGAAACGAACTGTAATAACAGGGATGGGTCTAGTCTCAGTTTTCGGAAGTGACATTGACACATTCTACAACAGACTCCTCGAGGGAGAGAGTGGGATTACTCTAATAGACAGATTTGATGCTTCAACTTTCTCAGTTCGGTTTGCTGGACAGATACGTGATTTCTCCTCTAAGGGGTACATTGATGGGAAGAATGATCGCCGTCTTGATGATTGCTGGAGATATGGTATTGTTGCTGGCAAAAAGGCCCTTGAAGATGCCAATCTTGGACCTGAAGTTCTCCCAACTGTCAGTCAGATTCTACTTGCTCCAAAATGCATTTCAGGGTTTCTCGCCACTTATGACATTGAGTGCTTATATAATTCATTCTTTTCATGTTCAACAGATGGACAGAACCAGGATTGGAGTGATCGTGGGAACTGGAATGGGAGGCTTAACAGCTTTCAGCGCAGGAGTTGAATCTCTTATTCAAAAGGGATTCAAAAAGATTAGCCCATTTTTCATTCCTTACTCCATTACCAACATGGGATCAGCATTGTTAGCAATCGACACAGGCTTAATGGGACCCAATTACTCCATCTCCACTGCTTGTGCCACAGCGAATTACTGCTTTTACGCAGCTGCAAATCACATTAGAAGAGGTGAAGCAGATATCATGGTAGTTGGTGGGACTGAGGCTGCAGTCATGCCTACTGGTGTTGGTGGGTTTATTGCTTGCCGGGCTTTGTCTCAGAGAAACGATGAACCTCACAGAGCTTCCAGACCATGGGACAAAAATCGTGATGGTTTCGTTATGGGAGAAGGCGCTGGTGTACTGGTAATTGAAAAATCATATATCATTCTTCTGTGTGGCTTTACGTATGACTACATTGTGTATTTGATGCATGTATCCTGGATCTTACCAAATATTTTTTTGTTTCGTTGTGTGAAGGTCATGGAGAGCTTGGAGAGTGCATTGAAAAGAGGAGCACCGATAATCGCAGAGTACTTGGGAGGTGCTGTGACGTGCGATGCTCATCACATGACTGATCCTAGGTCAGATGGTCTTGGTGTATCGTCTTGCATAACCAAGAGTTTAGAAGATGCTGGAGTTTCCCCTGAAGAGGTAAGAGCATTTGTTGTTTTCCGAAACTAAGGAAATTTTTATTTGCCAATTGATTTATCTACGGCCAATCGAGATTCTGATTTGTTGTTGTTGACAAATTTACGATTCACAGGTGAACTATGTGAATGCTCATGCAACATCTACACTAGCAGGGGATTTGGCTGAGTTTAATGCTATCAAAAAGGTCTTCAAGAACACGTCCGAGATGAAGATCAACGGGACCAAGGCAAGAAACCTGAATCCCATTAACATATTTACTCTCAAACATATGATTTAGTAACTCAGTGTGCAGTGCATACTATTTCGCACTTAAAATCCGGCAAGACGGATTATTTTCATATTTCACTTATCACATGAAAACAGCTCATTCTAATTATCTTTTTCTTTTATCGTGTCTCAGTCGATGATTGGACACGGTCTTGGAGCTGCCGGTGGATTGGAAGCCATTGCAACCATTAAAGCAATCAACACTGGCTGGCTCCATCCTACAATTAATCAAGATGTATTGCTTTTTCCCCCTCTACATTTACTTTCCCCTGCTTTTGGTTCAACTTTTTCATGTCAAATTATGCTCTTTTAATTCAATACTTTCTAATACTTGTGGTTCTTAGGACTTGGAGCCCGCTGTTACAATTGACACTGTCCCGAATGTGAAGAAGCAACATGAGGTTAACGTTGGTAAGTGCTTTTACACTCTCATAAAAAGGCCAAAATATAGCATCCGAGTTCCTTGTATTACAAGATACTTCGCTTCGTTTGGCTAATCAAAAGATTTCCCACTTGCAGCTATTTCAAACTCATTCGGCTTTGGCGGACACAACTCTGTGGTTGTCTTTGCCCCTTTTAGTCCCTAAATAACATTCAAGCCATGCAGAAAAGAAGTATCTTCCCTCACTATTATTTCGCTATTTAGAACCATTGATTCGGTGATGTTTCCATTTCTCTGAAGCATACAAGATGAGTATCAGAATCAAGTGCACTGTGAGGAGTCCTCAAGCTCACATAGCCCTTTTTCAACGTGTGCAAACAGTCGAATTTAGTGTGAGAATCAAGTGCACTGTCAAGAGTCTTCGCGCGCATGTGACGGATTTAGGTTTCTACATTTTTTTTTTCCATTGAATAAAACATGAAATCAACTTTTTCTTTTTTTTGGTTCTTGTCCCAGAGTGTCTTGTTTTCTGATTTTCTGATTTTCTGATTTTCTGTTTGTAATTTAAGTGAATTTTGTATGGAAGTGGTCAAAACATTGACCCAATAAGGGCTTGAATAAAATTCCTTTCACCTTGTTCTTTGTCCAAGTTAATTGCCATCGTTTAACCAATTTGAATATAACTAATATGTATTAGGAACTAACATTCTGCTAAGCTCCAGAAATTAAATATGACCATTATATAAACGATATTAGCAACAATTAGGGAACTAAACCAATGGAAGATATCGTAGCTTTTCCTCTAAGAAATTGTTTTCTGGACAATCTTCTTTGAGAAATTAAGAATAAGACTGATAATCCTTCATCAAAGTATGTAGCAGATTTAAGATTAATCTCCAACAATGAGGATTAAATAATTGTTCAGGTTTTAATGAAAAGTCACCTGGAAGTGCTGTGTAGTCGGCCGGAGTAACCATCTTATCACCAGAGTCGTAGCAGCAGCAGATACTTGAGTAGGCTGCAGAGGAGGGAGCAATGAGCTGCGGCTGATGAGGAGCTCCATTTATCGTAACAAAAAGTACATTGGTAGTATGTTAGAGAACTGCCTAAAAGCTTAACCTCTATTAGGAAATGAGTCAACAATTATTAAATTAACACTCTCCCTCGCATGCAGCCCCCGTGATCTACATGGAGAGACAATCGGACAAATGCATGGCTAAGTTTGAACAACTGCAGCAGCCTAAGGTAAGTAGTTCAAAACATGTGGGGGATCGGGGTCCTCTTTGAACCGGAGCTCTGATACCAAGTTAGAAAATCACCATCTCAAAAGTTTAAGATATTAGAGAATGAGCTAACAATATATACCAAGCTAGCGTAATAGCTAGTGGTCGAAGGATCAAGGGTTGTTAATTGTTCTTTGAACTATCAGTTGTTGTATACCCCAGAAGGAAATTAAATCTCAAGTCCTGCTATCATCGCCTTAGAAGTGGTGTAATGCTGAAGGGACTCTGGAATGGATGTCCGATGGGAGCACAATACGAGGTCGTTACCGTATCACAGAAGGAAATTAAATCTCAAATCCTGCTATCATATCAGTACCGCACTGTAGTGATGTCAAGTGTTATGCCCTAACTCCAATATGATGCTATGACGTGACATGCAAGGGAATGAGGGAGGAGGATCCGTGCATCAATCACAACAAACTGATCGTGATTTGACTGACCTAAGCTTTCGGCTTTGGGTGCTGAGAAGAACTAGGGTTTTGGCAATTATTCAACATCCTCTGGCTAGCACAAAACCTAGAAGATCTTGCAGCAGGTTTACCAAATGGACCTAAATGCATAGTGATTAGTGAGTGTAAGGAAGCCATCTCAAGAAGGCATATATTTTATTCAACTAAAGCTATCATCTACATTCAACCAAAATACAATCTAATTTTGTAAGGATTTAAAATAAGATGAATCTAGTTAAAAACCTTGACTGTAAATGATTGATAGCTTTAGTTGAATAAACTCAAGGGCATGATATTTGGTTACAGAAATGACTATTTTTTAATAATGACGATATATTGATTTATATTGAGGACACAACGATGACATAACAAGAACACAACAATAACATAACACCTGGTCATTTCTATAACCAAATGTAAAAGGATAATCATTCTTGCTAATTTAAATAAGTACCTATTGAAAATTTGTGAACGATCTGCTACACTGTAACAATTTCGTAGCACATAAGCAAAGCTTATATATACATATATATATATATATATATATATATATATATATTCTGAGTAAGCTTTTCAATTAGAAAAGTAAGGACTCAAACTAATATTTTTGGCCGATTTTCCCCGCTGTTAGTTTTTCATTCATTCCATCCAAATTTATATTAAATGGAAGTATGTGTAAAACATGTGAGAGTAGTTCGATCGTTTCGTTCTTTAAAATAATTGAAAACCTTAGATTTCTAAAATGTCGACCTATGCAAATCTTTATGATTCTATAGCTTTTGTGTCTGAAGTGCTGTTTTTGTTCTCAAAGGAGAATTACGTGGTGTGCACGTGATAAGAGTTAACGTTAATTTGGATAGAATCTATAGAAAACTAACAGTAGGAGGGCAATCAGCCAAAATAATAGTTTAAGTCCTTAATTTTCCAATTAAAAAGTTTAGAGGGAAAATCAAAGTTAGGTGAAAACTCAGAAGAGAATCAACAGTCTACTTGTATATTCTCAATCCTTGCAGATAAGGCTTTGAACTTTGAAATTAGATTTTTAGTCTTACATTTTATTTTTACATTATTTTAGATTCTTCCGACAAGATTGAAAGGAGTTTTTCAAATTGCAGTCCTATGACATAAAGGTTCATTGAAACGGTCTACTGCCATTTTTTTCTTTCTAAAATTAGCTATGTGGATTTAAACCTCGAGACTATAGCAATCAATCCTATATCTTTTTCTAGGTTTTGCATTTGTATGCATGTACAAGTTTCAAAGTGATCTGGGGATTAATACAAGAGACACAAAAACCACTATATCAATTCACAACAACCGCCTCTCAAAGATCCGAATTTGACTGCTACAAAAGTTCTCTTTGATAGAACGGGAAAACGAACAGAACCACAAAAATTCTTCTCACCAAATGAAAAGAGAGAAGGAGCGACACAACCGGGGGATCAAGATGTTTAGAAGATACAAGAAACATGGAAGGAAAGAGAGGGAAGAGATCAAGAGTCAGCGGGGAAGAATTTTATGAATAATGTAATCGTAGAAAATCATTTCCTTTTATTTTAGCAAAGATATATGAATTCATTCTTATTTATATTCATTTTTATGAAGAGAAATGTTAAGGAGACTGTTTTAAAAGGAGGACTCTCTATCACTTCATGTTTTTGTCACAATATTTTATAATATTGATATGAAATTGACGTTAAATTGTAAGATGATACAAAATCCATGAAGAGTCTTATTTTAAGAGAATCTCCTTAGTATGTATTTTCTACGAAACTCTGGCTCTCGTGTATAGCCATCATTAATCGATTGATTAATTATGTGTTGCTGCCTTTGCTTTTCTATAAATGTCACTCTCTAACTAATAGTTTAATTATAATTAAGCAGAAAAAGAAATTTCAAATTAGAAACAGAAAAAGATAGATTCCAAGATACATGAATTAATTGGGTTTTTAAAATTTTGTGTGATTCCAACCACTAGCTGCTGCAACTTGCTAGAGACTATAAGCCCTTGTCAATCATTCACTCGAAATAAAAATTCCAATCAGGTGAGAAGTTGCTTCTGAGTCTCAATGTGTGGATCGTATTAGCACCCCAATTATAATCTAATTAACCATGGCTTTAGGCCGACATTAAAGTTATAACTAGTAAACCCACTTGCTTGGTGCTGATTACTGTTCTCTGATGGCTGATGAATCAGTGAATAATGCGATCCAAGACAATTAGGAGAGTTGGTAAACCCTAACTATATTTAGCTAGGGTTTGTTAGTCGTTATTAGGCGGAGAATATTTAATCTTTTTTTCCTGGCTTTGAAAGTTCACACTTTTAAGTCCTTTGATGCTGAAGCATCATAAGCTTTAGTGTAATAGAGTATATAATCCTTTGTTTAATAACCAATTAATAAACAATAAGAATATGCCTTTACAAGATCCTCATTTTTCTTCAACGATTCTATGCGATTGTATATCTCATCTGACTTTCATGACTCGTTTGGGAGTGCTTTAAAATAATTGGAAACGCTTTTGGTAAAATTGGTGAAATTAATTTTGGATTCCAAAAGCACTTTAAGTGTCTGCAGAAGAAAACATTTTCAATCATTTTTACCAAAAACGTTTTCAGTCATTTTAAAAAGCACTTCCAAACGAGTCATCAATCTTCTTTATGTGTGTGTGTGTGTGTGTGTGTGTGCATATTTTTGTTAGGCTTTTTAGCCAAAATGATCCCTGAAATTTGCATAACACATCACTTTGGTCCCTGAGGTTGTCCACCATCAATGTCCTTCCATGCAAAATTATGTTAAATAAGGATCCAAATAACAAATATACTCTCAATTAATAAGCAATGGGCCAAAATGATTTGACAAAAATTAAGGGTATTTTAGTCATTTTATTCTTATTTAATGGAGATTTTTCAAGAAAGAACTAAAATGATTGATGGTGGACAAACTTAGGAATCAGTTCTATTGATTTCAATTCTCAAGGACCAAAATGAGGAGTTACGCAAATATCAGAGACCATTTTGAATAAAAAGCCTTTTGGTTAAGATGTCTCCTCTTTCCATACACCAAATGTGAAGTATACATGAACCAGTTAGTATTACTGTCAAATGTGTAAGTATTATAGATGGTATATATATGAGATTTGGACGAGCAAGAAACCACAAAACATTAGATTGAAGGATTTGAAATGACGTAGATACTGTTTGAGCCCAAAATAATATTATTAGGCTGAGCCTAGGTTTGTTGTCGGTCCAGTACTCTTCCAGAAGTACTGTGGGCCGTCCAGCCGCCATAGTCCGTCCAATCAGGTTAGCCGAGTCTTATTGTGAGAAGGATTTGATTTGGATAAAGGCAAAGAGGTCGAATCCTGGTATAACAAGGGGTCTCAAAGTTGAAGATGTTGGGAATTAGGAATTGAATCTGGTTCATTATAGAGCTTAGTTCAACAACCTATTGGAACTAGGATTGTCCGAATCATAATCAGATTGGGATAAGGAATTCTAGTTTGATTACGTCTTTGGTTCGGCCAGGAATAGATTCACTGCTATAAATAGAGGAGGGAATGCATCATTCAAACCCTCTCCAACTCAACACACAAACTGTCATGCGCAAATTCCCACTCTACATGAAACCTTTCAACAACCTTGAGATTTTTATTTTATTTTTTTTCCGCCAACACATCTTCAGTTTGGATAAACAATACTATGAGTGCAACCGACAACATCTTCAGTTTGGATAAACAACACTAGAGCCGTAAAATCAGCCGACCGAGGAGCACCTTCAGTTTGGATAAACAGCACTGCTTCGAAGCCGACTGGTTACCTATCCAAGTCTCGGTCAACAAGGATTTTCGAATCCTTGTTGGTAGAGGTCATCTCATCAGCATTTTCGACGAAGTAAGGTGTTACCAGGTTACTATGTTCGGCACATTAAAAGCTGAATTCGATATTTGAACTTCACAGAACTGGCAGCCTTGTCTTCAATCTCTATAACCCGAAGGCCGAGACATGTTCCTTCCTCGGCCGTAGTCGCAAGATCAAGAAGTCAGCAGCGCGCCCAACGCCACATCGACTTATTTTACTCCCCAGCTGAGCTTGGCTGACGAGTTGGCACTCCCTATACATAACCGAAAGACGTAGTTAGCTCATTAGTTATTCGGCTTGCGCATCACATAGGCTTGGTAGTTTTTAGGGTCAACAGATACACAAAAGAGGTTTGTAAATGACTACTTGAAAAGAGTAGTCATTTCAAATATCTCTCTATGATATTTTGCATTACTTATGTAACTACTTCAACTGTCTAAACAACCCAAGAGCATAGAAATGGCAAAGAGAGAAAAAACTGAGTTTTGAAGCAAAAAAGAGGCTGCTTCTAGAGGTACACTACTTCTCTATATTTAAGTCACTTAGTACTACGATCTTATGGTATTTCTCTTAACGTATAAGTGAGAGAATTTAGGTTCAGTTCTCATCAAAGTCGATTTGAACCATATTATTTATAACCTAATGTGAGATTTAACTCGCTCTCTCATTCCTTTAGTGTAGATAATAAGGTCTTTTTTAGAAAAAGAAACACTATATTTAAAACATAATTGAAATAAAAAGGCATTTTGATTTAGACCCAGTTAACTCACCGTATTTTAGGAAAAATCTAGATTAATTGTTTTAGTAATTAATGTCTATTGAAGTTATTATTGTAGGATTGACTTTTTTTTTTTTTTTTGACGATTTTGCTATAGATAAATAAGGATAAAAATCTTGATTAAATGCATTATTTGATCCACCTTTTGGATTTTGAAAACTTACATTGCGGCCATAAGAACAATTTGTTAGCCATAAAGCCTATTGCTGAGGTAGAATAAAAAGCCTGTTTAAAAATTAAAAAACAACTTAATACTACTATCTAGTAATATTTCTCTTTACTTGTAAGTGTATGATTTTAGAATCAATTTTTGTCAAATGCGAATTCTAACTAAATTAGTATGGTAAACTCATTGTGAGCTTTAGCCTACTCTCCCAACCCAACCCATAGTATAGATAATATATTTTTTTTAGTACAACGATATATTTTACCTTAAGGGGAGGGAGAGTTCAGCTAAGCCACACAATGAGCAACCTAATTTGATATCGAATTCACCATCTATAAGGTTCAAAACTAAGATCTCTCACTTACAAGTGAAGAGAAATATCATCAGACTGGAGTACTGAGTGGCCATAGTATAAATAATATTGAATGTATTAAAAAAAAAAAAAAGGACACTTAGGCATTATCAATTGAAACCTTATCAATAGGTAAATAAATCCCATCCACATCATCTCTGCAATAGATACCAAAACCTATATATCCACATTATACATTTTTTAACCAATAAACTTTATTCATACATTTGGTATCAAACTCATCAAGATTATCTACACATTCGGTATCAAACACATCCACATTACAACTATATAAGATTCAAATATAATTAATTTTACATAAAAATTAATTTATTTCACATAAATAACATTAAATTAGAAAAATGATGATTGACAAAAAAATAAATTGTAGAGGGGTAAAATAGGCATGAAATGAAATGATAAATGGGAACGCTATTAATTAACCTCATCATCTCACTTTGGTAAGTTTTTAATATAAATATGAGTAATACTAGGTAAATTAAATTTAAAACTATGTAATGTGTCATTAATAGAAAATAAGCATGGTAATCATCACTTAAGTGATAATCCAATCATCAACAATCACCTTATATACTTTACAAAAATAGTCTAAATTGATGATTTCCCTAACATTATCCTAAAAATATTTAAATAGTTTATAAGTTTTTCCTAAAATATTGGTGGAGCAAAAAATAATCCAAAAAATTATGTAGGTGACACGTGAACTTTTAGGTGAAAATGACAAGATTATCCTGGAGGCACATTGGGATTCTCACGCGCATGCAACGAACAATAACAGCTCATTCAAGGAAGAGTCCAAGGTGATCAATATGGTCTTATTGATTTTATTCAAAAAGTAACTCCCAAAAAATCCTATTTAATTTAGGAATAATTATCATGTTAATTACATGATATCTTTCAGTTATTCACCCAATTACACCATATATAACCGGCCACTCTCCACCAATAGGGCTGACCACCCTTCTATAAATACCCATCTTATCCCACTAAAATGCTAAGTCATTTGCTACTCACAAACTCCTACCACACATTCTTTTTAGAATTCTAAGCCAAAGCCCCCTCTCCCCCATTTATCGTGGGCATGTGAGGTTTTTAACTTTAATCTTAAATGTTATTATTTTGCAGGTACATTTTCGTCAAAGAAAAAGACAACAAAAATTTGCATTCACAATATTCTAATATAATTAGGTTGACATCTACTTTTCTACAAAATAAATCCTCATAAATTCATATAATTGGCCATTTCTCTATGGGACCTTTGTTGATTTTGTTTTTACGCAAACGCGCGTGTTATTAATTAAAATAGTAACAGTGGAGGAGGATAACCAAATGGGCAAGACCAGATGACCCTACGAACCTCAATGTTAATGGCAGAGGAATTTTATTTGATGATTTTTGTATTTTTATTAAAAATAGAACGACCCATAAAATGTGCCCATTAGTCATTTCCCACAATCTGAAAATGCTGCCAAAAACCAATTTTCAAAACCAGACATAAACAAAACCAATTTTTATTTTTAATATTTTATTCTTTAAACAAGGAAATAATATAAACCTCGAATCTAAGGGGAGCTTGTAACTAATTAAGCAGAACATTAAAGCGACTGATTATATCGAGAATAAGTCAAAGTCGGTTAATGATCTATTGTCCTTATGCAGTCAAATTAAACACATCCTAAACATCGGATTAGTCTGGCAACCCCACTTCTAATAAGAGAAATGCTAAAAACCTCTACGCTAACCATTGTATTTGAATCTTTTTACTTCTTCAAATATTTGTCAGTTACATAAAAAACAAGAACTTAATATGACACGTCTCAGTCTCACTTCTTCAAATCCAAATAAAAGGTTAGTGGTGCTAGCACTCCCACTCCCAATAAATGAGTAAAAATTCGGGAAAACTAATGAAAATAATTTGAAAATTTTGAATTTTAATAAAAATAACAAAATAAAGAATAAGATGAATAGTACCAAGATTGATTTTTTAGTGTAAAAATATGATTTTTCGTTAAAATAAACAGTACCGTAAGTTTTTCGTTAAAATTCCTTAAAAATTCATCTTAACGAAACAAAGAAAGGACATAAACATAAAAGGTGGATGATATTACAACAATTAAAAAAGAATCCCCACTAAATTTTCTTAATTAAAAAAATGTATATATTAGCCTGCAGAGTGTTTGTTTACTGGGCAGTTGGCTTTGTTCTGTGTCTGTCATCGATCTTTACTTTGACCTGGACTTGGTCAAATACAGCACAATTTACAGACGGTTGAACGACTAATTATGTTTCATCTTCGGTCATACTGTTGGTAGGTAAGCTAACATTTAACATTAAACTCTTGACTTAATATATTATTATATGCAACAAAATATAATGTTACTTTATTTCCTCCACAAGCACGCCCACAAATGGACAAGTTTAGGCGACAAATTTTAATTAGAGGCTTAATTGGATTACACGCAACTTCTTTGTTTTCGTAACTCATTTTTTACGTCTAGCGCAAGAGGTTAGCATCTGAAATTTTGTTGACTTTTCCTTTTCACAGCATAGGTTGTATAAAGAAGACACCTTTAATTAACACCAAAAATATTACTAGGCTGAGGAAAATGTTTTGGGAAATGATTTTCACATTTCCTTCTTTTTTTTTTTCACTATGCACACCTTTTTTTATTTACGTCTTTTAATTCTTTTTTTATTTATTTAATTCAATGATCATAAATAAACATAAATACGTAGCTAGACAAAAATATGTTGAAAATTTGAAAATTACTTCTCAGTATTCTTCATGTACATGCTCATTAGATCCTATGTCAGCATCATGAAACTGATGGTAGATTTCCATAAGATCTCAACTTTGTATTTGATCCAAAAATGTCATAATCGAAGACATGTCTTCTGTTTGTCACGGCACTAAAAGTCGAAGGAAAAAAAATATATTCTATGATACAATTTATTTGTAATATGGTAGGCCATTATAGTAAATTAGTGCTTGAGCTCTCTACATTTTTACATGATTAATTTTGATATGAACCTTCTAAACTATTTTCCCCTTTGGCACTCTGCTAAAATGGATGGCTTTATTTATTTATTTTTTTGAGGAATTACAGAGGGGGTCTTAGCCCATTTTCGGTTTTTACAAATCACCCATCAAGAGGGAATGCTAACAGCGAAACTCGAATTTAAGTCTTGGTCTAGCGAAAAAACACTCCTTACCAACTCAACCAACCCTCGTTGACGGATGGCTTGGTTTTTCAATTGTCTAGGAAGGTTATCAAAAGTCTAAAGTAGTCTAATGATATTGTGCAATGTAGGTATCCATGTATCCTAATTGAAGCACCTAATTGATTGCCTATAGGCTTGTGATTGACCAATCAGAGCTAAGTAACATGGAATTTGACTTGATTAGTGATAAATAATCATGGTTAACCAATCTCATAGAACTAAATATGACTTGCTTTGCATTCTCTCGTAGCAGTTACTTAATAGGAATCTTGTGTGCTTAGTTAAACAAGTACATGTTTTAGTTTAAACATAAACAAAATTATGGTGTTTCTGCTTTATACACGCGTGCTTATGCTTTTTAAAGAAGACTGTATATTGTGGGAAGAGCATTTGATATGTTGTATCATTTTCGTTTTGGAATCAAACTAATAGTAAGTGATTAATTTTAGTTTGACAAAATAATAATAAGATAACTAGATTTAGAGGCTCTTCGCAAATGTGCGTGAAAAAAAAAAATAGAGAGAGATGGAAAATGGGTTGGATTCGGTATGAACACAAAATATACGTCTAACCTAGGCACAAGCGCAAAATAACATGCATGAAGCACAAACACAAGAAGAACTCGAGTAGACACCAGTCGCTTAATATTGCATTCTAATTCATTAAAAGTATAGAGTTATTCATATTGTTAAAAAGTTTAGATACTGTAACACGTTTTGAAAAATATAATCTAGCAAATTGAGCTACAAATCCATTACCAGATTTTGAGAAATTTAATTTAGCAAAACAATAAGTAATTGAATAATTTAAAATAGCATCTAATAATGCATTAGATATTCAAGTCAAATCTCACTTGAGAACTTAGCCTATTTATCTAACAACAATGTTTGGGTACTTAAGGATGAGTAGGAACTCTTACTCAAAATTCTTTGTGTTCGAACCACAGAGTTTCATACTTATGATTAGAATCGTTAGTATTATGAATCATTTTGTAAATATCATCTCTACAAAGATGAATTAAATGGAAGATCGTTTAATCAATCTATTGTAGCAAATATATAGACAGGTTTGCAATACTTTTACCATTTCCTTTCATTTGTTTTTATACAATTTGATGACTAAAAAACTTTAGTTTTAATTAATTTTTTGCTGTGTAATTTGTAATATAAATAGTTTCAATTACCAACACGAAGTTCTCTGAATCAGTAACGAATAATTTTGAGTAGAAACTCTTACTCATCCTTTAAGTAGTCAAGTATTGTTGTTTATCTAAAACCCTTGTTACTTAATATTCATCAACTTTGTAAATCATATTGATGATTGCTTGATAGAGACGCATGATAATGGGGTGGTGAGGTCCCAAATCTGTGTTCTAAGTGTCAAACGGTAAATTTCAAGAAAACGAAAAACCAAAAAGAAAAAACACTTCTTACAAATGTGCAGTTAATTTTAAGCTTTTTGAATTGGTGAGAAATTTCAATGTGAATGTTTGATTACGCAACTCTTATATTAGGTGGGACCAACATAGAGTCTAAGTTTTTTTTTTTTTTTTTTTTGACCAAAGGATATTATCTATATTAAAGGAGAGATGATAGGTTTAACCTTAGAATGAATTAGCAATAATGTGGTTCAAATTCGTTTTTGGCGAGAATCAAACATAAAACCTTTCAATTATAAGTGAAGAGGAATACTACTAAACCGTAGTACTAAGTGGCGACCAACATAGACTCAATTAGAATAAAAAATACATGTTGATTTACCTTTGTTGTAGCTTTTGAGTTATATTTTACTCAACAAGGGGCAGCGAGTACACAATCGATAAGTAGATATGGTCTGACCTCACACAACAAATACATATTTAACGAAGTAGATTCGGCATGCCCCATACAGGATCGATCTTCTAGCCTAGCACCAAGGTGATTTTTTTTCTTTCAAAGATTTCATATTTTTACGATAAGTGCCCTATAAATGATATGATCGAGCGCCTTTATCCAAGTTTATCAGGTTTCTATCCTCAAATTTAAAAATCTAAACTCAAAACCTGTGTGGTTGTGGGGACCAAAAATCCAATTTACCTTTCTCTATCACCTCTTTGTTTAAAGAAATATATGCTTACATGGAGGCAATTCCAGGGTAGATGTCCACCCACAAACTCAAAATGTTGCAATTTGCCCCATGATTGTCCTCACATGGATTCCAACCAAAAACAAGTTTTCTTTAATGTTTACAAGGTATTACCTAAAACAAACCTTAATTGCATTTCTTTTATAATTAGTTTAATTTTTTGTAGGGTACCCCACCCCACATGGGATTTCAACCTCAAAACAATTTTTTTTTTTAACAAACAATACTATCTATATTAAGGGGGCGGAGGAAGTGAGTTAAACTTTACAATGGGCTAGCCATAATAATATGGTTCAAATTCACTTTTAACGATAATCGAACCTAATACCTCTCACTTACAAGTAAAAAAAATACAACTAAACCGTAGTACTAAGTGGTACCTCAAAACAATTTTTTAGGTGATGCTATATCAACACACATTTTCTTAATTTCTGTCATTTAGTATTTTTCAATTCATTTGATATGAGAGCCAAAAGTTAGAAAGAACATTTGAAAGGTAAAAAAGGGTGAGTGAATAACGTTAATTTTTTTCTTTGGTTTTCCAAAACCAAAGTCATTGATTTCATTTTTTGCGCAGGCGTGAATGCAGCCAAGGAACACCAACCAATTTGGTCTCCACATGGGGTGTGCCTCTACAATACCACAAACCCCACCAATCTTGCTACTTTCTCTTTCTTGTAAACAAAAAGATTTATTAAGGTAGAAATATACAAAAAATAATGTATTACTCTCTCTTTTGAAGCACATTTAATTTAATAGTGAGTTATTTTCTTCTTTTCATTTAAATAATTTTTGTCCGTAGTCTTCAGTGACAAGAGCATTCCAGGTTTGAAGGGCTGTGGTGGCCCTGGTGGGGGCAAATACACCGCATGTTCCTTTCGAAACCGTGACAGTGGATCAACATGCAGCTACATCTCTTAGGACGTCATCACGATTGGATGCAGGAGCAAACCACTCTCAGATTTTATCCAAGCCATGATAAAGTTGGCATGGAATACTAATCAAATTAGATGATTTAGTTATGCGCATGATGATGAGTAACTGATCACCGCCGTTTGGATCTAATGTGTTGTGGTCCTCGTTATCCTCTTCCTTAACCTAAATCTCAAATTTCTCTTTCTTCCTCTCTCCATTTTGACCCCAAACAAAAGTCATCTTCAAAGCTCAAAAACACAATGAAAGAAATTATAGTAAAAACGTCGGATTGGGGCCCTGAATTGACCGAAAAACCTTGAAATTCATAAGCATAGCACTAAACTTTTTTTGCGTGAAAAAAAAATGTCAAGATGAGCCTGGAACTATTCTGGTTCTTTCATGACGCCGCCTCTGATCATGCATAATTTTAACATTGGAATGATAAATATGTGATGAGTAATATAACCCCATGAACATTGTAGTTTGTGGATTTTGTTATTTACTCAATAACCTAAATCATTTTTGTATGAATGTAAGCTTGATATCAAGGGTGTTGAGGTAGTAGGATTTTGAGAGAAAATGAAGAGTGTTTCTGGGTTTTCTTTTTGTATTTTTATTTTCCAATTGGTTTGTAAAACATAACACAGAAGAAGTAATTCCCCCCAATTTAACAAAATATTATGTTATTGTAAAAACACATCCAATAATTAGCACAAAGGTAGTACAATTAACATAATAAGAGGACAGGTGTCGAACGATAAAGTTAAGTATAAGAAAATCGAAGTGTTTGGGGCCTACTTATGCAAAGCCATATATTAGAGAAAAAGAATAGGTACAGCCAAACACACACATAACCAAATTGTGATTGGTTTGTCCTTACTCTCATCCACGTTCTCTAATTAAAAAAGGATTAACAAAAGTAATTAAAGACCCTAATTCACATTGCTTCTACACTTATCCACAGCACTAATGCTGTTTTAACTTTTATTCGTATTAAACAAAACCAAAAATGCTGACCAGAATTCACATTGCTTTCATCAAAATGTTGTTATGCATTGCAGCCTTGCAGCCACCACCAAAACGACAAATTATAATGCAAATTTTAATCCAAAAGGCAGAATTTGCATACAAGCTTAACTGTCATTTTTAAATTTATTCAAATTGACATTACTATCCTAAATAACATTCAAGAGAGAGACGGTTGAACCAATACGTAGTAAGTAGATGAATAGGGTGATGGTTTAAATCCGAGATACAGTGAATTAATGAATAACTCCCTATATATCAAAGTAGTCCACGGATTACAATGATCATAGTTATGGTCCAGTGGTGAAGTCATAATTTATTGGGAAGGGCGAAATTTAAAAGGGTAAAAGGTCTCAATAAAATGTAGACCAGCAAATCCTAACGACATGTTTACACATCTAGTCGGGTAATACTGCAATTAGTACATACCAAACACAACTACAAATTATGACCACCTTGAACCAAAAGAACAAGACCATGAAAACCATCAAAAACAAAGAGACAACACAAGACTAAATTCATTAGACTGAAAAGGGTACCCAGAGACTGGAAAAAAAATAGAGGGAAATAAAATGCTAAAATGCAAACGAAGGAGCCACTGACATGCCCTTGGAGCACTTGGGAAGCTGGAAATTTTATTAATACGAGAAGCAGCTCCACATACAACTCATTTTCTTTGAATACAAGCTCCCTCTCCACCTCATTTCTCTTCCTCTCATCCAATCCGTAAAACATGCAAGCTCCTGATCAACTCTACCAACAAAAAAAAAAAAAAAAAAAAAAAAAAAACCCTCTTTTTAAAAAAATGAAAAAACAAACAAAATTCAACAAGCAGAAAAAGCAGAAATATTCAATATTTGGAGAGAAAAGGGAAAAATTGGAAAACGGGGATGGTGCGTTTTGATAAATTCATCATGGTTGATGATGTTCTTGAAGACTAGGAGAGATCTCAGCACAATCACAGAAATCTATGGGAAAGGAGAGATAACATCATGGTGTTGTGGGGGTGGAAAAAGTAAAATCCGAAACCATTCCGTGTAAGTTCAGAGGAATCAAAAAGGTAAATTCTTGCTCTTAGGTCAATTTCCAACTGCCAGAGATACGACCGCACCTCTTTCCTCCTATGTGGTTTTCGGTTATGGTTGTTTACTACAAAAAGTGTGTGCAGCATAATGATGGTCTCTTTTCTTCTTACACTGTTTGATTAATATAATCCTTTTTCTTATACGACCTTTGCGAAAAGGTAATCACACTTGGCAGTTGGCGGCATCACCAAAGATTATATAGTCTAATTAATTATTTTCGCTCGCAATTAGAAGCCCCATTATTTGTAGGGGTTTCTTAATCTCTCTGTCACGTATGCGCACAATCACATACACTTGCACGCCCCTCGCTTTTCTTGCGCGCCCCTCACTTTCTTGTTGCTACATTTTACCTTCGCTCATCCACACATATTTAACTTCGAACTTCAAACTTGAAAAGTTATTTTTTGACTTGTAAAAAATTGCCAATTTATCTTCTGCATTTTAATTTTAATCAATTACCCTCTTGAACTTATAAAATTAGTCAATTACTCTCTTACCGTTAGATTTTCTAACTTTCCCTTCAATACTCCGCCAAATGTTTTCCACATGAACAATTTTTTAGGGTAAAAAAGTTATTTGTTCCTCCACTAAGTACTGATTTGGTATCGAGGTGTTTTTATAAAAAGTGCGCATCAAAAAAAGCGGAGCTCAAAAAGATGTTTGGTAAACACTTAAAAACAGCTTATTTTCACAGTTTTGGGTGAAAAAAAGATGAAAACGTGAAGAAGAAGAAATGAGCTTATTCTCACAACACAACAGAAGAAGTTTTTTTTCAAAACACAACAATACCAAACCAGCCCTAAAACCCAACCCTATTTGTTTTCTTTGCATTCTCATCTCCTTTCTCCATAACGACTCTCATCATCACAACTCTTGCAAAGCTTGACGAAGATGAAGAAGAAGACACAGAAGAAAGAGCTGATGGCGGATATGTTGTGAATGCCTCGTACGTATTGGCGCCATCATTGGGGGACGACAGAGGAGAGGGTGTGTCGTTCATGGATGGGATTAGGGAGAAGGTTGAAGGTTGATAAGGTGCGGGCATCAAAGGTGACGGCCAAACATTGAGAAGGAGGTTATGGCAGCAGATGAGATAAATTTGTGAGTGGTGACGGCTACAATGCCATTTCTAATTCTTGTTTTAGTATAAAAATGGACAATTTTGTTGATACGTTATAAATAATTGATGTAGTACTTAAAAATAGATGCACGTTATAATTCGAGTGAAATTATAATATAATGATTCACGTGATGGTGCGACCACACTAAAAAATAACTCGGCTTATGGATGAGTGGGAGGAAGAGGATGAGTCTTTTCATTTTCATTACTTTGTTTCAAATGTATGAGGTAAAATAAATAACATATCCGATTTAGTAAACCACATGTTTATAATTGCCCTTTACTTGTGTGCAGTGGCGGATCTAGGATTTCAAGATTGGGGGTCCCAATATAAAAGTTTCAAAGAAAAAAAATTAGACTAATTTGGTTCCATATTACTATTTTTTATTGAATTTGGTTTATTGAATAATCAAAATTAATCAACCACATCAAGTGGCCAATGGTAAGGGTGTGGATTTAGGCTCTTAAAATACAAAAAACAGGAAGGTCCCGGGTTCGAGGCTCCAAGCTGATGAGTCTGCTTGACTGTGGCTAGACTTTCATTATATACATTTCAATCAACTTGTAATTAAAGTTTGAATTTAACTAATATACTTACAACTATTTAATACTATCACTATTGGATAGTCATATATACAATAATGACATCAAAAAGGAATATGTAACTATAAGATGATGACAGTAGTAATTAATGTAGTCGGTCCATATTTGACATTATACAATAAGTTTGTGTCATTGTACAAAAAAAAATAAAATACACACACACACATATATATCATTGAGCAACTATCAAATCTCCAGCACATATCTAGATTTTAGCTGGAAAATCGAGACCTCCCGTATAGAAAAAAACTTTAGTACAAAATCCCATTACCAGTACCAAGTTGAGAGAAAGATGAGAGAGGAGAGAGGAGAGAGGAGAGAGAGAGAGAGTCATAGATCTGATGATTCGGAAGAACAAGTTTGAAAAGGTTAGAAATTTTTTTCTGTTTTTCCAGAGACTTTCAGAGAGAGTGAACATTAAAATATTTAGTAAAACGAATTTGAAGCTGCTGTCAAATTTAACAATAAGTTTCTTTGCTGCCATTTCATGTCATGCCACATAGAATTTGATATTTCGATAGAAACAATAGTAGCTGCCTTTTTTTTACTGTTTTAACTTATATGGACAATTTAACATCTCTTTTAAAGATGCTCTAAATCACGCTCTACTAGTCAAAACGTCTAATCAGAAGTAAACCTTAATTGATATCAGTTCGTATCTCCAGAAAAACTCATCATGAATACGAGCGTATATTGAACTACGTACGTTAACTTGAGAAGAGCGATTAAAGACATGCATATATTTGATGGCAACTGCTCCTCTTATTATGGAGTCAGTTACTATCAGTTTCCTAAGAGGTTTTAACCCCCTCTTAATTCAAAATGAGTTCAATTATTTTTTCTCCATAATATTTTATTAGAATTAAATATATTTAGTCCAACACTAATATCAGTTCAATTACTTACATATCAAAAACATATATACCAAATTTATTTTAATCTCACTCAGATTAAAGTAGTAGAACTCTTACCCATAATTTTTTTTTTAATACAAATGCACGTAATATTTAACCACTTGGTTGCATTGTAGGGAGACTAAATTTTTAAACTGCATTTGCAACCAAATGAGATGGATCCAATTAGAAATAAACACATTACTCAACATTTAAGCAATAATCCAACCATCAACATTCACATCATTTGGTTTATAAAATTTGATCTCCTTAACATTACCCATTAATTAATATATATGGTATGATCAATAAAATGTCCTACCCACAGAAAAAGAAGGAAGCTTAGCACTATATTATGCATGATATTAAAAAAGATTAGATTAATAAACTAATTAATTATTAAGATAAAGCGTATAAAAGTGAGGTGTGTGGAAGGCATCTTGGATAATAATTTGATTAAAATCATATTCATATATTCATATATGATAAGATATATTCTGGTAGTGGGGACAGAGAGTTGCTTAAGTTGTTAAAAGATGCAAAGCAGGGAGAGGAGGACTACTTAGACTAGTAATTAACTTGTTAAATAAAGGTGGGTTTAAACAAATATTTTTACTTCCTTTTCATTGTTCATCCCAGGGAGGGGAGAGGTAAAGCAAACCCTAATCTGACGTAGCATGCATGTTTTCTCATCGTCTTTTTTCACAGTTTACTGTGATTATCAAGCTTGATGGCTGCTGCTTTTTGTATTTTTAATATAAAGATTTCAATATTTAAATTATTTCCTTGCTAAACAAATAGTAATCAAGTCTTGATACAAAAAGCAAATACTAAACAAGTGAGAACTTTTAGTTTCAGTGGTAATTAAGGAGCATATTTTATTATTTCTTAGTTTCCTTTCTCTAATAAAATCATATAAAAAAATAAAAATAAAAATTTGGGTAGCGATCGCTCCCTACTACATTTGGTGATATATACCGTACGTTCGTTATAAAATATGTCATGTGAAGAGCCTCCTACTATGTGACATATTGAGCGACACGTACCATCTAGTTAAAATATGTCACGTAAGTACAAATTTTTATTTATAATTTATTTTTTTAAATATGACGTGTTTTTATTGAACAACACTTATTACTCAACATTCTATCGGGCACATCACCAAGTTTTTCTTGAGCAAAATGATACCAACATAGGTGTAGCCTCCTTTAAAAATAAATAACCAAATTTTTATCTCGTCATGATTAAAAACTATTTGAATAATGTTAGGCATACTAAATTTATGTACTAAACTTATAAAATTTCTATTCAAATTGAAATTTGATTAATAATTATGGGATGTGATATCCATACATCCCATTTTACTTCTCACACACCTTTTTAATTTTTGGCCGTCAGATCGGATGAATTGAAGAAGATCAATGGATAAAAATTATCAAAGGGTACGTAATAAGTAAATGGGGTGTGTGGATAGCACACCCCATAATTATAATAAAAGTTTGTATCATGTGGAATGTGATACATAATTTGGTGCACAAATTTGGTTTCTCTAGCATTACCCAGATAAATTGTTATCCAATTAAATACTTTCATACAAAATGGCTCATTACTTGAGAGAGTGGCATGACTAACCACGTGCTCATACTTATCTAGTGGAATATTTCTCCAGACAGAGATCTCCCACATCACTTTTCCCAAGTTAAATGATACCTTGCATGAAAGAAACTTAAGTACAACCATTTCTATAGTCCAATTTCAACTCTAGAGTAAAATGCAGTTTTATTGATCAATATAAATTTAGTTTTGCATTCAAAACTGTAAGGGCCTGTTTGTAGGTTGCTTGAGATATGTTATGACCAATTAAAACGGACTTGAGTCTAATTTATTGTTTGTCATGTTAAAATGTGAGACAGACAAGACTGAATGAGTGAGTTATCTAATCTGTTCTTATACATGGGTTACAAATCTTGTCTTATATGTCCCTGATAATCCAATTCTATCCTAAATGCGCAATCCAACACAACCCACGAAAGGGCCTTAAATGCCTACCTGGTAGTCGGTTGGAATAAGTTGTGACTAATTAAAATTGACTTCAATAAAGTTCATCAATCAATTGTTTGTTGTGTCAAAATATGAAATGAACAGACTGGACATTATGGATTACAAATTCTGTCTTATATTTCCCTGCTAATCCAATAATATCCCAGAGATTCAATTTCATCCAACCCACTAAGCAAAAAAGTTGCCACATCATCATTGCTAGATAGGAGATAAAGTTTACGTGGAAGTTAAAATAAGAAAGGTAAATAACATGTCGCCATGGGACCCTAGAGGTTCACCTCCGCTGACGTGCGTGACCAAGAACCACCAAACCGCTCACAGATTGTCTGGGGAAAAGAGAAGGTGATAAAAACCGACCAAGATCCAAATGCTCACCCACGTGTTTCGGCGAGTGCCACCCTTATTACCGAGTGCCATGTAACGTAATTATCAAACCAAAGATCCAAAAATTAAGGATGGGATGATAAATCCACTCTATGTCAACCACGAGTTAGTAGTTTAATGGTAAATAACAGATTACAAAGCTTCCTTAAAAAAAAAAAATAAAAAAAAAAAAAATCCCCCTACTAGTTTATAAAATTTTTACTACCATTTTTACTGTTTTGTAAAATTACATCAAAGGACCTAGAAATATCTGCTGACCCACGCTCGCGTCACCGGGGAGGCCTACGCCGTCATGGCTCTTAAGTGTGTCCCCGCCGACATCTGATCCTGGGGCGGCATCGCTCATCAAGGAAATCAATCGTTCCGTCACCATCCCCGTCATGGCCAAAGCCTGCATCGGCCATTTTGTCAAGGACCAAATCCTTGAAGCCATCGGCATGGACTACGTCGATGAGAACGAGATCCTCACGCTCCCGTTCGTCTGCAGTTGTCGGTCGGCACCGGAAACATCTTCGAGGCGGTTCGACTTGTACGACACGTGATGGGGGAACATCGGGGTCTTGAGGAACATGGACGACGACGAGGTGTTCGTGTACTCGAAGAGAATGGCGGCGCCGTATGATGTCATGATGCAGATGAAGCAGTTCGAGAGGCTGCCAGTGGTGCATTTTGTTGCCGACGGTGTGGCGACTTCCGCATACGCTGATGATGCAGTTGGGGTGGAAGAAAAAAAGGATTTAGATATTTGAGGTCATTTTAGAAATAATTAGGGTGAATTAATAGGATTTTAGTTTTTTAATTTTTTTTTATGGTTGGTGTAGAAATTGGACATTGGGTAAGTCTAATAATAAAAAAATAAATAAATAAAATTAAAATTAACAAAAACAAAAAATAAATAAAAAAGAAATTAAATTAACAAAACAAAAAATAAATAAAAAAGAAATTAAAATTCCAACCCCAATATTCTGCCGGGTTAACTCGAGCCAACCCTGTTGCCTGCTTCGAAGCAGACAACGAAAGGAACGGCGACAAACAGCTCCGTTACACCAAACCACACGCATCCCGAAGCGCCGTTCACATGAACTAAAACCAGCCGTTACGAAACGCCGTCGTGTCTCTGCTCCTTTTACACCCCGCAGGACCCCACCTTTCCGTTACGCGCTGCTCCTGTCCGTTAACCCACCCCTCTGGTTACTCTCTAACTACGGTTAGTTCAGTCACACAGAAAGGAGTGGAGAGAGAGAGGGTCAGACGTCAGAGTTAAAGCGAACACAAAGTCGCGTATAATAAGAAGCGGTTTATGGTTTCTCTGTAACTGCGTTTTCCTCGACCTGGATTCCCCAGAGAGAGAGAGAGAGAGAGAGAGAGAGAGAAAGAGAGAGAGAGAGCGAGAGTGTTTTTAGAGAGAGAAAGAGAGAGAGCGAGGAGGAAGAAAAGCGGTTTTGCGAGCAGAGAAGGCGGTATTGTAACGGTTTGGTGGTTTCGGCGAAACGGTTTTTATCGATCAGCGATTGTTACACGAAGGGTGTGTGAAGCGATAAAAAGTGGAAGCTTTGTGTGATTAAAATCGTATTAACGGCTGATTAAGGAGTCATTATTGGTGCTATTATTGTGCTTAAGTATAATTATACATTCAGCTCAGCGTTGTCTGCGTAGACCGAGAAAGAGACAGACAGAGACAGAGAGAGGTAGAGAGAGAAAGGGGAGAGAGAGAATCAGAATCGTCTGAGCTTTTGTTGGGGCAAGTTTGAAATTTTTTGACTCGGGAGGGTTCGAGTTCAACGATGGCGAATCGGGAAGGTGAATATCCGTTGATTTTCTCTCTCATTTTCTCAGACTTTCTCGGATTTTCCCGGAAAATTAACGTTTTTTCTTCCCCTTTTTGTTTGGGGGTTCTGTTTTGCAGGCGGCGATCTGTATCCGGAGCTATGGAAGGCCTGCGCGGGCCCACTCGTCGATGTGCCTCGCGTCCAGGAGAGAGTACTCTACTTTCCACAGGGCCACATGGAACAAGTGAGTTTTCCATCTTCCTTTTTTATTTTTATTTTTCTGCATATGGAATTGTTATCCTTTCGTCGAAATTGAATTTTTTTTTTGCTATTTTTGGGGATTATTTTTTAGTTGGAGGCGTCAACGCCAACAAATCAGGAACTGAATCAAGGGATTCCGCAGTTCAATCTTCCCTCGAAGATTCTTTGCCGCGTCGTTAACGTTAACCTACTGGTATTTCCTCTTTGTTTTCTCTAATTTGTGTTTGGTTGCTGAGAAAACGAGGGATTGGAATTAGAAAACTTTTGTTGATTCCTGCAAAATGATAAGTGAGATCAGTTGGATCTGTTGGTTGAGTTCATCTTCAGCTGATTAGGAGGTCCCAATGATTGGAAAGTCTTCAACTTTAAAATCTGTCGAATATATGTCTTCGATTTCCTGGGTTTTCTCAGTAACCAAACAAGTTTGGAATAATTTGTGAAATTATTTGTTTGGAAATATCTTACCTTGAGTTGTCTGCAATATTAGGCTGAGCAGGAAACAGATGAGGTTTATGCACAGATTACTTTAATTCCAGATGCAAATGTAAGATTCAAATGAGCTGCTTCATCCTGATTAACTTTTCTCTGTCCGAGCATTATTTCGTTGTCATTGTTAATGTTATATGTTTATATGTTTAGCAAACGGAGCCTACTAGTCCTGATCCATGCCTTACTGAACCTCAAAGACCTGCAGTTCACTCATTCTGCAAAGTTTTAACTGCCTCTGATACAAGCACCCATGGCGGGTTTTCTGTTCTTCGGAAACATGCCACTGAATGCCTTCCTCCACTGGTATATATTCTCTCTGTTCTAGCTTTTGTTTGACTGTTCTTTCTAGGTCTCATTATTTCTTTGATTTGATTTGCATTGTACTTCTTCACCATGTGTGTATTCTTTTTCAGGACATGACCCAGGCAACCCCAACTCAGGAATTGGTTGCCAAGGATCTTCATGGTTACGAGTGGCGATTTAAGCATATTTTCAGAGGTGACATATTTCATTTGCTCTGCACTCTTGCAGTTGTCCCAAATGTGTGATTTGATTTCATAATTATTAGAAAGAGCTCATGAGTTGGACAGCCAATCCTATTAAGGAAAAATTCAGACATGTCAATTAACCATATCAATCGTTGCTCACAGTTCCTCTATCTGTGATTAACTGAACAGGTCAACCACGGAGGCACTTGCTTACAACAGGGTGGAGTACTTTTGTCACCTCCAAGAGATTAAGTGCTGGAGATTCCTTTGTATTTCTCAGGTATACATATTCATTTGTTCTCACCCCTTCATTCTTGTTGTCTCTTTATTAGTTGTCCACTAAATTTAACAGTGTTAACTGCCTGGAAAATTGAATTTTCCCGTATGATATATGGGACATATGTTTTTCGATCAAACAGTCACAAATCTGTTGAAATTTGGTTTCTTAGAGGGGTCAACAGGGAGTTACGTGTTGGAGTTAGACGTCTTGCTCGTCAACAGAGCAGCATGCCATCATCTGTGATCTCGAGTCAAAGCATGCATGTAGGGGTGCTTGCAACTGCATCTCATGCACTTGCAACCCAAACTCTTTTTGTCGTATATTATAAACCAAGGTATGTTGTATTATGTTAACCTGATGAATTTAAAATGATCCATACATCGAATCATTTAACACATGATTTCTCATATTCTATCTTGATTTCCCTTTGAAATGTCCAGGACTAGTCAGTTCATTATTGGTTTGAACAAGTATTTGGAGGCTGTCAACAATAAGTTTTCAGTTGGAATTAGATTCAAAATGAGGTTCGAGGGGGAGGATGTTCCTGAGAGAAGGTAGAAGTCAAATTCAGCAGTGCTATAGTATGTTTACCCGCAATAAATTTGTTTATGGGCTTTCTAATGTATTCTTGTTCTATGTTCTTTAATTTTTCCAGGTTTCCAGGCACAATTGTTGGTCTTGAAGATGTATCTCCTCACTGGGCAGATTCAAAATGGCGATCACTTAAAGTAAACTCTTTGTACCGGTTTCCTTTTCTTTTTCTTGTCGTCTTGTTCCTTTCTCCTTTCCTCCCCCTTGTCCTTGTATTGGACGTTAAATGTTCTGACATAAATTTGCTCTTGTGAAATATCTTCCAAGGTTCACTGGGACGAATCTGCATCCATTCCAAGGCCTGACAAGGTATCGCCTTGGGAGATAGAACCTTTTGTGGCATCTGTACCTCCAAGCCTTCCTCAACCAGCTGTGGTGAAGAACAAAAGGCCTCGACCACCCACTGAAATCCCAGCTCTTGGTAGGAACCTTTTACCTTTTGTTTCCCAGTAACCAACTAAACAGCAACACCGGCCCCATTTTTTCCATTTGCCTTGGATTGGTTTTTTTTAGGTCCGAGTGTTCGAAATTCTAACTTACCTTGTATGGATATTAGATGCAATGAGTTCAACAGCGTCAGCTATTTGGAATTCTGGGCTGTCACAGTCCCATGACAAGTCACCACTGAGTGTTTCTGCTGAAGGCAAAAGAAGTGAAAGTCATGCTGGATGGCAACCCCAACAGGCAGATGTGATCAGCAACAACTCTGTTCCAAGGACTCAGACTGATGTGGGATGGTTCTCTTCTCAGGCAGGTGGTTCTCCGCACATGTTTCAGGAAACAATGGAGGATAGTAAAAGTGTTTCTGCTTGGCCTGTTTTCTCTGGATATTCGACTCCAAACTCATCAAAGCTGAAAAATGACTCAATGTTTGACCATGTTGAAAAAGAGAAGAAAACTGAGACAGCTACTAGTTGTCGAATTTTCGGAATAGACTTTACAAATCATTCTACAAGCTCCCTTGCCATGGAGAAGGTACCTCCGCAACCAATCAGTGGATCTACTGGAACCCCTGAAGGACGTGTTAGTAACATGTTAGCAGCCGAGTCAGACCAGAAATCTGACCTTTCAAAGACTTCTAAAGAAGGCAAACCTGGACAGCTGCAAGTATCACCGAAGGAAACACAGAGCAAACATGGTTGCTTTACGTCCACCAGAAGTCGCACCAAGGTGCTCAAAGTATAATTATTTTATATTATTTCTGCCTCTGAAGTGTGAAGTATTTTTGTTATAGATTATGATGATTTGTGGTGTTTGTACATCCCAAAAGGTTCAAATGCAGGGGATAGCTGTTGGCCGAGCAGTGGACTTGACGACGTTGGAAGGATATGATCAGCTTATAGATGAACTGGAGGAGATGTTTGACATCAAGGGACAGATTCGCCACAGTAACATGTGGCAAATTGTCTTTACTGATAATGAAGGAGATATGATGCTTATGGGTGATGACCCGTGGTCGTAAGTATACTTTATTGCAAAAAATATATCTCACAAACGTGTTGTGTTTGGATTTTCCTAACATGTTTCCTTGTTTAGTTATAAAACCTTTGCATCGTTTTCTTTGCAGGGAATTCTGTGACATGGTGAAAAGAATCTTTATATGTTCGAGTCAAGACGTGAAGAAAATTAGCGCCGGCTGCAAACTTCCAATGTCGTCACAAGAAGTTGAAGGGGGACCGGTAATAAGCTCGGACTAACATCGATCAGGTTGTTGATTTTTTTAGTTACCGCTTTGGTTTCGTTGATTTTCGGGTCAGGTCGTTTGTTTGTTCGTGGATGGAGGGAGGGAGGGAAGACTTCGGTTTTTGGGCACGAGGTGGAAGAAAATTGAAGTTTGGAAGAAGAGGACATCGGCTAATTGATAGCTCGTTTTTTAGAGCTAGCTAGACAACATTTGACTGGAAACTGAAAAGGATGTAATGGCAATTGTGTAATTGTAATGTGTTTGGTAGTGGGTAGGATTAGGAATCTGTGAATATTTTAAAGGCAATTTGTGGTGGGTCGGAGGAGGAGTTGGGTGTTTTGAGTGTTTTGGTGGGTTTTTAGGGTATTTTGCTCCATGTGATGCTGTTGTAAATATGTGTACTTTGGCATTGTAATATTTTGGTGGTTAGTGTGTGACAGTATGCAGTATGCAATCTCGTGTTGCTGGATTAGTTAATCAATTAATATAATTAGGCTTTGAATGGTTTTTAATAATCCTTTGCTAATTTGTTTTTATCCCTCAAAATTTGTGCATATGTCGCTTCTTGTGGGTGGGATGGGTTGTTACTATCTTGTTCCCTTGCCATGTTTTTTTTTTTTTTTTTATATCTTTCTTTTTTTTGTTTTTTTGTTTTTGGTTTTTAGGATTAGCCCTTAATGGAAAAGGTTTTGTTGTTGTAGATGTTAGATTAATCATTGACGGAATTTAAACTCATGTTATCAAGTAAGGTCTCAACACCTTCTCACCACTGTGGTAAAGAGTTACTTGTCCCTTGTCATGGGCTTGGTTTGGAATATGAGTGGATTGGATTACCAACCTCCAATCTGCCCAAACCAACCGATCGAATGAATGGCAAGTTAGATGGATACTAATCAATCGAATTTAATTTTGATCGGTTGTTAATCACAATTTTGAACGCGACGTGATTCGATCTTTTAGACACATCCAATTGAGCTAATTCAGTCTAGTTGTTTGGTCAGAATATCCAACCCAACCTAAACTAGCAATTTTATTTTTCGAATCAACCCAACCCAATCCGACCCAATCTAGTTTCTTCATGGCTTTGTCTTTCTAAAGGTTTTTCAAGTCGAATACAGTACTAAGACTTACAGTCGATTCTTGAAAGTGCTATATTTAGAGGACTAAAACACTTCCTAGGGCATTGAATTTTTGTCGAGCAATTAGCCACAAATGTTTCGAAATTTGGTTGCACTATTTGTTACTTCCTAAAATTTACTCTTTTGATCGAATTTGCCTGTAAAAAGTTCATATTACACTTAATTAATCAGGAAGAGATACAAAATGAAGCGACGCACTAACGACTTCTAACAACATTCTCCCATTTCGATGTTGCACCATCACTCAAACAACACAACCACACTAACACCACAACTATACTCCCAGTAATTTAAAAAAAAAACCAAAAAGTCATTTTAAAGAACCTCATTTAACCAAAAAAGACTTACATTTCAATTTTATTTAAACCAAATTTCTTAGGATTTTGAACTACCACTACAACAACAATCTCAAAACACTACAATGACACTCCAATACTCCCTCTTTTATAATTCTAAACAATACAACCACAGAACAATCTAATGATGCCACGACACTCCAACCATACTCCCCCTTTAATTAATTTGAACCAATACAACCACAATATTAATCTGATGATGCCACAACAATGCACCCCCTATTATGATTTTGAAACAATACAAGCACAACAACAATCTGATGATGCCCCAACAATACTCCAACAATACGCCTTCCATTGTCTGATATCGAACCACCACAACCACAACAATTCATTCAAGGAACCCTCTCCTTATTCATTCTCCAACCACCACTATCAAATTTCAAATCCGAAAAATTGAAGAATGGATTTGAGAGGTGGAGCAATCCAAATTTCAAATAAGATGTTCTTCGCCGCTCCCAATTTGATTAGTCAAGGCGGAGCAACCAAAAAAATGGATCTAACAGTGTCGTTAGGTGCCATTAGGGCGTTATTGTGTTTTTGCTGGTTTATGATGAATGAAGGCCATATTGATCAATAAAAAGATCAATGAAGGATAATATGGACTTTTCACAGGTAGAATTGATCAAGATAACAATTTTTAGAAAATGTAATCAAAAGTGTAACTAAACATCTGAACATGTCTATTGTAGCTAATTGCCCATTTTTATTTAACACTTACATCTAGTAAACCGGGTGACTTTATTAGATTTGATAGGAATTAGATTCATATTTTGATATATTGCAAGTGATCATCCAATCTAACCCAATGCAGTACCAATTCAATCTGATCGGCTTGGTTTAGGTTAAGATCAATTAGTAAATTAGTCAATTACAACTGTAAATTTGAATACGGTTCTATGTAATCATCCATTCTAATTCGACAAGCATGCCAAGTAGTCTAACAACATAATATATAATTCAATGGTTATGCATGTTACTAACATGCATGCAAAATATGTCTTTTACCCAGAGTAGTTTTTATTTTTTATTTTTACAAACAATAGTGTTAGTGGGTTAAATTGTTAGTGGTTAAGGGGAAGGAGGGGGGGGGGGTTAGTGGAGATTAAACATGCACCAGAGTACATAGACATCATTACTGCCGATCACTGTGGTAAAACGTCATTTGCTTCTGAGTAAATTTTATTGTAGAGTAGCAAAGACAAAGACATCATAGACCAATTAATGCCAAACCTAATTTATGTCTCTAGAGAAAAAAGTAGGACAACGCCTCACCATTTCAAAGCTGGTGCCCTTGTAAGTTTCCATACATATTGCTAAGTTATTATTATATCTTCCATGATATGTTATATGTAGTACTAAATGCTACGAGCATTGGATGACCTAAATTGATTTGAATTATTGTCTCGTAAATCCAGGCCATCTATTGCTCATAGCACCGAAGTGAAACCCAAATAAATTAGTTGATTAACTTACTCTGTATTCTGTAATTACTGCAAATTAGCTTCGAGTTTCAGCTACCATCACCAATGCTCCAATAGATTGCAGTGTGAGGGATGGAAGTCTATATGCTGTCATCCTGATGGGGCAGCATTTTATGGGGATATCCTTCCCAATCAAACTCCTTGATATGTTGAATCAAAACAAACGATGGGCCATGGGCCTCCTTGAGGTGGCTTTCTCTAAATACAGTCCAATTGCATTTGGCAAGCAAGATATGGGCCTTTTGAAGGGCCTTGCTTATGCTTACTCTGGGTTGTGGCCCATTTGGTCAATTCCAATCACCATATATGCATTCCTCCCCACTACTAGCTCTTCTCAAAGGAATTATCATCTTTCCAAAGGTAGCATTCCATTTCAATCATTTTTCAAGATAATATATATTAAATTACCAAACCATCTAACTTCTAAATAAACATATAATCATCTACATACATACTTAAATAGAATTTTTTTTATTAATTAGTGCAAATTAACAAGTTGATGACATAACATGTCAAACTGTCTTAAAACAAAATATTCGGTTTTGTATTGTAGTCTAATGCTCGAGGGTCGAATTTGACGTGTTACTAGTACAATTGCAGGTTTTAGAGCCAAGTTTTTTTCTTATATGCATATCTTTTCCTTGGAGCCTACCGTCAAGACTTGCTAGACTTTGTTTTAGCAGGAGGGAGGAACATTCCGAAGGTGGTGGAATGACCAAAGGATGTGGATCATTGGGATGTGAACCATTAGGGGACTCTCAACTGAAGCTACTTGTTTGGATCCACTTGAGTTGAGAGTCCCCTAATGGTTCACATCCCAATGATCCAAACAAGTAGCTTCAGTTGAGAGTCCCCTACTTGTTTGGATCCACACATGGGTTCAATCTGACTAGCAAAATCTTCGACGACGATCAAAGCGAAATGTACGAACAGGGAATCATGGAGTTTGAAGTCCCATCGTCCATGTTTGTGCCCTTAACAATGGCTGCCGTTGTGAACTTGTGGAGATTTTCAGAGGAAGCAATAATCTGGAGGGGCTGTTTGCGCAGATGTTTGTAGCTGGTTTTGGGATAGTTAACTGCACACCAATTTATGAAGCCCTAATCTTAGGACTGATAAGGGAAAATTTCCAACAAAAACTACCATAGTTTCATCATTTCTAGCAGTTGCTCTCATAAAAGCAATCAAAGAAATAGAGATTTGTGCATTACTTATCATGCTCATAATTTAAAGCCAAAGCCATTGCTAATAAAATGGAACTATGTTTGTAGTGATTGAGCCTTGATGGATACCAACAGCATTATGACAAAATTTTTTATGTTTATCGTCTATGTGACATATTTGCCTCGGGACTCTTAGTTCTGGTGGTGTGGTTTGTGTGGTAGCCGTATACAGGTTAAAATTACTTTTGTGTTTTGTGTGAGTCATCTCCAGACCAACAAAATTGGTCACTGAAGAATATGTATCCATCTGGAACTGTTGTAATCGATTGTTCTTGGTAATGGAACTCTATTACCTCTGTAAAAATAAAAAATAAAAATAATTGTTTAAGTCAACTAATTCGCTTGAATCGGAATAAAAAACAATGTGAATATTAAAATTGACACACCCCGACCTAGATCAGGGCGTGCTGGCCGTCACGTGGAAGTGACGTAGCCATGTGCACAGTGTGGAAGCTAATAAAATAGTAACGTAAAAGTACGAATAATCAAAAACTAGCATACATAAGTTAGAAGTAATAAGTGCTAGCGTGAAAACAACACAAGTTCAGAGCATAACGCCTAAGCAGTCCAAATTAAAATAGCGTTACAACAGTGCACCCGAAGGTGAACATACGCTGTGATCGTCTGTCAGAAATGCCGGGAAAGCCCTCTGGGAAACCACCAAACCAACTGAGTAGCTAGAACCTGGAGGGGCGCAAAACAAAAGCGTGAGTGGGCAAAAACAAAGCTTTTCAAAAACCATTTCAAAAACAATATTCTAACCCCTCGCCGTAAAACCTGTATACTTCCCAGAAAATAAACATATGCTCGTATATATAGATATGCCAATCATGCTCCATAATATGCCATGTCGGAACTTCAGAATGAAATGCAAGTGCTCAGGTATAAATCACATCAAAGTATATATAGTCTGGCAGCCAGAGTCACCTAACGTGACCTGTACGGCTGTATCTAGAGCTCAAATCTCAAACTCAATAACTGAACCTGCCCACGAGTCGGAACCACCTAAAGTGGTCTGTACGACAGGCCTGGGTGTAATACATATAAACGCTCTAGTGCTACGATCACGTGAATGCTGTGCGAATAATCACGGGTCACCTACGAGTCGGAACCACCTAAAGTGGTCTGTACGACAAGACTGTGCACCTAACTTGGATCCAAGCTGAGCGTATGGTGCGGGAGGTGAACATCACGTGAAGGACTGTGCCCTACTCTGGGCGGGAGCACTAACACCGGGGCTGCAGGTTATGAGCTCTCTAAGCATCTCAAATCACCATTGAATATAAACGTGAAATAACGCTTACCTGGCACTTACCTGTGCGTCCACAACACCAAATATGCATAGGTATATAAATATATACGCCCAATAATGCAACTAATAATGTATGAGTAACAATGATATTATGCATGGCATATAACTATTAAACATTTAAATTAATTTCTGGGAAAAATAATAGTATATAGGTATATACGGAAAACCAAAAGCCCACTCACTGGTATGTGGAAGGGTCGTAACCCCCCTGCCTCGAGTGACCACGCTCGTCCTCGGGATACGTCTCACTTATATGCGAAAATACTATAAAAACGTTAATTTTAAAGCACATAACCTTCCTTTCGTAATAACTTCTCATACGTTGCTCAAATTGGACAATTGAATATACTAACGTGCTCTACACAACCTCAGGATCACACCCATATTTTTAGAAAAATTTTCCACCGCCGCACGCGCCCCCACGCGCAGGCACGTGCCTGGCACGCTGACGGCGTCAACTGACGCCGTTAGGAATATTCCGTTAGTTCTAACGGATTCCGTTAACGGCGTCAGGAATATTCCGTTAGACTTGACGGAATATTCCGTCTCCTTCCCCGGCGAGACTCCGGCGACGTCGCCGGCGCCGGAAAACTGGAAAAACTTTAAACCTTGATATCTTGGTCATTTTACGTCCAAATTTCACGATTTTTGCACCAAAATGACACTTAGGACTAGGGGAACAACGATATACTACTTTTAAGGGTTGAAAACCACTAGATTTTACCTGTCCAAATCTCCCAAATCCGACCAACTCCACATCCAACGATCCCGACGTCCAAATCTTCCAAACGAACTACTCCGAGACTCCTTGGGACCTCACCAAGCTGCCTATGAGCTTCATTTCCCCTAAAATGTAAGAATTTACGATTGCATGAATAGTACCCCAATTCGGCCATTGTGAAATCGACGTGAAAACGTTAGAGTTCTCACCTGAAAATGGTACGACTGGACTCCCACAAGCCTCACGAGTCTGAATGTGTACTTGGTTTCTTCGATCTGTGGGAGTTTGAATGGTTTTGGTGTATGTCCGTACGTTTTCAAAGGGAAATGGGAGGAAAGGGGGTCGGGGGAACACAGAGAAAGGGAACAGAGGGTGGTGCAGGTGTGGGAGTGTGTGTGTGGCCCAAAGACATGCCAACACAACAAAAAAAAACAACCCATATTTGCAACGAAATCGAACTAGGGGCAAAACTGTCTTTTCACACATACATTTTCGATAATTTCGGGACAGGATGTCACAAAAATGCTCTTGTTCTATAAGACATTATACTGTATGCTAATTAATAGAGAAATTGGAAATTTAGAAATTATATAAGTGCATTATAGGTATAAAATATGCATTCTTATCATTCTTTCTCGCGAAATTAGAATGCCACCTCCTCCTAAAGATAAAATGAGGGATTGAATTTCTTATTCCGTATGGACCCCACTTCTATTTTGATTCCTCCATGGTTGGTAAACACATAGCTAAATTTTAATCGCAGTCCAACCTATTTTTTAACTAAACCTAGAGCCGGAAATATGTAAGAGTGGAAAGACATCATTAAAGGTTTTATATAATGAACTTTCTTTTTCGCCAAGACTGGTCGATATGTCCGAGTGGTTAAGGAGACAGACTTGAAATCTGTTGGGTTTCGCCCGCGCAGGTTCGAACCCTGCTGTCGACGATCATTTTTTTCGTTTTTCCAAATTTTCAGTTTATTTTATGATACTCTGTTTCCCTTACCCAAATAGTGTGATTTTTCTATTTTTCAATATTGTTCACATAGCTTAATTTTTAAGGGCTACTACCACTCTAAAAAATAAAAATAAAAAAACCCATTATAACATGTATGCTGTGAACTTTCACTGCTCAAAATTTTATTGAGGCTTTTGACAATTAGGTTTGTGCACACCTTCATTGAGGTTTAAGAAAATACAAGAGCTTCCCCCTACTCTCCCATTCCCTAATCTCTCATCTAACTAGTTGCCGCCAAAACTGGACTCTCACTATGATGCGACTTCTTTCGTTCAACACCTCCTCATGTAGGAATACTCCCACGAGAATGTGGTTTATATCATGTATTCATCACTGTCATGTGGCAGGAACAGTCTCACATAAGTTTTTTCTCTTACACTCCTTGGCTTATGAATCATGAGTTTGGATATAGACAACGACGGGTTATGAATCATGAGTTTGGATGTAGACAACGACTGGTTCTCTCAAATCTTGATTAGTATAGTACCCAGGTAACCTCCCAGAGTCCCTTAAAATCGTACTACTTTGGTCACTTGATGAACCTTCTTCAGTTGGTGTTGTTACACCAGAAATAGCATTATTGCCCGTTTGATGCTGTTGTTGCTGATTTTGTTGGTCCAACAATACAATACTACCTGGACTCTGATGGGATATTATTATGCTATGGTGCCGCTGTTGTACTACTGGGTCGGACACACCAGCAGCTGCAGGTGGTGGTGCAGGACTATCAAGTTTGGTACTGATTGGAATCACAGTGCACCTGCAAAGTGGGCAAGTTGTGTTGTTATGTAGCCAGTGATGTATGCAATCAACATGAAACACGTGTTTGCATGATCGCACTTGCAGCAACTCTTCTTCCATTTCGAATTCCCCCAAGCAAACACAACATCTGTCACAGTTCAAATTTTAGGGTTTCGTTAGCCTAACTTAAATCTGGTAATTACACCAAATTAAAAAGAGCCTGAAAAGATAGAAGTACATGATGAGAGGTTGAATAAGCTAATAATATTGAGCTGTAGGTGAGGTGTCGTGATTTCAATGTTTGTTAGCAATCCACTTTCCGTGAAGAATTTTAGAATTTCAATGTTCGTGATTTCACTGTTCGTTGGCAATTGGACACACAATTTTATTGAACTTTATTCACGTTTTGTCTCCTCCAAATATGCCATTTCTCATACTGTACTTCTGTTTGGAACTAAAAAATATTTTTTTAAATACTTCTGATAATGTTTGGCACTAGAAACACTTTTAAATTATTTAAAATATACTACTATATATGAATGTGCTTCTTTTAGAAAATACTACAAGTTCTTTGTTTTTTTCTTTTTCTTTCTAAAAAGCACTTGCATTTGTATCAAGGTATAAATTTCTTTGAATAAAAGTTGTTTCATTGAAATCACTTCATAAATGGTTTTTTATAAAAACATTTCTAAACGGGTATCTTTCTCAAAAGCACTTTTGAGAAAAGTAGTGGCTGCCATATAAGGTTCTAAACTGACATGTGTAGAGATTTAAACCTTCTATTACAACTACCTTCGAGGCCTTTGTAGCCTGTAGGCCATAACTGGTAGCAAGAATAAAACTCCATGATAACTAGAGGATAATTTCCAGGACGTGTCCTTTTCTATAAGAGTTTTGAGGTAGAAACTTAACTGTTTAATTTCTTCTTTTTCCTCAAATATCCAAATAGTTGGTTGGCTAATTAGTGCATATTGACTTATCAACTTCAAGATGTGATATGACACCATATTGGCACATGCCACTTGTTGTATGGCACGATGATTATGGACCGCATTGCTGTCTTCGATACAAGATCTATTCGATTTGGGTAGAAGTATGCTAGAGATACAGAATGCGAAACCCTCTTTTATAACTAAAAACGTACAGTTTATGGTAGAAATAATTTAAACTTACTGTGAATCCTTTTTCCTTTGTTCTTCATCAAATAAAATTGTTTGAAGCTTCTCCTTGAGCTCCCCCTTCAAACCCACGGGACAAACCTACACATATAATGTAATAACATCAGATATAAGTTGGATTTGAAAATAAAGGAAGCTGCATGTATATAATCAGAGTCTGCAGATTGTTATATGAATATGTTGCTTTGTTAATACAATCGTGCGTACGAACACGATCGATGCTATAGGTCTGCAATTGGAACTCAAGATATATTTAAGCATAAGTTATAACACAAATAATATTAAATCGATACGGAATCTTTTGCTTTTTTTTTTTTAATTACAAAGAAGGGTTTCAAACGCAATATATCTAGCCTACTCTTACCATCACCTTACCCAGCTTCACCAATATTTTGTTAGTTTGTATGCATGCATCTATGTTAATGTTATGAGAGAGAGAGAGAGAGAGAGAGAGAGAGAGGTACAGTGGAAACATGATATGTGGTAGGTGCAGCTTGAAGATTATAGTTATTACTCCTTGGAAGAACTGGTTGAGAAGATGATAAGAGAGCGGAAGCCCTTCTTTTGAGGTAGAACAAGTAGAAGAGGAGAAAAAGGATGATGGAAAAAAGGATAGGAATCGAGAATATGAAGGCCTGGTAAAGTTTAAGTTGGAGTGCTTGAGGATAAAGGTGAGAATTACTAGTGCTGGTTGGAGTTTGAGGAAGACTGGCCATATCTGATCACCTAGCTTCCAAAACCTGGAGAGATTATTTTGCCTGTTACTAATTAGCTCAATATATGTAGGAATCAGAAACGCCTTGTTGATGACTGTAATGGAGAGAAGTTGGCGTGGGATGCAGAGGGTTTTTATATAAAATTATTATATACACAGTCATTCTCTTTTGTATAATATATATAGTTGATCATGTGAAATCTTATTTGATTTTATATGATCCCACCTAATTAAACAATTTGGTTCATATTTTAGGACAGAGCTTATCTCACTATCCAGTACAAAGGGAATTCTTAAATGCAAACTAGCATAGAGCACACACTTTGTGTGTGTGAACAATTTATCTTAATAAGTGCATTTTTTTTTAGGCCAATTTTTTTTCTTGCTCTCTGTGGTGACACGACACTTTTAATGTGACTCTTGTGGTGAAAAAGTTGCTAATTAAACCCTCGTAGTGAGCCTTGTTAGCAATTGAGGTCCAATCCAAACTTCCGTTATTTTTCCGTTAAATAAACTCATGTGACTATCACATTGAGGGGTCAAATTCATCAATTCAATTCAAATTACATTGTATGCGGTGGACATCTAGTATGACTTAGGGTTTAACTGAAATTAGATTATACAAAAAAAATAAATAAATAAAAAATAAAAAAATAAAACTTAAACGCACTGCAATTAAACCTATAAAATCATGTCAATGGCTAGGAGAAGAGGTGAATGTGAAGTCCCGCCTCATTTCTTAAGTATGATTTCGTTTGGAAATCCTAATACTTTTAATATACTATTGTTTATTTTTTTCAATGCCAACACGTCTTTGATCATGAGTTAGAGACTTAGTCTTATTTGAATTTTAATTCTTCTATCAATTTGTACCAGACTACATATATGCCTTTCAATTTTGTCTTTAATTCGTAGTGTGGTTTGATGCAGGATGTAGTCTTGCAGTACAAAACCTTTCAGTGCACCTTGGAGACCTCCTGCAATATCATCAAATGCTAAAAATCCTTGGAGACCTTCTGGAGTGGCCCCAATGCACAACATGCAAAATTAACAGATGAAAAAGCACAATACCTTGGGAAAAAAAAAATTGATGAAGCAAAGGGAATTGATTGTGTATCGTGAAAAACTAGATTATTTGTTTATTTTGTGGAAAACAGTTTTAATGACCTTCTGTTTTGATGAACCACAATATATTGTGGAAGACATACTTTTGTCTTTGTGTGTGTGTATGTGTTTTTTTTTTTTGGAGGGGGGGGGGTGGGTGGGGTTGGATATATGCTTTTGTCATTAGTGTGCAAAATACATTATGGTATGAGAAATGATGAAGTTACTTTTTCTTTCATGAATGGTTAAATGTAAGTTATCTCCCCTTTGTTTCAATTTGCTTTGTACATTGGAATCGGATGCCAACTCACAAGAGAAACAAGTGCATGTCATAACTCACCCAGAAAGAACACATGTATACGGTATACCTAAGTCATGCTAAATGTCCATGGAATAGGATGTAATTTGAATTGAAATGATGAATTTGACTCATCCACGTGATAGTCACATGAGTTTATATAACGGAAGTTTGGATTTGGACCTCAATTGCTAAAAGGGATCACCACATAGGTTTAATTAATAACTTTTTTTCACCATAGGGTCACATTAAAAGTACCATGTCACCATAGGGTTCAAGAAAAAAATTTGGCCTTTTTTTTTAATATTACATGATTACTGTTTTGTCCTCCTTATGCAAATATTGTGTATCAAAAGTGAGGGTAAAATTGGAAAAATAAGTATATGATTATCATTTTCTCAATAAAAAAGAGGGTAAAATAGGAAAAATAAGGATATAATTGTCATTCTGTCAAAAGGTACAAAATTACTATTTTGCCCTTCTTTTGTCAATAGTGTATCAAAAGTGAGGGCAAATAGGAAAAAAAAGAAAAAAAGTTGACAAGGAGGATTCTCTTAATAGAATAGATTAATTAAGATAACTATTAAATGATGAAAAAGTGAATTAAAATTAAAATTATTTCAAATTATACCAAGTTGTTTTTCACTTTCAATATTTTCTTTTTATTTATTGCTTTTTATTTGTTTCCCACCCCCTCTCACGGCCTCTTCTTCATTCCTCCTTTCTCATTTATATATTTCTCTTTATCTATAACACAAAAACCCAAATCATTATTAAACGCACCTTAAGTTTAATCTTTTCACAAGCATCGTTGAGTTTTTGCATGGTAGTAACCTTAATCATATTTCTGAGATGGTTTATAACTTTAGGGTGAACTCGGTAATTAGGGTTCATATTTTAGGGTTTTAAGTCTATGAAACTTAAACCCTATAATTTAATAAGAGTTCAATGTGTATTAATCAATTGGTAAATGAGTGTCGATCAATCAGATAAAGGCTTCTTAGAGCTTGCAAGTAGATCATATGCTCTTTTGATTTAGGATGTTGCTATTGACATTCTAAAAAGTCATTTTATACTCTCAATTTGCTATATTTACAACTCGGATATACTTATAAAGAGTGCAAAATGACTTTTTTAGCAAGCAAAAAACATTTTCCTTTTTTAACTGTCTTCGAATGGATAATAGAACCAAAATATCTATTTTGAGTGTGAATTTATTTTGGCTTGAGAGAGAAGCTCACAAAGGGCAGGGTATACATAATGATTGCTTTTAGATTGGGGAAAGGACACATAATACCTTGTTAATCTTATCAAAGAAATAAAATAACAAACTAAAGCAATAAGCTTTCTAGAGATCAAAGTTACATGATGCTATGTTGGTATTATATTTCTTCTTTAACTTCAATGATGGGAAACCCATGTCTATCAGAATATCTCTAAAACATGGGGTCCTCGTTCCTCACACCAAGTGAGGCCTAAATTGCTCCACAGTAACATCAGGGACCCAAAACATTATATCATAAATTCTTTCAATTCCATGTTTTATAGTAAAATGTTGAATTCAATTAAAAAAGGAAAGAAGAAGAAAGTTACCGTGTAATTAGGTGTAAATGTTGGTTTAGGCCAAGTTAGTGCATTGGTCTTGATTAAGCGAGCTGTTGGTCGATCTGGTAGTCCATGGTTGGCAGGTCGATGACCTAACAAACCTACAAAGCGACAGAGAAATGTATATGCAGAGAGTTAGGCTGTTGTTAGCATAGATGGTGGTTTGTCTCAACTTCAACTGATTGACACACCTCTCCACCTTATAGATATAGTTTTGGTCCATAGATCATGTGACTAGACCCATAATTATATATAATAAGGCCTGCATGTTCACCAATGGACATCAAGTTTGTTGGTATATGTTAAGATGTGCAACCTAACATTCTTAGTGTTTCTCCATCTGATTTGGTCTCTCTAGCTAGTCTTTTGTTTTTTCAGAAGCAACGTAGAACACTAGAGGTTTATTCACTTCAATTGCATACCGTCACAAGGATGGGTTGCTTGTATTTATAACAGTATTACATGAAGGGTTTGAAAACCCTACTTACATGGCAAATTTGAACTTCAAATTTACAACAGAAACGAAAGACAAACTATCAGCTATCAAAAAAGTATAACAAACATTTGAAAACAATCCTAGACCTAGCCAACTTCTTCTTGGATAAGGCATAAAGATCAATAAAACAAACTCAGGTAGTTGTATCCGAACTAGAAGTGTGACTTGTTCTAACAGGAAGAATGTTTGAATTCGATACATAGTGAGTTGAAAAGAAATGTCATACCCATTGCGACAATCCACTGGTTGCAAAATATTAACCAAAAAGAAAGGTCTCTTTAGCTAGGTTTAAGGGCTAAACAAATTAGTTAAGAAGTTTGACACATATAAAAGGGGGTGGGACAATTTCAAACTCAAATATGATAGAAATCATTATAAAAGCAGCAATATAGAAGTAAAATAAAGAAATAAATGGGATGGATTATACACTAAAACCCTTTTTTTTTAATTTTTCATACACGTTGTTTGTGATACAACAATGATCACTACGTAAGTAGTGACTATTGTTCATTTTTCTTGTAATGCACAAACTTCGGTGTAACAAAAAGTGAAAGCATTATTGTTCTTATTTTGAGCTATTAGTACATATATGTCAAAGGTAAAGAAGGCTTCAGTAAGAGCAAGTCCACGTGGGATTTTTAGGCCGGCACCCAGCATCATTCTTGGCCCGGCACCCAACCTATCCCCTCCAGCACATGTGGATAGGACGGCACCCAATTTAAGCTGGTCTCCAGGCTAACCCAAAATCGACAGGCCTATGGAAGGGCCCATCTGACATCATGTTGACGCCATCGTGATGTTGGAAGCCATTTTAAAAAAAAAAATTGCACAAGGCGCGTGGGAAGCATGTGCGACTGGGCACGTGTTGCCGACAAGAAATCAAAGGCAGGCTCGTTTGCGCAGGGGCACTAAACCGAACTAATATGAGGCTACGTGGCCCGTTGGATTTCCAATGGCTAGTTTTTTGGACCATTGGATTTCCAATGGTAAAAATAATTTGAATTTGTCATCCAACGACTAGTGACGTGGGTTGATCTGGATCGTCTGATCCAGAGATTAACAATCCACGTTTTCCCCCCATAAATTAAAAAAAAAAAAAAAAAAAAAAGGCACAACGGTCAGAATTATGACTGTTGGCCACGTGTCAACGTATAGGCTATTGGGTTTGATTTTTTTTCAAATCCAACAGTCCAGATTAATTACCTAAATTAAAATTTATAAAAATTGTTAAAAAATACATAATTTTTTTTTAAAATTTATTTATTTTTCCTATAAATACCTAACCCTCATCTTCCACCTTACACCATATTTCAATATTTTCAACACTTTCTACCAAAGCTTATACTTTTTGTGTGAAAAAAAATACCAAGAACCTCATCCTTTCTTTTTTGTGTCCATATAAACCGTACATCCATCTTCATTGTTTTCAAATCTTGAATTCTTACAATGCATTCTTCAAGGAGAGTGTATAAACAGTTTGAGGAGTAACATAAAAGATTGTTGGCACAATAGGAAGAATTGGTCAAACTCGAGGAAGGTGGAGGTGGAGATGAGGCTTTCGCAATGGAGGAGGATGAGGATGATGACCATAGAAGACAAAGGGCCTCACAATCCTGCCGTGTCATGGAAGTTATGGGTCAGATATCCAAACCTAAACGTTACAATCAATTGATCACTAAGCGGTACAGTTCATTGCTAGAGCCATACTGACACTGTACCCGTCAAAGTGACTTGATTGAGCACCAATGGGGATTGCAACAAGGTCAAGATAATTAAAAGGAATCTTAATTAGTGTGTTTTTAATTGAGCACCAATGGGGATTGCACTCTACCAATGGGGATTGCCAGAAGAATAAATTTCTTGGTTTATTTAGTGAGTTTTTTTTGAGTTTATGCAATTTCATTTAGTGTGTTTTTTTTTTTTAAGTTTATTTGATGAGTTTATGTAATTTTATTATGATAATGACACGTTACGTGACAAGATTGATTAAAAATCCTATCCAAAATTTAAACTATTTTATTTATTTATTATTTTATAAAAAAATTAATAATATTTTAAATAGGCTAGGTGCTAGCGCAGTTTACAGGGATGGAGATCGTTTATGCCAATGCATTTTTTAGGGGTGGAGATGCATTAAACCTATTACTATTTATTAGGGTCTATCACTGTTCACTGAATGAATTAAATAGGCTGGGTGCTGGCGCATTTTTTTAGAGGTGGCCTTGCTCTAAGAGATCGATATGTAAAGTTGTTAACGACATAAGTAATCTAATAGTCCTAGTGAAATAAGGATTATGGAGTCTTAGCCTTTGCAATTGACCTCAAAGAAATCTAATAGGTTTCGCTACAAAGATATAGAATCATGGTAGGACTCAAACACTTAAGTGATATGGTTTAGGGGTGGGCACGGGCTGGGCCGGGCTCAAATTTGGAAGGACTGGACCGAACTTGCTTAAAAAGGAAATGGGACAGGTCAGGCCAGGTATTACAAATTTGATCACTGGAACCGGACCTGACCCAACCCGTTTGAAACAGGCCGGTTCAGGACGGGTCCTCTCACTTTTTTTTTTCTTTTTTTTACTTGGTTTTGATCTCGTCCGCTCATCCTCCAGATCTTCTCCGACATCAAGACCCTCATCGATTTTGTTCTCTTCTTCTTTAGCTCTCTCGACGAGCTTGTTGGGATGGCGCGGGGGTCCTACTCCTCGGAGTTCTTTTCCAATACCTATTAGTGTGAAAGAAGAGCAAAAAGACGAGCTCGCCAAGTCCATCAACTACCAAGTTCGACAGACGTAGGGTGAACTTTCAATTTCTATCTTTTTTTCTTCAAATCAATCACTCACAACACCAATTCAACAAAAAATTACATTATCTATATCTATATATCTAATATCTATATATGTATAAATGTGATTGTAATTAAAGATCAAACGGAGCTAGATTCAACTCAAAACGCAAAACCCAGAAACAGATCTGAGAGTGGACGGAGTACAAGGGCTTCAGCAACGTGGTGGCGGGGCTGGCAGGGCACATCTACGCCATGTACTGCAGCGTCCTCAAGCAATACCCAAACTGAGTGGAGATCTTGCAGCTGGAGGACTCAAGCAGTACCCACCAACCAAGACCATTTTCATCCCAGACAAGGAGTGCCAGAAGCCAAACCTGCGATGTAAAATTTCACAAATTTTGTAAATCAAAATTAAGAAATTGACGAAATTGGAAGAAATGAGGGAAATGAGTTCCCTCGGTATTGAGATCGGAGGAGGAGACGGAGGAGTTGGTGGGGGAGGAGGGCAACGGTAGCATATCATTTCTCGGTGGGGTGTGTTTGTGCTCCGGGAAAGAGAGTTGCAGAGATGGGGGGGGGAAACAAAGAAAAGGAATGAGGGAGAAGGTTCGAGAGATTGGATGAGGGGGAAACACAGGGAAGTGGGGTGGGTGTGTGTGGAGAGTTCTCGAGAGTGAGAACTGTCGCAGGGAGGAACAATAGGAAGTGGGCCTGGGAGACAGTACCCAACAAGAGGTTTTCTTGCAAACGGGCTGGTCCGGGTACCCGTTTTTCTATACTTTTGGAACTGGCCCGAACCTAAAATTTCAAAGGCCCGCCCCACCCCGTTTCCCTTTTTTAAAATTAGGACCTGCCTCGTACCCACCCTTACCCACAAGCCTAGGACCCGTTTGCCCACCCCTAATATGGTTGGATTTTCACAACCAATAATAGGCCGGCTGTGATTAAACCTTAATGATATAAATACTATGTTGAAGTCCCTGCTTCCATACTCTTAATCTCTAAGATACGTTGAACCCTATTCATATAGCAGAGAGATATTATTGAAGTATTGTAAGGAGAAGACAACCTAGAGTTCATCAATGGCTTCATCTTCATAACAATGTCTTCTGCATTATACATATAAGTTTAATATAATTAGTCGATCTATTTGTTATATTGATTAGATTTTTTCGTGATCCTAATGTTTTGTAGTTGTGATTTCAGAATATGCTTACACGATAGTCGTACTAAACAAAGGTAGTTTATGAATCACTTTGAAAGCATTCCGCAACATGTGATTATTTTAGAACATCGTTACTTTGATATTCCCGTTTTAAATTCTTTACATTGATATTCCCGTTTTAAATTATTTACTTTGATATTCCCGTTTTAAATTCTTTCTCCACTCGAAAACCACTACCAAGCAATCCAGCAATTTGGCCTTTTTTCATTCTTTTATGTTGAAGAAACGTGCCAAAGACTTTCAAGTGGGTATCTAATTAGCACCAAGGCTAAATTTTACAGGTGCACAAATTAGAATAGTAGCTTCAAATGTGTAATGTGGGGAACTGTTTGAGCATGTTTATAAGATATGGATGAAAAGAACAAAGCATCCAAATTCTCTCCTATATCGTACGAAGAGTAGACCCAAATCATTCTTTAATTCAACCACTTATGCAAGCACGACCAAAAAGAAATACAAAAGAAACGAAGAATCTTGGCCTACAACTACATGATTTCAGAACAAACTTTCCGCAGCTCATAACCTTTCCGCTATATATTTTATGTAGATTAAATTGTAGCTCTGCTCCTTTAACTTTAACTCAATTGGAGCAATAGTCCATCAATTAAAAATTCATTACCAGTCCCTTAACTCATCAAAATGTGCAACTATGGTCCCTCAACTAAAAATTTATTACCATTGATCCCTAAACTTTAATTCAACTGAAGAAATAGTCCCTTAACTTTAACCTAATTGTAGCAATGGTCATTCCAACATAACTCGTTTTGACAAAAATTTTGACGTAGTTGATGAAAATGACCATAATTACACACTTTGATGAGTTGAGGGACCTTTATTATATAAATGGTTATCTCAACATAACTTATTTTGACAAAATGTTGACGAAATTGATGAAAATAACTATAGCTACACATTTTGATAAGTTGAGGGACCAATGGTAATGAATTTTTAGTTGAGGGACCATTACTCCAATTTGATTAAAGTTGAGGGACCATTGCTACAATTTACTCTTTTATGTATTTCACATGAATTTTATGTTCTTTGTTGGTTCAACTTCTGTTATTTTATATATGCTTTATCTTTGGGTTGGGGGTGTATTGTCCCTTGATTGACTTGAGGAGGTTTCAGTGGTAGTGGTGGATCATGAAGAAAGCTCTTTCGCACAAAGTGGGTCGAAGATAACATCTCGTACTGCAGCACGATCAGATTCTCCAGCTATTAACTAAAGGGTAGCACTAACTCGTGTTCAAACTTTCTAAATTGTGATCGATGTGGCTGTAGGGTTCGTTGTGTTGGAAAAGTTAGTGATTTAGTAATTTGGTTTATTTTTGTATTGAGTACTTTTTATATTTTATGGTTTATGAATAATTAGCTTTTACTTGTTACTAGGGTTTAAGATTGCTCATTTGTTTGTTCCAAGATTGGATTTTTATAAGGGTAATATTAAGGAAATTAAATTTCTAAACTAAATTTTATAAACCAAATAATGTTGATGTTGATAATTGAATTATTATTTAAATATCGATTAACGTGCTTATTTCTTATTTGTGACATATCATTTGATTTACAAATTTGGTTTAAAAATTTGATATCTCTAGCATTATCCTTTTTGTAAATACACCTATTATAACTTTGTTTAGATCATGATTCACGACCTGGCAAGATATAGTTCATCCCATGATGTATTTGTTTTGGTAATATGTAATATTTCTTCTTTCATTTCATTCAATGAAATAATGATCAAAGTTTGTACTCAGCTTTTTCTCATCATTTGATTTGTTAACACATTATTTATCTCAAATGAGGATCCTCTCCGGATCCTCTTTGTGAGGATCTCAGAGATCCTTCAATCACGTTTGTTCATCTTACATCGTACAGCTCGTTTTCGTCAGGTACTATATATATTCAATATTAGATAAAAAAATATTTACAATGATTTCTGACCGTAAGATGTACGATAAACAAACGTAATTGGACGATTCACGGGATCCTCACAAAGGGGATCCAGAGAGGATCCTCATTGATTTATCTCTTGCCCCGTCGGAAACCTCATTCATTTAGAACCACTAAACCGTCATGACTCATGAGACAGGCAACATATAGTATTAAACAAGTATTAATACCAGCGCACTGTAGCGAGTCGAGAAATTTATCATGTAAATAAAGAAATATATTAAAAGTTTTAATACCATTTATTTGTGCAAGAAAAAAAAATCATGTTTATTCTCTCCTTAAAATGAAATTAAAGCAATATTAAAAAAAGAAATACATTTGTTTTCAACAACAATACTCGTTTGTTTGGTAAATGCTTTTAAATAATTGAAAAAGCTTTTAGAGGAAATGTTTTTAGGTTCCAAAAGCACTTGAAGTGCTTTCTGCTAAAAGCACTAGTTATGTGCTTCTTGCTGAAAGCATTTCAAGTGTTTTTTCAAAATTAACTTGCAGTTTTACTAACTTTTGGTTCCAAAAATATTTTATGTGAAAGCAATCTCAAATCGTTTAAAAGCACTTACCAAACAAGTCCCAACTAGTTGTGGTTACATATTATGGCATTCAACCCACTATTTAATATTTATTGATGAAAATGATCTTTACCCACTAATGAAACTGTTAACCCTAAAGAGAAACCATATATGTTTAAATGGGTCACAACTAATTGTGTCAGACATAGTACATGCATAAATAAGCAAAGACATTACTCTAACCAAGGAACGCGACAAGGCCAAACACATAAATCCACACTATAGCCCATGTAGCGGCCAAACCCACGATATAACCCATATTTACATAAATAAAAATAAAATTAAAAAATATATGGCAATTTCGTAATTAAACCCAAATTCACACTTACAGTCACCCCCTTCCAAATTTAGAATACAGTAATTGTCTTGATCCACATATCGTATAAAATGTTGAAATTTGAGTTGGTGTCATCGTACTCTTAATTAATATAACCTCACTAAATAATAACTTATAACTTAAGCAGTTAAGAAATTTTATTTTGTACAAGAAGTCTTCAATTGAATTTATTCCTCCTCGATATTGCCTTCTTATTTGTTGAGAAGTTGATATAGCTTTGTATAAAGTGCTCACACTGAGTAAAAACTATTAGCTATATCTTATTTCACATATTTGTTTTGAGGTATTTATCAATTTACCCCCTGAACTTATAAGGATTGGCCAATTTTCCCTCTCAACTCTCTTATTAGTCAATTTGCACCTTATTGTTAATTTTTTTTTAATTTTCCATCTATTCTTCCATTAAGTAGGTATCCACATGACTGCCTTTAAAGGGCAAAAAAGTCATTTTCCCTACACCTTCGACCTTCTTCCTTTTCTTTGAATTTTCTCTTCTTCTTCCTTGTCTCCATGTTGAGCCCGTGACTACCGCCAATGCCTCCCTCCTCCATTGTTTGCAACCCAGTCCATTTGATACGCTACTTATGCAGTTTGCAGCTGCCCACACCCTGTCGCCTCCTCCCTCGGCCTCATCTACCTCTGGTAAGGTGTAGGGAAACCTACTTAATGGAAAATGACAGTAGGGTGCAAATTGAAAAAACAACAATATGGTGCAAATTGACTTTTTTTGCCCTTCAAAGGCAGTCATGAGGATACCTACTTAACGGAAGAATAGATGAAAAATTAAAAAAATTAACAGTAGGGTGCAAATTGACTAATTATGAGAGTTGAGGGGGGAAATTGGTCAATGATCACAAATTTAAGGGGTAAATTGATGAATACCTCTTCTATTTTTACTGAGTAAAGTGCTCCTACTTTATTTCTGAGTAATCCTTTAGCAGCCATGGAATCTCTGCATGTAGAAATTAGGCGTCGGCTTGTGAGTTGTGACTGCGTCATTGTGCTTTTCATTATTTTGTGCTTTTCATTATTACCACTTACAAAAAGCCAGACACCATAAGCTTATGATTAAGGGCAAAGTGTGTTTTAATTAGTGCTCTCCAACAAAACATGGTGACTCATTAGAAAAATTGTATTTTTTGGTTGCAGCACATAGTTTTTCGTTGTCTTCATACATTTTGATTAGAAAGTGCAGTTGCTAACAAAATAGCCGATTTAGAACTTCTCTCGTCTTCACTCGTTAGGTATGCCGAGATTATTCTTTTTCTGCATTCAGATTTCTTTGGGCATAGCAGCCCACAAGTTTGTCTCCCCTTCTTTTTGATTTGTGATTTTCATTTTTACCTCATCCCTTTAGATTTTCCTTTTTGTTTTGCAACTTATCTTGCAGCCAGGCTTTTACCTTTTTAGGTTTTAAAGGGGTTTGATTTATGTCCCTTGTTTTTCTGTATTTCATTTTTCTTGTTTTATGAGAAGTAAGATTTATGTCTCTTAACCATGTTTAACTTCTTTTTTTCATATCAATAAAATTCCCTCAGCCGAAGTTCTAAAAACAAGACAATTAAATATGGACTTGGATCAAGTTTTGTCCAAAAAAGCAAACCCCTACCCTTGAGATTGCGCTTTCTGCTGTTCTAAAAGATAATTTGAGCAATGCGATGAAACCTACGACAGACCAAATACGCGTATTTTATTGATTCCAGAAGTTTTGAGTTGATTCTATGATTTCGTCCTCTAACTCATCTTCTATATCCAGGTTACACCAACTCGTTTCGTCCTTCGAGCAAACCTGGACTTAAGAGCAGTTCCACTAGACACAAAATTGCCCAGCACCCTATCCCAAAATCAGCCCAGCACCTTGTCAATCTGCTCCAGCCCGCAAAACAGCCTAGCACCCAGCCTAAGCCAGGCAACAGACCTGCCCATTTTGGACAGACCCAGAGGCCGGCCTATTTAGTTGGCGCATGCAGCACATTCATGACTGGGCGTGAGTAGGAGACAAGGGTGTAGGCGGCGGGGCCCTCTTGTTAGCCCATTTGTGTTCACCTGGATTAGAGCTATGTGACCCTCCTCAATGCCGTTGGATTTCCAACGGCTAGTTTTTGTAGACCGTTGAATTTCCAACGGTAAAAAAAATTTAAATTTGACTTTTAAAATGGATCATTCGATCACAGATCAACTGTCCACGTTTTTTTCACCAAAAATAAAAATAAAATAAATAAAAAAGGCCCAACGGTCAGAATTATGATCATTGGCCATGTGGCAGTGCCTTGGCTCTTGGATTTGAATATTTTTCAAATCCAATGGTCCAGATTAATTAACTATATTAAAATTTATTAAAAATTATGAAAAAATACAGAAAAAGTATTAAAAAATACATAAAATTTTTAAAAAAGTTTTTTTTTTCTATAAATACCTAACCCTCATCTTCCACCTTACACCACATTTCAATATTTTATACACTTTCTACCAAAGCTTTCATATACTTTTTGTGTGAAAAAAATACCAAAAAGCTCATCCTTAATTTCTTTTGTCCATATAAACCATACATCCCTACATCCATCTTCATCATTTTCAAATCTTGAGTTTTTTTTATAATGTCTTCTTCAAGGAGAGTGCATAAACAATTTGTGGAGCAACAGAAAAGATTGTTGGCACAACAAGAAGAATTGATCAATCTCGAGGAAGGTGGAGGTGGAGATGAGGCTTTTGCAATGGAGAAGGACTAGGATGATGATCATAGAAGGCAGATGGCCTCAAATTCCCGTCGTGTCATGGAAGCTGTGGTTCAGATAGCCAAACCCAGACGTGCCGCAAACTTCGATAGAAAAAGGGAAAGACGAGGTAAAGATCTCTTGGAAGATTATTTTATTCCAACAGCGTATTCCATGATCATGTTTTTAGACGTCGTTTTAGAATGCAACTAAGTTTGTTACAACAAAATCATGAGTGCTATTTGCAACCATGATCCATATTTTGTGCAAAAAAATGATGCTTTTCATGTTTTAGGTCTTCTTTCAGAGCAAAAAATTACGGTTGCCTTGCGAATGCTTGCATATGGAGTATCTGCAGATCAAGTGGATGTGATCGCGAGGATGGGAAAAACAACTGTTCTGGAGTCCCTGATGCGGGTTTGCTCTGCAATTGAAGCCCTGTACACCAATGAGTACCTCCGGACACCCACGCCAAGGGACATGCAAAGGCTTCTGAGGAAGGATGAGATGCAAGGCTTCCCTGGCATGATTGGAAGCATCGACTGCATACACTGGACTTGGAAAAACTGTCCAAGTGCATGGCAAGGAGCTTATGGCGATAGAAAAGGAGTCAAAAGTATCATTTTGGAAGCGGTGACTTCATTTGATACATGAATTTAGTATGCTTTTTTGGATGTTCCAGGAGCTCAGAATGACCTAAATGTGAAAACATCTGAAATTAAGTTGTACATGCAACTTTTTTCTTTCCTGCCGTCCTCTAAGAGAAGGACAAAAGATTCAAACTAAACTAGTACTTCCTCTTCCTTATTTTGAAGCTCATCGATCGGATGACATTATCATCAGCTTTCAGATTTGCTTCAAGAATTTCGAGAGATTCAGGTTTTGTGAAGTAGGTAAAGAGGAGATAAATGTGAAAACATCTGAAAACTCAATAACAAAGGAACGAATGGACAGTTGAAAACATCTGAAATTACGTTGTACATGCAACTTTTTTCTTTCCTGCCTTCCTCTAAGAGAAGGACAAAAGATTCAAACTAAACTAGTACTTCCTCTTCCTTATTTTGAAGCTCATCGATCGGATGACATTATCATCAGCTTTCAGATTTGCTTCAAGAATTTCGAGAGATTCAGGTTTTGTGAAGTAGGTAAAGAGGAGGTAGATACCATCCAGGTAAGTGTTGGACTCTCCGGCTTTGTTTTTCTTCTGGATGCCATAGGCTAGTGGAATTACCCCTCTGTTGAAGACCTCCACGTACATGCCACCCCCGGCTATTAGCAACTGCAAAATATGGATCATCAGATTAAAACCCTGTAACCAACTACACTCGACAGTTTTAAAACCTGAGCAGGCAACGTAATGCTGCTTAAATTAATTTGCATGTGTTAAAATTCATCTTATTTCAAATAAGTTCTTACACGGTTAACACAGTCATGGCGCAATCATAATGTCTAAAAGCCTAGACTTGTCCAACACCATGACACTTCAATTACATCATCACAAGATCAAAAGGAAGCCACAACCTAGTTCTCCGAATCTTCGTAGCTACAAATAACGCATAAAATGCATGACTAGAAATCAGAGGGTTAAAATAAGGCATGACAAGATACAATCTGGCATTTCTTGATATTACAGGAATTATTGGGTGACAATCACAATCTATCAGGTTTGCTAGTAGTAGCCAACTTTCACTCCATTTAAAATAAATTAAGAAAATAAGGGCATAGCTTGCGTAGTATTTAACATTCTCGTTGTGATTGACTACTCACTGATAATCTTCACTCTATTCGTTGATTGCACATCCAAACTAACACAGCTACAATTCAAATGACAAATATTACTTCACGGAAAACAACCACGGTTAACAAATTAATATGTATATGATGATAATAAAAGATATTAGTTTACCACTATTCCTGAAAGGTTTAAGCCATTAGGAATCGGATATGGTTATTTCCAAATTCTAATAGTACCTCCCATGCGTAGAAAGACAAATTTGGGATCTCCTACTTTGACATCATGGTAAACGAACAAAAAGTATTTCGATCTTGCAACCTAAGACGTACTGGGTAAACTTATACCTCCGACTAGATTATAAAAGATGTCAGAATGATCCAGAAAAACCACGGTGCCTAAGCTACGATAAAGTTACACATTTGCTAAATTTGAAGTGTTCGATATGAGTTCTTCTCAATATACACAATTGGGGACCTAAAGACGGTTTTTCAGAGGAAAGTTTCTCTTACGAAATTTAAATCAGCAGATGTACACTACACAAACTTAACTACATTATGAGGACTCAAAATTCATTCGAATAGTAGTATCTTCGAACATATCGCTCTAATAGCGAAAAGAATCTCGCACTGCAAAGTAAACTTTTCAAAACTAAGCATCTCTCAAAGTCCTAACTCACTAAGAAATCAAATACTATCCGCCAATTGCCAGTGTTAGTATCAATTCAACCCAAAATTGGAAATTTGTTCACTAATCTTCATATAAACTCAGCTTAACACATTCTTATATTTTCTTTAAATTTTCTCATCAGCCAAGCAGATAACAAACCAAAATTGAAAACACATAGATAAAACCCACTAATTTTAAGAGCCAAAGAAATCAAATTTACTTCACCAAAATAAAAAAGAGCAACAGAATTTGAATAAAAAAAAAAATTCCTTTTACCTCCTCGTACTTCTGGGTAAGAGTAAGTCTTTCATCCTCGGACATGTCGGGTCTGAGCACCGCCATGGTCTCGTACTGTCGGAGCCCCGGTGGGCACGGGGGATCCTCCTTCTCCTCCACGGCGGTCAAGCCCGACCCGGGCGGGGAAGTCGGGTCGTCCTCCGATTGAAACCCGCCCTCAAAAAACGAGCCCGAGAACTCCAGGGACTGGACATTGGCGGTTAGGCGCGGACTGGGATACGGTCCGGTTCGGTTAAAGAGAGGGAAGGAGACGGTTTGGGTTAGAGAGGGGATTTGGGAAATTGTTCTGGGGCAAAAAGCGAAATTTGATGAAGGGGTAAGAGATGAAATGAGGGAAGAAGTGGAAGCCATTGCCGGAAGCTTTTTATTTGGAACAGAAGAAAGCTTCTGGGTTAGTCCTCAGTGGATATTGATAAGGGCCTAGAGGAGAGGACAATGGTGAATGAAACGACGTGTCGTGTACTTTGTTGTGTTTTGCCATAAGTCGTAAGATGATGTGATAATTGACAATTTCGGATACTAACACGTCATAACATTCGTAGCTCACACAAATATAGGATTTGATGTGCAAGCCATTAACATAATCGAAACACAAGCAATAACCATTCAGCTAATTTTAATTTAGTGAAATCATAATTTCTGATGAATATAATAATTTATTGTTTAGATTAATTACATTTTACAAAACCAATCAATTTATGTCTTTGGACTGAATAACTTTCTAGTCTTTCGTTAAGTTGATATTGTAATCTTGAAACTATTTTCTAGATTGATATGAAAGCCACGTTTGCACTTCAAAACTAATCATCATAAAAATTCAGCTTCTCCTTAACTAATTATTTGTATCCCAAAATCACGTAGTTTTGTCATATAAAAGTGCAAATGGAGATCCTCTCCGAATTCTATTTGTGAGAATCACGGGAATCCTTAAATCGTATCCGTTCATCATACGATTAGTTTTCATCAAGTACTGTTCATGTTTAATTGTTAATAAAAATATTTAAAATGATTTATAATAGCACGATGTATAATAAACGAACACGATTTAAGAATCTTCAAGATTCTCACTAAGAGAATCCGGACATGATTCTCATTGTGCAAGTGTGTCTGTCTTCTATGGATACCAAAGAGGTCCCGTATATGCGACGTGAATAATGGCCGAATAAACAAAAACAAGTTGATCCGATTTCAAAACATGACGCATCAATGACGATCACCCATGTATAGGAGGGTACACCCGAATACGGCCCATTATCATCGGGCCCATGAAATCAAACCTAGAGGCCCAAGTCCAACCCACATTGAAGCCCAATAAATTACAAGTTTCTTCTTGTAAAGGAAGCAAAGAGCGAACATAAACTCAGCATAGTAAAATAGCTAAGGCAATCGGAGGAAGAAGGAGACGAAGAGGCAAGCAACCGCAGGAAGACGAGAGAGATGGATCCGAAGCTCACAGAGGTCGCACAGCTCTTCGAGCGATTCAAAGCTGCATTCGTGCGGAACGATTTCGATACCTGCTCCAATTTCCTCTCCCAGCTCAAGGTAACTCGCCAATGCCCAAAAACCCTAATTTTCAATCCCAAATTCGAGATTATCAGCTTCTTGTTCACATGATTTAGTAACTATTGTTATTTCGTTTCACTTCTTAGTGCTAAAGTATGATTCTTGTGTGTTGCCCCGAGGTGATTAGGTTTTTGGGTCAGTCAGAGTGATGGAATTGTCGTTTTGATTTTCTTCCTTTGAAATATTTTGTAATTAGATTTTGGGTATTGGTTAATTGAATTTACAAGATTTCGAGATTTTGGTGTAAGGTGTTGTCGCAAGTGTTTGGTTGTTAAGCTGCTGGGGAGTGAAATGCTATTCAAAGACGTCCGTTCGGAAGATTTATTAAGTTATTGGTTTTTATGTGAAGATATGTGGAATTGTGGCGTTGTTGTAAGTGGATTGAGTTGCATCGGTTGTGTTTTCAGGTTAAGCTGACTGAATTCGGAAGCCTACCACCGTTGTTTCAAAACACACCTAATGCTGTCAAGGAATTAACATTAGCAAGTAATGTTCTTTATCCAAATCTATTGCTTTTACTTTCCTGTCCGTGTAGTTCCAAACTTCGTTGTTGAAGTAGTGAATGCGCCAGAAACAAAAATTATGCTTTTATAGTTCATTGTGCTACCTACTTATGTTGTAACGAAAGAGTGTGCTAGTTTAATATTGTTCATTGGCGTATTCCACTTCATTATCTTAATCCAACAACCTCGTCATTAACCTTTTTCATGTTTCATAAAATGTCAGGGGATATATATGAGCATGCTGTTGTGCTTAGTGTGAAGATTGAGGACCAGGATGCATTTGAAAGGGATTTCTTTCAGTTGAAGTCTTATTATGTAGACGCTCAGTACGTTATCATCCCACTCTGTTTATCTTCTATCAATTACTCAGTCCTTTTTTCAAAACAGAAAATAAATGTTTGTTTAAAAGGATTGTTAATGAATTTACTGTTCTTATGGAGTAGTGACCGTCTTCCATCATCCCCTCAAGAGCACCCAATTTTAGGTCTCAACCTGTTGAGACTCCTTGTCCAGAATAGAATTGCTGAGTTCCACACTGAACTGGAACTTCTTTCATCTGCTGCTTTGGAGAACCCTTGCATTAAGCATGCTGTAGAGCTAGAGCAATCTTTCATGGAGGGAGCTTACAACCGTGTGTTGAGCGCTCGTCAGACTGTGCCACACGAGACTTATGTTTATTTCATGGATCTACTGGCTAAAACAGTCAGGTAAATTTGTTTTACTTAATAATTAGGATTATGTTTGAATAGTTGCAAAAGCTCTTCAAACTTGTGACAAGAAATGCTAATATCTGGAAGTTGGGAAGGTTTTTTCTTTGGAACATTCCATCATTGTCCGTGACTCATAGGAACATGTGAATGATTTGAGCCCATCATCTTCCTATTATTGAACTTATTGTGTAGTTTAGCTATTTAGATAATATGTTTGCAGTGCAAAATTAAAAATATCTTTGCGGATTTCTATTTGGTTGATCTCTGTCACTTTTAGGGATGAGATAGCCGGATGCAGCGAGAAGGCATATGATTCACTCTCAATTAAGGATGCCCGTCAAATGTTGCTATTTCCTTCTGACCGCGAACTTTTGGCATATGTCAGTGAGGTACGTCGTGTGTAACATGTTATTTTCCTTTTTCATAAAAAGTCCAAATTGACTGAACTTCTTAGAATGACTGATCTTCTGTTTTTGAAATAAAATGCCTATAGCTTTCTGGCAGAAAGTTAAAAATGCATATCCTTGCAAATCATGGGTGGGAAAGACAGCATGTTTGACATGTAAATTTCCAATAATATAAGTTGACCGAGTCCCTTATTCCCAAATAAAACACTGAATGAAACCCTTACCCGAGGCCTGGCCATGGGCTTCAGCTTCGAGTATAAATCTAAATATAAACTATATGCCTAACATCAAGGCACTACTGCTTGTGCTCCAGCAGCTTTAGTAACACGATCTTTTCTCCGTTGGTTCTACAAGTTTATAAGACTTTGTTCCGTGGATACAGGATCATCCTGAGTGGGAGGTGAAGAATGATGCTGTCTATTTCCAGAAGGCAAAGGAGTCTGCACCTTGCAAAGAGATACCATCTCTACAACTCATCAACCAAACTCTCAGCTACGCAAGAGAGTTGGAGCGGATTGTCTAAAGGAGCTGCTGCTGCTGCAGTCTGGTTGTTTGTTTTGTGATTCACAACTGTTGCTCTCATACACTCACTTCCAAAATTTCTTTTCAATTCAGTACTGAGCCCAAAACTGTGTACTATTGTATTTTAGTTCGACCACTTTGGGTGGCAATATTTTTCAGATTTTTTCTTTCAATTTCATTAATCAGACAGGTTGCTTTACTTTAATTACAAATCTGTCTACTTTGAGTCAAACGTCACAAAAAAAAAAATAAAAAAAAATAAAAAAAAAACATGTTTATCATTAAGCGTTGTCATGTTTAACATGTTTAGCATTTGGCGGGACTGGCCGCAGCCGGTGGCCAACTTGTACGGCAGCCTCACCCACTCGCTTTAGTGTAGGTCTTGAGTACGGCTACCGTCCGCAGGTAAGGTACCCACAACCAAAACTCTCTCAAAGAGTCGGTCTTGAGTATGGCTGCCGCACAGGCATCATACTCGCAATGAGTGAGATCGGGTCACGCAAGGTGTCTTGCCATTTTGCAAGTGTATTGACCTGTTATCCGTACTAAAAACATCTAAAAGGCTTCCAAATGTATGATTTTTATACACCTGAGTTTGAATCATTCTTTTTGCAATTTACATAGTTTAAAATATAAGCGTGATAAAAGTGTTACATGATCGGACTTGTAGGATGGTTTAATAAAAAGTTGTCACGTTGTCACGAGTAGGTCAGATTAATCAGAAAACAGAATATCATTTATATCAAAATGTTAAAAATGGTATCATCATAGTTTAGAGGACAAAGTAGTTGGGTCGAAAGGTACGACATGGTAAGATTGAAGCACTGGATTAAATGTTTGATGAGCTAAAAATGCACGATCAGTTTATGCCCACATTTAACTTTCTTCAGCCAACCAAGCGAAGCACTGCAATCACTCCACCCTATATGTCAGAGAAGATTTATTCACCCTATTCCCATCAATCTTGGGGTTCCCATGTTTGAAGTTAATCGAACCACCACGCCGACAACAAGTGGCTTGTTTGAATTGATTTACTAGGATTTTCTTTTTCTCATTTTGCAGAATCCGAAAGAAACCCGTTGCATGAAAGTAATTTTTTGATTTAACTGTCACACTGTCACGTAGTGTTACTAATTTACTCATGTTATAATATGTGGATATATTTATCTTGTGTCCTTGATCAATTATGTCGTTCGCTCATATTAACAACATGCTCTATTGGTGTTATAAGTAAGTTAACGACAAATAATTAGAAACCTAGTTGTTGATAATCAGCTTTCACAATTTAGTACTGATTTTGCCAATTCCCTAATAAACCCACAAGCAGAAGTCTCTCAGTCGCAGTCTCACTTTTTTCCTGAGTGGAATGTCAGCATCTTGTATTGTTCATTTTTTTTTTTAATACAACCGATATTGGGGGAGAAGAGATTCAAACACAAAAGCTCGGTGCATCAGTGAATGCTCTTAATCACATGTGCTACATGTTCTAATATAGTGAAAAGTCTTCTGCTGCTCTGCATTACACTCCCCACAATCTTCCACCGTGAGCATTTCAGTTCACAAGAATTGCATCCAAACATGGTTTATCCAAAATAAAGTTTCTTCCATACAAACAAATTACCACTGAAAATATACGTTGGCGAGCTTTTCTTGGATCTTGCTATTTTTTTATCCAAGGAATTTATTCCACAAGATAGCAAGAGAGTCAATAAAATCATCCAATTCACAATTTACAAGCGCTGGCCATACAGCGATTGATTAGAAGAACGAAACTTGGGTAAAGTTGTTTAAAATCCAAGATCGAAACTTGGGCATACTTCGATTTGCTCCAAAACAGGCTCCTCAAAACGAGGTCTTTTCTCATCAGCAGCATCATGAGAAGCACAAGAACTGAGACTTGATTTCTCAGAAGCGTATGCTCTGTCACGCTGTTTAGTGTCAGCTTCCACATTGCCTGAATATTGCTGCTTGAAACAATTGCAAACACAATACATCGTATCAAAGTTACATAAGTTTACCGATGGTTGCTAAAAGAGTGAAATGCATTGTAAAAACAAGAAATCAAATAAATAAAACCACGGTCATAAATTTCAAGCGATATAACCACGGTCATAAATTCTTCACCGTGGAATGGGTTCAACTACATAAATCCTAATAGTTCTACTTAATTTCTCCTGTAATTTGGTGGCTGATAAGAACTGCAGATAATTTAAATTGGAATAGCACCAGCAGAAAAAAAGTGGCAATACATTATACATAGATACTATGGAACAACAGTCAACCTGGTCTTTTCTGATGTCGGCTCCATCAGCTACTCGCCCGCCACTACCACCGGATTTGCCTGCATAGACTATAGTTCGATTCAAATTGAATTTCCACTTAATTAATGAATGAAAACCTAATTTTGGAAAATATAACAGTTAATGTTGATGCAAATTCAAAATGTTCTGATAAAACTTGCCTTTAAAAGACATAAGATCAGGTGGTTTTCCAGTGTCCATCTTTTCACTCAGTTCTATTTTCACAGCTATTCTATGTGGTTGTGACGGTTGATCAGCTTCAGAGGAATCCAATATTATAGCATCTGAAACATGCGACCCCTTAGAGGTGGTAACTGGCCTAGCCGCGCTGTTATTATCATGACTGGAAATTTTGCTCTCCTGAGCCATAGGTTTTTGGAGAATGGACAAAATCTGACGGGCTGCATAGATGGAAACAGAATAATAATCAGAAATCTATTAAGTAGTAAAGGCAAACACACATATACACATCAAAATTTCTCAGGCCTAGCCCAGGTGCCTCGGTATAAAGAAAAAGAAAGACAATCTTTGAAGTCAATACAATCAATAAACTTGCTGTAAGTGATTCCCCAGGTAACCCTTGACTCACCATCACGCAAAGGCTTGTTTGTAGGGACTGCCCTCCCTGGTTTTGTTTCCTCAACACTGGAGATGCTATGATTTGAGTTTGAAGCTTTCTTCAAACAATCTTTGTCATCGGACTTTCCTTCATCCTCTGGCCAAAACAAATGCGGGAGACATGATCAAGACCTTAGCAAGCATCAATGTCTAAACTCGTATCAGAACAGCACCATACCTCCAGAACTAGCATAAGGTTCACCGACCTCCACCAGATATTTTGGTAGCTCAAACATACAACCTTGTCTTATATCTTCAGACAAACTGATGTGCTTACTACTCAGCATGGTTTTATCTTCACTAAATAAACTAACCTGGCATGTGTATAATGATACAGAAAGTTGGAAGCTAGTTTGAATTCATTAGCCCATGAAAATGATGCAATTCTTAAAGGATATGTGATTCCAAGCAAGGAATGGACTGGACCATGTGATGCATCACATTCAGTAGATACGGCTCATAGATATGAAACCAACATCCACAACAGAACAAGTATTCATCAAATTTGGTAGAAAGTGAAACCAGCAATGAAACCAAAATCAACTTTGACAATCAAATATATCATACATAGTTGGGTGTGAGGACAAGATGATAACATTGTGTAAACATCAATAGTTTCAAAATATATATACCTGCCTCCTTTGGGAGCCACACAATGCGAGCTTTAAAAAACCATCATGGTACTTTTTGGCCTTTTGAGTTATTTGTGTAGTGTAGAGGACCTTCCATTCTATGTTAGAACAGAAAACAAAGGGAGTTGTCAGCCTGGGACCATATCATTAGGGGTGGGTAAGATAGGATCAATGGATAAAAAAAACTTTAAGCAGTCACTTTAGAGATGCAAAAGTTCAATTTAAAAGAGAGAACCTTTCACTTACTAACCTTTTCCAGCACCTTTATTGGTGATAACACCATTACCCTGTTCAAGGTTTATTCCTGCCTCAGCGACAACATTATGTTTGTTTTCTCTTATATGCAAATCTGCTACAGGCTTACGATCTCCTTCACGTTCTCCAATTTCAACTAAATGAGCATCAAATCTTATTGATTCACCGGAAGCTACCACTTCATCTTTCTTAAGGAACCTGCAGTCTATTTGATTCCCGCTTGCATCTAACAGTAGTATCTGAACAGAGAGATAAAAGGTAATGCCAGGGATCCTCAAGTTTTCCTTAGGTAAATTCATTTGCAATCACACACACACACAGGGCAACAAAGAAATTCTACTTACATGACTGAATGACTTTAGAATTTAAGGGGCAAAATTTGAGATTGATAACTAAAAAAGTAAAACGAAGATGGTTGAATGGCCATCCATTGAGATAAATGGGACTTGCAAAGAAGAATAGACAGGTAGTAACGCAACCTGCTTTCCATAAGACCCAGAAGTCGAAAACTGTAAGAAACCATCATGATACTTCTTGGCCTTTTGAGTTAGTTGGGTGGTGTACAAAACCTGCCACTCTTCATTGTAACGAAATTAATAAGTAAGTCAAATGTGAAGCAAGAAACCCCAGATAAATGCTAGTAAACATCTGACAGTGCAGAACTAACAAAATGATGTTATACTTCAACATTTTATAGTTAAAATTGCATTTGTATTAATAAAGCTACTAACTCACAAACTAACCTGTTTTGGTAGTATTCGTGGTTTCTGGACTACTCTGTCCTGCGCCATACTTGTGCAGTCCCCTACTCTTAAACTCTAAAATGTGAATAAACGTGTTACATGTGTGTCACGTTATAAACTCAACAAGCTCACAGAATAGCTTTGATTGTAGCACAATCAATACCAAATGGCAAAGACACAGAAACACTGGACGCATTGAAAACGTTTAATGCTCGAAAACCACAACCAAACTGAATACAACGCTTCATCAGTTACCGCTGTTACACAATATTCCGAATATTCTTGTGACAATAGCTCAAACCAGTTTGCCATAACTTTCTATATGAAATCAGATCACAATGAGTAAAGCGTTACACTAACCTCTGATAATCTTTTGCGACGGACTCATACTTATCTGTGGCTTATTCCCTGTATAAATCACAAAACCGGTGTCGGTGATTATAATTACAACAGCCAAAAATGTACAATGCTATGAAATTGCACAAAACTGACTTGAGATAACAATTAGCAATTGGAAACTGAACTGGAAATCACAAACGGCTTTGCGCGCTTCTCATCTTTTGCTCGAGAATCGAAACCAGGTACAGGTTTTCGATCTCCGTCAGCCGATAAGGCTTCGTTCACGTCAACGAGAAAAGAATTGAACGTGAGAGTTTCGCCGCAGCTGACTTGTTCGTCTTTCTTCAATATCCTGCACTCCAAGAGCTTCTCGCAGTCGTCAAACAGCAACATCTGTGCACCGGAGTCCAAAATTAATCACAGAATTCCAGTTTAGCTGAATAAATCGAAGTAAATTTGGGATTAATTGAGAGATATTGCGAATTAAGTTACCTTATTGGTGGAGGCGTTGACCTCTAAGGAGCCGTCCTGGTAGACCTTGCGCTTCTGCTTCATGTGCTTCGTGTAGGTCACGCTCCACCGGTTCACCTCCGCCATCACCCCCGCCTTCTCACTCTCAGTGTCCTCCGAGAGAGAGCGACCGAGATTTTCAGAAAATGATCGAATCAAAAGAGCGTTTGGTTTTCTTATGGCGGGGGACTCGCATCCAAAATTTTCGAATTGGCGGTGCTCAGCTTCGTAATTTAAACCAAGTACATGGGCACTTCAGTAAATTTGGATGGCATACGTACAAACGACTCGTCGTTTAAACTGCTTCAGCTTTGTATGTGCTCTCTTTCAAGTTGGAAGCGCTGAGCTCCCTCGGAAATCTTCAGTTTTGCTCAGATCTCCGATCTTTCTCGTAGATCCGTACGAAATCGAAGACTCGGAATCGAAACATGGTAATAGTCGGTGAATTTTCTTATCGATGTTTTCTAATTTGATTGAAATTTTGTGTTTATGATTACACATTAGGGTTTTTGATTTGGGTTTTTTGGTTATGGCATGCAGTCGGCGCTTTTTAACTTCAATTCGTTCTTGACGGTGGTGCTGCTCGTGATTTGCACGTGCACCTTCGTGAAGATGCAGTTTCCGGCCGTCCTGGAGCAGAAAACTGGGTCAGTGGTCTCACTTCCCATGGCTTCTCTAATTTTGTAAATCTGTGTGTTTTTATTCATTGTAATTTAATTTAATGCTTTGATTAGTGTGTGTTTAATGAAAGTTTAGCATAACCCAATTATATGCATTGAAGCATTTTCCAACATTTAATCAATATTGCCTATGCACATTGTTATTTGAGGTTAAGAAAACTTAATGTACAGGCCCTTTATGCAAAGGGATCCCCAATTTTTGAAAAAAAATGGGAATTAGGTTTAGGGCCCACTCCACATCGAATTTCAACGATTCGAATCATCTATTTTGTTAGTCTCGATTCATAGATCATCCTTGCAAAAATTCAATTTAATCTGAAACCATTTGCCTATTTAATTATCAAGATCAAATTTCATTGTTTCTTATATAACAAAGTATTTGTTCATTTCTTTGAACCCAATTAGATGTCTTAAATATTTCTAATTTGGCTAATATTTTGCAAGGATGAGGTACAGTTTGAAAAACAGACAGTTCGGATCGTTAAAGTTCGATGTGGTATGGACCTCACAACTAATCCTTATTTTTATAAAAAAAAATTGGGGATCCCTTTCCTTAAAAGGCTTCCGCTTAATGTAAATGTTAATCCTGCCCGGGTGTTGCGTTTAGCATCGGTTTAGAGTAGAATTGCTTAAAAACAAAAGGGTTGTGTTTTTTTAAGCACTTGCGGTTAGCCCAAGTAACAAGCGAGGGGTAAGGGGTTAGGATGAGGATAGGTCTAAAGTTTGCATCCCTTCAACGTAACGAGGAAAAGGGTGTAGTTTTGC